>NC_137151.1:31801560-32401560 GCF_951394435.1 Stenella coeruleoalba | reverse complement strand
TAAGGAAATTAAAATCAAAAAGACACAGCTACCCCAAAGTTTGGGACGCCTCTGTTTACAAGAACCTCGTTTACTTTACAAGTTCAATATCACAGAAAGTGAAAAATGGATAAAGAAGTTGTGGTACTCATGTACAATGCAATATCACTCAGCAATGAAATCTATGTCACCAGGCCCGTAGCAGCATAATGAGTGGATTCGGGTATGGTGATTCTAACTGAAATAAGTCACACAGAAAAAGAAACATCAAAAGATATCACTAATACACGTAATGTAAACTTGGCTACAGAGGTACTGAATTACAGAACAGAACAGGGTCTCAAATTTAGAAAACCAACTTATGCTTGCTTAAGGGGAAAGGTGAGTTGGGGTGCTGAATAAAACCAGAGATTGAAATGAGCACAGATAAAGTTCCTTAAGCCAAATATGGAATAGACAAGAGCTACTCCTTGCTCAACGAAATGGACTCCACACCGCATATTAAACGCCTAAGTATATACCTGACTAGTAAGTATCTTAAAACCTAGGGATTGCTATGTCTCCAAAAGAGAATGAAGCGTGTGTACAAGGGTCATAAACACAGCAGTGATAGGATTGGAGAGATTCGGTGAGCAAATGAAGACCCTTTGAAGTCATACTGCATGGTACCCATTACACACGTCTCAACTCTCCAGGTTTAAGGTATTCTTCCTTCAGCTAAAACATGCATGTGGAACCCAGAGTATGATCAACCGTGTGATCGGGAGACGTGTTCAAATATGTCTCAGATTTCGTCCCCTGGTAGTCGGGTGCAACATTCCAGACGCTTTACTAACACTCTCCCGACTTGGAGAGTGAGTCCCTTTAACATCCTGTTTGGCCCAGTTTGCAATTTCTGCGGAAGATGAACAGGAATAACGAGAACCAATGAGAGGCTAGCTGGAGGTGTCTGGACGGGCAAATTTAACTCTCATTTCCCACCAGGAAGAGGAATTAACCAAAGGCTCAACGTGCCATGCCGGATCCAGATTAGGGCCTGAAGCCATCCTGCGGTGTTGCGGCCAGGTCACAAGAAAGCGAGTTGAAGAAAGGAGCTCAGGGGCACTGTAATTCACAAACCTGCAGAGTTATAAATGACAGCTATCGTCCAAAAATATACTGAAGTAAGGCTGCCAAGAGGACTTGAAAGCAGGGCAGAATTGCAGGAAACCAATTTCAGGAGGTAGACTGGAATTGCATTGAAAGCATAGGAAAAGAGGCAGAACGTCCACAATGATGCACTTGGCCAAAAAGGGCGTATGCGTTTTTTCCTATATTCAGGAAAAAACGCATACGCCCTTTTTGGCCAACCAAGCAAGCTTGCAAAGGAAATCTGCACTACAATGAAGTCTCACTTCCCCCCGGTCAAAAGGGCCATCTGAAAAAAGTGTAAAATCCAGAAAGGCAGGACAGGCCATGGAGAACTGGGAGCCTTGTTATGCTGATGGGCGGGATGTAAATTGCCAACAGACACTCGGGAGAAGTGTATGGTGTTTCCTGAAACATCTAAAAAACAAAGCAACAGAGCCTAGGGCACTGCCACTTATGGTCCTATAGCTTAGGGAAATTAAAATCAAATAGACACAGCCACCCCAAATTTTGGGACACCTCTGTTTACAAGAACCTCGTTTACAGTACAAGTTCAACATCGCAGAAAGTGAAAAATGGATAAAGAAGTTGTGGTATTTACTTACAATGCAGTATCACTCAGCAATGAAATCTATGTCATCAGGCCCGTAGCAGCATAATGAGTGGATTCAGGTAAGATGATTCTAACTGAAATAAGTCACACAGAAAAAGAAACTTCATAAGATATCACTAATACACGGAATGTAAACTTGGCTACAGAGGAACTGAATTACAGAACAGAACAGAGTCTCAAATTTAGAAAACCAACTTATGCTTGCTTAAGGCTAAAGGTGAGTTGGGGTGCTGCATAAAACCAGAGATTGAAATGAGCACAGATAAAGTTCCTTAAGTCAAATATGGAATAGAAAAGAGCTACTCCTTGTTCAACGAAATGGACTCAACACCACATATTAAACGCCTAAGAATGTACCTGACTAGTAAGTATCTTAAAACCTATGGATTGCTACGTCTCCAAAAGAGAATCAAGCATGTGTACAGGGGCGTAAACGCAGCAGTGATAGGATTGGAGAGGTTCGGTGAGCAAATGAAGACCCTTTGAAGTCATATTGCATGGTACCCATTACACGGGTCTTAACTCTCCAGGTTTAAGGTATTCTTCCTTCAGCTAAAACATGCATGTGGTTCCCAAGTATGATCAACCATGTGAACGGGAGACGTGTTCAAATATGTCTCAGTTTTCCTCCCCTGGTACTCGGGTGCAACATTCCAGACGCTTTACTAACACTCTCCCCACTTGGAGAGTCAGCGCCTTTAACCTCCTGTTTGGCCCAGTTTGCAATATCTGCAGAAGATGAACAGGAATAGCGAGAACCAATGAGAGACTAGCTGGAGGTGTCTGGACGGGCAAATTTAACTCTCATTTCCCACCAGGAAGAGGAAATAACCAAAGGCTCAGCGTGCCGTGCCAGAACCAGATTAGGGCCTGAAGCCATCCTGCGGTGTTGCGGCCAGGTCACAAGAAAGCGCGTTGAAGAAAGGAGCTCAGGGGCACTGTAATTCACAAACCTGCAGAGTTATAAATGACAGCTATCGTCCAAAAATAGACTGAAGTAAGGCTGCCAAGAGGACTTGAAAGCGGGGCAGAATTGCAGGAAACCGATTTCAGGAGGTAGACTGGAATTGCATTGAAAGCATAGGAAAAGAGGCAGAACGTCCACAATGATGCACTTGGCCAAAAAGGGCGTATGCGTTTTTTCCTGAATATATTCAGGAAAAAACGCATACGCCCATTTTGGCCAAGCAAGCAAGCTTGCAAAGGAAATCTGCGCTACAATGTAGTCTCAATTCCCCCCGGTCAAAAGGGCCATCTGAAAAAAGTGTAAAATCCAGAAAGGCAGGACAGGCCATGGAGAACTGGGAGCCTTGTTATGCTGATGGGCGGGATGTAAATTGCCAACAGACACTCGGGAGAAGTGTATGGTGTTTCCTGAAACATCTAAAAAACAAAGCAACAGAGCCTAGGGCACTTCCACTTATGGTCCTATAGCTTAGGGAAATTAAAATCAAAAAGACACAGCCACCCCAAATTTTGGAACGGCTCTGTTTACAAGAACCTCGTTTACAGTACAAGTTCAACATCGCAGAAAGTGAAAAATGGATAAAGAAGTTGTGGTATTTACTTACAAAGCAATATCACTCAGCAATGAAATCTGTGTCATCAGGCCCTTAGCATCACAATGAGTGGATTCAGGTATGATGATTCTAACTGAAATAAGTCACACAGAAAAAGAAACATCATAAGATATCAGTAATACACGGAATGTAAACTTGGCTACACAGGAACTGAATTACAGAACAGAACAGGGTCTCAAATTTAGAAAACCAACTTATGCTTGCTTAAGGCTAAAGGTGAGTTGGGGTGCTGCATAAAACCAGAGATTGAAATGAGCACAGATAAATTTCCTTAAGCCAAATATGGAATAGACAAGAGCTACTCCTTGCTCAACGAAATGGACTCAACACCCCATATTAAACGCCTAAGAATGTACCTGACTAGTAAGTATCTTAAAACCTATGGATTGCTATGTCTCCGAAAGAGAATCAAGCGTGTGTACAGGGGCATAAACGCAGCAGTGATAGGATTGGAGAGGTTCGTGAGCAAATGAAGACCCTTTGAAGTCATATTGCACGGTACCCATTCCACGGGTTTCAACTACCCAGGTTTAAGGTATTCTTCCTTCAGCTAAAACATGCATGTGGAACCTACAGTATGATCAACCATGTGATCGGGAGACGTGTTCAAATATGTCTCAGTTTTCGTACCCTGGTACTCGGGTGCAACATTCCAGACGCTTTACTAACACTCTCGCCACTTGGAGAGTCAGTCCCTTTAACCTCCTGTTTGGCCCAGTTTGCAATTTCTGTGGAAGATGAACAGGAATAGCGAGAACCAATGAGAGACTAGCTGTAGGTGTCTTGATGGGCAAATTTAACTCTCATTTCCCACCAGGGAGAGGAATTAACCAAAGGCTCAGCATGCCGTGCCAGAACCAGATTAGGGCCTGAAGACATCCTGCGGTGTTGCGGCCAGGCCACAAGAAAGCGAGTTGAAGAAAGGAGCTCAGGGGCACTGTAATTCACAAACCTGCAGAGTTATAAATGACAGCTATCGTCCAAAAATAGACTGAAGTAAGGCTGCCAAGAGGACTTGAAAGCGGGGCAGAATTGCAGGAACCCGATTTCAGGAGGTAGACTGGAATTGCATTGAAAGCATAGGAAAAGAGGCAGAACGTCCACAATGATGCACTTGGCCAAAAAGGGCATATGCGTTTTTTCCTGAATATATTCAGGAAAAAACGCATACGCCCTTTTTGGCCAACCAAGCAAGCTTGCAAAGGAAATCTGCACTACAATGAAGTCTCACTTCTCCCCGGTCAAAAGGGCCATCTGAAAAAAGTGTAAAATCCAGAAAGGCAGGACAGGCCATGGAGAACTGGGAGCCTTGTTATGCTGATGGGCGGGATGTAAATTGCCAACAGACACTCAGGAGAAGTGTATGGTGTTTCCTGAAACATCTAAAAAACAAAGCAACAGAGCCTAGGGCACTTCCACTTATGGTCCTATAGCTTAGGGAGATTAAAATCAAAAAGACACAGCCACCCCAAAGTTTGGGACGCCTCCATTTACAAGAACCTCGTTTACCGTACAA
Organism: Stenella coeruleoalba; assembly: GCF_951394435.1. Lineage (NCBI taxonomy): Eukaryota > Metazoa > Chordata > Mammalia > Artiodactyla > Delphinidae > Stenella > Stenella coeruleoalba. The sequence goes on along the minus strand of NC_137151.1, from coordinate 32,396,744 downwards.
GTTCAATATCACAGAAAGTGAAAAATGGATAAAGAACTTGTGGTACTTACGTACAATGCAGTATCACTCAGCAATGAAATATATGTCATCAGGCCCGTAGCAGCATAATGAGTGGATTCAGGTACGATGATTGTAACTGAAATAAGTCACACAGAAAAAGAAACATCATAAGATATCAGTAATACACGGAATGTAAACTTGGCTACACAGGAACTGCATTCCAAAACAGAACAGGGTCTCAAATTTAGAAAACCAACTTATGCTTGCTTAAGGGTAAAGGTGAGTTGGGGTGCTGCATAAAACCAGAGATTGAAATGAGCACAGATAAAGTTCCTTAAGCCAAATATGGAATAGACAAGAGCTACTCCTTGCTCAACGAAATGGACTCAACACCGCATATTAAACGCCTAAGAATGTACCTGACTAGTAAGTATCTTAAAACCTATGGATTGCTATGTCTCCGAAAGAGAATCAAGCATGTGTACAGGGGCATAAACGCAGTAGTAATAGGATTGGAGAAGTTCAGTGAGCAAATGAAGACCCTTTGAATTCATATTGCATGGTACCCATTCCACGGGTCTCAACTCTCCAGTTTTAAGGTATTCTTCCTTCAGCTAAAACATGCATGTGGAACCTAGAGTATGATCAACCATGTGATCGGGAGACGTGTTCAAATATGTCTCAGTTTTCGTACCCTGGTACTCAGGTGCAACATTCCAGACGCTTTACTAACACTCTCCCGACTTGGAGAGTCAGTCCCTTTAACCTCCTGTTTGGCCCAGTTTGCAATTTCTGCGGAAGATGAACAGGAATAGCGAGAACCAATGAGAGACTAGCTGGAGGTGTCTGGACGGGCAAATTTAACTCTCATTTCCCACCAGGAAGAGGAAATAACCAAAGGCTCAGCGTGCCGTACCGGAACCAGATTAGGGCCTGAAGCCATCCTGCGGTGTTGCGGCCAGCTCACAAGAAAGCGAGTTGAAGAAAGGAGCTCAGGGGCACTGTAATTCACAAACCTGCAGAGTTATAAATGACAGCTATCGTCCAAAAATAGACTGAAGTAAGGCTGCCAAGAGGACTTGAAAGCGGGGCAGAATTGCAGGAAACCGATTTCAGGAGGTAGACTGGAATTGCATTGAAAGCATAGGAAAAGAGGCAGAACGTCCACAATGATGCACTTGGCCAAAAAGGGCGTATGCGTTTTTTCCTGAATATATTCAGGAAAAAACGCATACGCCCTTTTTGGCCAACCAAGCAAGCTTGCAAAGAAATCTGCACTACAATGAAGTCTCACTTCCCCCCGGTCAAAAGGGCCATCTGAAAAAAGTGTAAAATCCAGAAAGGCAGGACAGGCCATGGAGAACTGGGAGCCTTGTTATGCTGATGGGCGGGATGTAAATTGCCAACAGACACTCGGGAGAAGTGTATGGTGTTTCCTGAAACATCTAAAAAACAAAGCAACAGAGCCTAGGGCACTGCCACTTATGGTCCTATAGCTTAGGGAAATTAAAATCAAAAAGACACAGCCACCCCAAAGTTTGGGACGCCTCTGTTTACAAGAACCTCGTTTACAGTACAAGTTCAACATCGCAGAAAGTGAAAAATGGATAAAGTAGTTGTGGTATTTACTTACAATGCAGTATCACTCAGCAATGAAATCTATGTCATCAGGCCCGTAGCAGCATAATGAGTGGATTCAGGTAAGATGATTCTAACTGAAATAAGTCACACAGAAAAAGAAACATCATAAGATATCACTAATACACGGAATGTAAACTTGGCTACACAGGAACTGAATTACAGAACAGAACAGGGTCTCAAATTTAGAAAACCAACTTATGCTTGCTTAAGGCTAAAGGTGAGTTGGGGTGCTGCATAAAACCAGAGATTGAAATGAGCACAGATAAAGTTCCTTAAGTCAAATATGGAATAGAAAAGAGCTACTGCTTGTTCAACGAAATGGACTCAACACCGCATATTAAACGCCTAAGAATGTACCTGACTAGTAAGTATCTTAAAACCTATGGATTGCTACGTCTCCAAAAGAGAATCAAGCATGTGTACAGGGGCGTAAACGCAGCAGTGATAGGATTGGAGAGGTTCGGTGAGCAAATGAAGACCCTTTGAAGTCATATTGCATGGTACCCATTACACGGGTCTTAACTCTCCAGGTTTAAGGTATTCTTCCTTCAGCTAAAACATGCATGTGGTTCCCAAGTATGATCAACCATGTGAACGGGAGACGTGTTCAAATATGTCTCAGTTTTCCTCCCCTGGTACTCGGGTGCAACATTCCAGACGCTTTACTAACACTCTCCCCACTTGGAGAGTCAGCGCCTTTAACCTCCTGTTTGGCCCAGTTTGCAATATCTGCAGAAGATGAACAGGAATAGCGAGAACCAATGAGAGACTAGCTGGAGGTGTCTGGACGGGCAAATTTAACTCTCATTTCCCACCAGGAAGAGGAAATAACCAAAGGCTCAGCGTGCCGTGCCAGAACCAGATTAGGTCCTGAAGCCATCCTGCGGTGTTGCGGCCAGGTCACAAGAAAGCGCGTTGAAGAAAGGAGCTCAGGGGCACTGTAATTCACAAACCTGCAGAGTTATAAATGACAGCTATCGTCCAAAGATAGACTGAAGTAAGGCTGCCAAGAGGACTTGAAAGCGGGGCAGAATTGCAGGAAACCGATTTCAAGAGGTAGACAGGAATTGCATTGAAAGCATAGGAAAAGAGGCAGAACGTCCACAATGATGCACTTGGCCAAAAAGGGCGTATGCGTTTTTTCCTGAATATATTCAGGAAAAAACGCATACGCCCTTTTTGGCCAACCAAGCAAGCTTGCAAAGGAAATCTGCACTACAATGAAGTCTCACTTCCCCCCGGTCAAAAGGGCCATCTGAAAAAAGTGTAAAATCCAGAAAGGCAGGACAGGCCATGGAGAACTGGGAGCCTTGTTATGCTGATGGGCGGGATGTAAATTGCCAACAGACACTCTGGAGAAGTGTATGGTGTTTCCTGAAACATCTAAAAAACAAAGCAACAGAGCCTAGGGCACTTCCACTTATGGTCCTATAGCTTAGGGAAATTAAAATCAAAATGACACAGCCACCCCAAAGTTTGGGACGACTCTGTTTACAAGAACCTCATTTACCGTACAAGTTCAATATCACAGAAAGTGAAAAATGGATAAAGAACTTGTGGTACTTACGTACAATGCAGTATCACTCAGCAATGAAATCTATGTCATCAGGCCCGTAGCAGCATAATGAGTGGATTCAGGTACGATGATTCTAACTGAAATAAGTCACACAGAAAAAGAAACATCATAAGATATCACCAATACACAGAATGTAAACTTGGCTACACAGGACCTGAATTCCAAAACAGAACAGGGTCTCAAATTTAGAAAAGCAACTTATGCTTGCTTAAGGGGAAAGGTGAGTTGGGGTGCTGCATAAAACCAGAGATTGAAATGAGCACAGATAAAGTTCCTTAAGCCAAATATGGAATAGACAAGAGCTAGTCCTTGCTCAACGAAATGGACACAACACCCCATATTAAACGCCTAAGAATGTACCTGACTAGTAAGTATCTTAAAACCTATGGATTGCTATGTCTCCAAAAGAGAATCAAGCCTGTGTACAGGGGTGTAAACGCAGCAGTGATAGGATTGGATAGGTTCGGTGAGCAAATGAAGACCCTTTGAAGTCATATTGCATGGTACCCATTCCACGGGTCTCAACTCTCCAGGTTTAAGGTATTCTTCCTTCAGCTAAAACATGCATGTGGAACCCAGAGTATGATCAACCATGTGATCGGGAGACGTGTTCAAATATGTCTCAGTTTTCCTCCCCTGGTACTCGGGTGCAACATTCCAGACGCTTTACTAACACTCTCCCGACTTGGAGAGTCAGTCCCTTTAACCTCCTGTTTGGCCCAGTTTGCAATTTCTGCGGAAGATGAACAGGAATAGCGAGAACCAATGAGAGACTAGCTGGAGGTGTCTGGTCGGGCAAATTTAACTCTCATTTCCCACCAGGAAGAGGAATTAACCAAAGGCTCTGCGTGCCGTGCCGGAACCAGATTAGGGCCTGAAGCCATCCTGCGGTGTTTCGGCCAGCTCACAAGAAAGCGAGTTGAAGAAAGGAGCTCAGGGGCACTGTAATTCACAAACCTGCAGAGTTATAAATGACAGCTATCGTCCAAAAATAGACTGAAGTAAGGCTGCCAAGAGGACTTGAAAGCGGGGCAGAATTGCAGGAAACCGATTTCAGGAGGTAGACTGGAATTGCATTGAAAGCATAGGAAAAGAGGCAGAACGTCCACAATGATGCACTTGGCCAAAAAGGGCGTATGCGTTTTTTCCTGAATATATTCAGGAAAAAACGCATACGCCCTTTTTGGCCAACCAAGCAAGCTTGCAAAGGAAATCTGCACTACAATGAAGTCTCACTTCCCCCCGGTCAAAAGGGCCATCTGAAAAAAGTGTAAAATCCAGAAAGGCAGGACAGGCCATGGAGAACTGGGAGCCTTGTTATGCTGATGGGCGGGATGTAAATTGCCAACAACCACTTGGGAGAAGTGTATGGTGTTTCCTGAAACATCTAAAAAACAAAGCAACAGAACCTAGGGCACTTCCACTTATGGTCCTATAGCTTAGGGAAATTAAAATCAAAAAGACACAGCCACCCCAATGTTTGGAACGGCTCTGTTTACAAGAACCTCGTTTACAGTACAAGTTCAACATCGCAGAAAGTGAAAAATGGATAAAGAAGTTGTGGTATTTACTTACAAAGCAATATCACTCAGCAATGAAATCTGTGTCATCAGGCGCTTAGCAGCACAATGAGAGGATTCAGGTATGATGAGTCTAACTGAAATAAGTCACACAGAAAAAGAAACATCATAAGATATCAGTAATACACGGAATGGAAACTTGGCTACACAGGAACTGAATTACAGAACAGAACAGGGTCTCAAATTTAGAAAACCAACTTATGCTTGCTTAAGGGTAAAGGTGAGTTGGGGTGCTGCATAAAACCAGAGATTGAAATGAGCACAGATAAAGTTCCTTAAGCCAAATATGGAATAGACAAGAGCTACTCCTTGCTCAACGAAATGGACTCAACACCGCATATTAAACGCCTAAGAATGTACCTGACTAGTAAGTATCTTAAAACCTATGGATTGCTATGTCTCCGAAAGAGAATCAAGCATGTGTACAGGGGAATAAACGCAGCAGTGATAGGATTGGAGAGGTTCGGTGAGCAAATGAAGACCCTTTGAAGTCATATTGCAAGGTACCCATTCCACGGGTTTCAACCATCCAGGTTTAAGGTATTCTTCCTTCAGCTAAAACATGCATGTGGAACCTAGAGTATGATCAACCATGTGATCGGGAGACGTGTTCAAATATGTCTCAGTTTTCGTACCCTGGTACTCGGGTGCAATATTCCAGACGCTTTACTAACACTCTCCCGACTTGGAGAGTCAGTCCCTTTAACCTCCTGTTTGGCCCAGTTTGCAATTTCTGCGGAAGATGAACAGAAATAGCGAGAACCAATGAGAGACTAGCTGGAGGTGTCTGAACGGGCAAATTTAACTCTCATTTCCCACCAGGAAGAGGAATTAACCAAAGGCTCAGCGTGCCGTGCCAGAACCAGATTAGGGCCTGAAGCCATCCTGCGGTGTTGCGGCCAGGTCACAAGAAAGCGAGTTGATGAAAGGAGCTCAGGGGCACTGTAATTCACAAACCTGCAGAGTTATAAATGACAGCTATCGTCCAAAAATAGACTGAAGTAAGGCTGCCAAGAGGACTTGAAAGCGGGGCAGAATTGCAGGAAACCGATTTCAGGAGGTAGACTGGAATTGCATTGAAAGCATAGGAAAAGAGGCAGAACGTCCACAATGATGCACTTGGCCAAAAAGGGCGTATGCGTTTTTTCCTGAATATATTCAGGAAAAAACGCATACGCCCTTTTTGGCCAACCAAGCAAGCTTGCAAAGGAAATCTGCACTACAATGAAGTCTCACTTCCCCCCGGTCAAAAGGGCCATCTGAAAAAAGTGTAAAATCCAGAAAGGCAGGACAGGCCATGGAGAACTGGGAGCCTTGTTATGCTGATGGGCGGGATGTAAATTGCCAACAACCACTCGGGAGAAGTGTATGGTGTTTCCTGAAACATCTAAAAAACAAAGCAACAGAACCTAGGGCACTTCCACTTATGGTCCTATAGCTTAGGGAAATTAAAATCAAAAAGACACAGCCACCCCAAAGTTTGGAACGGCTCTGTTTACAAGAACCTCGTTTACAGTACAAGTTCAACATCGCAGAAAGCGAAAAATGGATAAAGAAGTTATGGTATTTACTTACAAAGCAATATCACTCAGCAATGAAATCTATGTCATCAGGCCCTTAGCAGCACAATGAGTGGATTCAGGTATGATGATTCTAACTGAAATAAGTCACACAGAAAAGGAAACATCATAAGATATCAGTAATGCACGGAATGTAAACTTGGCTGCACAGGAACTGAATTATAGAACAGAACAGGGTCTCAAATTTAGAAAACCAACTTATGCTTGCATAAGGGTAAAGGTGAGTTGGGGTGCTGCATAAAACCAGAGATTGAAATGAGCACAGATAAAGTTCCTTAAGCCAAATATGGAATAGACAAGAGCTACTCCTTGCTCAATGAAATGGACTCAACACTGCATATTAAACGCCTAAGAATGTACCTGACTAGTAAGTATCTTAAAACCTATGGATTGCTATGTCTCCGAAAGAGAATCAAGCATGTGTACAGGGGCATAAACGCAGCAGTGATAGGATTGGAGAGGTTCGGTGAGCAAATGAAGACCCTTTGAAGTCATATTGCATGGTACCCATTACACGGGTCTTAACTCTCCAGGTTTAAGGTATTCTTCCTTCAGCTAAAACCTGCATGTGGAACCCAGAGTATGATCAACCATGTGATCGGGAGACGTGTTCAAATATGTCTCAGTTTTCATACCCTGGTACTCGGGTGCAACATTCCAGACGCTTTACTAACACTCTCCCGACTTGGAGAGTCAGTCCCTTTAACCTCCTGTTTGGCACAGTTTGCAATTTCTGTGGAAGATGAACAGGAATAGCGAGAACCAATGAGAGACTAGCTGGAGGTGTCTGGACGGGCAAATTTAACTCTCATTTCCCACCAGGAAGAGGAATTAACCAAAGGCTCAGCGTGCCGTGCCAGAACCAGATTAGGACCTGAAGCCATCCTGCGGTGTTGCGGCCAGCTCACAAGAAAGTGAGTTGAAGAAAGGAGCTCAGGGGCACTGTAATTCACAAACCTGCAGAGTTATAAATGACAGCTATCGTCCAAAAATAGACTGAAGTAAGGCTGCCAAGAGGACTTGAAAGCGGGGCAGAATTGCAGGAAACCGATTTCAGGAGGTAGACTGGAATTGCATTGAAAGCATAGGAAAAGAGGCAGAACGTCCACAATGATGCACTTGGCCAAAAAGGGCGTATGCGTTTTTTCCTGAATATATTCAGGAAAAAACGCATACGCCCTTTTTGGCCAACCAAGCAAGCTTGCAAAGGAAATCTGCACTACAATGAAGTCTCACTTCCCCCCGGTCAAAAGGGCCATCTGAAAAAAGTGTAAAATCCAGAAAGGCAGGACAGGCCATGGAGAACTGGGAGCCTTGTTATGCTGATGGGCGGGGTGTAAATTGCCAACAGACACTCGGGAGAAGTGTATGGTGTTTCCTGAAACATCTAAAAAACAAAGCAACAGAGCCTAGGGCACTTCCACTTATGGTTCTATAGCTTAGGGAAATTAAAACAAAAAAGACACAGCCACCCCAAAGTTTGGGACAGCTCTGTTTACAAGAACCTCGTTTACCGTACAAGTTCAATATCACAGAAAGTGAAAAATGGATAAAGAACTTGTGGTACTTACGTACAATGCAGTATCACTCAGCAATGAAATCTATGTCATCAGGCCCGTAGCAGCATAATGAATGGATTCAGGTACGATGATTCTAACTGAAATAAGTCACACAGAAAAAGAAACATCATAAGATATCACTAATACACAGAATGTAAACTTGGCTACACAGGAACTGAATTCCAAAACAGAACAGGGTCTCAAATTTAGAAAAGCAACTTATGCTTGCTTAAGCGGAAAGGTGAGTTGGGGTGCTGCATAAAACCAGAGATTGCAATGAGCACAGATAAAGTTCCTTAAGCCAAATATGGAATAGACAAGAGCTACTGCTTGCTCAACGAAATGGACTCAACACCGCATATTAAACGCCTAAGAATGTACCTGACTAGTAAGTATCTTAAAAGCTATGGATTGCTATGTCTCCGAAAGAGAATCAAGCATGTGTACAGGGGCATAAACGCAGCAGTGATACGACTGGAGAGGTTCGGTGAGCATATGGAGACCCTTTGAAGTCGTATTGCATGGTACGCATACCAAGGGTCTCAACTCTGCAGGTTTAAGGTATTCTTCCTTCAGGTAAAACATGCATGTGGAACCCAAGTATGATCAACCATGTGAACGGGAGACGTGTTCAAATATGTCTCAGTTTTCCTCCCCTGGTACTCGGGTGCAACATTCCAGACGCTTTACTAACACTCTCCCCACTTGGAGAGTCAGCGCCTTTAACCTCCTGTTTGGCCCAGTTTGCAATTTCTGCGGAAGATGAACAGGAATAGCGAGAACCAATGAGAGACTAGCTGGAGGTGTTTGGACGGGCAAATTTAACTCTCATTTCCCACCAGGAAGAGGAAATAACCAAAGGCTCAGCGTGCCGTGCCGGAACCAGATTAGGGCCTGAAGCCATCCTGCGGTGTTGCGGCCAGGTCACAAGAAAGCAAGTTGAAGAAAGGAGCTCAGGGGCACTGTAATTCACAAACCTGCAGAGTTATAAATGACAGCTATCGTCCAAAAATAGACTGAAGTAAGGCTGCCAAGAGGACTTGAAAGCGGGGCAGAATTGCAGGAAACCGATTTCAGGAGGTAGACTGGAATTGCATTGAAAGCATAGGAAAAGAGGCAGAACGTCCACAATGATGCACTTGGCCAAAAAGGGCGTATGCGTTTTTTCCTGAATATATTCAGGAAAACACGCATACGCCCTTTTTGGCCAACCAAGCAAGCTTGCAAAGGAAATCTGCACTACAATGAAGTCTCACTTCCCCCCGGTCAAAAGGGCCATCTGAAAAAAGTGTAAAATCCAGAAAGGCAGGACAGGCTATGGAGAACTGGGAGCCTTGTTATGCTGATGGGCGGGATGTAAATTGCCAACAGACACTCCGGAGAAGTGTATGGTGTTTCCTGAAACATCTAAAAAACAAAGCAACAGAGCCTAGGGCACTTCCACTTATGGTCCTATAGCTTAGGGAAATTAAAATCAAAAAGACACAGCCACCCCAAAGTTTGGGACGACTCTGTTTACAAGAACCTCATTTACCGTACAAGTTCAATATCACAGAAAGTGAAAAATGGATAAAGAACTTGTGGTACTTACGTACAATGCAGTATCACTCAGCAATGAAATCTATGTCATTAGGCCCGTAGCAGCATAATGAGTGGATTCAGGTACGATGATTCTAACTGAAATAAGTCACACAGAAAAAGAAACATCATAAGATATCACTAATATACAGAATGTAAACTTGGCTACACAGGACCTGAATTCCAAAACAGAACAGGGTCTCAAATTTAGAAAAGCAACTTATGCTTGCTTAAGGGGAAAGGTGAGTTGGGGTGTTGCATAAAACCAGAGATTGAAATGAGCACAGATAAAGTTCCTTAAGCCAAATATGGAATAGACAAGAGCTACTCCTTGCTCAATGAAATGGACACAACACCCCATATTAAACGCCTAAGAATGTACCTGACTAGTAAGTATCTTAAAACCTATGGATTGCTATGTCTCCAAAAGAGAATCAAGCCTGTGTACAGGGGTGTAAACGCAGCAGTGATAGGATTGGATAGGTTCGGTGAGCAAATGAAGACCCTTTGAAGTCATATTGCATGGTACCCATTCCACGGGTCTCAACTCTGCAGGTTTAAGGTATTCTTCCTTCAGCTAAAACATGCATGTGGAACCCGGAGTATGATCAACCGTGTGAACGGGAGATGTGTTCAAATATGGCTCAGTTCTTCTCCCCTGGTACTCGGGTGCAACATTCCAGACGCTTTACTAACACTCTCCCCACTTGGAGAGTCAGCGCCTTTAACCTCCTGTTTGGCCCAGTTTGCAATTTCTGCGGAAGATGAACAGGAATAGGGAGAACCAATGAGAGATAGCTGGAGGTGTCTGGACGGGCAAATTTAACTCTCATTTCCCACCAGGAAGAGGAAATAACCAAAGGCTCAGCATGCCATGTCGGAACCAGATTAGGGCCTGAAGCCATCCTGCGGTGTTGCGGCCTGCTCAAAAGAAAGCGAGTTGAAGAAAGGAGCTCAGGGGCACTGTAATTCACAAACCTGCAGAGTTATAAATGACAGCTATCATCCAAAAATAGACTGAAGTAAGGCTGCCAAGAGGACTTGAAAGCGGGGCAGAATTGCAGGAAACCGATTTCAGGAGGTAGACTGGAATTGCATTGAAAGCATAGGAAAAGAGGCAGAACGTCCACAATGATGCACTTGGCCACAACGGGCGTATGCGTTTTTTCCTGAATATATTAAGGAAAAAACGCATACGCCCTTTTTGGCCAACCAAGCAAGCTTGCAAAGGAAATCTGCACTACAATGAAGTCTCACTTCCCCCGGGTCAAAAGGGCTATCTGAAAAAAGTGTAAAATCCAGAAAGGCAGGACAGGCTATGGAGAACTGGGAGCCTTGTTATGCTGATGGGCGGGATGTAAATTGCCAACAGACACTCGGGAGAAGTGTATGGTGTTTCCTGAAACATCTAAAAAACAAAGCAACAGAACCTAGGGCACTTCCACTTATGGTCCTATAGCTTAGGGAAATTAAAATCAAAAAGACACAGCCACCCCAAAGTTTGGGACGCCTCTGTTTACAAGAACCTCGTTTACAGTACAAGTTCAACATCGCAGAAAGTGAAAAATGGATAAAGAAGTTGTGGTATTTACTTACAAAGCAATATCACTCAGCAATGAAATCTGTGTCATCAGGCCCTTAGCAGCACAATGAGTGGATTCAGGTATGATGATTCTAACTGAAATAAGTCACACAGAAAAAGAAACATCATAAGATATCAGTAATACACGGAATGTAAACTTGGCTACACAGGAACTGAATTACAGAACAGAACAGGGTCTCAAATTTAGAAAACCAACCTATGCTTGCTTAAGGGTAAAGGTGAGTTGGGGTGCTGCATAAAACCAGAGATTGAAATGAGCACAGATAAAGTTCCTTAAGCCAAATATGGAATAGACAAGAGCTACTCCTTGCTCAACGAAATGGACTCAACAACGCATATTAAACGCCTAAGAATGTACCTGACTAGTAAGTATCTTAAAACCTATGGATTGCTATGTCTCCGAAAGAGAATCAAGCATGTGTACAGGGGCATAAACGCAGCAGTGATAGGATTGGAGAGGTTCGGTGAGCAAATGAAGACCCTTTGAAGTCATATTGCATGGTACCCATTCCACGGGTTTCAACTACCCATGTTTAAGGTATTCTTCCCTCAGCTAAAACTTGTATGTGGAACCCAAGTACGATCGACCATGTGAACGGGAGACGTGTTCAAATATGTCTCAGTTTTCCTCCCCTGGTACTCGGGTGCAAAATTCCAGACGCTTTACTAACACTCTCCCCACTTGGAGAGTCAGCGCCTTTAACCTCCTGTTTGGCCCAGTTTGCAATTTCTGCGGAAGATGAACAGGAATAGCGAGAACGAATGAGAGACTAGCTGGAGGTGTCTGGACGGGCAAATTTAACTCTCAATTCCCACCAGGATGAGGAAATAACCAAAGGCTCAGCGTGCCGTGCCGGAACCATATTAGGGCCTGAAGCCATCCTGCGGTGTTACGGCCAGGTCACAAGAAAGCGAGTTGAAGAAAGGAGCTCAGGGGCACTGTAATTCACAAACCTGCAGAGTTATAAATGACACCTATCGTCCAAAAATAGACTGAAGTAAGGCTGCCAAGAGGACTTGAAAGCGGGGCAGAATTGCAGGAAACCGATTTCAGGAGGTAGACTGGAATTGCATTGAAAGCATAGGAAAAGAGGCAGAACGTCCACAATGATGCACTTGGCCAAAAAGGGCGTATGCGTTTTATCCTGAATATATTCAGGAAAAAACGCATACGCCCTTTTTGGCCAACCAAGCAAGCTTGCAAAGGAAATGTGCACTACAATGAAGTCTCACCTCCCCCCGGTCAAAAGGGCCATCTGAAAAAAGTGTAAAATCCAGAAAGGCAGGACAGGCCATGGAGAACTGGGAGCCTTGTTATGCTGATGGGCGGGATGTAAATTGCCAACAACCACTTGGGAGAAGTGCATGGTGTTTCCTGAAACATCTAAAAAACAAAGTAAGAGAACCTAGGGCACTTCCACTTATCGTCCTATAGCTTAGGGAAATTAAAATCAAAAAGACACAGCCACCCCAAAGTTTGGAACGGCTCTGTTTACAAGAACCTCGTTTACAGTACAAGTTCAACATCGCAGAAAGTGAAAAATGGATAAAGAAGTTGTGGTATTTACTTACAAAGCAATATCACTCAGCAATGAAATCTGTGTCATCAGGCCCTTAGCAGCACAATGAGTGGATTCAGGTATGATGATTCTGACTGAAATAAGTCACACAGAAAAAGAAACATCATAAGATATCAGTAATACACGGAATGTAAACTTGGCTACACAGGAACTGAATTACAGAACAGAACAGGGTCTCAAATTTAGAAAACCAACTATGCTTGCTTAAGGGTAAAGGTGAGTTGGGGTGCTGCATAAAACCAGAGATTGAAATGAGCACAGATAAAGTTCCTTAAGTCAAATATGGAATAGACAAGAGCTACTCCTTGCTCAACGAAATGGACTCAACACCCCATATTAAACGCCTAAGAATGTACCTGACTAGTAAGTATCTTAAAACCTATGGATTGCTATGTCTCCAAAAGAGAATCAAGCATGTGTACAGGGGCATAAACGCAGCAGTGATAGGATTGGAGAGGTTCGGTGAGCAAATGAAGACCCTTTGAAGTCATATTGCATGGTACCCATTCCACGGGTTTCAACTACCCAGGTTTAAGGTATTCTTCCTTCAGCTAAAACATGCATGTGTGACCTAGATTATGATCAACCATGTGATCGGGAGACGTGTTCAAATATGTCTCAGTTTTCGTACCCTGGTACTCGGGTGCAACATTCCAGACGCTTTACTAACACTCTCCCGACTTGGAGAGTCAGTCATTTAACCTCCTGTTTGGCACAGTTTGCAATTTCTGCGGAAGATGAACAGGAATAGCGAGAACCAATGAGAGGCTAGCTGGAGGTGTCTGGACGGGCAAATTTAACTCTCATTTCCCACCAGGAAGAGGAATTAACCAAAGGCTCAGCGTGCCGTACCGGAACCAGATTAGGGCCTGAAGCCATCCTGCGGTGTTGCGGCCAGCTCAAAAGAAAGCGAGTTGAAGAAAGGAGCTCAGGGGCACTGAAATTCACAAACCTGCAGAGTTATAAATGACAGCTATCGTCCAAAAATATACTGAAGTAAGGCTGCCAAGAGGACTTGAAAGCGGGGCAGAATTGCAGGAAACCGATTTCAGGAGGTAGACTGGAATTGCATTGAAAGCATAGGAAAAGAGGCAGAACGTCCACAATGATGCACTTGGCCAAAAAGGGCGTATGCGTTTTTTCCTGAATATATTCAGGAAAAAACGCATACGCCCTTTTTGGCCAACCAAGCAAGTTTGCAAAGGAAATCTGCACTACAATGAAGTCTCACTTCCCCCCGGTCAAAAGGGCCATCTGAAAAAAGTGTAAAATCCAGAAAGGCAGGACAGGCCATGGAGAACTGGGAGCCTTGTTATGCTGATGGGCGGGATGTAAATTGCCAACAGACACTTGGGAGAAGTGTATGGTGTTTCCTGAAACATCTAAAAAACAAAGCAACAGAGCCTAGGGCACTGCCACTTATGGTCCTATAGCTTAGGGAAATTAAAATCAAAAAGACACAGCCACCTCAAAGTTTGGGACGCCTCTGTTTACAAGAACCTCGTTTACAGTACAAGTTCAACAACGCAGAAAGTGAAAAATGGATAAAGAAGTTGTGGTATTTACTTACAAAGCAATATCACTCAGCAATGAAATCTGTGTCATCAGGCCCTTAGCAGCACAATGAGTGGATTCAGGTATGATGATTCTAACTGAAATAAGTCACACAGAAAAAGAAACATCATAAGATATCAGTAATACACGGAATGTAAACTTGGCTACACAGGAACTGAATTACAGAACAGAACAGGGTCTCAAATTTAGAAAACCAACTTATTCTTGCTTAAGGGTAAAGGTGAGTTGGGGTGCTGCATAAAACCAGAGATTGAAATGAGCACAGATAAAGTTCCTTAAGCCAAATATGGAATAGACAAGAGCTACTCCTTGCTCAACGAAATGGACTCAACACCCCATATTAAACGCCTAAGAATGTACCTGACTAGTAAGTATCTTAAAACCTATGGATTGCTATGTCTCCAAAAGAGAATCAAGCATGTGTACAGGGGCATAAACGCAGCAGTGATAGGATTGGAGAGGTTCGGTGAGCAAATGAAGACCCTTTGAAGTCATATTGCATGGTACCCATTCCACGGGTTTCAACTACCCAGGTTTTAGGTATTCTTCCTTCAGCTAAAACATGCATGTGGAACCCAGAGTATGATCAACCATGTGATCGGGAGACGTGTTCAAATATGTCTCAGTTTTCCTCCCCTGGTACTCGGGAGCAACATTCCAGACGCTTTACTAAAACTCTCCCTACTTGGAGAGTCAGCGCCTTTAACCTCCTGTTTGGCCCAGTTTGCAATTTCTGCGGAAGATGAACAGGAATAGCGAGAACCAATGAGAGGCAAGCTGGAGGTGTCTAGACGGGCAAATTTAACTCTCATTTCCCACGAGGAAGAGGAAAAAACCAAAGGCTCAGCGTGCCGTCCCGGAACCAGATTAGGGCCTGAAGCCATCCTGCGGTGTTGCGGCCAGCTCAAAAGAAAGCGAGTTGAAGAAAGGAGTTCAGGGGCACTGTAATTCACAAACCTGCAGAGTTATAAATGACAGCTATCGTCCAAAAATAGACTGAAGTAAGGCTGCCAAGAGGACTTGAAAGCGGGGCAGAATTGCAGGAAACCGATTTCAGGAGGTAGACTGGAATTACATTGAAAGCATAGGAAAAGAGGCAGACCGTCCACAATGATGCACTTGGCCAAAAAGGGCGTATGCGTTTTTTCCTGAATATATTCAGGAAAAAACGCATACGCCCTTTTTGGCCAACCAAGCAAGCTTGCAAAGGAAATCTGCACTACAATGAAGTCTCACTTCCCCCCGGTCAAAAGGGCCATCTGAAAAAAGTGTAAAATCCAGAAAGGCAGGACAGGCCATGGAGAACTGGGAGCCTTGTTATGCTGATGGGCGGGATTTAAATTGCCAACAGACACTCGGGAGAAGTGTATGGTGTTTCCTGAAACATCTAAAAAACAAAGCAACAGAACCTAGGGCACTGCCACTTATGGTCCTATAGCTTAGGGAAATTAAAATCAAAAAGACACAGCCACCCCAAAGTTTGGGACGCCTCTGTTTACAAGAACCTCGTTTACAGTACAAGTTCAACATCGCAGAAAGTGAAAAATGGATAAAGAAGTTGTGGTATTTACTTACAAAGCAATATCACTCAGCAATGAAATCTATGTCATCAGGCCCTTAGCAGCACAATGAGTGGATTCAGGTATGATGATTCTAACTGAAATAAGTCACACAGAAAAAGAAACATCATAAGATATCAGTAATACACGGAATGTAAACTTGGCTACACAGGAACTGAATTACAGAACAGAACAGGGTCTCAAATTTAGAAAACCAACTTATTCTTGCTTAAGGGTAAAGGTGAGTTGGGGTGCTGCATAAAACCAGAGATTGAAATGAGCACAGATAAAGTTCCTTAAGCCAAATATGGAATAGACAAGAGCTACTCCTTGCTCAACGAAATGGACTCAACACCCCATATTAAACGCCTAAGAATGTACCTGACTAGTAAGTATCTTAAAACCTATGGATTGCTATGTCTCCAAAAGAGAATCAAGCATATGTACAGGGGCATAAATGCAGCAGTGATAGGATTGGAGAGGTTCGGTGAGCAAATGAAGACCCTTTGAAGTCATATTGCATGGTACCCATTTCACGGGTTTCAACTACCCAGGTTTAAGGTATTCTTCCTTCAGCTAAAACATGCATGTGGAACCTAGAGTATGATCAACCATGTGATCGGGAGACGTGTTCAAATATGTCTCAGTTTTCGTACCCTGGTACTCGGGTGCAACATTCCAGACGCTTTACTAACACTCTCCCGACTTGGAGAGTCAGTCATTTAACCTCCTGTTTGGCACAGTTTGCAATTTCTGCGGAAGATGAACAGGAATAGCGAGAACCAATGAGAGGCTAGCTGGAGGTGTCTGGACGGGCAAATTTAACTCTCATTTCCCACCAGGAAGAGGAATTAACCAAAGGCTCAGCGTGCCGTACCGGAACCAGATTAGGGCCTGAAGCCATCCTGCGGTGTTGCGGCCAGCTCAAAAGAAAGCGAGTTGAAGAAAGGAGCTCAGGGGCACTGAAATTCACAAACCTGCAGAGTTATAAATGACAGCTATCGTCCAAAAATATACTGAAGTAAGGCTGCCAAGAGGACTTGAAAGCGGGGCAGAATTGCAGGAAACCGATTTCAGGAGGTAGACTGGAATTGCATTGAAAGCATAGGAAAAGAGGCAGAACGTCCACAATGATGCACTTGGCCAAAAAGGGCGTATGCGTTTTTTCCTGAATATATTCAGGAAAAAACGCATACGCCCTTTTTGGCCAACCAAGCAAGTTTGCAAAGGAAATCTGCACTACAATGAAGTCTCACTTCCCCCCGGTCAAAAGGGCCATCTGAAAAAAGTGTAAAATCCAGAAAGGCAGGACAGGCCATGGAGAACTGGGAGCCTTGTTATGCTGATGGGCGGGATGTAAATTGCCAACAGACACTCGGGAGAAGTGTATGGTGTTTCCTGAAACATCTAAAAAACAAAGCAACAGAGCCTAGGGCACTGCCACTTATGGTCCTATAGCTTAGGGAAATTAAAATCAAAAAGACACAGCCACCTCAAAGTTTGGGACGCCTCTGTTTACAAGAACCTCGTTTACAGTACAAGTTCAACAACGCAGAAAGAGAAAAATGGATAAAGAAGTTGTGGTATTTACTTACAAAGCAATATCACTCAGCAATGAAATCTGTGTCATCAGGCCCTTAGCAGCACAATGAGTGGATTCAGGTATGATGATTCTAACTGAAATAAGTCACACAGAAAAAGAAACATCATAAGATATCAGTAATACACGGAATGTAAACTTGGCTACACAGGAACTGAATTACAGAACAGAACAGGGTCTCAAATTTAGAAAACCAACTTATTCTTGCTTAAGGGTAAAGGTGAGTTGGGGTGCTGCATAAAACCAGAGATTGAAATGAGCACAGATAAATTTCCTTAAGCCAAATATGGAATAGACAAGAGCTACTCCTTGCTCAACGAAATGGACTCAACACCCCATATTAAACGCCTAAGAATGTACCTGACTAGTAAGTATCTTAAAACCTATGGATTGCTATGTCTCCAAAAGAGAATCAAGCATGTGTACAGGGGCATAAACGCAGCAGTGATAGGATTGGAGAGGTTCGGTGAGCAAATGAAGACCCTTTGAAGTCATATTGCATGGTACCCATTCCACGGGTTTCAACTACCCAGGTTTAAGGTATTCTTCCCTCAGCTAAAACTTGTATGTGGAACCCAAGTATGATCGACCATGTGAACGGGAGACGTGTTCAATATGTCTCAGTTTTCCTCCCCTGGTACTCGGGTGCAAAATTCCAGACGCTTTACTAACACTCTCCCGAATAGGAGAGTCAGTCCGTTTAAGCTCCTGTTTGGCCCAGTTTGCAATTTCTGCGGAAGATGAACAGGAATAGCGAGAACGAATGAGAGACTAGCTGGAGGTGTCTGGACGGGCAAATTTAACTCTCAATTCCCACCAGGATGAGGAAATAACCAAAGGCTCAGCGTGCCGTGCCGGAACCATATTAGGGCCTGAAGCCATCCTGCGGTGTTACGGCCAGGTCACAAGAAAGCGAGTTGAAGAAAGGAGCTCAGGGGCACTGTAATTCACAAACCTGCAGAGTTATAAATGACACCTATCGTCCAAAAATAGACTGAAGTAAGGCTGCCAAGAGGACTTGAAAGCGGGGCAGAATTGCAGGAAACCGATTTCAGGAGGTAGACTGGAATTGCATTGAAAGCATAGGAAAAGAGGCAGAACGTCCACAATGATGCACTTGGCCAAAAAGGGCGTATGCGTTTTATCCTGAATATATTCAGGAAAAAACGCATACGCCCTTTTTGGCCAACCAAGCAAGCTTGCAAAGGAAATGTGCACTACAATGAAGTCTCACCTCCCCCCGGTCAAAAGGGCCATCTGAAAAAAGTGTAAAATCCAGAAAGGCAGGACAGGCCATGGAGAACTGGGAGCCTTGTTATGCTGATGGGCGGGATGTAAATTGCCAACAACCACTTGGGAGAAGTGCATGGTGTTTCCTGAAACATCTAAAAAACAAAGTAAGAGAACCTAGGGCACTTCCACTTATCGTCCTATAGCTTAGGGAAATTAAAATCAAAAAGACACAGCCACCCCAAAGTTTGGAACGGCTCTGTTTACAAGAACCTCGTTTACAGTACAAGTTCAACATCGCAGAAAGTGAAAAATGGATAAAGAAGTTGTGGTATTTACTTACAAAGCAATATCACTCAGCAATGAAATCTGTGTCATCAGGCCCTTAGCAGCACAATGAGTGGATTCAGGTATGATGATTCTAACTGAAATAAGTCACACAGAAAAAGAAACATCATAAGATATCAGTAATACACGGAATGTAAACTTGGCTACACAGGAACTGAATTACAGAACAGAACAGGGTCTCAAATTTAGAAAACCAACTATGCTTGCTTAAGGGTAAAGGTGAGTTGGGGTGCTGCATAAAACCAGAGATTGAAATGAGCACAGATAAAGTTCCTTAAGCCAAATATGGAATAGACAAGAGCTACTCCTTGCTCAACGAAATGGACTCAACACCCCATATTAAACGCCTAAGAATGTACCTGACTAGTAAGTATCTTAAAACCTATGGATTGCTATGTCTCCAAAAGAGAATCAAGCATGTGTACAGGGGCATAAACGCAGCAGTGATAGGATTGGAGAGGTTCGGTGAGCAAATGAAGACCCTTTGAAGTCATATTGCATGGTACCCATTCCACGGGTTTCAACTACCCAGGTTTAAGGTATTCTTCCTTCAGCTAAAACATGCATGTGTGACCTAGATTATGATCAACCATGTGATCGGGAGACGTGTTCAAATATGTCTCAGTTTTCGTACCCTGGTACTCGGGTGCAACATTCCAGACGCTTTACTAACACTCTCCCGACTTGGAGAGTCAGTCATTTAACCTCCTGTTTGGCACAGTTTGCAATTTCTGCGGAAGATGAACAGGAATAGCGAGAACCAATGAGAGGCTAGCTGGAGGTGTCTGGACGGGCAAATTTAACTCTCATTTCCCACCAGGAAGAGGAATTAACCAAAGGCTCAGCGTGCCGTACCGGAACCAGATTAGGGCCTGAAGCCATCCTGCGGTGTTGCGGCCAGCTCAAAAGAAAGCGAGTTGAAGAAAGGAGCTCAGGGGCACTGAAATTCACAAACCTGCAGAGTTATAAATGACAGCTATCGTCCAAAAATATACTGAAGTAAGGCTGCCAAGAGGACTTGAAAGCGGGGCAGAATTGCAGGAAACCGATTTCAGGAGGTAGACTGGAATTGCATTGAAAGCATAGGAAAAGAGGCAGAACGTCCACAATGATGCACTTGGCCAAAAAGGGCGTATGCGTTTTTTCCTGAATATATTCAGGAAAAAACGCATACGCCCTTTTTGGCCAACCAAGCAAGTTTGCAAAGGAAATCTGCACTACAATGAAGTCTCACTTCCCCCCGGTCAAAAGGGCCATCTGAAAAAAGTGTAAAATCCAGAAAGGCAGGACAGGCCATGGAGAACTGGGAGCCTTGTTATGCTGATGGGCGGGATGTAAATTGCCAACAGACACTCGGGAGAAGTGTATGGTGTTTCCTGAAACATCTAAAAAACAAAGCAACAGAGCCTAGGGCACTGCCACTTATGGTCCTATAGCTTAGGGAAATTAAAATCAAAAAGACACAGCCACCTCAAAGTTTGGGACGCCTCTGTTTACAAGAACCTCGTTTACAGTACAAGTTCAACAACGCAGAAAGTGAAAAATGGATAAAGAAGTTGTGGTATTTACTTACAAAGCAATATCACTCAGCAATGAAATCTGTGTCATCAGGCCCTTAGCAGCACAATGAGTGGATTCAGGTATGATGATTCTAACTGAAATAAGTCACACAGAAAAAGAAACATCATAAGATATCAGTAATACACGGAATGTAAACTTGGCTACACAGGAACTGAATTACAGAACAGAACAGGGTCTCAAATTTAGAAAACCAACTTATTCTTGCTTAAGGGTAAAGGTGAGTTGGGGTGCTGCATAAAACCAGAGATTGAAATGAGCACAGATAAAGTTCCTTAAGCCAAATATGGAATAGACAAGAGCTACTCCTTGCTCAACGAAATGGACTCAACACCCCATATTAAACGCCTAAGAATGTACCTGACTAGTAAGTATCTTAAAACCTATGGATTGCTATGTCTCCAAAAGAGAATCAAGCATGTGTACAGGGGCATAAACGCAGCAGTGATAGGATTGGAGAGGTTCGGTGAGCAAATGAAGACCCTTTGAAGTCATATTGCATGGTACCCATTCCACGGGTTTCAACTACCCAGGTTTTAGGTATTCTTCCTTCAGCTAAAACATGCATGTGGAACCCAGAGTATGATCAACCATGTGATCGGGAGACGTGTTCAAATATGTCTCAGTTTTCCTCCCCTGGTACTCGGGAGCAACATTCCAGACGCTTTACTAAAACTCTCCCTACTTGGAGAGTCAGCGCCTTTAACCTCCTGTTTGGCCCAGTTTGCAATTTCTGCGGAAGATGAACAGGAATAGCGAGAACCAATGAGAGGCAAGCTGGAGGTGTCTGGACGGGCAAATTTAACTCTCATTTCCCACGAGGAAGAGGAAAAAACCAAAGGCTCAGCGTGCCGTCCCGGAACCAGATTAGGGCCTGAAGCCATCCTGCGGTGTTGCGGCCAGCTCAAAAGAAAGCGAGTTGAAGAAAGGAGTTCAGGGGCACTGTAATTCACAAACCTGCAGAGTTATAAATGACAGCTATCGTCCAAAAATAGACTGAAGTAAGGCTGCCAAGAGGACTTGAAAGCGGGGCAGAATTGCAGGAAACCGATTTCAGGAAACCGATTTCAGGAGGTAGACTGGAATTGCATTGAAAGCATAGGAAAAGAGGCAGAACGTCCACAATGATGCACTTGGCCAAAAAGGGCGTATGCGTTTTTTCCTGAATATATTCAGGAAAAAACGCATACGCCCTTTTTGGCCAACCAAGCAAGTTTGCAAAGGAAATCTGCACTACAATGAAGTCTCACTTCCCCCCGGTCAAAAGGGCCATCTGAAAAAAGTGTAAAATCCAGAAAGGCAGGACAGGCCATGGAGAACTGGGAGCCTTGTTATGCTGATGGGCGGGATGTAAATTGCCAACAGACACTCGGGAGAAGTGTATGGTGTTTCCTGAAACATCTAAAAAACAAAGCAACAGAGCCTAGGGCACTGCCACTTATGGTCCTATAGCTTAGGGAAATTAAAATCAAAAAGACACAGCCACCTCAAAGTTTGGGACGCCTCTGTTTACAAGAACCTCGTTTACAGTACAAGTTCAACAACGCAGAAAGTGAAAAATGGATAAAGAAGTTTGGTATTTACTTACAAAGCAATATCACTCAGCAATGAAATCTGTGTCATCAGGCCCTTAGCAGCACAATGAGTGGATTCAGGTATGATGATTCTAACTGAAATAAGTCACACAGAAAAAGAAACATCATAAGATATCAGTAATACACGGAATGTAAACTTGGCTACACAGGAACTGAATTACAGAACAGAACAGGGTCTCAAATTTAGAAAACCAACTTATGCTTGCTTAAGGGTAAAGGTGAGTTGGGGTGCTGCATAAAACCAGAGATTGAAATGAGCACAGATAAAGTTCCTTAAGCCAAATATGGAATAGACAAGAGCTACTCCTTGCTCAACGAAATGGACTCAACACCCCATATTAAACGCCTAAGAATGTACCTGACTAGTAAGTATCTTAAAACCTATGGATTGCTATGTCTCCAAAAGAGAATCAAGCATGTGTACAGGGGCATAAACGCAGCAGTGATAGGATTGGAGAGGTTCGGTGAGCAAATGAAGACCCTTTGAAGTCATATTGCATGGTACCCATTCCACGGGTTTCAACTACCCAGGTTTTAGGTATTCTTCCTTCAGCTAAAACATGCATGTGGAACCCAGAGTATGATCAACCATGTGATCGGGAGACGTGTTCAAATATGTCTCAGTTTTCCTCCCCTGGTACTCGGGAGCAACATTCCAGACGCTTTACTAACACTCTCCCTACTTGGAGAGTCAGCGCCTTTAACCTCCTGTTTGGCACAGTTTGCAATTTCTGCGGAAGATGAACAGGAATAGCGAGAACCAATGAGAGGCTAGCTGGAGGTGTCTGGACGGGCAAATTTAACTCTCATTTCCCACGAGGAAGAGGAAAAAACCAAAGGCTCAGCGTGCCGTCCCGGAACCAGATTAGGGCCTGAAGCCATCCTGCGGTGTTGCGGCCAGCTCAAAAGAAAGCGAGTTGAAGAAAGGAGTTCAGGGGCACTGTAATTCACAAACCTGCAGAGTTATAAATGACAGCTATCGTCCAAAAATAGACTGAAGTAAGGCTGCCAAGAGGACTTGAAAGCGGGGCAGAATTGCAGGAAACCGATTTCAGGAGGTAGACTGGAATTACATTGAAAGCATAGGAAAAGAGGCAGACCGTCCACAATGATGCACTTGGCCAAAAAGGGCGTATGCGTTTTTTCCTGAATATATTCAGGAAAAAACGCATACGCCCTTTTTGGCCAACCAAGCAAGCTTGCAAAGGAAATCTGCACTACAATGAAGTCTCACTTCCCCCCGGTCAAAAGGGCCATCTGAAAAAAGTGTAAAATCCAGAAAGGCAGGACAGGCCATGGAGAACTGGGAGCCTTGTTATGCTGATGGGCGGGATTTAAATTGCCAACAGACACTCGGGAGAAGTGTATGGTGTTTCCTGAAACATCTAAAAAACAAAGCAACAGAGCCTAGGGCACTGCCACTTATGGTCCTATAGCTTAGGGAAATTAAAATCAAAAAGACACAGCCACCCCAAAGTTTGGGACGCCTCTGTTTACAAGAACCTCGTTTACAGTACAAGTTCAACATCGCAGAAAGTGAAAAATGGATAAAGAAGTTGTGGTATTTACTTACAAAGCAATATCACTCAGCAATGAAATCTATGTCATCAGGCCCTTAGCAGCACAATGAGTGGATTCAGGTATGATGATTCTAACTGAAATAAGTCACACAGAAAAAGAAACATCATAAGATATCAGTAATACACGGAATGTAAACTTGGCTACACAGGAACTGAATTACAGAACAGAACAGGGTCTCAAATTTAGAAAACCAACTTATTCTTGCTTAAGGGTAAAGGTGAGTTGGGGTGCTGCATAAAACCAGAGATTGAAATGAGCACAGATAAAGTTCCTTAAGCCAAATATGGAATAGACAAGAGCTACTCCTTGCTCAACGAAATGGACTCAACACCCCATATTAAACGCCTAAGAATGTACCTGACTAGTAAGTATCTTAAAACCTATGGATTGCTATGTCTCCAAAAGAGAATCAAGCATATGTACAGGGGCATAAATGCAGCAGTGATAGGATTGGAGAGGTTCGGTGAGCAAATGAAGACCCTTTGAAGTCATATTGCATGGTACCCATTTCACGGGTTTCAACTACCCAGGTTTAAGGTATTCTTCCTTCAGCTAAAACATGCATGTGGAACCTAGAGTATGATCAACCATGTGATCGGGAGACGTGTTCAAATATGTCTCAGTTTTCGTACCCTGGTACTCGGGTGCAACATTCCAGACGCTTTACTAACACTCTCCCGACTTGGAGAGTCAGTCATTTAACCTCCTGTTTGGCACAGTTTGCAATTTCTGCGGAAGATGAACAGGAATAGCGAGAACCAATGAGAGGCTAGCTGGAGGTGTCTGGACGGGCAAATTTAACTCTCATTTCCCACCAGGAAGAGGAATTAACCAAAGGCTCAGCGTGCCGTACCGGAACCAGATTAGGGCCTGAAGCCATCCTGCGGTGTTGCGGCCAGCTCAAAAGAAAGCGAGTTGAAGAAAGGAGCTCAGGGGCACTGTAATTCACAAACCTGCAGAGTTATAAATGACAGCTATCGTCCAAAAATAGACTGAAGTAAGGCTGCCAAGAGGACTTGAAAGCGGGGCAGAATTGCAGGAAACCGATTTCAGGAGGTAGACTGGAATTGCATTGAAAGCATAGGAAAAGAGGCAGAACGTCCACAATGATGCACTTGGCCAAAAAGGGCGTATGCGTGTTTTCCTGAATATATTCAGGAAAAAACGCATACGCCCTTTTTGGCCAACCAAGCAAGTTTTCAAAGGAAATCTGCACTACAATGAAGTCTCACTTCCCCCCGGTCAAAAGGGCCATCTGAAAAAAGTGTAAAATCCAGAAAGGCAGGACAGGCCATGGAGAACTGGGAGCCTTGTTATGCTGATGGGCGGGATGTAAATTGCCAACAGACACTCGGGAGAAGTGTATGGTGTTTCCTGAAACATCTAAAAAACAAAGCAACAGAGCCTAGGGCACTGCCACTTATGGTCCTATAGCTTAGGGAAATTAAAATCAAAAAGACACAGCCACCCCAAAGTTTGGGACGCCTCTGTTTACAAGAACCTCGTTTACAGTACAAGTTCAACATTGCAGAAAGTGAAAAATGGATAAAGAAGTTGTGGTATTTACTTACAAAGCAATATCACTCAGCAATGAAATCTGTGTCATCAGGCCCTTAGAAGCACAATGAGTGGATTCAGGTATGATGATTCTAACTGAAGTAAGTAACACAGAAAAAGAAACATCATAAGATATCAGTAATACACGGAATGTAAACTTGGCTACACAGGAACTGAATTACAGAACAGAACAGGGTCTCAAATTTAGAAAACCAACTTATGCTTGCTTAAGGAGAAAGGTGAGTTGGGGTGCTGCATAAAACCAGAGATTGAAATGAGCACAGATAAAGTTCCTTAAGCCAAATATGGAATAGACAAGAGCTACTCCTTGCTCAACGAAATGGACTCAACACCGCATATTAAACGCCTAAGAATGTACCTGACTAGTAAGTACCTTAAAACCTATAGATTGCTATGTCTCTGAAAGAGAATCAAGCATGTGTACAGGGGCATAAACGCAGCAGTGATAGGATTGGAGAGGTTCGGTGAGCAAATGAAGACCCTTTGAAGTCATATTGCATGGTACCCATTCCACGGGATTCAACTACCCAGGTTTTAGGTATTCTTCCTTCAGCTAAAACATGCATGTGGAACCCAGAGTATGATCAACCATGTGATCGGGAGACGTGTTCAAATATGTCTCAGTTTTCCTCCCCTGGTACTCGGGAGCAACATTCCAGACGCTTTACTAACACTCTCCCTACTTGGAGAGTCAGCGCCTTTAACCTCCTGTTTGGCCCAGTTTGCAATTTCTGCGGAAGATGAACAGGAATAGCGAGAACCAATGAGAGGCTAGCTGGAGGTGTCTGGACGGGCAAATTTAACTCTCATTTCCCACCAGGAAGAGGAAATAACCAAAGGCTCAGCGTGCCGTACCAGAACCAGATTAGGGCCTGAAGCCATCCGGCGGTGTTGCGGCCAGCTCAAAAGAAAGCGAGTTGAAGAAAGGAGCTCAGGGGCACTGTAATTCACAAACCTGCAGAGTTATAAATGACAGCTATCGTCCAAAAATAGACTGAAGTAAGGCTGCCAAGAGGACTTGAAAGCGGGGCAGAATTGCAGGAAACCGATTTCAGGAGGTAGACTGGAATTGCATTGAAAGCATAGGAAAAGAGGCAGAACGTCCACAATGATGCACTTGGCCAAAAAGGGCGTATGCGTTTTTTCCTGAATATATTCAGGAAAAAACGCATACGCCCTTTTTGGCCAACCAAGCAAGCTTGCAAAGGAAATCTGCACTACAATGAAGTCTCACTTCCCCCCGGTCAAAAGGGCCATCTGAAAAAATTGTAAAATCCAGAAAGGCAATAGGCCATTGAGAACTGGGAGCCTTGTTATGCTGATGGGCGAGATGTAAATTGCCAACAGACACTTGGGAGAAGTGTATGGGGTTTCCTGAAACATCTAAAAAACAAAGCAAGAGAGCCTAGGGCACTGCCACTTATGGTCCTATAGCTTAGGGAAATTAAAATCAAAAAGACACAGCCACCCCAAAGTTTTGAACGGCTCTGTTTACAAGAACCTCGTTTACAGTACAAGTTCAACATCGCAGAAAGTGAAAAATGGATAAAGAAGTTGTGGTATTTACTTACAAATCAATATCACTCAGCAATGAAATCTGTGTCATCAGGCCCTTAGCAGCACAATGAGTGGATTCAGGTATGATGATTCTAACTGAAATAAGTCACACAGAAAAAGAAACATCACAAGATATCAGTAATACACGGAATTTAAACTTGGCTACACAGGAACTGAATTACAGAACAGAACAGGGTCTCAAATTTAGAAAACCAACTTATGCTTGCTTAAGGGTAAAGGTGAGTTGGGGTGCTGCATAAAACCAGAGATTGAAATGAGCACAGATAAAGTTCCTTAAGTGAAATATGGAATAAATAAGAGCTACTCCTTGCTCAACGAAATGGACTCAACACCGCATATTAAACGCCTAAGAATGTACCTGACTAGTAAGTATCTTAAAACCTATGGATTGCTATGTCTCCGAAAGAGAATCAAGCATGTGTACAGGGGCATAAATGCAGCAGTGATAGGATTGGAGAGGTTCGGTGAGCAAATGAAGACCCTTTGAAGTCATATTGCATGGTACCCATTACACGGGTCTTAACTCTCCAGGTTTAAGGTATTCTTCCTTCAGCTAAAACATGCATGTGGAACCCAAGTATGATCAACCATGTGAACGGGAGACGTGTTCAAATATGTCTCAGTTTTCCTCCCCTGGTACTCGGGAGCAACATTCCAGACGCTTTACTAAAACTCTCCCTACTTGGAGAGTCAGCGCCTTTAACCTCCTGTTTGGCCCAGTTTGCAATTTCTGCGGAAGATGAACAGGAATAGCGAGAACCAATGAGAGGCAAGCTGGAGGTGTCTGGACGGGCAAATTTAACTCTCATTTCCCACGAGGAAGAGGAAAAAACCAAAGGCTCAGCGTGCCGTCCCGGAACCAGATTAGGGCCTGAAGCCATCCTGCGGTGTTGCGGCCAGCTCAAAAGAAAGCGAGTTGAAGAAAGGAGTTCAGGGGCACTGTAATTCACAAACCTGCAGAGTTATAAATGACAGCTATCGTCCAAAAATAGACTGAAGTAAGGCTGCCAAGAGGACTTGAAAGCGGGGCAGAATTGCAGGAAACCGATTTCAGGAAACCGATTTCAGGAGGTAGACTGGAATTGCATTGAAAGCATAGGAAAAGAGGCAGAACGTCCACAATGATGCACTTGGCCAAAAAGGGCGTATGCGTTTTTTCCTGAATATATTCAGGAAAAAACGCATACGCCCTTTTTGGCCAACCAAGCAAGTTTGCAAAGGAAATCTGCACTACAATGAAGTCTCACTTCCCCCCGGTCAAAAGGGCCATCTGAAAAAAGTGTAAAATCCAGAAAGGCAGGACAGGCCATGGAGAACTGGGAGCCTTGTTATGCTGATGGGCGGGATGTAAATTGCCAACAGACACTCGGGAGAAGTGTATGGTGTTTCCTGAAACATCTAAAAAACAAAGCAACAGAGCCTAGGGCACTGCCACTTATGGTCCTATAGCTTAGGGAAATTAAAATCAAAAAGACACAGCCACCTCAAAGTTTGGGACGCCTCTGTTTACAAGAACCTCGTTTACAGTACAAGTTCAACAACGCAGAAAGTGAAAAATGGATAAAGAAGTTTGGTATTTACTTACAAAGCAATATCACTCAGCAATGAAATCTGTGTCATCAGGCCCTTAGCAGCACAATGAGTGGATTCAGGTATGATGATTCTAACTGAAATAAGTCACACAGAAAAAGAAACATCATAAGATATCAGTAATACACGGAATGTAAACTTGGCTACACAGGAACTGAATTACAGAACAGAACAGGGTCTCAAATTTAGAAAACCAACTATGCTTGCTTAAGGGTAAAGGTGAGTTGGGGTGCTGCATAAAACCAGAGATTGAAATGAGCACAGATAAAGTTCCTTAAGTCAAATATGGAATAGACAAGAGCTACTCCTTGCTCAACGAAATGGACTCAACACCCCATATTAAACGCCTAAGAATGTACCTGACTAGTAAGTATCTTAAAACCTATGGATTGCTATGTCTCCAAAAGAGAATCAAGCATGTGTACAGGGGCATAAACGCAGCAGTGATAGGATTGGAGAGGTTCGGTGAGCAAATGAAGACCCTTTGAAGTCATATTGCATGGTACCCATTCCACGGGTTTCAACTACCCAGGTTTTAGGTATTCTTCCTTCAGCTAAAACATGCATGTGGAACCCAGAGTATGATCAACCATGTGATCGGGAGACGTGTTCAAATATGTCTCAGTTTTCCTCCCCTGGTACTCGGGAGCAACATTCCAGACGCTTTACTAAAACTCTCCCTACTTGGAGAGTCAGCGCCTTTAACCTCCTGTTTGGCCCAGTTTGCAATTTCTGCGGAAGATGAACAGGAATAGCGAGAACCAATGAGAGGCAAGCTGGAGGTGTCTGGACGGGCAAATTTAACTCTCATTTCCCACGAGGAAGAGGAAAAAACCAAAGGCTCAGCGTGCCGTCCCGGAACCAGATTAGGGCCTGAAGCCATCCTGCGGTGTTGCGGCCAGCTCAAAAGAAAGCGAGTTGAAGAAAGGAGTTCAGGGGCACTGTAATTCACAAACCTGCAGAGTTATAAATGACAGCTATCGTCCAAAAATAGACTGAAGTAAGGCTGCCAAGAGGACTTGAAAGCGGGGCAGAATTGCAGGAAACCGATTTCAGGAAACCGATTTCAGGAGGTAGACTGGAATTGCATTGAAAGCATAGGAAAAGAGGCAGAACGTCCACAATGATGCACTTGGCCAAAAAGGGCGTATGCGTTTTTTCCTGAATATATTCAGGAAAAAACGCATACGCCCTTTTTGGCCAACCAAGCAAGTTTGCAAAGGAAATCTGCACTACAATGAAGTCTCACTTCCCCCCGGTCAAAAGGGCCATCTGAAAAAAGTGTAAAATCCAGAAAGGCAGGACAGGCCATGGAGAACTGGGAGCCTTGTTATGCTGATGGGCGGGATGTAAATTGCCAACAGACACTCGGGAGAAGTGTATGGTGTTTCCTGAAACATCTAAAAAACAAAGCAACAGAGCCTAGGGCACTGCCACTTATGGTCCTATAGCTTAGGGAAATTAAAATCAAAAAGACACAGCCACCTCAAAGTTTGGGACGCCTCTGTTTACAAGAACCTCGTTTACAGTACAAGTTCAACAACGCAGAAAGTGAAAAATGGATAAAGAAGTTGTGGTATTTACTTACAAAGCAATATCACTCAGCAATGAAATCTGTGTCATCAGGCCCTTAGCAGCACAATGAGTGGATTCAGGTATGATGATTCTAACTGAAATAAGTCACACAGAAAAAGAAACATCATAAGATATCAGTAATACACGGAATGTAAACTTGGCTACACAGGAACTGAATTACAGAACAGAACAGGGTCTCAAATTTAGAAAACCAACTTATTCTTGCTTAAGGGTAAAGGTGAGTTGGGGTGCTGCATAAAACCAGAGATTGAAATGAGCACAGATAAAGTTCCTTAAGCCAAATATGGAATAGACAAGAGCTACTCCTTGCTCAACGAAATGGACTCAACACCCCATATTAAACGCCTAAGAATGTACCTGACTAGTAAGTATCTTAAAACCTATGGATTGCTATGTCTCCAAAAGAGAATCAAGCATGTGTACAGGGGCATAAACGCAGCAGTGATAGGATTGGAGAGGTTCGGTGAGCAAATGAAGACCCTTTGAAGTCATATTGCATGGTACCCATTCCACGGGTTTCAACTACCCAGGTTTTAGGTATTCTTCCTTCAGCTAAAACATGCATGTGGAACCCAGAGTATGATCAACCATGTGATCGGGAGACGTGTTCAAATATGTCTCAGTTTTCCTCCCCTGGTACTCGGGAGCAACATTCCAGACGCTTTACTAAAACTCTCCCTACTTGGAGAGTCAGCGCCTTTAACCTCCTGTTTGGCCCAGTTTGCAATTTCTGCGGAAGATGAACAGGAATAGCGAGAACCAATGAGAGGCAAGCTGGAGGTGTCTGGACGGGCAAATTTAACTCTCATTTCCCACGAGGAAGAGGAAAAAACCAAAGGCTCAGCGTGCCGTCCCGGAACCAGATTAGGGCCTGAAGCCATCCTGCGGTGTTGCGGCCAGCTCAAAAGAAAGCGAGTTGAAGAAAGGAGTTCAGGGGCACTGTAATTCACAAACCTGCAGAGTTATAAATGACAGCTATCGTCCAAAAATAGACTGAAGTAAGGCTGCCAAGAGGACTTGAAAGCGGGGCAGAATTGCAGAAAACCGATTTCAGGAGGTAGACTGGAATTGCATTGAAAGCATAGGAAAAGAGGCAGAACGTCCACAATGATGCACTTGGCCAAAAAGGGCGTATGCGTGTTTTCCTGAATATATTCAGGAAAACACGCATACGCCCTTTTTGGCCAACCAAGCAAGCTTGCAAAGGAAATCTGCACTACAATGAAGTCTCACTTCCCCCCGGTCAAAAGGGCCATCTGAAAAAAGTGTAAAATCCAGAAAGGCAACAGGCCATGGAGAACTGGGGGCCTTGTTATGCTGATGGGCGGGATGTAAATTGCCAACAGACACTCGGGAGAAGTGTATGGTGTTTCCTGAAACATCTAAAAAACAAAGCAACAGAGCCTAGGGCACTTCCACTTATGGTCCTATAGCTTAGGGAAATTAAAATCAAAAAGACACAGCCACCCCAAAGTTTGGAACGGCTCTGTTTACAAGAACCTCGTTTACAGAACAAGTTCAACATCGCAGAAAGTGAAAAATGGATAAAGAAGTTGTGGTATTTACTTACAAAGCTATATCACTCAGCAATGAAATCTGTGTAACAAGGCCCTTAGCAGCACAATGAGTGGATTCAGGTATGATGATTCTAACTGAAATAAGTCACACAGAAAAAGAAACATCATAAGATATCAGTAATACACGGAATGTAAACTTGGCTACAGAGGAACTGAATTACAGAACAGAACAGGGTCTCAAATTTAGAAAACCAACTTATGCTTGCTTAAGGGTAAAGGTGAGTTGGGGTGCTGCATAAAACCAGAGATTGAAATGAGCACAGATAAAGTTCCTTAAGTCAAATATGGAATAGACAAGAGCTACTCCTTGCTCAACGAAATGGACTCAACACCGCATATTAAACGCCTAAGAATGTACCTGACTAGTAAATATCTTAAAACCTATGGATTGCTATGTCTCTGAAAGAGAATCAAGCATGTGTACAGGGGCATAAACGCAGCAGTGATAGGATTGGAGAGGTTCGGTGAGCAAATGAAGACCCTTTGAAGTCATATTGCATGGTACCCATTCCACGGGTCTCAACTCTCCAGGTTTAAGGTATTCTTCCTTCAGCTAAAACATGCATGTGGAACCCAGAGTATGATCAACCATGTGAACGGGAGACATGTTCAAATATGTCTCAGTTTTCCTCCCCTAGTACTCGGGTGCAACATTCCAGACGCTTTACTAACACTCTCCCGACTTGGAGAGTCAGTCCCTTTAACCTCCTGTTTGGCCCAGTTTGCAATTACTGCAGAAGATGAACAGGAATAGCGAGAACCAATGAGAGACTAGCTGGAGGTGTCTGGACGGGCAAATTTAACTCTCATTTCCCACCAGGAAGAGGAATTAACCAAAGGCTCAGCATGCCGGGCCGTAACCAGATTAGGGCCTGAAGCCATCCTGCGGTGTTGCGGCCAGGTCACAAGAAAGCGAGTTGAAGAAAGGAGCTCAGGGGCACTGTAATTCACAAACCTGCAGAGTTATAAATGACAGCTATCGTCCAAAAATAGACTGAAGTAAGGCTGCCAAGAGGACTTGAAAGCGGGGCAGAATTGCAGGAAACCGATTTCAGGAGGTAGACTGGAATTGCATTGAAAGCATAGGAAAAGAGGCAGAACGTCCACAATGATGCACTTGGCCAAAAAGGGCGTATGCGTGTTTTCCTGAATATATTCAGGAAAAAACGCATACGCCCTTTTTGGCCAACCAAGCAAGTTTGCAAAGGAAATCTGCACTACAATGAAGTCTCACTTCCCCCCGGTCAAAAGGGCCATCTGAAAAAAGTGTAAAATCCAGAAAGGCAGGACAGGCCATGGAGAACTGGGAGCCTTGTTATGCTGATGGGCGGGATGTAAATTGCCAACAGACACTCGGGAGAAGTGTATGGTGTTTCCTGAAACATCTAAAAAACAAAGCAACAGAGCCTAGGGCACTGCCACTTATGGTCCTATAGCTTAGGGAAATTAAAATCAAAAAGACACAGCCACCTCAAAGTTTGGGACGCCTCTGTTTACAAGAACCTCGTTTACAGTACAAGTTCAACAACGCAGAAAGTGAAAAATGGATAAAGAAGTTTGGTATTTACTTACAAAGCAATATCACTCAGCAATGAAATCTGTGTCATCAGGCCCTTAGCAGCACAATGAGTGGATTCAGGTATGATGATTCTAACTGAAATAAGTCACACAGAAAAAGAAACATCATAAGATATCAGTAATACACGGAATGTAAACTTGGCTACACAGGAACTGAATTACAGAACAGAACAGGGTCTCAAATTTAGAAAACCAACTATGCTTGCTTAAGGGTAAAGGTGAGTTGGGGTGCTGCATAAAACCAGAGATTGAAATGAGCACAGATAAAGTTCCTTAAGTCAAATATGGAATAGACAAGAGCTACTCCTTGCTCAACGAAATGGACTCAACACCCCATATTAAACGCCTAAGAATGTACCTGACTAGTAAGTATCTTAAAACCTATGGATTGCTATGTCTCCAAAAGAGAATCAAGCATGTGTACAGGGGCATAAACGCAGCAGTGATAGGATTGGAGAGGTTCGGTGAGCAAATGAAGACCCTTTGAAGTCATATTGCATGGTACCCATTCCACGGGTTTCAACTACCCAGGTTTTAGGTATTCTTCCTTCAGCTAAAACATGCATGTGGAACCCAGAGTATGATCAACCATGTGATCGGGAGACGTGTTCAAATATGTCTCAGTTTTCCTCCCCTGGTACTCGGGAGCAACATTCCAGACGCTTTACTAAAACTCTCCCTACTTGGAGAGTCAGCGCCTTTAACCTCCTGTTTGGCCCAGTTTGCAATTTCTGCGGAAGATGAACAGGAATAGCGAGAACCAATGAGAGGCAAGCTGGAGGTGTCTGGACGGGCAAATTTAACTCTCATTTCCCACGAGGAAGAGGAAAAAACCAAAGGCTCAGCGTGCCGTCCCGGAACCAGATTAGGGCCTGAAGCCATCCTGCGGTGTTGCGGCCAGCTCAAAAGAAAGCGAGTTGAAGAAAGGAGTTCAGGGGCACTGTAATTCACAAACCTGCAGAGTTATAAATGACAGCTATCGTCCAAAAATAGACTGAAGTAAGGCTGCCAAGAGGACTTGAAAGCGGGGCAGAATTGCAGGAAACCGATTTCAGGAAACCGATTTCAGGAGGTAGACTGGAATTGCATTGAAAGCATAGGAAAAGAGGCAGAACGTCCACAATGATGCACTTGGCCAAAAAGGGCGTATGCGTTTTTTCCTGAATATATTCAGGAAAAAACGCATACGCCCTTTTTGGCCAACCAAGCAAGTTTGCAAAGGAAATCTGCACTACAATGAAGTCTCACTTCCCCCCGGTCAAAAGGGCCATCTGAAAAAAGTGTAAAATCCAGAAAGGCAGGACAGGCCATGGAGAACTGGGAGCCTTGTTATGCTGATGGGCGGGATGTAAATTGCCAACAGACACTCGGGAGAAGTGTATGGTGTTTCCTGAAACATCTAAAAAACAAAGCAACAGAGCCTAGGGCACTGCCACTTATGGTCCTATAGCTTAGGGAAATTAAAATCAAAAAGACACAGCCACCTCAAAGTTTGGGACGCCTCTGTTTACAAGAACCTCGTTTACAGTACAAGTTCAACAACGCAGAAAGTGAAAAATGGATAAAGAAGTTGTGGTATTTACTTACAAAGCAATATCACTCAGCAATGAAATCTGTGTCATCAGGCCCTTAGCAGCACAATGAGTGGATTCAGGTATGATGATTCTAACTGAAATAAGTCACACAGAAAAAGAAACATCATAAGATATCAGTAATACACGGAATGTAAACTTGGCTACACAGGAACTGAATTACAGAACAGAACAGGGTCTCAAATTTAGAAAACCAACTTATTCTTGCTTAAGGGTAAAGGTGAGTTGGGGTGCTGCATAAAACCAGAGATTGAAATGAGCACAGATAAAGTTCCTTAAGCCAAATATGGAATAGACAAGAGCTACTCCTTGCTCAACGAAATGGACTCAACACCCCATATTAAACGCCTAAGAATGTACCTGACTAGTAAGTATCTTAAAACCTATGGATTGCTATGTCTCCAAAAGAGAATCAAGCATGTGTACAGGGGCATAAACGCAGCAGTGATAGGATTGGAGAGGTTCGGTGAGCAAATGAAGACCCTTTGAAGTCATATTGCATGGTACCCATTCCACGGGTTTCAACTACCCAGGTTTTAGGTATTCTTCCTTCAGCTAAAACATGCATGTGGAACCCAGAGTATGATCAACCATGTGATCGGGAGACGTGTTCAAATATGTCTCAGTTTTCCTCCCCTGGTACTCGGGAGCAACATTCCAGACGCTTTACTAAAACTCTCCCTACTTGGAGAGTCAGCGCCTTTAACCTCCTGTTTGGCCCAGTTTGCAATTTCTGCGGAAGATGAACAGGAATAGCGAGAACCAATGAGAGGCAAGCTGGAGGTGTCTGGACGGGCAAATTTAACTCTCATTTCCCACGAGGAAGAGGAAAAAACCAAAGGCTCAGCGTGCCGTCCCGGAACCAGATTAGGGCCTGAAGCCATCCTGCGGTGTTGCGGCCAGCTCAAAAGAAAGCGAGTTGAAGAAAGGAGTTCAGGGGCACTGTAATTCACAAACCTGCAGAGTTATAAATGACAGCTATCGTCCAAAAATAGACTGAAGTAAGGCTGCCAAGAGGACTTGAAAGCGGGGCAGAATTGCAGGAAACCGATTTCAGGAGGTAGACTGGAATTGCATTGAAAGCATAGGAAAAGAGGCAGAACGTCCACAATGATGCACTTGGCCAAAAAGGGCGTATGCGTGTTTTCCTGAATATATTCAGGAAAACACGCATACGCCCTTTTTGGCCAACCAAGCAAGCTTGCAAAGGAAATCTGCACTACAATGAAGTCTCACTTCCCCCCGGTCAAAAGGGCCATCTGAAAAAAGTGTAAAATCCAGAAAGGCAACAGGCCATGGAGAACTGGGGGCCTTGTTATGCTGATGGGCGGGATGTAAATTGCCAACAGACACTCGGGAGAAGTGTATGGTGTTTCCTGAAACATCTAAAAAACAAAGCAACAGAGCCTAGGGCACTTCCACTTATGGTCCTATAGCTTAGGGAAATTAAAATCAAAAAGACACAGCCACCCCAAAGTTTGGAACGGCTCTGTTTACAAGAACCTCGTTTACAGAACAAGTTCAACATCGCAGAAAGTGAAAAATGGATAAAGAAGTTGTGGTATTTACTTACAAAGCTATATCACTCAGCAATGAAATCTGTGTAACAAGGCCCTTAGCAGCACAATGAGTGGATTCAGGTATGATGATTCTAACTGAAATAAGTCACACAGAAAAAGAAACATCATAAGATATCAGTAATACACGGAATGTAAACTTGGCTACAGAGGAACTGAATTACAGAACAGAACAGGGTCTCAAATTTAGAAAACCAACTTATGCTTGCTTAAGGGTAAAGGTGAGTTGGGGTGCTGCATAAAACCAGAGATTGAAATGAGCACAGATAAAGTTCCTTAAGTCAAATATGGAATAGACAAGAGCTACTCCTTGCTCAACGAAATGGACTCAACACCGCATATTAAACGCCTAAGAATGTACCTGACTAGTAAATATCTTAAAACCTATGGATTGCTATGTCTCTGAAAGAGAATCAAGCATGTGTACAGGGGCATAAACGCAGCAGTGATAGGATTGGAGAGGTTCGGTGAGCAAATGAAGACCCTTTGAAGTCATATTGCATGGTACCCATTCCACGGGTCTCAACTCTCCAGGTTTAAGGTATTCTTCCTTCAGCTAAAACATGCATGTGGAACCCAGAGTATGATCAACCATGTGAACGGGAGACATGTTCAAATATGTCTCAGTTTTCCTCCCCTAGTACTCGGGTGCAACATTCCAGACGCTTTACTAACACTCTCCCGACTTGGAGAGTCAGTCCCTTTAACCTCCTGTTTGGCCCAGTTTGCAATTACTGCAGAAGATGAACAGGAATAGCGAGAACCAATGAGAGACTAGCTGGAGGTGTCTGGACGGGCAAATTTAACTCTCATTTCCCACCAGGAAGAGGAATTAACCAAAGGCTCAGCATGCCGGGCCGTAACCAGATTAGGGCCTGAAGCCATCCTGCGGTGTTGCGGCCAGGTCACAAGAAAGCGAGTTGAAGAAAGGAGCTCAGGGGCACTGTAATTCACAAACCTGCAGAGTTATAAATGACAGCTATCGTCCAAAAATAGACTGAAGTAAGGCTGCCAAGAGGACTTGAAAGCGGGGCAGAATTGCAGGAAACCGATTTCAGGAGGTAGACTGGAATTGCATTGAAAGCATAGGAAAAGAGGCAGAACGTCCACAATGATGCACTTGGCCAAAAAGGGCGTATGCGTGTTTTCCTGAATATATTCAGGAAAAAACGCATACGCCCTTTTTGGCCAACCAAGCAAGTTTGCAAAGGAAATCTGCACTACAATGAAGTCTCACTTCCCCCCGGTCAAAAGGGCCATCTGAAAAAAGTGTAAAATCCAGAAAGGCAGGACAGGCCATGGAGAACTGGGAGCCTTGTTATGCTGATGGGCGGGATGTAAATTGCCAACAGACACTCGGGAGAAGTGTATGGTGTTTCCTGAAACATCTAAAAAACAAAGCAACAGAGCCTAGGGCACTGCCACTTATGGTCCTATAGCTTAGGGAAATTAAAATCAAAAAGACACAGCCACCTCAAAGTTTGGGACGCCTCTGTTTACAAGAACCTCGTTTACAGTACAAGTTCAACAACGCAGAAAGTGAAAAATGGATAAAGAAGTTTGGTATTTACTTACAAAGCAATATCACTCAGCAATGAAATCTGTGTCATCAGGCCCTTAGCAGCACAATGAGTGGATTCAGGTATGATGATTCTAACTGAAATAAGTCACACAGAAAAAGAAACATCATAAGATATCAGTAATACACGGAATGTAAACTTGGCTACACAGGAACTGAATTACAGAACAGAACAGGGTCTCAAATTTAGAAAACCAACTATGCTTGCTTAAGGGTAAAGGTGAGTTGGGGTGCTGCATAAAACCAGAGATTGAAATGAGCACAGATAAAGTTCCTTAAGTCAAATATGGAATAGACAAGAGCTACTCCTTGCTCAACGAAATGGACTCAACACCCCATATTAAACGCCTAAGAATGTACCTGACTAGTAAGTATCTTAAAACCTATGGATTGCTATGTCTCCAAAAGAGAATCAAGCATGTGTACAGGGGCATAAACGCAGCAGTGATAGGATTGGAGAGGTTCGGTGAGCAAATGAAGACCCTTTGAAGTCATATTGCATGGTACCCATTCCACGGGTTTCAACTACCCAGGTTTTAGGTATTCTTCCTTCAGCTAAAACATGCATGTGGAACCCAGAGTATGATCAACCATGTGATCGGGAGACGTGTTCAAATATGTCTCAGTTTTCCTCCCCTGGTACTCGGGAGCAACATTCCAGACGCTTTACTAAAACTCTCCCTACTTGGAGAGTCAGCGCCTTTAACCTCCTGTTTGGCCCAGTTTGCAATTTCTGCGGAAGATGAACAGGAATAGCGAGAACCAATGAGAGGCAAGCTGGAGGTGTCTGGACGGGCAAATTTAACTCTCATTTCCCACGAGGAAGAGGAAAAAACCAAAGGCTCAGCGTGCCGTCCCGGAACCAGATTAGGGCCTGAAGCCATCCTGCGGTGTTGCGGCCAGCTCAAAAGAAAGCGAGTTGAAGAAAGGAGTTCAGGGGCACTGTAATTCACAAACCTGCAGAGTTATAAATGACAGCTATCGTCCAAAAATAGACTGAAGTAAGGCTGCCAAGAGGACTTGAAAGCGGGGCAGAATTGCAGGAAACCGATTTCAGGAAACCGATTTCAGGAGGTAGACTGGAATTGCATTGAAAGCATAGGAAAAGAGGCAGAACGTCCACAATGATGCACTTGGCCAAAAAGGGCGTATGCGTTTTTTCCTGAATATATTCAGGAAAAAACGCATACGCCCTTTTTGGCCAACCAAGCAAGTTTGCAAAGGAAATCTGCACTACAATGAAGTCTCACTTCCCCCCGGTCAAAAGGGCCATCTGAAAAAAGTGTAAAATCCAGAAAGGCAGGACAGGCCATGGAGAACTGGGAGCCTTGTTATGCTGATGGGCGGGATGTAAATTGCCAACAGACACTCGGGAGAAGTGTATGGTGTTTCCTGAAACATCTAAAAAACAAAGCAACAGAGCCTAGGGCACTGCCACTTATGGTCCTATAGCTTAGGGAAATTAAAATCAAAAAGACACAGCCACCTCAAAGTTTGGGACGCCTCTGTTTACAAGAACCTCGTTTACAGTACAAGTTCAACAACGCAGAAAGTGAAAAATGGATAAAGAAGTTGTGGTATTTACTTACAAAGCAATATCACTCAGCAATGAAATCTGTGTCATCAGGCCCTTAGCAGCACAATGAGTGGATTCAGGTATGATGATTCTAACTGAAATAAGTCACACAGAAAAAGAAACATCATAAGATATCAGTAATACACGGAATGTAAACTTGGCTACACAGGAACTGAATTACAGAACAGAACAGGGTCTCAAATTTAGAAAACCAACTTATTCTTGCTTAAGGGTAAAGGTGAGTTGGGGTGCTGCATAAAACCAGAGATTGAAATGAGCACAGATAAAGTTCCTTAAGCCAAATATGGAATAGACAAGAGCTACTCCTTGCTCAACGAAATGGACTCAACACCCCATATTAAACGCCTAAGAATGTACCTGACTAGTAAGTATCTTAAAACCTATGGATTGCTATGTCTCCAAAAGAGAATCAAGCATGTGTACAGGGGCATAAACGCAGCAGTGATAGGATTGGAGAGGTTCGGTGAGCAAATGAAGACCCTTTGAAGTCATATTGCATGGTACCCATTCCACGGGTTTCAACTACCCAGGTTTTAGGTATTCTTCCTTCAGCTAAAACATGCATGTGGAACCCAGAGTATGATCAACCATGTGATCGGGAGACGTGTTCAAATATGTCTCAGTTTTCCTCCCCTGGTACTCGGGAGCAACATTCCAGACGCTTTACTAAAACTCTCCCTACTTGGAGAGTCAGCGCCTTTAACCTCCTGTTTGGCCCAGTTTGCAATTTCTGCGGAAGATGAACAGGAATAGCGAGAACCAATGAGAGGCAAGCTGGAGGTGTCTGGACGGGCAAATTTAACTCTCATTTCCCACGAGGAAGAGGAAAAAACCAAAGGCTCAGCGTGCCGTCCCGGAACCAGATTAGGGCCTGAAGCCATCCTGCGGTGTTGCGGCCAGCTCAAAAGAAAGCGAGTTGAAGAAAGGAGTTCAGGGGCACTGTAATTCACAAACCTGCAGAGTTATAAATGACAGCTATCGTCCAAAAATAGACTGAAGTAAGGCTGCCAAGAGGACTTGAAAGCGGGGCAGAATTGCAGGAAACCGATTTCAGGAGGTAGACTGGAATTGCATTGAAAGCATAGGAAAAGAGGCAGAACGTCCACAATGATGCACTTGGCCAAAAAGGGCGTATGCGTTTTTTCCTGAATATATTCAGGAAAAAACGCATACGCCCTTTTTGGCCAACCAAGCAAGCTTGCAAAGGAAATCTGCACTACAATGAAGTCTCACTTCCCCCCGGTCAAAAGGGCCATCTGAAAAAAGTGTAAAATCCAGAAAGGCAGGACAGGCCATGGAGAACTGGGAGCCTTGTTATGCTGATGGGCGGGATGTAAATTGCCAACAGACACTCGGGAGAAGTGTATGGTGTTTCCTGAAACATCTAAAAAACAAAGCAACAGAGCCTAGGGCACTGCCACTTATGGTCCTATAGCTTAGGGAAATTAAAATCAAAAAGACACAGCCACCTCAAAGTTTGGGACGCCTCTGTTTACAAGAACCTCGTTTACAGTACAAGTTCAACAACGCAGAAAGTGAAAAATGGATAAAGAAGTTTGGTATTTACTTACAAAGCAATATCACTCAGCAATGAAATCTGTGTCATCAGGCCCTTAGCAGCACAATGAGTGGATTCAGGTATGATGATTCTAACTGAAATAAGTCACACAGAAAAAGAAACATCATAAGATATCAGTAATACACGGAATGTAAACTTGGCTACACAGGAACTGAATTACAGAACAGAACAGGGTCTCAAATTTAGAAAACCAACTATGCTTGCTTAAGGGTAAAGGTGAGTTGGGGTGCTGCATAAAACCAGAGATTGAAATGAGCACAGATAAAGTTCCTTAAGTCAAATATGGAATAGACAAGAGCTACTCCTTGCTCAACGAAATGGACTCAACACCCCATATTAAACGCCTAAGAATGTACCTGACTAGTAAGTATCTTAAAACCTATGGATTGCTATGTCTCCAAAAGAGAATCAAGCATGTGTACAGGGGCATAAACGCAGCAGT
The DNA here is from genome assembly GCF_951394435.1 of Stenella coeruleoalba. NCBI lineage: Eukaryota > Metazoa > Chordata > Mammalia > Artiodactyla > Delphinidae > Stenella > Stenella coeruleoalba. Next base: position 32,355,118 of record NC_137151.1, on the reverse strand, counting down.
GATAGGATTGGAGAGGTTCGGTGAGCAAATGAAGACCCTTTGAAGTCATATTGCATGGTACCCATTCCACGGGTTTCAACTACCCAGGTTTTAGGTATTCTTCCTTCAGCTAAAACATGCATGTGGAACCCAGAGTATGATCAACCATGTGATCGGGAGACGTGTTCAAATATGTCTCAGTTTTCCTCCCCTGGTACTCGGGTGCAACATTCCAGACGCTTTACTAACACTCTCCCGACTTGGAGAGTCAGTCCCTTTAACCTCCTGTTTGGCCCAGTTTGCAATTACTGCAGAAGATGAACAGGAATAGCGAGAACCAATGAGAGACTAGCTGGAGGTGTCTGGACGGGCAAATTTAACTCTCATTTCCCACCAGGAAGAGGAAATAACCAAAGGCTCAGCGTGCCGTGCCGGAACCAGATTAGGGCCTGAAGCCATCCTGCGGTGTTGCGGCCAGGTCACAAGAAAGCGAGTTGAAGAAAGGAGCTCAGGGGCACTGTAATTCACAAACCTGCAGAGTTATAAATGACAGCTATCGTCCAAAAATAGACTGAAGTAAGGCTGCCAAGAGGACTTGAAAGCGGGGCAGAATTGCAGGAAACCGATTTCAGGAGGTAGACTGGAATTGCATTGAAAGCATAGGAAAAGAGGCAGAACGTCCACAATGATGCACTTGGCCAAAAAGGGCGTATGCGTTTTTTCCTGAATATATTCAGGAAAAAACGCATACGCCCTTTTTGGCCAACCAAGCAAGTTTGCAAAGGAAATCTGCACTACAATGAAGTCTCACTTCCACCCGGTCAAAAGGGTCATCTGAAAAAAGTGTAAAATCCAGAAAGGCAACAGGCCATTGAGAAGTGGGAGCCTTGTTATGCTGATGGGCGGGATGTAAATTGCCAACAGACACTTGGGAGAAGTGTATGGTGTTTCCTGAAACATCTAAAAAACAAAGCAACAGAGCCTAGGGCACTTTCACTTATGGTCCTATAGCTTAGGGAAATTAAAATCAAAAAGACACAGCCACCCCAAAGTTTGGAACGGCTCTGTTTACAAGAACCTCGTTTACAGTAGAAGTTCAACATCGCAGAAAGTGAAAAATGGATAAAGAAGTTGTGGTATTTACTTACAAAGCAATATCACTCAGCAATGAAATCTGCGTCATCAGGCCCTTAGCAGCACAATGAGTGGATTCAGGTATGATGACTCTAACTGAAATAAGTCACACAGAAAAAGAAACATCATAAGATATCACTAATACACGGAATGTAAACTTGGCTACACAGGAACTGCATTCCAAAACAGAACAGGGTCTCAAATTTAGAAAACCAACTTAAGCTTGCTTAAGGGGAAAGGTGAGTTGGGGTGCTGCATAAAACCAGAGATTGAAATGAGCACAGATAAAGTTCCTTAAGCCAAATATGGAATAGACAAGAGCTACTCCTTGCTCAACGAAATGGACTCAAAACCCCATATTAAACGCCTAAGTATGTACCTGACTAGTAAGTATCTTAAAACCTATGGATTGCTATGTCTCCAAAAGAGAATCAAGCGTGTGTACAGGGGCATAAACGCAGCAGTGATAGGATTGGAGAGGTTCGGTGAGCAAATGAAGACCCTTTGAAGTCATATTGCATGGTACCCATTACACGGGTCTCAACTCTCCAGTTTTAAGGTATTCTTCCTTCAGCTAAAACATGCATGTGGAACCCAGAGTATGATCAACCATGTGAACGGGAGACGTGTTCAAATATGTCTCAGTTTCCTCCCGTGGTACTCGGGTGCAACATTCCAGACGCTTTACTAACACTCTCCCCACTTGGAGAGTCAGTCCCTTTAACCTCCTGTTTGGCCCAGTTTGCAATTTCTGCAGAAGATGAACAGGAATAGCGAGAACCAATGAGAGGCTAGCTGGAGGTGTCTGGACGGGCAAATTTAACTCTCATTTCCCACCAGGAAGAGGAATTAACCAAAGGCTCAGCATGCCATGCCGGAAACAGATTAGGGCCTGAAGCCATCCTGCGGTGTTGCGGCCAGGTCACAAGAAAGCGAGTTGAAGAAAGGAGCTCAGGGGCACTGTAATTCACAAACCTGCAGAGTTATAAATGACAGCTATCGTCCAAAAATAGACTGAAGTAAGGCTGCCAAGAGGACTTGAAAGCGGGGCAGAATTGCAGGAAACCGATTTCAGGAGGTAGACTGGAATTGCATTGAAAGCATAGGAAAAGAGGCAGAACGTCCACAATGATGCACTTGGCCAAAAAGGGCGTATGCGTTTTTTCCTGAATATATTCAGGAAAAAACGCATACGCCCTTTTTGGCCAACCAAGCAAGCTTGCAAAGGAAATCTGCACTACAATGAAGTCTCACTTCCCCCCGGTCAAAAGGGCCATCTGAAAAAAGTGTAAAATCCAGAAAGGCAGGACAGGCCATGGAGAACTGGGAGCCTTGTTATGCTGAAGGGCGGGATGTAAATTGCCAACAACCACTCGGGAGAAGTGTATGGTGTTTCCTGAAACATCTAAAAAACAAAGCAACAGAGCCTAGGGCACTTCCACTTATGGTCCTATAGCTTAGGGAATTTAAAATCAAAAAGACAGAGCCACCCCAAAGTTTGGAACGGCTCTGTTTACAAGAACCTCGTTTACAGTACAAGTTCAACATCGCAGAAAGTGAAAAATGGATAAAGAAGTTGTGGTATTTACTTACAAAGCAATATCACTCAGCAATGAAATCTGTGTCATCAGGCCCTTAGCAGCACAATGAGTGGATTCAGGTATGATGATTCTAACTGAAATAAGTCACACAGAAAAAGAAACATCATAAGATATCAGTAATACACGGAATGGAAACTTGGCTACACAGGAACTGAATTACAGAACAGAACAGGGTCTCAAATTTAGAAAACCAACTTATGCTTGCTTAAGGGTAAAGGTGAGTTGGGGTGCTGCATAAAACCAGAGATTGAAATGAGCACAGATAAAGTTCCTTAAGTCAAATATGGAATAGACAAGAGCTACTCCTTGCTCAACGAAATGGACTCAACACCGCATATTAAACGCCTAAGAATGTACCTGACTAGTAAGTATCGTAAAACCTATGGATTGCTATGTCTCCAAAAGAGAATCAAGCATGTGTACAGGGGCATAAACGCAGCAGTGATAGGATTGGAGAGGTTCGGTGAGCAAATGAAGACCCTTTGAAGTCATATTGCATGGTACCCGTTACACGGGTCTCAACTCTCCACGTTTAAGGTATTCTTCCTTCAGCTAAAACATGCATGTGGAACCCAAGTATGATCAACCATGGGAAGGGGAGACGTGTTCAAATATGTCTCAGTTTTCCTCCCCTGGTACTCGGGTGCAACATTCCAGACGCTTTACTAACACTCTCCCCACTTGGAGAGTCAGTCCCTTTAACCTCCTGTTTGGCCCAGTTTGCAATTTCTGCGGAAGATGAACAGGAATAGCGAGAACCAATGAGAGGCTAGCTGGAGGTGTCTGGACGGGCAAATTTAACTCTCATTTCCCACCAGGAAGAGGAAATAACCAATGGCTCAGCGTGCCGTAGCGGAACCAGATTAGGGCCTGAAGCCATCCTGCGGTGTTGCGGCCAGGTCACAAGAAAGCGAGTTGAAGAAAGGAGCTCAGGGGCACTGTAATTCACAAACATGCAGAGTTATAAATGACAGCTATCGTCCAAAAATAGACTGAAGTAAGGCTGCCTAGAGGACTTGAAAGCGGGGCAGAATTGCAGGAAACCGATTTCAGGAGGTAGACTGGAATTGCATTGAAAGCATAGGAAAAGAGGCAGAACGTCCACAATGATGCACTTGGCCAAAAAGGGCGTATGCGTTTTTTCCTGAATATATTCAGGAAAAAACGCATACGCCCTTTTTGGCCAACCAAGCAAGCTTGCAAAGCAAATCTGCACTACAATGAAGTCTCACTTCCCCCCGGTCAAAAGGGCCATCTGAAAAAAGTGTAAAATCCAGAAAGGCAACAGGCCATTGAGAACTGGGAGCCTTGTTATGCTGATGGGCGGGATGTAAATTGCCAACAGACACTTGGGAGAAGTGTATGGTGTTTCCTGAAACATCTTAAAAACAAAGCAACAGAGCCTAGGGCACTTCCACTTATGGTCCTATAGCTTAGGGAAATTAAAATCAAAAAGACACAGCCACCCCAAAGTTTGGAACGGCTCTGTTTACAAGAACCTCGTTTACAGAACAAGTTCAACATCGCAGAAAGTGAAAAATGGATAAAGAAGTTGTGGTATTTACTTACAAAGCTATATCACTCAGCAATGAAATCTGTGTAACAAGGCCCTTAGCAGCACAATGAGTGGATTCAGGTATGATGATTCTAACTGAAATAAGTCACACAGAAAAAGAAACATCATAAGATATCAGTAATACACGGAATGTAAACTTGGCTACAGAGGAACTGAATTACAGAACAGAACAGGGTCTCAAATTTAGAAAACCAACTTATGCTTGCTTAAGGGTAAAGGTGAGTTGGGGTGCTGCATAAAACCAGAGATTGAAATGAGCACAGATAAAGTTCCTTAAGTCAAATATGGAATAGACAAGAGCTACTCCTTGCTCAACGAAATGGACTCAACACCGCATATTAAACGCCTAAGAATGTACCTGACTAGTAAATATCTTAAAACCTATGGATTGCTATGTCTCTGAAAGAGAATCAAGCATGTGTACAGGGGCATAAACGCAGCAGTGATAGGATTGGAGAGGTTCGGTGAGCAAATGAAGACCCTTTGAAGTCATATTGCATGGTACCCATTCCACGGGTCTCAACTCTCCAGGTTTAAGGTATTCTTCCTTCAGCTAAAACATGCATGTGGAACCCAGAGTATGATCAACCATGTGAACGGGAGACATGTTCAAATATGTCTCAGTTTTCCTCCCCTAGTACTCGGGTGCAACATTCCAGACGCTTTACTAACACTCTCCCGACTTGGAGAGTCAGTCCCTTTAACCTCCTGTTTGGCCCAGTTTGCAATTACTGCAGAAGATGAACAGGAATAGCGAGAACCAATGAGAGACTAGCTGGAGGTGTCTGGACGGGCAAATTTAACTCTCATTTCCCACCAGGAAGAGGAATTAACCAAAGGCTCAGCATGCCGGGCCGTAACCAGATTAGGGCCTGAAGCCATCCTGCGGTGTTGCGGCCAGGTCACAAGAAAGCGAGTTGAAGAAAGGAGCTCAGGGGCACTGTAATTCACAAACCTGCAGAGTTATAAATGACAGCTATCGTCCAAAAATAGACTGAAGTAAGGCTGCCAAGAGGACTTGAAAGCGGGGCAGAATTGCAGGAAACCGATTTCAGGAGGTAGACTGGAATTGCATTGAAAGCATAGGAAAAGAGGCAGAACGTCCACAATGATGCACTTGGCCAAAAAGGGCGTATGCGTGTTTTCCTGAATATATTCAGGAAAACACGCATACGCCCTTTTTGGCCAACCAAGCAAGCTTGCAAAGGAAATCTGCACTACAATGAAGTCTCACTTCCCCCCGGTCAAAAGGGCCATCTGAAAAAAGTGTAAAATCCAGAAAGGCAACAGGCCATGGAGAACTGGGGGCCTTGTTATGCTGATGGGCGGGATGTAAATTGCCAACAGACACTCGGGAGAAGTGTATGGTGTTTCCTGAAACATCTAAAAAACAAAGCAACAGAGCCTAGGGCACTGCCACTTATGGTCCTATAGCTTAGGGAAATTAAAATCAAAAAGACACAGCCACCTCAAAGTTTGGGACGCCTCTGTTTACAAGAACCTCGTTTACCGTACAAGTTCAACAACGCAGAAAGTGAAAAATGGATAAAGAAGTTGTGGTATTTACTTACAAAGCAATATCACTCAGCAATGAAATCTGTGTCATCAGGCCCTTAGCAGCACAATGAGTGGATTCAGGTATGATGATTCTAACTGAAATAAGTCACACAGAAAAAGAAACATCATAAGATATCAGTAATACACGGAATGTAAACTTGGCTACACAGGAACTGAATTACAGAACAGAACAGGGTCTCAAATTTAGAAAACCAACTTATTCTTGCTTAAGGGTAAAGGTGAGTTGGGGTGCTGCATAAAACCAGAGATTGAAATGAGCACAGATAAAGTTCCTTAAGCCAAATATGGAATAGACAAGAGCTACTCCTTGCTCAACGAAATGGACTCAACACCCCATATTAAACGCCTAAGAATGTACCTGACTAGTAAGTATCTTAAAACCTATGGATTGCTATGTCTCCAAAAGAGAATCAAGCATGTGTACAGGGGCATAAACGCAGCAGTGATAGGATTGGAGAGGTTCGGTGAGCAAATGAAGACCCTTTGAAGTCATATTGCATGGTACCCATTCCACGGGTTTCAACTACCCAGGTTTTAGGTATTCTTCCTTCAGCTAAAACATGCATGTGGAACCCAGAGTATGATCAACCATGTGATCGGGAGACGTGTTCAAATATGTCTCAGTTTTCCTCCCCTGGTACTCGGGAGCAACATTCCAGACGCTTTACTAAAACTCTCCCTACTTGGAGAGTCAGCGCCTTTAACCTCCTGTTTGGCCCAGTTTGCAATTTCTGCGGAAGATGAACAGGAATAGCGAGAACCAATGAGAGGCAAGCTGGAGGTGTCTGGACGGGCAAATTTAACTCTCATTTCCCACGAGGAAGAGGAAAAAACCAAAGGCTCAGCGTGCCGTCCCGGAACCAGATTAGGGCCTGAAGCCATCCTGCGGTGTTGCGGCCAGCTCAAAAGAAAGCGAGTTGAAGAAAGGAGTTCAGGGGCACTGTAATTCACAAACCTGCAGAGTTATAAATGACAGCTATCGTCCAAAAATAGACTGAAGTAAGGCTGCCAAGAGGACTTGAAAGCGGGGCAGAATTGCAGGAAACCGATTTCAGGAGGTAGACTGGAATTGCATTGAAAGCATAGGAAAAGAGGCAGAACGTCCACAATGATGCACTTGGCCAAAAAGGGCGTATGCGTTTTTTCCTGAATATATTCAGGAAAAAACGCATACGCCCTTTTTGGCCAACCAAGCAAGCTTGCAAAGGAAATCTGCACTACAATGAAGTCTCACTTCCCCCCGGTCAAAAGGGCCATCTGAAAAAAGTGTAAAATCCAGAAAGGCAGGACAGGCCATGGAGAACTGGGAGCCTTGTTATGCTGATGGGCGGGATGTAAATTGCCAACAACCACTCGGGAGAAGTGTATGCTGTTTCCTGAAACATCTAGAACACAAAGCAACAGAACCTAGGGCACTTCCACGTATGGTCCTATAGCTTAGGGAAATTAAAATCAAAAAGACACAGCCACCCCAAAGTTTGGAACAGCTCTGTTTACAAGAACCTCGTTTACAGTACAAGTTCAACATCGCAGAAAGTGAAAAATGGATAAAGAAGTTGTGGTATTTACTTACAAAGCAATATCACTCAGCAATGAAATCTGTGTCATCAGGCCCTTAGCACCACAATGAGTGGATTCAGGTATGATGATTCTAACTGAAATAAGTCACACAGAAAAAGAAACATCATAAGATATCAGTAATACACGGAATGTAAACTTGGCTACACAGGAACTGAATTACAGAACAGAACAGGGTCTCAAATTTAGAAAACCAACTTATGCTTGCTTAAGGGGAAAGGTGAGTTGGGGTGCTGCATAAAACCAGAGATTGAAATGAGCACAGATAAAGTTCCTTAAGCCAAATATGGAAAAGACAAGAGCTACTCCTTGCTCAACGAAATGGACTCAACACCGCATATTAAACGCCTAAGAATGTACCTGACTAGTAAGTATCTTAAAACCTATGGATTGCTATGTCTCCGAAAGAGAATCAAGCATGTGTACAGGGGCATAAACGCAGCAGTGATAGGATTGGAGAGGTTCGTCAGCAAATGAAGACCCTTTGAAGTCATATTGCATGGTTCCCATTCCACGGGTTTCAACTACCCAGGTTTAAGGTATTCTTCCTTCAGCTAAAACATGCATGTGGAACCTAGAGTATGATCAACCATGTGATCGGGAGACGTGTTCAAATATGTCTCAGTTTTGCTCCCCTGGTACTCGGGTGCAACATTCCAGACGCTTTACTAACACTCTCCCCACTTGGAGAGTCAGTCCCTTTAACCTCCTGTTTGGCCCAGTTTGCAATTTCTGTGGAAGATGAACAGGAATAGGGAGAACCAATGAGAGACAAGCGGGAGGTGTCTGGACGGGCAAATTTAACTCTAATTTCCCATCAGGATGAGGAATTAACCAAAGGCTCAGCGTGCCGTGCCGGAACCAGATTAGGGCCTGAAGCCATCCTGCGGTGTTGCGGCCAGCTCACAAGAAAGCGAGTTGAAGAAAGGAGCTCAGGGACACTGTAATTCACAAACCTGCAGAGTTATAAATGACAGCTATCGTCCAAAAATATACTGAAGTAAGGCTGCCAAGAGGACTTGAAAGCGGGGCAGAATTGCAGGAAACCGATTTCAGGAGGTAGACTGGAATTGCATTGAAAGCATAGGAAAAGAGGCAGAACGTCCACAATGATGCACTTGGCCAAAAAGGGCGTATGCGTTTTTTCCTGAATATATTCAGGAAAAAACGCATACGCCCTTTTTGGCCAACCAAGCAAGCTTGCAAAGGAAATCTGAACTACAATGAAGTCTCACTTCCCCCGGGTCAAAAGGGCCATCTGAAAAAATTGTAAAATCCAGAAAGGCAGGACAGGCCATGGAGAACTGGGAGCCTTGTTATGCTGATGGGCGGGATGTAAATTGCCAACAGACACTTGGGACAAGTGTATGGTGTTTCCTGAAACATCTAAAAAACAAAGCAACAGAGCCTAGTGCACTTCCACTTATGGTCCTATAGCTTAGGGAAATTAAAATCAAAAAGACACAGCCACGCCAAAGTTTGGGACGCCTCTGTTTACAAGAACCTCGTTTACCGTACAAGTTCAATATCACAGAAAGTGAAAAATGGATAAAGAACTTTTGGTACTTACGTACAATGCAGTATCACTCAGCAATGAAATCTATGTCATCAGGCCCGTAGCAGCATAATGAGTGGATTCAGGTACGATGATTCTAACTGAAATAAGTCACACAGAAAAAGAAACATCAAAAGTTATCACTAATGCACGGAATGTAAACTTGGCTACACTGGAACTGAATTCCAAAACAGAACAGGGTCTCAAATTTAGAAAACCAACTTATGCTTGCTTAAGGGGAAAGGTGAGTTCGGGTGCTGCATAAAACCAGAGATTGAAATGAGCACAGATAAAGATCCTTAAGCCAAATATGGAATAGACAAGAGCTACTCCTTGCTCAACGAAATGGACTCAACACCCCATATTAAACGCCTAAGAATGTACCTGACTAGTAAGTATCTTAAAACCTATGGATTGCTATGTCTCCGAAAGAGAATCAAGCGTGTGTACTGGGGCATAAATGTAGCAGTGATAGGATTGGAGAGGTTCGGTGAGCAAATGAAGACCCTTTGAAGTCATATTGCATGGTACACATTCCACGGGTCTCAACTCTCCAGGTTTAAGGTATTCTTCCTTCAGCTAAAACATGCATGTGGAACCCAGAGTATGATCAACCATGTGATCGGGAGACGTGTTCAAATATGTCTCAGTTTTCCTCCCCTGGTACTCGGGTGCAACATTCCAGACGCTTTACTAACACTCTCCCGACTTGGACAGTCAGTGCCTTTAACCTCCTGTTTGGCCCAGTTTGCAAATTCTGCGGAAGATGAACAGGAATAGGGAGAACCAATGTGAGACTAGCTGGAGGTGTCTGAACGGGCAAATTTAACTCTCATTTCCCACCAGGAAGAGGAATTAACCAAAGGCTCAGCGTGCCGTACCGGAACCAGATTAGGGCCTGAAGCCATCCTGCGGTGTTGCGGCCAGCTCAAAAGAAAGCGAGTTGAAGAAAGGAGCTCAGGGGCACTGTAATTCACAAACCTGCAGAGTTATAAATGACAGCTATCGTCCAAAAATAGACTGAAGTTAGGCTGCCAAGAGGACTTGAAAGCGGGGCAGAATTGCAGGAAAGCGATTTCAGGAGGTAGACTGGAATTACATTGAAAGCATAGGAAAAGAGGCAGAACGTCCACAATGATGCACTTGGCCAAAAAGGGCGTATGCGTTTTTTCCTGAATATATTCAGGAAAAAACGCATACGCCCTTTTTGGCCAACCAAGCAAGCTTGCAAAGGAAATCTGCACTACAATGAAGTCTCACTTCCCCCCGGTCAAAAGGGCCATCTGAAAAAAGTGTAAAATCCAGAAAGGCAGGAGAGGCCATGGAGAACTGGGAGCCTTGTTATGCTGATGGGCGGGATGTAAATTGCCAACAGCCACTCGGGAGAAGTGTATGGTGTTTCCTGAAACATCTAAAAAACAAAGCAACAGAGCCTAGGGCACTTCCACTTATGGTCCTATAGCTTAGGGAAATTAAAATCAAAAAGACACAGCCACCTCAAAGTTTGGGACGCATCTGTTTACAAGAACCTCGTTTACCGTACAAATTCAATATCACAGAAAGTGAAAAATGGATAAAGAACTTGTGGTACTTACGTACAATGCAGTATCACTCAGCAATGAAATCTGTGTCATCAGGCCCGTAGCAGCACAATGAGTGGATTCAGGTACGATGATTCTAACTGAAATAAGTCACACAGAAAAAGAAACATCATAAGATATCACTAATACACGGAATGTAAACTTGGCTACACAGGAAGTGAATTCCAAAACAGAACAGGGTCTCAAATTTAGAAAACCAACTAGGCTTGCTTAAGGGTAAAGGTGAGTTGGGGTGCTGCATAAAACCAGAGATTGAAATGAGCACAGATAAAGTTCCTTAAGCCAAATATGGAATAGACAAGAGCTACTCCTTGCTCAACGAAATGGACTCAACACCCCATATTAAACGCCTAAGAATGTACTTGACTAGTAAGTATCTTAAAACCTATGGATTGCTATGTCTCCAAAAGAGAATCAAGCGTGTGTAAAGGGGCATAAACGCAGCAGTGATAGGATTGGAGAGGTTCGGTGAGCAAATGAAGACCCTTTGAAGTCATATTGCATGGTACCCATTACACGGGTCTCAACTCTCCAGGTTTAAGGTATTCTTCCTTCAGCTAAAACAGGCATGTGGAACCCAGAGTATGATCAACCATGTGAACGGGAGCCGTGTTCAAATATGTCTCAGTTTTCCTCCCCTGGTACTCGGGTGCAACATTCCAGATGCTTTACTAACACTCTCCCTACTTGGAGAGTCAGTGCCTTTAACCTCCTGTTTGCCCCAGTTTGCAATTTCTGCGGAAGATGAACAGGAATAGCGAGAACCAATGAGAGACTACCTGGAGGTGTCTGAACGGGCAAATTTAACTCTCATTTCCCACCAGGAAGAGGAATTAACCAAAGGCTCAGCGTGCCATGCCAGAACCACATTATGGCTTGAAGACATCCTGCAGTGTTGCGGCCAGCTCACAAGAAAGCGAGGTGAAGAAAGGAGCTCAGGGGCACTGTAATTCACAAACCTGCAGAGTTATAAATGACAGCTATCGTCCAAAAATATACTGAACTAAGGCTGCCAAGAGGACTTGAAAGCAGGGCAGAATTGCAGGAAACCAATTTCAGGAGGTAGACAGGAATTGCATTTCAAGCATAGGAAAAGAGGCAGAACGTCCACAGTGATGCACTTGGCTAAAAAGGGCGTATGCGTTTTTTCGTGAATATATTCAGGAAAAAACGCATACGCCCTTTTTGGCCAACCAAGCAAGCTTGCAAAGGAAATCTGCACTACAATGAAGTCTCACTTCCCCCCGGTCAAAAGGGCCATCTGATAAAAGTGTAAAATCCAGAAAGGCAGGACAGGCCATGGAGAACTGGGAGCCTTGTTATGCTGATGGGCGGGATGTAAATTGCCAACAGACACTCGGGAGAAGTGTATGGTGTTTCCTGAAACATCTAAAAAACAAAGCAACAGAGCCTAGTGCACTTCCACTTATGGTCCTACAGCTTAGGGAAATTAAAATCAAAAAGACACAGCCACCCCAAAGTTTGGGACGCCTCTGTTTACAAGAACCTCGTTTACCGTACAAGTTCAATATCACAGAAAGTGAAAAATGGATAAAGAAGTTGTGGTACTCATGTACAATGCAATATCACTCAACAATGAAATCTATGTCACCAGGCCCGTAGCAGCATAATGAGTGGATTCGGGTATGGTGATTCTAACTGAAATAAGTCACACAGAAAAAGAAACATCATAAGATATCACTAATACATGGAATTTAAACTTGGCTACAGAGGAACTGAATTACAAAACAGAACAGGGTCTCAAATTTAGAAAACCACCTTATGCTTGCTTAAGTGGAAAGATGAGTTGGGGTGCTGCATAAAACCAGAGATTGAAATGAGCACAGATAAAGTTCCTTAAGCCAAATATGGAATAGACAAGAGCTATTCCTTGCTCAACGAAATGGACTCAACACCCCATATTAAACGCCTAAGAATATACCTGACTAGTAAGTATCTTAAAACCTATGGATTGCTATGTCTCCAAAAGAGAATCAAGCGTGTGTACAAGGGTCATAAACGCAGCAGTGATAGGATTGGAGAGATTCGGTGAGCAAATGAAGACCCTTTGAAGTCATATTGCATGGTACCCATTCCACTGGTCTCAACTCTCCAGGTTTAAGGTATTCTTTCTTCAGCTAAAACATGCATGTGGAACCCAGAGTATGATCAACCGTGTGATCGGGAGACGTGTTCAAATATGTCTCAGTTTTCGTCCCCTGGTACTTCGGTGCTACATTCCAGACGCTTTACTAACACTCTCCCCACTTGGAGAGTCAGTGCCTTTAACCTCCTGTTTGGCCCAGTTTGCAATTTCTGCGGAAGATGTACAGGAATAGGGAGAACCAATGAGAGACAAGCGCGAGGTGTCTGGACGGGCAAATTTAACTCTAATTTCCCACCAGGATGAGGAATTAACCAAAGGCTCAGCGTGCCGTGCCGGAACCAGATTAGGGCCTGAAGCCATCCTGCGGAGTTGCGGCCAGGTCACAAGAAAGCGAGTTGAAGAAAGGAGCTCAGGGGCACTGTAATTCACAAACCTGCAGAGTTATAAATGACAGCTATCGTCAAAAAATGTACTGAAGTAAGGCTGCCAAGAGGACTTGAAAGCGGGGCAGAATTGCAGGAAACCGATTTCAGGAGGTAGACTGGAATTGCATTGAAAGCGTAGGAAAAGAGGCAGAACGTCCACAATGATGCACTTGGCCAAAAAGGGCGTATGCGTTTTTTCCTGAATATATTCAGGAGAAAACGCATACGCCCTTTTTGGCCAACCAAGCAAGCTTGCAAAGGAAATCTGCACTACAATGAAGTCTCACTTCCCCCCGGTCAAAAGGGCCATCAGAATAAAGTGTAAAATCCAGAAAGGCAGGACAGGCCATGGAGAACTGGGAGCCTTCTTATGCTGATGGCCGGGATGTAAATTGCCAACAGACACTCGGGACAAGTGTATGGTGTTTCCTGAAACATCTAAAAAACAAAGCAACAGAGCCTAGGGCACTTCCACTTATGGTCCTATAGCTTAGGGAAATTAATATCAAAAAGACACAGCAACCACAAAGTTTGGGACGCCTCTGTTTACAAGAACCTCGTTTACCGTACAAGTTCAATATCACAGAAAGTGAAAAATGGATAAAGAAGTTGTGGTACTTACGTACAATGCAGTATCACTCAGCAATGAAATCTATGTCATCAGGCCCGTAGCAGCATAATGAGTGGATTCAAGTGCGATGATTCTAACTGAAGTAAGTCACACAGAAAAAGAAACATCAAAAGATATCACTAATACACGGAATGTAAACTTGGCTACACTGGATCTGCATTCCAAAACAGAACAGGGTCTCAAATTTAGAAAACCAACTTATGCTTGCTTAAGGGGAAAGGTGAGTTGGGGTGCTGCATAAAACCAGAGATTGAAATGAGCACAGATAAAGTTCCTTAAGCCAAATATGGGACAGACAAGAGCTACTCCTTGCTCAATGAAATGGACTCAACACCCCATATTAAACGCCTAAGAATGTACCTGACTAGTAAGTATCTTAAAACCTAGGGATTGCTATGTCTCCAAAAGAGAATCAAGCGTGTGTAGTGGGGCATAAATGCAGCAGTGATAGGATTGGAGAGTTTCGGTGAGCAAATGAAGACCCTTTGAAGTCATATTGCATGGTACCCATTCCACGGGTCTCAACTCTCCAGGTTTAAGGTATTCTTCCTTCAGCTAAAACATGCATGTGGAACCCAGAGTATGATCAACCGTGTGATCGGGAGATGTGTTCAAATATGTCTCAGTTTTCATACCCTGGTACTCGGGTGCAACATTCCAGACGCTTTACTAACACTCTCCCGACTTGGAGAGTCAGTGCCTTTAACCTCCTGTTTGGCCCAGTTTGCAATTTCTGCGGAAGATGAACAGGAATAGGGAGAACCAATGAGAGACTAGTTGGAGGTGTCTGAACAGGCAAATTTAACTCTCATTTCCCACTAGGAAGAGGAATTAACCAAAGGCTCAGCGTGCCGTGCCGGAACCAGATTAAGGCCTGAAGCCATCCTGCGGTGTTGCGGCCAGCTCACAAGAAAGTGAGTTGAAGAAAGGAGCTCAGTGGCTCTGTAATTCACAAACCTGCAGAGTTATAAATGACAGCTATCGTCCAAAAATAGACTGAAGTAAGGCTGCCAAGAGGACTTGAAAGCGGGGCAGAATTGCAGGAAAGCGATTTCAGGAGGTAGACTGGAATTACATTGAAAGCATAGGAAAAGAGGCAGAACGTCCACAATGATGCACTTTGCCAAAAGGGCGTATGCGTTTTTTCCTGAATATATTCAGGAAAAAACGCATACGCCCTTTTTGGCCAACCAAGCAAGCTTGCAAAGGAAATCTGCACTACAATGAAGTCTCACTTCCCCCGGTCAAAAGGGCCATCAGAATGAAGTGTAAAATCCAGAAAGGCAGGACAGGCCATGGAGAACTGGGAGCCTTGTTATGCTGATGGGCGGGATGTAAATTGCCAACAGACACTCGGGAGAAGTGTATGGTGTTTCCTGAAACATCTAAAAAACAAAGCAACAGAGCCCAGGGCACTTCTACTTATGGTCCTATAGCTTAGGGAAATTAATATCAAAAAGACACAGCAACCCCAAAATTTGGGACGGCTCTTTTTACAGGAATCTCTTCTACGGCACAAGTTAAATATCCCAGAGAGCAAATAATGGATAAAGAAGTTGCGGTACTTATGTACAACAGAATACCACTCAGCAATGAAATCTATGTCACCAGGCCCGTACCAGCATAATGAGTGGATTGAGGCACGATGATTCTAAGTGAAATAAGTCATACAGAAAAAGAAACATCATAAGGTATCACTAATACACGGAATGTGAACTTGGCTACACATGAACTGAATTACAAAACAGAACAGGGTCTCAAGTTTGGAAAACCAACTTATGCCTGCTTAAGGGGGAAGGTGAGTTGGGGTGCTGCATAAAAGCAGAGTTTGAAATTAGCACAGATACCGTTCCATAAGCCAAATATGTTATAGACAAGAGCTACCCCTTGCTCAACGAAATGGATTCAACAATGAGGTATCACCTCACACCTGGTAGAATAGGCATCATTGAAAATCTACAAACAAAAAATGCTGGAAAGGGTGTGGAGAAAAGGAACCCTCTCCCACTATTGTTGGGAATATAAATTGATACAGTCATTATGGAGAACAATATGGAATTTCTTAAGAAACTAACAATAGAATTACCATATGATACAGCAATCCCAGTACTGGACATATACCCAGACAAAACCATAAATCAAAAAGAGTCATTCACCGCAATGTTCAGTGCATCACTATTTACAATATCGAGGTAATGGAAGCAACCTAAATGCCCACAGACAGACGAATGCATAAAGCTGTGGTACATATATAAATTGGAATATTACTAAGCCATGAAAAGGAATGAAATTGGGTCATTTGTAGAGACATCGATGGATCTAGAGACTGTCATACAGAGTGAAGTAAGTCAGAAAGAGAAAAACAAATCTTGTATATTCATGCATATATGTGGAACCTAGAAAAACTGTACAGATTAACCATTTTGCAAGGCATAAATAGAGCAACAGATGTAGACAACAAACGTATGGACAACAAGGGGGGAAAGCTGTTGGGGGGTGGTGGTGGGAGGAGTTGAGAGACTGGGATTGGCATGTATACATTTATATGTATAAAATAGATAACCAATAAGAACCTGCTGTATAAAAATATAAAATAAAATTCAAAATTAAAAAGAAATAAAATTTAAAAAATAAAACAGAAAAAACAATTATTCCCTGCACATACATGTATTTATATGAATAAATTATTTCCATGCTTATATCTGTAAATACAAAAAAGAGGAATAAAATCTACCTTGAACCAAAAACGAAAAAGAGAAAAAAAACACAGAACCCACCAGTTACACAGAGGAAAACCGTATCAGGGCACTTGCTCCAGTTGTAAACAATTCTGAAGTTGGTCAGTGGTGGGGAATCGTCTCCCATTCAGCCAGCAGCCCCCACGCAACAAGCGTCCTCATTGCAAAGCTGGGGCACCGTGCCGAGGCATCTGTGAGTAAACGTGAGCTGAGCCCCAGGCCAGTTGCTGCTGAACTATTCCCACCCGTCCCAGGTAAAACACCTGAATATATACAAGGACTTGAAAGCCTAGAGGAAGGGCCATAGAGCCACACGAGTGACAGCATGCCGGCCGACTTGGTGCCTGCAGGCCAGCCAGGATGGTCCTGGCCCTGGGTGCTCTTCTGGAAGATTTCCATTTCCCTGCCTGAGATACCCGTCCTGTCCCTGCCCCCACTGCTTTTTTCCTTCCTCACCTCTGCCCAGGGAGAAATTCCAGCAGCAGGTATGGGTGACACATCCTCTTCTTTAGCAGGTGGCAGCCTGGCAACTGCTGCAGAAAGTCCAGCAGAGCCCCACTCACACTGGGCCACCCACAAAGCCGTGGCCTCTCACTCCCTCCCACCAGCCCAGCCCCGAGACTGCTGACAGGGCAGAGAAAATGGCGTCAGGCACGGCTGCAGGGGCTCTTGCTGCCTGGAGTGGTATTTATATTGATCTCAACCCAGGCACACCTGGGGAGGGCTGGCCGGCACGGTAAGGCTGCCCAGGTCAGCCAATCATCACCCCTCAGGGGCTCACAGTTGCAGAAAATGGAACTTGCTGAACCGGCCAGGTCCAAGGAACAGGTGTGGGCTCCTGAGAGTCAGGATAGACAAGGGGCTGCAGCTTTGGCTTGTTTTCTAATCATTTTATCTGGCCCATGAGTGGGAGACAACTTCAAGAAAACCCTCTCCTAATGAGAGGAACCCAGGAGTCAGGGAGAGGAGGGGTGGGTGGTGGTTGGAGACAGAGGCCTGGTGCCCCGGGTGCAGTGGAAGTCTCTGGAAGACCAGGTGGAGGGAGGCCTCACGGAGTGATGCCCAGGGTCACAGACCTGTCGCAGCTGCTGTTTGTTAGTTCAAGTCCTGCTCTGAGGTGCTCTGTGTCAGCTCTGAGCGACAGGTGAGCTGGGGGTGCTCTGCAATGAGGGCTATGTGCACGGTTCCTGTGTGCCCAGCCCTGCCACGGTACCTGCAAGGGTAGCTCTGTATCCTGGAGGGGCCTGACCACGAGAGCCCCGTGGGCTGGGGTGGGGGTGGGGTACCTGCCCAGGTGAGCTCCATATTCTGGGATTGGTCTGACCACGAGAGCCCCATGGGCTGCTGGGGACCTGGTAAAGGATGTCAGGACAGTCAGTGAAGCCACCGAGGATATACCTCCAGTTGCTCCTAATTCCTACACCCTGCTGGTCATTCTACCAACCACCAGGACATGGTATTCTGTATTAGTCTTCAATGATGCCTTCTTTTGTATTCCATTAGTCCCAGAGTCACAAGAAATTTTGGCTTGTGAGTGGCAGGACTCAACATACAACTAAAACAATACTTCCGGGCCGTCTGGCCCCAAGGGTGCAAAAATTCCCACACCATCTTTGGGGAAAGCTTAGCTAAAGACCTAAAAGTTCTACCTCTGGAAAAGGAAACCCTCCTTCAATATGCAGACGACATTCTGATCACCAGCCCTACTAAGGAGGCCTCTGAACTACCAAGCCAATAAAGGATAGAAGTTGTCCAAGAAAAAGCTCAAATATCACAGACTGCGGTGACCTGCCTGGGCTTCATTCTCACAGAAGGTCAGAGAAGCCCATCCCAGGAAAGGGAAGAAACCATTTTCAGCCTTACCCCTTTCTAAAACTAGAAGACAGCTTAGGGGTTCCTGGGGAGGCCAGGGTTTGCTGCTTCTGGATCCCTAACTACAGTCTACTAGCTGGGCCTCTATATGAAACACTGAAAGGAAAAGATGATGATCCTTTTGAATAGAATCCAGAAGTGGCCTTTCAAGAATGGAAAGAGCAGTCAATTCAGACCCTTGCCCTGGAACTCCCTAATTTAGCTAAACCCTTTGACCTTTACATTCCCGGTGAAAGGTGAATCGCCATTGGAGAATTAGTGCAAAAACTGGGACCACTTGAAATGGAACAATGCAAGAATGCCATCCAGGTAGGATAAACTACGGTCACTAAGGGGCTTGGCCCACTGCCACATCTGGCCAAGATACTGGCGGTATCTAAAAACCTGGAAATCAGCAGCCCAAAAGGCCACCTCCCTCCTAAGGGAAAAGGACCCCACGTGGTGATCCTAACCACCAACCATGCCCTGAAGTTGCAGGGTTCGCTCCGTGGGCACACTGACCTCGAGTGAGGAGGCCCTCCAACTCCAACATCCAGAGAGATAACCGGGGGCAACAGGGCACCATGACGACTCGTGTGAACATCACTTGACCTGGAGTTTCTCTCATAAAACAACAAGAGTGTGTCCCAAAAGAGTAGACTACTGCTTGCAGGACTTACTGCACCCAGAGGGGAGCTAATAATCTTGGTGGGGGAACAGTATACCACACTGTCACCATAGAAAAGCCTACAGACACCGTGATGATGGTGGCCAATAAGACCGGCTGGACTCCTGTTTACTTCAAAAGGCTGTTGACTCAGTAGCCATCATGGTCCTTGATCACCACTGACCTTGGACTGTCTGGGAGTTGAGCGGGCAGGGCTCTGACACCTGGTGCTGTTTGTACGTTAATTCAGGGGCCTAACTGAAGAAAGCGCAGACTACTGGTCAGAGCATCTAGGCTGGCAGAGACGGTCAGCCTAAGGTGGCCGAACAAATGTGGGACGGGGTGAAACCGGCCCCCACAGCGTCTCTGCACATCTCTTTCCTGGACCCTTAAAGGTCATTAGAATCTATAACACTTCCAATGCTGGTGCTCAGGTGGACGAGCAGGGAGGCAGGGGTCCTGGGGACAATCAATGTCACCGGGAGGCTGCTGGGGAGAAGCTCTGACCCTCGCCCCAGGGTATGAGGGCTCCCAACTCAGCACTCAGCAGTTACAGAAGAAGGGTCTGCACCCTCAGCACTCCAAGAATGAGGAACGGGACAAAAGGCAGAGGAGGGGTTTGTCCCCAGCAAAGCCCATTAAAAATCCCTGGGAGATAAAAATAGAATCTGGGCAATAAAGTCAAGTCTAACCTTTTTTATCCTTTGTGCTTTGTCTAATTTCACGTGCTCCTAGGGTCCCGCATGCAGAGGTTCCACACCCGGCACTTCAGACCAGATTTCCTAGTGCAGAATGGCTGGGTCGACACCTCAGCTCCTGGGGCCCAGTGCAGACTCCACGATATAGAGCCTGAGCTACAGCCAACCCGGCCCTCGAGAGCTCCGCCACCTCCCTCCCTCCCACTGACTCTGACAGGATCTCTACACAGCAGCCCAGCCCACAGCCCACGGGGTAGTGCATGCTCTCACCTCTCCATTCTCTGATCAAAATATAAAGTTTCCTTTGCTTGTGAACCAAACTCAGTCTCGATCTGTTGGCCCCAATGACACTGGGCAGGGGGACACTTGTTGGGGTCCACTCTGGAGGATCAGTAACAGAAATTGAGACTATTGTAACCTCAATGAACAGATGTGTGAGCCAAACTGTAGTTAACATAGAACAGTGTATAAGGCTCGGGTAAAATAAGATGTTTTTAACACTTCCATTTGATATTTCCATCACTTTTTATAAGCAAGTTCAGTGAAAAGGTTTGTCTTATTTGTCAGGTCAATATTAGAGAAACGAAGTGATTTCTTTCCAAGGATGTACATTTAATAATCTTGGTTAAACCTTCAATCTTGTTTTAAATGCTTTTCCATTGAAAATGATACCTCTCTTTCAGCTCCCCCATTTCTGAGAAGTATAAAATCTTATAATTTATTATTACCAAAGAGGAAAGGTGGGAGGAGGGATAAATTAACAGTTTGGAATGAACACATACACACTGCTATGTATAAAATAGATCATCAACAAGGAACTACTGTATAGCACAGGGAACTACACTCAACATTTTGCAATAACCTATAAGGGGAAATAATCTGAAAAAGAATAGATATTTTTATTGACATCATCTATCAATGACAGTTAAAGTGTAGCCTAAGGGAAGCTGGTGGTGAGTGCTTCTGACCCTGAAGACTTCAATCATCTAAAGTTTGGACTCTGCCTACTTCCCAAGGCCCTTAATGAACATATGTGTAGCTGTAGCTTAAAAATTTCCCCAGTTTGGGTTTCGGGGAGACACTGATTTTGAAAAAGCCCTGGTGTTCTCCTTACATGAATGGGACTCTTCCTACTGCTAAAACATGTCTGTCACACCCAGAGGATGGTATACCGTCTGATCGGGAAGAGTTTGGAAAAGGCATCTCATCTCCTCATCTCCTGGTGCTCGGGTTCACCCCTCCAGCGTCTTTACTAACAGTCTCCCCACTTGGAGATGTCAGCACTGTCAACATCCTGTTGCGTACAGTTTGGAATTTGTCCAGAGGATGAAGCGGAAGGATGAGGAACAATGAGAGACAAGTCCTACGTGTTCAGACAGGCACATGTCACTCTAATTTCCAATCAGGAAGATGAATTGACCAAAAGCTAGGGTTGCCCATGGAAACAGTATAGGGCTTGAGGAAATCCCGCTGCTTTGTGGCCAGTTCCCATAAACACGAGTTGAACAATGGAACTCAGGGGCAGTAAAATTCACAAAACTGCAGAGTTGAAAATATCCATCACTGAAAAATGTCTTGAGGAAAGTCAGAGAAAAGGACTTGTAAGCAAGGGAGAATGGCAGGAAAGGGATTTGAGGAGGTAGAAAGGACTCGCCATTAAGCACAAGAAAAGGAGCTGAACATTGCCAACATTGCAGTTGGCCAAAAAGGGTGTATGCGTTCTTTTCTGTATATATTCAAGAAAAGGGCATACACTTTTTTAGCCAACCAAACAGGTGGGCACTGGAAGTCAATACTACAAAAGATATCACTTCGCATCAGTCAGAAGAGCCATCCTCATAAAGCGTAAACAACAGAAATGCAGGACAGGGCAACGAGAAGAGGGAGCCCTGTGAGACTTATAGTGGAAATGTATATTGCCAACGGCCATTCTGGAGAAGTGTATTGTGTTTACTAAAGCATCTAAAAAATGAGCTACAGAGCATAGGGCACTTGCACTCATGGACGTATATCTTGGGAAAAACAAAAATCGAGAGGACACAGGCACCCCAATGTTTACCCCCTCTCTGTTTAAAAGATCCTCGACTAGGATATAACTTAAATGTCTCTGGAGGGAAAAAATGGATAGAGATGTGGTACTTAGGTAGAGTGGAATATTATTCAGCCTGGAAATCAATGAAATATGGCCAGTTGTAACAAATCTGGAGGAGTTACGTATGATCATTCTAAGTGACAGAATTCAAAAAGAAAAAGACACATATCATAAGATATCACTTAAAGGTGGAATCCAAAATGGCTACACATGAAATAAATTACAAAACAAAAACATAGTCAAATATGTAGAAAACACGCATAAGGCTGCTAAACGGGAAAGGTGGGGAGGGGTGAGGCATCATCCAGGAGGTTGAAATTAGCAAAGATACCATTCCAAATACCAAACTGATAATCAACAAGGCCTACACGGTAGCTAAAAGAACTGCACTCAGCACACTCAAGTCACCGGAAAAGAATATATACGACTGGTAAGAATCTGAAAAAGAATTTATTGATGTCTCTCTGTACGTGAATCAAGTGGATGTACAGCAGCAAGAAACAGAGCTTTGAAAATCAGCTGTAACCAATATAGTAATAAATTGAAAAAAATAAATGACAGAGAGACAGAGAAAACCTCTTACAACTTTTCCTCAGGGACGGTGATGCAACATGGATTGAACACATCTAGACCCACAGCAGGATGAGACATAAGGCTGGAAACTGTTTGCGCTAAGAGAAATGTGAGGTTGGGTGAGGAAATGCACACCCTTTAAAGTAATACTACCTGGTACCCATTCAATGGGTCCCAAATCTGCAGGTTCAAGGGATCTTCCTACAGCTAAAACATGCATGGAAAACCCAGAGGACTGTACACCATGTGATCGGGAGATGTGTCTAAAATGCACCTCATTTATCCTCTCCTGGTGCTCCTGTTCACCATTCCAGCCACGCTACTTAGAATCTCCCCACTTGGAGAATCAGCACATTTAAACTTCTGTTTCACACATTTTGCAAATTGTGAGGAGGATGAACGGGAAGAGGGGGAACCAATGAGAGAAGAGTTGTAGGGGTTTAGACGGGCACATATCACTCTAATTTCCCATTAAGAATAAGAATTAAAGAAAGGCTCAGCCTGCCTCGCCGGAGCCAAAATAGGGCCTGAAGCAATCCTGCAGGTTTGAGGCCAGCTCACAAAAGAGCAACTTAAAAAATGGAGCTCAGGGTCACTGCAATTCACAAACCTGCAGAGTTATAAATGAAAACTAACGTCCAAAAATATGTTGAGGTAAGGCAAAGAAGAGGATCTGAATGCAAGACAGAATTGCAAGAAACAGATTTCAAGAGATAGATTGGACTCGTCTTTAATGCACATGAAAAGCGGCAGAATTTCGACAATGATGCAGTTGGCCCAAAAGGGCGTATGCGTTTTTTCCTGATTATATCCAGGAAAAAACGCATACGCACTTTATGGGCAACAAAGCAAGCAAGCAATGCAAATGTGCACAACAAAGAAGTCTCACTTCCCACCGGTCAAAAGGGCCATCCTAAAAAATTGTAAAAACCAGAAATGCAGGACAGGCCATGGAGAACAGGGAGCCTTTATACGCTGATGGGCAGTGTGTGAACTGCCGAGAGCCACTCTGGAGAAGTGTATGGTGGTTCCTAAATCATCTAAAAAACAGAGCTACAGAGCATAGGACACTTCCAATCATGGGAGTATATCTAGGGAAGTCTAAAAATCAACAAGACACAAGCACACCACAGTTTAGGGCTACTCTGTTTACAAGAACCTCAACTTCAGTACACCTTAAATATCCCAGGAAAGAGAACAATGGATAAAGAAGATGTGGTACTTATGTACAATGGAATATCTCTTCACCATGAAATCAATGTAATAAGGCTAGTAGAAGGATAAAGAGTGGATTTAGGTCCGATAATACTACTTGAAATAAGTCAAACAGAAAAAGAAACATATCATAAGATATCACTTATAGAGGGAGGGTAAATATGGCTGCACAAGAAATGAATTACAGAACAGAACAGTGTCTCACATTTAGAAAACACACTTATGTCAGCTTAAGGGGAAAGGAGAGGTGGGGTGATGCATAAAACCAGAGTTTGAAATTAGCACAGATACCGTTCAATAAACCAAATAGGTATTAGACAAGATCTACACCTTGCTCAATGAACTGGCCTCAACACACCCTATACACCGCAGAGAAATATATCTGAGTAATAAGAATCTTAAAACCCATGTATTGATATATCTCCATAAGGGAATCAAGTGTGTGCAGAGCGGCACAAACACAGCAGTGAAAATGAGCTAAACCCCATTATAGAAATAAATTTTAAAAACAAAACGCTGAAACAATGAAAGAGAGAAAAATTCTTACAAAATTCGCTCAGGGGCTGTGATGCAACCTGGATTGACCACATATAAACCCACAGCTGGATAAGACATAAGGCTGGACACTTGGGGCTGACAGGATTGGTGAGCTTTGGTGAGCAACTGCCGAAAGTTTAATGCAATACTTCATGCTACTCAGTCCAAGGGTCCCAACACTCCAGGTTGAAGGGAATCTTCCTACAGCTAAACCATGCTTGGGAAACCCAGCGACTGGTATACCATATGATCGGGAAAGGTTTCTAAAACGCACCTCATTTTTCCTCTCCTGGGGCTCCGGATCGACATTCCAGCCGCTTTACTAACAACATCCCCACATGGAGTCAATGCCTTTAAGTTCTGGTATCGCACAGTCTGCAGTTAGTGCAGAGGATGAATGGGAATAGGGGGAACCAGTGAGAAACTAGCTGTAGCGGTTTCAATGGGCACATGTCACTCTAATATCACATCAGTAAGAAGAATTAACCAAAGGGACAGCAAGGTGCCCCAGAAGAAAAATAGGGCTTCCAGGAATCCTGTGGTTACGGGGCAAGACCACAAAAATAAGAGCTAAAAAATGGAGCTAAGGGCCACTGCAATTCAAAAACCTGCAGAGTTATAAAGGCCAACTATTTTTAAAAAATATATTGAGGTAAGGCTATGAAGAGGCATTGAAAGCAAGGCAGAATTGCAGGAAACCGATTTCAGGAGGTAGACTGGAATTGCATTGAAAGCATAGGAAAAGAGGCAGAACGTCCACAATGATGCACTTGGCCAAAAAGGGCGTATGCGTTTTTTCCTGAATATATTCAGGAGAAAACGCATACGCCCTTTTTGGCCAACCAAGCAAGCTTGCAAAGGAAATTTGCACTACAATGAAGTCTCACTTCCCCCCGGTCAAAAGGGCCATCAGCAAAAAGTGTAAAATCCAGAAAGGCAACAGGCCATGGAGAACTGGGAGCCTTGTTATGCTGATGGGCGGGATGTTAATTGCCAACAGACACTTGGGAGAAGTGTATGGTGTTTCCTGAAACATCTAAAAAACAAAGCAACAGAGCCTAGGGCACTGCCACTTATGGTCCTATAGCTTAGGGAAATTAAAATCAAAAAGACACAGCCACCCCAAAGTTTGGAACGGCTCTGTTTACAAGAACCTTGTTTACAGTACAAGTTCAACATCGTAGAAAGTGAAAAATGGATAAAGAACTTGTGGTACTTACGTACAATGCAGTATCACTCAGCAATGAAATCTATGTCATCAGGCCCGTAGCAGCATAATGAGTAGATTCAGGTACGATGATTCTAACTGAAATAAGTCACACAGAAAATGAAACATCATAAGATATCACTAATACACGGAATGTAAACTTGGCTACACAGGAACTGAATTCCAAAACAGAACAGGGTCTCAAATTTAGAAAACCAACTTATGCTTGCTTAAGGGGAAAGGTGAGTTGGGGTGCTGCATAAAACCAGAGATTGAAATGAGCACAGATAAAGTTCCTTAAGTCAAATATGGAATAGACAAGAGCTACTCCTTGCTCAACGAAATGGACTCAACACCGCATATTAAACGCCTAAGAATGTACCTGACTAGTAAGTATCTTAAAACCTATGGATTGCTATGTCTCCGAAAGAGAAGCAAGCATGTGTACAGGGGCATAAACGCAGCAGTGATAGGATTGGAGAGGTTCGGTGAGCAAATGAAGACCCTTTGAAGTCATATTGCACGGTACCCATTCCACGGGTCTTAACTCTCCAGGTTTAAGGTATTCTTCCTTCAGCTAAAACATGCATGTGGAACCCAAGTATGATCAACCATGTGAACGGGAGACGCGTTCAAATATGTCTCAGTTTTCCTCCCCTGGTACTCGGGTGCAACATTCCAGACGCTTTACTAACACTCTCCCCACTTGGAGAGTCAGCGCCTTTAACCTCCTGTTTGGCCCAGTTTGCAATTTCTGCGGAAGATGAACAGGAATAGCGAGAACCAATGAGAGGCTAGCTGGAGGTGTCTGGACGGGCAAATTTAACTCTCATTTCCCACCAGGAAGAGGAAATAACCAAAGGCTCAGCGTGCCGTGCCGGAACCAGATTAGGGCCTGAAGCCATCCTGCGGTGTTGCGGCCAGGTCACAAAAAAGCAAGTTGAAGAAAGGAGCTCAGGGGCACTGTAATTCACAAACCTGCAGAGTTATAAATGACAGCTATCGTCCAAAAATAGACTGAAGTAAGGCTGCCAAGAGGACTTGAAAGCGGGGCAGAATTGCAGGAAACCGATTTCAGGAGGTAGACTGGAATTGCATTGAAAGCATAGGAAAAGAGGCAGAACGTCCACAATGATGCACTTGGCCAAAAAGGGCGTATGCGATTTTTCCTGAATATATTCAGGAAAAAACGCATACGCCCTTTTTGGCCAACCAAGCAAGCTTGCAAAGGAAATCTGCACTACAATGAAGTCTCACTTCCCCCCGGTCAAAAGGGCCATCTGAAAAAAGTGTAAAATCCAGAAAGGCAGGACAGGCCATGGAGAACTGGGAGCCTTCTTATGCTGATGGCCGGGATGTAAATTGCCAACAACCACTCGGGAGAAGTGTATGGTGTTTCCTGAAACATCTAAAAAACAAAGCAACAGAACCTAGGGCACTTCCACTTATGGTCCTATAGCTTAGGGAAATTAAAATCAAAAAGACACAGTCACCCCAAAGTTTAGAACGGCTCTGTTTACAAGAACCTCGTTTAGAGTACAAGTTCAACATCGCAGAAAGTGAAAAATGGATAAAGAAGTTGTGGTATTTACTTACAAAGCAATATCACTCAGCAATGAAATCTGTGTCATCAGGCCCTTAGCAGCACAATGAGTGGATTCAGGTATGATGATTCTAACTGAAGTAAGTCACACAGAAAAAGAAACATCATAAGATATCAGTAATACACGGAATGGAAACTTGGCTACACAGGAACTGAATTACAGAACAGAACAGGGTCTCAAATTTAGAAAAACAACTTATGCTTCCTTAAGGGTAAAGGTGAGTTGGGGTGCTGCATAAAACCAGAGATTGAAATGAGCACAGATAAAGTTCCTTAAGTCAAATATGGAATAGACAAGAGCTACTCCTTGCTCAACGAAATGGACTCAACACCGCATATTAAACGCCTAAGAATGTACCTGACTAGTAAGTATCTTAAAACCTATGGATTGCTATGTCTCCGAAAGAGAATCAAGCATGTGTACAAGGGCATAAACGCAGCAGTGATAGGATTGGAGAGGTTCGGTGAGCAAATGAAGACCCTTTGAAGTCATATTGCATGGTACCCATTCCACGGGTCTCAACTCTCCAGGTTTAAGGTATTCTTCCTTCAGCTAAAACATGCATGTGGAACCCAAGTATGATCAACCATGTGAACGGGAGACGTGTTCATATATGTCTCAGTTTTCCTCCCCTGGTACTCGGGTGCAACATTCCAGACGCTTTACTAACACTCTCCCCACTTGGAGAGTCAGCGCCTTTAACCTCCTGTTTGGCCCAGTTTGCAATTTCTGCGGAAGATGAACAGGAATAGCGAGAACCAATGAGAGGCTAGCTGGAGGTGTCTGGACGGGCAAATTTAACTCTCATTTCCCACCAGGAAGAGGAAATAACCAAAGGCTCAGCGTGCCGTGCCGGAACCAGATTAGGGCCTGAAGCCATCCTGCGGTGTTGCGGCCAGCTCAAAAGAAAGCGAGTTGAAGAAAGGAGCTCAGGGGCACTGTAATTCACAAACCTGCAGAGTTATAAATGACAGCTATCGTCCAAAAATAGACTGAAGTAAGGCTGCCAAGAGGACTTGAAAGCGGGGCAGAATTGCAGGAAACCGATTTCAGGAGGTAGACTGGAATTGCATTGAAAGCATAGGAAAAGAGGCAGAACGTCCACAATGATGCACTTGGCCAAAAAGGGCGTATGCGTTTTTTCCTGAATATATTCAGGAAAAAACGCATACGCCCTTTTTGGCCAACCAAGCAAGCTTGCAAAGGAAATCTGCACTACAATGAAGTCTCACTTCCCCCCGGTCAAAAGGGCCATCTGAAAAAAGTGTAAAATCCAGAAAGGCAGGACAGGCCATGGAGAACTGGGAGCCTTGTTATGCTGATGGGCGGGATGTAAATTGCCAACAACCACTCGGGAGAAGTGTATGGTGTTTCCTGAAACATCTAAAAAACAAAGCAACAGAACCTAGGGCACTTCCACTTATGGTCCTATAGCTTAGGGAAATTAAAATCAAAAAGACACAGCCACCCCAAAGTTTGGAACGGCTCTGTTTACAAGAACCTCGTTTACAGTACAAGTTCAACATCGCAGAAAGTGAAAAATGGATAAAGAAGTTGTGGTATTTACTTACAAAGCAATATCACTCAGCAATGAAATCTGTGTCATCAGGCGCTTAGCAGCACAATGAGTGGATTCAGGTATGATGATTCTAACTGAAGTAAGTCACACAGAAAAAGAAACATCATAAGATATCAGTAATACACGGAATGGAAACTTGGCTACACAGGAACTGAATTACAGAACAGAACAGGGTCTCAAATTTAGAAAAACAACTTATGCTTCCTTAAGGGTAAAGGTGAGTTGGGGTGCTGCATAAAACCAGAGATTGAAATGAGCACAGATAAAGTTCCTTAAGTCAAATATGGAATAGACAAGAGCTACTCCTTGCTCAACGAAATGGACTCAACACCGCATATTAAACGCCTAAGAATGTACCTGACTAGTAAGTATCGTAAAACCTATGGATTGCTATGTCTCCGAAAGAGAATCAAGCATGTGTACAGGGGCATAAACGCAGCAGTGATAGGATTGGAGAGGTTCGGTGAGCAAATGAAGACCCTTTGAAGTCATATTGCATGGTACCCATTCCACGGGTCTCAACTCTCCAGGTTTAAGGTATTCTTCCTTCAGCTAAAACATGCATGTGGAACCCAAGTATGATCAACCATGTGAACGGGAGACGTGTTCAAATATGTCTCAGTTTTCCTCCCCTGGTACTCGGGTGCAACATTCCAGACGCTTTACTAACATTCTCCCCACTTGGAGAGTCAGCGCCTTTAACCTCCTGTTTGGCCCAGTTTGCAATTTCTGCGGAAGATGAACAGGAATAGCGAGAACCAATGAGAGGCTAGCTGGAGGTGTCTGGACGGGCAAATTTAACTCTCATTTCCCACCAGGAAGAGGAAATAACCAAAGGCTCAGCGTGCCGTGCCGGAACCAGATTAGGGCCTGAAGCCATCCTGCGGTGTTGCGGCCAGGTCACAAAAAAGCAAGTTGAAGAAAGGAGCTCAGGGGCACTGTAATTCACAAACCTGCAGAGTTATAAATGACAGCTATCGTCCAAAAATAGACTGAAGTAAGGCTGCCAAGAGGACTTGAAAGCGGGGCAGAATTGCAGGAAACCGATTTCAGGAGGTAGACTGGAATTGCATTGAAAGCATAGGAAAAGAGGCAGAACGTCCACAATGATGCACTTGGCCAAAAAGGGCGTATGCGTTTTTTCCTGAATATATTCAGGAAAAAACGCATACGCCCTTTTTGGCCAACCAAGCAAGCTTGCAAAGGAAATCTGCACTACAATGAAGTCTCACTTCCCCCCGGTCAAAAGGGCCATCTGAAAAAAGTGTAAAATCCAGAAAGGCAGGACAGGCCATGGAGAACTGGGAGCCTTGTTATGCTGATGGGCGGGATGTAAATTGCCAACAACCACTCGGGAGAAGTGTATGGTGTTTCCTGAAACATCTAAAAAACAAAGCAACAGAACCTAGGGCACTTCCACTTATGGTCCTATAGCTTAGGGAAATTAAAATCAAAAAGACACAGCCACCCCAAAGTTTGGAATGGCTCTGTTTACAAGAACCTCGTTTACAGTACAAGTTCAACATCGCAGAAATTGAAAAATGGATAAAGAAGTTGTGGTATTTACTTACAAAGCAATATCACTCAGCAATGAAATCTGTGTCATCAGGCCCTTAGCAGCACAATGAGTGGATTCAGGTATGATGATTCTAACTGAAATAAGTCACACAGAAAAAGAAACATCATAAGATATCAGTAATACACGGAATGTAAACTTGGCTACACAGGAACTGAATTACAGAACAGAACAGGGTCTCAAATTTAGAAAACCAACTTATGCTTGCTTAAGGGTAAAGGTGAGTTGGGGTGCTGCATAAAACCAGAGATTGAAATGAGCACAGATAAAGTTCCTTAAGTCAAATATGGAATAGACAAGAGCTACTCCTTGCTCAACGAAATGGACTCAACACCGCATATTAAACGCCTAAGAATGTACCTGACTAGTAAGTATCTTAAAACCTATGGATTGCTATGTCTCCGAAAGAGAATCAAGCATGTGTACAGGGGCATAAACGCAGCAGTGATAGGATTGGAGAGGTTCGGTGAGCAAATGAAGACCCTTTGAAGTCATATTGCATGGTACCCATTCCACGGGTCTCAACTCTCCAGGTTTAAGGTATTCTTCCTTCAGCTAAAACATGCATGTGGAACCCAAGTATGATCAACCATGTGAACGGGAGACGTGTTCAAATATGTCTCAGTTTTCCTCCCCTGGTACTCGGGTGCAACATTCCAGACGCTTTACTAACACTCTCCCCACTTGGAGAGTCAGCGCCTTTAACCTCCTGTTTGGCCCAGTTTGCAATTTCTGCGGAAGATGAACAGGAATAGCGAGAACCAATGAGAGGCTAGCTGGAGGTGTCTAGACGGGCAAATTTAACTCTCATTTCCCACGAGGAAGAGGAAATAACCAAAGGCTCAGCGTGCCGTACCGGAACCAGATTAGGGCCTGAAGCCATCCTGCGGTGTTGCGGCCAGCTCAAAAGAAAGCGAGTTGAAGAAAGGAGCTCAGGGGCACTGTAATTCACAAACCTTCAGAGTTATAAATGACAGCTATCGTCCAAAAATAGACTGAAGTAAGGCTGCCAAGAGGACTTGAAAGCGGGGCAGAATTGCAGGAAACCGATTTCAGGAGGTAGACTGGAATTGCATTGAAAGCATAGGAAAAGAGGCAGAACGTCCACAATGATGCACTTGGCCAAAAAGGGCGTATGCGTTTTTTCCTGAATATACTCAGGAAAAAACCCATACGCCCTTTTTGGCCAACCAAGCAAGCTTGCAAAGGAAATCTGCACTACAATGAAGTCTCACTTCCCCCCGGTCAAAAGGGCCATCTGAAAAAAGTGTAAAATCCAGAAAGGCAGGACAGGCCATGGAGAACTGGGAGCCTTGTTATGCTGATGGGCAGGATGTAAATTGCCAACAGAAACTCGGGAGAAGTGTATGGTGTTTCCTGAAACATCTAAAAAACAAAGCAACAGAGCCTAGGGCACTGCCACTTATGGTCCTATAGCTTAGGGAAATTAAAATCAAAAAGACACACCCACCCCAAAGTTTGGGATGCCTCTGTTTACAAGAACCTCGTTTACAGTACAAGTTCAACATCGCAGAAAGTGAAAAATGGATAAAGAAGTTGTGGTATTCACTTACAAAGCAATATCACTCAGCAATGAAATCTGTGTCATCAGGCCCTTAGCAGCACAATGAGTGGATTCAGGTATGATGATTCTAACTGAAGTAAGTCACACAGAAAAAGAAACATCATAAGATATCACTAATACACGGAATGTAAACTTGGCTACACAGGAACTGAATTACAGAACAGAACAGGGTCTCAAATTTAGAAAACCAACTTATGCTTGCTTAAGGGTAAAGGTGAGTTGGGGTGCTGCATAAAACCAGAGATTGAAATGAGCACAGATAAAGTTCCTTAAGTCAAATATGGAATAGACAAGAGCTACTCCTTGCTCAACGAAATGGACTCAACACCGCATATTAAACGCCTAAGAATGTACCTGACTAGTAAGTATCTTAAAACCTATGGATTGCTATGTCTCCGAAAGAGAATCAAGCATGTGTACAGGGGCATAAACGCAGCAGTGATAGGATTGGAGAGGTTCGGTGAGCAAATGAAGACCCTTTGAAGTCATATTGCACGGTGCCCATTCCACGGGTCTCAACTCTCCAGGTTTAAGGTATTCTTCCTTCAGCTAAAACATGCATGTGGAACCCAAGTATGATCAACCATGTGAACGGGAGACGTGTTCAAATATGTCTCAGTTTTCTTCCCCTGGTACTCGGGTGCAACATTCCAGACGCTTTACTAACACTCTCCCCACTTGGAGAGTCAGCGCCTTTAACCTCCTGTTTGGCCCAGTTTGCAATTTCTGCGGAAGATGAACAGGAATAGCGAGAACCAATGAGAGGCTAGCTGGAGGTGTCTGGACGGGCAAATTTAACTCTCATTTCCCACGAGGAAGAGGAAATAACCAAAGGCTCAGCGTGCCGTACCGGAACCAGATTAGGGCCTGAAGCCATCCTGCGGTGTTGCGGCCAGCTCAAAAGAAAGCGAGTTGAAGAAAGGAGCTCAGGGGCACTGTAATTCACAAACCTGCAGAGTTATAAATGACAGCTATCGTCCAAAAATAGACTGAAGTAAGGCTGCCAAGAGGACTTGAAAGCGGGGCAGAATTGCAGGAAACCGATTTCAGGAGGTAGACTGGAATTGCATTGAAAGCATAGGAAAAGAGGCAGAACGTCCACAATGATGCACTTGGCCAAAAAGGGCGTATGCGTTTTTTCCTGAATATACTCAGGAAAAAACCCATACGCCCTTTTTGGCCAACCAAGCAAGCTTGCAAAGGAAATCTGCACTACAATGAAGTCTCACTTCCCCCCGGTCAAAAGGGCCATCTGAAAAAAGTGTAAAATCCAGAAAGGCAGGACAGGCCATGGAGAACTGGGAGCCTTGTTATGCTGATGGGCGGGATGTAAATTGCCAACAGACACTCGGGAGAAGTGTATGGTGTTTCCTGAAACATCTAAAAAACAAAGCAACAGAGCCTAGGGCACTGCCACTTATGGTCCTATAGCTTAGGGAAATTAAAATCAAAAAGACACACCCACCCCAAAGTTTGGGACGCCTCTGTTTACAAGAACCTCGTTTACAGTACAAGTTCAACATCGCAGAAAGTGAAAAATGGATAAAGAAGTTGTGGTATTCACTTACAAAGCAATATCACTCAGCAATGAAATCTGTGTCATCAGGCCCTTAGCAGCACAATGAGTGGATTCAGGTATGATGATTCTAACTGAAGTAAGTCACACAGAAAAAGAAACATCATAAGATATCAGTAATACACGGAATGTAAACTTGGCTACACAGGAACTGAATTACAGAACAGAACAGGGTCTCAAATTTAGAAAAACAACTTATGCTTGCTTAAGGGTAAAGGTGAGTTGGGGTGCTGCATAAAACCAGAGATTGAAATGAGCACAGATAAAGTTCCTTAAGTCAAATATGGAATAGACAAGAGCTACTCCTTGCTCAACGAAATGGACTCAACACCGCATATTAAACGCCTAAGAATGTACCTGACTAGTAAGTATCTTAAAACCTATGGATTGCTATGTCTCCGAAAGAGAATCAAGCATGTGTACAGGGGCATAAACGCAGCAGTGATAGGATTGGAGAGGTTCGGTGAGCAAATGAAGACCCTTTGAAGTCATATTGCACGGTACCCATTCCATGGGTCTTAACTCTCCAGGTTTAAGGTATTCTTCCTTCAGCTAAAACATGCATGTGGAACCCAAGTATGATCAACCATGTGAACGGGAGACGTGTTCAAATATGTCTCAGTTTTCCTCCCCTGGTACTCGGGTGCAACATTCCAGACGCTTTACTAACACTCTCCCCACTTGGAGAGTCAGCGCCTTTAACCTCCTGTTTGGCCCAGTTTGCAATTTCTGCGGAAGATGAACAGGAATAGCGAGAACCAATGACAGACTAGCTGGAGGTGTCTGGACGGGCAAATTTAACTCTCATTTCCCACCAGGAAGAGGAAATAACCAAAGGCTCAGCGTGCCGTGCCGGAACCAGATTAGGGCCTGAAGCCATCCTGCGGTGTTGCGGCCAGCTCAAAAGAAAGCGAGTTGAAGAAAGGAGCTCAGGGGCACTGTAATTCACAAACCTGCAGAGTTATAAATGACAGCTATCGTCCAAAAATAGACTGAAGTAAGGCTGCCAAGAGGACTTGAAAGCGGGGCAGAATTGCAGGAAACCGATTTCAGGAGGTAGACTGGAATTGCATTGAAAGCATAGGAAAAGAGGCAGAACGTCCACAATGATGCACTTGGCCAAAAAGGGCGTATGCGTATTTTCCTGAATATATTCAGGAAAAAACGCATACGCCCTTTTTGGCCAACCAAGCAAGCTTGCAAAGGAAATCTGCACTACAATGAAGTCTCACTTCCCCCCGGTCCAAAGGGCCATCTGAAAAAAGTGTAAAATCCAGAAAGGCAGGACAGGCCATGGAGAACTGGGAGCCTTGTTATGCTGATGGGCGGGATGTAAATTGCCAACAGACACTCGGGAGAAGTGTATGGTGTTTCCTGAAACATCTAAAAAACAAAGCAACAGAGCCTAGGGCACTGCCACTTATGGTCCTATAGCTTAGGGAAATTAAAATCAAAAAGACACAGCCACCCCAAAGTTTGGGACGCCTCTGTTTACAAGAACCTCGTTTACAGTACAAGTTCAACATCGCAGAAAGTGAAAAATGGATAAAGAAGTTGTGGTATTCACTTACAAAGCAATATCACTCAGCAATGAAATCTGTGTCATCAGGCCCTTAGCAGCACAATGAGTGGATTCAGGTATGATGATTCTAACTGAAGTAAGTCACACAGAAAAAGAAACATCATAAGATATCAGTAATACACGGAATGTAAACTTGGCTACACAGGAACTGAATTACAGAACAGAACAGGGTCTCAAATTTAGAAAACCAACTTATGCTTGCTTAAGGGTAAAGGTGAGTTGGGGTGCTGCATAAAACCAGAGATTGAAATGAGCACAGATAAAGTTCCTTAAGTCAAATATGGAATAGACAAGAGCTACTCCTTGCTCAACGAAATGGACTCAACACCGCATATTAAACGCCTAAGAATGTACCTGACTAGTAAGTATCGTAAAACCTATGGATTGCTATGTCTCTGAAAGAGAATCAAGCATGTGTACAGGGGCATAAACGCAGCAGTGATAGGATTGGAGAGGTTCGGTGAGCAAATGAAGACCCTTTGAAGTCATATTGCATGGTACCCATTCCACGGGTCTCAACTCTCCAGGTTTAAGGTATTCTTCCTTCAGCTAAAACATGCATGTGGAACCCAAGTATGATCAACCATGTGAACGGGAGACGTGTTCAAATATGTCTCAGTTTTCCTCCCCTGGTACTCGGGTGCAACATTCCAGACGCTTTACTAACACTCTCCCCACTTGGAGAGTCAGCGCCTTTAACCTCCTGATTGGCCCAGTTTGCAATTTCTGCGGAAGATGAACAGGAATAGCGAGAACCAATGAGAGGCTAGCTGGAGGTGTCTGGACGGGCAAATTTAACTCTCATTTCCCACCAGGAAGAGGAATTAACCAAAGGCTCAGCGTGCCGTGCCGGAACCAGATTAGGGCCTGAAGCCATCCTGCGGTGTTGCGGCCAGCTCAAAAGAAAGCGAGTTGAAGAAAGGAGCTCAGGGGCACTGTAATTCACAAACCTGCAGAGTTATAAATGACAGCTATCGTCCAAAAATAGACTGAAGTAAGGCTGCCAAGAGGACTTGAAAGCGGGGCAGAATTGCAGGAAACCGATTTCAGGAGGTAGACTGGAATTGCATTGAAAGCATAGGAAAAGAGGCAGAACGTCCACAATGATGCACTTGGCCAAAAAGGGCGTATGCGTATTTTCCTGAATATATTCAGGAAAAAACGCATACGCCCTTTTTGGCCAACCAAGCAAGCTTGCAAAGGAAATCTGCACTACAATGAAGTCTCACTTCCCCCCGGTCCAAAGGGCCATCTGAAAAAAGTGTAAAATCCAGAAAGGCAGGACAGGCCATGGAGAACTGGGAGCCTTGTTATGCTGATGGGCGGGATGTAAATGCCAACAGACACTCGGGAGAAGTGTATGGTGTTTCCTGAAACATCTAAAAAACAAAGCAACAGAGCCTAGGGCACTGCCACTTATGGTCCTATAGCTTAGGGAAATTAAAATCAAAAAGACACAGCCACCCCAAAGTTTGGGACGCCTCTGTTTACAAGAACCTCGTTTACAGTACAAGTTCAACATCGCAGAAAGTGAAAAATGGATAAAGAAGTTGTGGTATTCACTTACAAAGCAATATCACTCAGCAATGAAATCTGTGTCATCAGGCCCTTAGCAGCACAATGAGTGGATTCAGGTATGATGATTCTAACTGAAGTAAGTCACACAGAAAAAGAAACATCATAAGATATCAGTAATACACGGAATGTAAACTTGGCTACACAGGAACTGAATTACAGA
The DNA here is from genome assembly GCF_951394435.1 of Stenella coeruleoalba. Lineage (NCBI taxonomy): Eukaryota > Metazoa > Chordata > Mammalia > Artiodactyla > Delphinidae > Stenella > Stenella coeruleoalba. The sequence goes on along the minus strand of NC_137151.1, from coordinate 32,318,535 downwards.
ACAGAACAGGGTCTCAAATTTAGAAAACCAACTTATGCTTGCTTAAGGGTAAAGGTGAGTTGGGGTGCTGCATAAAACCAGAGATTGAAATGAGCACAGATAAAGTTCCTTAAGTCAAATATGGAATAGACAAGAGCTACTCCTTGCTCAACGAAATGGACTCAACACCGCATATTAAACGCCTAAGAATGTACCTGACTAGTAAGTATCGTAAAACCTATGGATTGCTATGTCTCCGAAAGAGAATCAAGCATGTGTACAGGGGCATAAACGCAGCAGTGATAGGATTGGAGAGGTTCGGTGAGCAAATGAAGACCCTTTGAAGTCATATTGCATGGTACCCATTCCACGGGTCTCAACTCTCCAGGTTTAAGGTATTCTTCCTTCAGCTAAAACATGCATGTGGAACCCAAGTATGATCAACCATGTGAACGGGAGACGTGTTCAAATATGTCTCAGTTTTCCTCCCCTGGTACTCGGGTGCAACATTCCAGACGCTTTACTAACACTCTCCCCACTTGGAGAGTCAGCGCCTTTAACCTCCTGATTGGCCCAGTTTGCAATTTCTGCGGAAGATGAACAGGAATAGCGAGAACCAATGAGAGGCTAGCTGGAGGTGTCTGGACGGGCAAATTTAACTCTCATTTCCCACCAGGAAGAGGAATTAACCAAAGGCTCAGCGTGCCGTGCCGGAACCAGATTAGGGCCTGAAGCCATCCTGCGGTGTTGCGGCCAGGTCACAAAAAAGCAAGTTGAAGAAAGGAGCTCAGGGGCACTGTAATTCACAAACCTGCAGAGTTATAAATGACAGCTATCGTCCAAAAATAGACTGAAGTAAGGCTGCCAAGAGGACTTGAAAGCGGGACAGAATTGCAGGAAACCGATTTCAGGAGGTAGACTGGAATTGCATTGAAAGCATAGGAAAAGAGGCAGAACGGCCACAATGATGCACTTGGCCAAAAAGGGCGTATGCGTTTTTTCCTGAATATATTCAGGAAAAAACGCATACGCCCTTTTTGGCCAACCAAGCAAGCTTGCAAAGGAAATCTGCACTACAATGAAGTCTCACTTCCCCCCGGTCAAAAGGGCCATCTGAAAAAAGTGTAAAATCCAGAAAGGCAGGACAGGCCATGGAGAACTGGGAGCCTTGTTATGCTGATGGGCGGGATGTAAATTGCCAACAACCACTCGGGAGAAGTGTATGGTGTTTCCTGAAACATCTAAAAAACAAAGCAACAGAGCCTAGGGCACTGCCACTTATGGTCCTATAGCTTAGGGAAATTAAAATCAAAAAGACACAGCCACCCCAAAGTTTGGAATGGCTCTGTTTACAAGAACCTCGTTTACAGTACAAGTTCAACATCGCAGAAATTGAAAAATGGATAAAGAAGTTGTGGTATTTACTTACAAAGCAATATCACTCAGCACTGAAATCTGTGTCATCAGGCCCTTAGCAGCACAATGAGTGGATTCAGGTATGATGATTCTAACTGAAGAAAGTCACACAGAAAAAGAAACATCATAAGATATCAGTAATACACGGAATGTAAACTTGGCTACACAGGAACTGAATTACAGAACAGAACAGGGTCTCAAATTTAGAAAACCAACTTATGCTTGCTTAAGGGTAAAGGTGAGTTGGGGTGCTGCATAAAACCAGAGATTGAAATGAGCACAGATAAAGTTCCTTAAGTCAAATATGGAATAGACAAGAGCTACTCCTTGCTCAACGAAATGGACTCAACACCGCATATTAAACGCCTAAGAATGTACCTGACTAGTAAGTATCTTAAAACCTATGGATTGCTATGTCTCCGAAAGAGAATCAAGCATGTGTACAGGGGCATAAACGCAGCAGTGATAGGATTGGAGAGGTTCGGTGAGCAAATGAAGACCCTTTGAAGTCATATTGCATGGTACCCATTCCACGGGTCTCAACTCTCCAGGTTTAAGGTATTCTTCCTTCAGCTAAAACATGCATGTGGAACCCAAGTATGATCAACCATGTGAACGGGAGACGTGTTCAAATATGTCTCAGTTTTCCTCCCCTGGTACTCGGGTGCAACATTCCAGACGCTTTACTAACACTCTCCCCACTTGGAGAGTCAGCGCCTTTAACCTCCTGTTTGGCCCAGTTTGCAATTTCTGCGGAAGATGAACAGGAATAGCGAGAACCAATGAGAGGCTAGCTGGAGGTGTCTGGACGGGCAAATTTAACTCTCATTTCCCACGAGGAAGAGGAAATAACCAAAGGCTCAGCGTGCCGTACCGGAACCAGATTAGGGCCTGAAGCCATCCTGCGGTGTTGCGGCCAGCTCAAAAGAAAGCGAGTTGAAGAAAGGAGCTCAGGGGCACTGTAATTCACAAACCTGCAGAGTTATAAATGACAGCTATCGTCCAAAAATAGACTGAAGTAAGGCTGCCAAGAGGACTTGAAAGCGGGGCAGAATTGCAGGAAACCGATTTCAGGAGGTAGACTGGAATTGCATTGAAAGCATAGGAAAAGAGGCAGAACGTCCACAATGATGCACTTGGCCAAAAAGGGCGTATGCGTTTTTTCCTGAATATACTCAGGAAAAAACCCATACGCCCTTTTTGGCCAACCAAGCAAGCTTGCAAAGGAAATCTGCACTACAATGAAGTCTCACTTCCCCCCGGTCAAAAGGGCCATCTGAAAAAAGTGTAAAATCCAGAAAGGCAGGACAGGCCATGGAGAACTGGGAGCCTTGTTATGCTGATGGGCGGGATGTAAATTGCCAACAGACACTTGGGAGAAGTGTATGGTGTTTCCTGAAACATCTAAAAAACAAAGCAACAGAGCCTAGGGCACTGCCACTTATGGTCCTATAGCTTAGGGAAATTAAAATCAAAAAGACACACCCACCCCAAAGTTTGGGACGCCTCTGTTTACAAGAACCTCGTTTACAGTACAAGTTCAACATCGCAGAAAGTGAAAAATGGATAAAGAAGTTGTGGTATTCACTTACAAAGCAATATCACTCAGCAATGAAATCTGTGTCATCAGGCCCTTAGCAGCACAATGAGTGGATTCAGGTATGATGATTCTAACTGAAGTAAGTCACACAGAAAAAGAAACATCATAAGATATCAGTAATACACGGAATGTAAACTTGGCTACACAGGAACTGAATTACAGAACAGAACAGGGTCTCAAATTTAGAAAACCAACTTATGCTTGCTTAAGGGTAAAGGTGAGTTGGGGTGCTGCATAAAACCAGAGATTGAAATGAGCACAGATAAAGTTCCTTAAGTCAAATATGGAATAGACAAGAGCTACTCCTTGCTCAACGAAATGGACTCAACACCGCATATTAAACGCCTAAGAATGTACCTGACTAGTAAGTATCGTAAAACCTATGGATTGCTATGTCTCCGAAAGAGAATCAAGCATGTGTACAGGGGCATAAACGCAGCAGTGATAGGATTGGAGAGGTTCGGTGAGCAAATGAAGACCCTTTGAAGTCATATTGCATGGTACCCATTCCACGGGTCTCAACTCTCCAGGTTTAAGGTATTCTTCCTTCAGCTAAAACATGCATGTGGAACCCAAGTATGATCAACCATGTGAACGGGAGACGTGTTCAAATATGTCTCAGTTTTCCTCCCCTGGTACTCGGGTGCAACATTCCAGACGCTTTACTAACACTCTCCCCACTTGGAGAGTCAGCGCCTTTAACCTCCTGTTTGGCCCAGTTTGCAATTTCTGCGGAAGATGAACAGGAATAGCGAGAACCAATGAGAGGCTAGCTGGAGGTGTCTGGACGGGCAAATTTAACTCTCATTTCCCACGAGGAAGAGGAAATAACCAAAGGCTCAGCGTGCCGTACCGGAACCAGATTAGGGCCTGAAGCCATCCTGCGGTGTTGCGGCCAGCTCAAAAGAAAGCGAGTTGAAGAAAGGAGCTCAGGGGCACTGTAATTCACAAATATGCAGAGTTATAAATGACAGCTATCGTCCAAAAATAGACTGAAGTAAGGCTGCCAAGAGGACTTGAAAGCGGGGCAGAATTGTAGGAAACCGATTTCAGGAGGTAGACTGGAATTGCATTGAAAGCATAGGAAAAGAGGCAGAACGTCCACAATGATGCACTTGGCCAAAAAGGGCGTATGCGTTTTTTCCTGAATACACTCAGGTAAAAACCCATACGCCCTTTTTGGCCAACCAAGCAAGCTTGCAAAGGAAATCTGCACTACAATGAAGTCTCACTTCCCCCCGGTCAAAAGGGCCATCTGAAAAAAGTGTAAAATCCAGAAAGGCAGGACAGGCCATGGAGAACTGGGAGCCTTGTTATGCTGATGGGCGGGATGTAAATTGCCAACAGACACTTGGGAGAAGTGTATGGTGTTTCCTGAAACATCTAAAAAACAAAGCAACAGAGCCTAGGGCACTGCCACTTATAGTCCTATAGCTTTGGGAAATTAAAATCAAAAAGACACAGCCACCCCAAAGTTTGGGACGCCTCTGTTTACAAGAACCTCGTTTACAGTACAAGTTCAACATCGCAGAAAGTGAAAAATGGATAAAGAAGTTGTGGTATTCACTTACAAAGCAATATCACTCAGCAATGAAATCTGTGTCATCAGGCCCTTAGCAGCACAATGAGTGGATTCAGGTATGATGATTCTAACTGAAGTAAGTCACACAGAAAAAGAAACATCATAAGATATCAGTAATACACGGAATGTAAACTTGGCTACACAGGAACTGAATTACAGAACAGAACAGGGTCTCAAATTTAGAAAAACAACTTATGCTTGCTTAAGGGTAAAGGTGAGTTGGGGTGCTGCATAAAACCAGAGATTGAAATGAGCACAGATAAAGTTCCTTAAGTCAAATATGGAATAGACAAGAGCTACTCCTTGCTCAACGAAATGGACTCAACACCGCATATTAAACGCCTAAGAATGTACCTGACTAGTAAGTATCGTAAAACCTATGGATTGCTATGTCTCCGAAAGAGAATCAAGCATGTGTACAGGGGCATAAACGCAGCAGTGATAGGATTGGAGAGGTTCGGTGAGCAAATGAAGACCCTTTGAAGTCATATTGCATGGTACCCATTCCACGGGTCTCAACTCTCCAGGTTTAAGGTATTCTTCCTTCAGCTAAAACATGCATGTGGAACCCAAGTATGATCAACCATGTGAACGGGAGACGTGTTCAAATATGTCTCAGTTTTCCTCCCCTGGTACTCGGGTGCAACATTCCAGACGCTTTACTAACACTCTCCCCACTTGGAGAGTCAGCGCCTTTAACCTCCTGTTTGGCCCAGTTTGCAATTTCTGCGGAAGATGAACAGGAATAGCGAGAACCAATGAGAGACTAGCTGGAGGTGTCTGGACGGCCAAATTTAACTCTCATTTCCCACCAGGAAGAGGAAATAACCAAAGGCTCAGCGTGCCGTGCCGGAACCAGATTAGGGCCTGAAGCCATCCTGCGGTGTTGCGGCCAGGTCACAAGAAAGCGAGTTGAAGAAAGGAGCTCAGGGGCACTGTAATTCACAAACCTGCAGAGTTATAAATGACAGCTATCGTCCAAAAATATACTGAAGTAAGGCTGCCAAGAGGACTTGAAAGCGGGGCAGAATTGCAGGAAACCGATTTCAGGAGGTAGACTGGAATTGCATTGAAAGCATAGGAAAAGAGGCAGAACGTCCACAATGATGCACTTGGCCAAAAAGGGCGTATGCGTTTTTTCCTGAATATATTCAGGAAAAAACGCATACGCCCTTTTTGGCCAACCAAGCAAGCTTGCAAAGGAAATCTGCACTACAATGAAGTCTCACTTCCCCCCGGTCAAAAGGGCCATCTGAAAAAAGTGTAAAATCCAGAAAGGCAGGACAGGCCATGGAGAACTGGGAGCCTTGTTATGCTGATGGGCGGGATGTAAATTGCCAACAGACACTCCGGAGAAGTGTATGGTGTTTCCTGAAACATCTAAAAAACAATGCAACAGAGCCTAGGGCACTGCCACTTATGGTCCTATAGCTTAGGGAAATTAAAATCAAAAAGACACAGCCACCCCAAAGTTTGGGACGCCTCTGTTTACAAGAACCTCGTTTACAGTACAAGTTCAACATCGCAGAAAGTGAAAAATGGATAAAGAAGTTGTGGTATTTACTTACAAAGCAATATCACACAGCAATGCAATCTATGTCATCAGGCCCTTAGCATCACAATGAGTGGATTCAGGTATGATGATTCTAACTGAAATAAGTCACACAGAAAAAGAAACATCATAAGATATCAGTAATACACGGAATGTAAACTTGGCTACACAGGAACTGAATTACAGAACAGAACAGGGTCTCAAATTTAGAAAAACAACTTATGCTTGCTTAAGGGGAAAGGTGAGTTGGGGTGCTGCATAAAACCAGAGATTGAAATGAGCACAGATAAAGTTCCTTAAGCCAAATATGGAATAGACAAGAGCTACTCCTTGCTCAACGAAATGGACTCAACACCGCATATTAAACGCCTAAGAATGTACCTGACTTGTAAGTATCTTAAAACCTATGGATTGCTATGTCTCCGAAAGAGAATCAAGCATGTGTACAGGGGCATAAATGCAGCAGTGATAGGATTGGAGAGGTTCGGTGAGCAAATGAAGACCCTTTGAAGTCATATTGCATGGTACCCATTACACGGGTCTCAACTCTCCAGGTTTAAGGTATTCTTCCTTCAGCTAAAACATGCATGTGGAACCCAAGTATGATCAACCATGTGAACGGGAGACGTGTTCAAATATGTCTCAGTTTTCCTCCCCTGGTACTCGGGTGCAACATTCCAGACGCTTTACTAACACTCTCCCCACTTGGAGAGTCAGCGTCTTTAACCTCCTGTTTGGCCCAGTTTGCAATTTCTGCGAAAGATGAACAGGAATAGCGAGAACCAATGAGAGGCTAGCTGGAGGTGTCTGGACGGGCAAATTTAACTCTCATTTCCCACCAGGAAGAGGAAATAACCAAAGGCTCAGCGTGCCGTACCGGAACCAGATTAGGGCCTGAAGCCATCCTGCGGTGTTGCGGCCAGGTCACAAGAAAGCGAGTTGAAGAAAGGAGCTCAGGGGCACTGTAATTCACAAACCTGCAGAGTTATAAATGACAGCTATCGTCCAAAAATAGACTGAAGTAAGGCTGCCAAGAGGACTCGAAAGCGGGGCAGAATTGCAGGAAACCGATTTCAGGAGGTGGACTGGAATTGCATTGAAAGCATAGGAAAAGAGGCAGAACGTCCACAATGATGCACTTGGCCAAAAAGGGCGTATGCGTTTTTTCCTGAATATATTCAGGAAAAAACGCATACGCCCTTTTTGGCCAACCAAGCAAGCTTGCAAAGGAAATCTGCACTACAATGAAGTCTCACTTCCCCCCGGTCAAAAGGGCCATCTGAAAAAAGTGTAAAATCCAGAAAGGCAGGACAGGCCATGGAGAACTGGGAGCCTTGTTATGCTGAAGGGCGGGATGTAAATTGCCAACAACCACTCGTGAGAAGTGTATGGTGTTTCCTGAAACATCTAAAAAACAAAGCAACGGAGCCTAGGGCACTTCCACTTATGGTCCTATAGCTTAGGGAAATTAAAATCAAAAAGACACAGCCACCCCAAAGTTTGGAACGGCTCTGTTTACAAGAACCTCGTTTACAGTACAAGTTCAACATCGCAGAAAGTGAAAAATGGATAAAGAAGTTGTGGTATTCACTTACAAAGCAATATCACTCAGCAATGAAATCTATGTCATCAGGCCCTTAGCAGCACAATGAGTCGATTCAGGTATGATGATTCTAACTGAAATAAGTCACACAGAAAAAGAAACATCATAAGATATCAGTAATACACGGAATGGAAACTTGGCTACACAGGAACTGAATTACAGAACAGAACTGGGTCACAAATTTAGAAAAACAACTTATGCTTGCTTAAGGGTAAAGGTGAGTTGGGGTGCTGCATAAAACCAGAGATTGAAATGAGCACAGATAAAGTTCCTTAAGCCAAATATGGAATAGACAAGAGCTACTCCTTGCTCAACGAAATGGACTCAACACCGCATATTAAACGCCTAAGAATGTACCTGACTAGTAAGTATCTTAAAACCTATGGATTGCTATGTCTCCGAAAGAGAATCAAGCATGTGTACAGGGGCATAAATGCAGCAGTGATAGGATTGGAGAGGTTCGGTGAGCAAATGAAGACCCTTTGAAGTCATATTGCATGGTACCCATTCCACGGGTCTCAACTCTCCAGGTTTAAGGTATTCTTCCTTCAGCTAAAACATGCATGTGGAACCCAAGTATGATCAACCATGTGAACGGGAGACGTGTTCAAATATGTCTCAGTTTTCCTCCCCTGGTACTCGGGTGCAACATTCCAGACGCTTTACTAACACTCTCCCCACTTGGAGAGTCAGCGCCTTTAACCTCCTGTTTGGCCCAGTTTGCAATTTCTGTGGAAGATGAACAGGAATAGCGAGAACCAATGAGAGGCTAGCTGGAGGTGTCTGGACGGGCAAATTTAACTCTCATTTCCCACCAGGAAGAGGAAATAACCAAAGGCTCAGCGTGCCGTACCGGAACCAGATTAGGGCCTGAAGCCATCCTGCGGTGTTGCGGCCAGCTCAAAAGAAAGCGAGTTGAAGAAAGGAGCTCAGGGGCACTGTAATTCACAAACCTGCAGAGTTATAAATGACAGCTATCGTCCAAAAATAGACTGAAGTAAGGCTGCCAAGAGGACTTGAAAGCGAGGCAGAATTGCAGGAAACCGATTTCAGGAGGTAGACTGGAATTGCATTGAAAGCATAGGAAAAGAGGCAGAACGTCCACAATGATGCACTTGGCCAAAAAGGGCGTATGCGTTTTTTCCTGAATATATTCAGGAAAAAACGCATACGCCCTTTTTGGCCAACCAAGCAAGCTTGCAAAGGAAATCTGCACTACAATGAAGTCTCACTTCCCCCCGGTCAAAAGGGCCATCTGAAAAAAGTGTAAAATCCAGAAAGGCAGGACAGGCCATGGAGAACTGGGAGCCTTGTTATGCTGATGGGCGGGATGTAAATTGCCAACAACCACTCGGGAGAAGTGTATGGTGTTTCCTGAAACATCTAAAAAACAAAGCAACAGAACCTAGGGCACTTCCACTTATGGTCCTATAGCTTAGGGAAATTAAAATCAAAAAGACACAGCCACCCCAAAGTTTGGAACGGCTCTGTTTACAAGAACCTCGTTTACAGTACAAGTTCAACATCGCAGAAAGTGAAAAATGGATAAAGAAGTTGTGGTATTTACTTACAAAGCAATATCACTCAGCAATGAAATCTGTGTCATCAGGCCCTTAGCAGCACAATGAGTGGATTCAGGTATGATGATTCTAACTGAAGTAAGTCACACAGAAAAAGAAACATCATAAGATATCAGTAATACACGGAATGTAAACTTGGCTACACAGGAACTGAATTACAGAACAGAACAGGGTCTCAAATTTAGAAAAACAACTTATGCTTGCTTAAGGGTAAAGGTGAGTTGGGGTGCTGCATAAAACCAGAGATTGAAATGAGCACAGATAAAGTTCCTTAAGTCAAATATGGAATAGACAAGAGCTACTCCTTGCTCAACGAAATGGACTCAACACCGCATATTAAACGCCTAAGAATGTACCTGACTAGTAAGTATCGTAAAACCTATGGATTGCTATGTCTCCAAAAGAGAATCAAGCATGTGTACAGGGGCATAAACGCAGCAGTGATAGGATTGGAGAGGTTCGGTGAGCAAATGAAGACCCTTTGAAGTCATATTGCATGGTACCCATTACACGGGTCTCAACTCTCCAGGTTTATGGTATTCTTCCTTCAGCTAAAACATGCATGTGGAACCCAAGTATGATCAACCATGTGAACGGGAGACGTGTTCAAATATGTCTCAGTTTTCCTCCCCTGGTACTCGGGTGCAACATTCCAGACGCTTTACTAACACTCTCCCCACTTGGAGAGTCAGCGCCTTTAACCTCCTGTTTGGCCCAGTTTGCAATTTCTGCGGAAGATGAACAGGAATAGCGAGAACCAATGAGAGGCTAGCTGGAGGTGTCTGGACGGGCAAATTTAACTCTCATTTCCCACCAGGAAGAGGAAATAACCAAAGGCTCAGCGTGCCGTACCGGAACCAGATTAGGGCCTGAAGCCATCCTGCGGTGTTGCGGCCAGCTCAAAAGAAAGCGAGTTGAAGAAAGGAGCTCAGGGGCACTGTAATTCACAAACCTGCAGAGTTATAAATGACAGCTATCGTCCAAAAATAGACTGAAGTAAGGCTGCCAAGAGGACTTGAAAGCGGGGCAGAATTGCAGGAAACCGATTTCAGGAGGTAGACTGGAATTGCATTGAAAGCATAGGAAAAGAGGCAGAACGTCCACAATGATGCACTTGGCCAAAAAGGGCGTATGCGTTTTTTCCTGAATATATTCAGGAAAAAACGCATACGCCCTTTTTGGCCAACCAAGCAAGCTTGCAAAGGAAATCTGCACTACAATGAAGTCTCACTTCCCCCCGGTCAAAAGGGCCATCTGAAAAAAGTGTAAAATCCAGAAAGGCAGGACAGGCCATGGAGAACTGGGAGCCTTGTTATGCTGATGGGCGGGATGTAAATTGCCAACAGACACTCGGGTGAAGTGTATGGTGTTTCCTGAAACATCTAAAAAACAAAGCAACAGAACCTAGGGCACTTCCACTTATGGTCCTATAGCTTAGGGAAATTAAAATCAAAAAGACACAGCCACCCCAAAGTTTGGAACGGCTCTGTTTACAAGAACCTCGTTTACAGTACAAGTTCAACATCGCAGAAAGTGAAAAATGGATAAAGAAGTTGTGGTATTTGCTTACAAAGCAATATCACTCAGCAATGAAATCTATGTCATCAGGCCCTTAGCAGCACAATGAGTGGATTCAGGTATGATGATTCTAACTGAAGTAAGTCACACAGAAAAAGAAACATCATAAGATATCAGTAATACACGGAATGTAAACTTGGCTATACAGGAACTGAATTACAGAACAGAACAGGGTCTCAAATTTAGAAAAACAACTTATGCTTGCTTAAGGGTAAAGGTGAGTTGGGGTGCTGCATAAAACCAGAGATTGAAATGAACACAGATAAAGTTCCTTAAGCCAAATATGGAATAGACAAGAGCTACTCCTTGCTCAACGAAATGGACTCAACACCGCATATTAAACGCCTAAGAATGTACCTGACTTGTAAGTATCTTAAAACCTATGGATTGCTATGTCTCCGAAAGAGAATCAAGCATGTGTACAGGGGCATAAACGCAGCAGTGATAGGATCGGAGAGGTTCGGTGAGCAAATGAAGACCCTTTGAAGTCATATTGCATGGTACCCATTCCACGGGTTTCAACTACCCAGATTTAAGGTATTCTTCCTTCAGCTAAAACATGCATGTGGAGCCTAGAGTATGATCAACCATGTGATCGGGAGACGTGTTCAAATATGTCTCAGTTTTCCTCCCCTGGTACTCGGGTGCAACATTCCAGACGCTTTACTAACACTCTCCCCACTTGGAGAGTCAGCGCCTTTAACCTCCTGTTTGGCCCAGTTTGCAATTTCTGCAGAAGATGAACAGGAATAGCGAGAACCAATGAGAGGCTAGCTGGAGGTGTCTGGACGGGCAAATTTAACTCTCATTTCCCACCAGGAAGAGGAAATAACCAAAGGCTCAGCGTGCCGTACCGGAACCAGATTAGGGCCTGAAGCCATCCTGCGGTGTTGCGGCCAGCTCAAAAGAAAGCGAGTTGAAGAAAGGAGCTCAGGGGCACTGTAATTCACAAACCTGCAGAGTTATAAATGACAGCTATCGTCCAAAAATAGACTGAAGTAAGGCTGCCAAGAGGACTTGAAAGCGGGACAGAATTGCAGGAAACCGATTTCAGGAGGTAGACTGGAATTGCATTGAAAGCATAGGAAAAGAGGCAGAACGGCCACAATGATGCACTTGGCCAAAAAGGGCGTATGCGTTTTTTCCTGAATATATTCAGGAAAAAACGCATACGCCCTTTTTGGCCAACCAAGCAAGCTTGCAAAGGAAATCTGCACTACAATGAAGTCTCACTTCCCCCCGGTGAAAAGGGCCATCTGAAAAAAGTGTAAAATCCAGAAAGGCAGGACAGGCCATGGAGAACTGGGAGCCTTGTTATGCTGATGGGCGGGATGTAAATTGCCAACAGACACTTGGGAGAAGTGTATGGTGTTTCCTGAAACATCTAAAAAACAATGCAACAGAGCCTAGGGCACTGCCACTTATGGTCCTATAGCTTAGGGAAATTAAAATCAAAAAGACACAGCCACCCCAAAGTTTGGGACGCCTCAGTTTACAAGAACCTCATTTACAGTACAAGTTCAACATCGCAGAAAGTGAAAAATGGATAAAGAAGTTGTGGTATTTACTTACAAAGCAATATCACTCAGCAATGAAATCTGTGTCATCAGGCCCTTAGCATCACAATGAGTGGATTCAGGTATGATGATTCTAACTGAAATAAGTCACACAGAAAAAGAAACATCATAAGATATCAGTAATACACGGAATGTAAACTTGGCTATACAGGAACTGAATTACAGAACAGAACAGGGTCTCAAATTTAGAAAACCAACTTATGCTTGCTTAAGGGTAAAGGTGAGTTGGGGTGCTGCATAAAACCAGAGATTGAAATGAGCACAGATAAAGTTCCTTAAGCCAAATATGGAATAGACAAGAGCTACTCCTTGCTCAACGAAATGGACTCAACACCGCATATTAAACGCCTAAGAATGTACCTGACTAGTAAGTATCGTAAAACCTATGGATTGCTATGTCTCCAAAAGAGAATCAAGCATGTGTACAGGGGCATAAACGCAGCAGTGATAGGATTGGAGAGGTTCGGTGAGCAAATGAAGACCCTTTGAAGTCATATTGCATGGTACCCATTACACGGGTCTCAACTCTCCAGGTTTATGGTATTCTTCCTTCAGCTAAAACATGCATGTGGAACCCAAGTATGATCAACCATGTGAACGGGAGACGTGTTCAAATATGTCTCAGTTTTCCTCCCCTGGTACTCGGGTGCAACATTCCAGACGCTTTACTAACACTCTCCCCACTTGGAGAGTCAGCGCCTTTAACCTCCTGTTTGGCCCAGTTTGCAATTTCTGCGGAAGATGAACAGGAATAGCGAGAACCAATGAGAGACTAGCTGGAGGTGTCTGGACGGGCAAATTTAACTCTCATTTCCCACCAGGAAGAGGAAATAACCAAAGGCTCAGCGTGCCGTTCCGGAACCAGATTAGGGCCTGAAGCCATCCTGCGGTGTTGCGGCCAGGTCAAAAGAAAGCGAGTTGAAGAAAGGAGCTCAGGGGCACTGTAATTCACAAACCTGCAGAGTTATAAATGACAGCTATCGTCCAAAAACATACTGAAGTAAGGCTGCCAAGAGGACTTGAAAGCGGGGCAGAATTGCAGGAAACCGATTTCAGGAGGTAGACTGGAATTGCATTGAAAGCATAGGAAAAGAGGCAGAACGGCCACAATGATGCACTTGGCCAAAAAGGGCGTATGCGTTTTTTCCTGAATATATTCAGGAAAAAACGCATACGCCCTTTTTGGCCAACCAAGCAAGCTTGCAAAGGAAATCTGCACTACAATGAAGTCTCACTTCCCCCCGGTCAAAAGGGCCATCTGAAAAAAGTGTAAAATCCAGAAAGGCAGGACAGGCCATGGAGAACTGGGAGCCTTGTTATGCTGATGGGCGGGATGTAAATTGTCAACAGACACTCGGGAGAAGTGTATGGTGTTTCCTGAAACATCTAAAAAACAAAGCAACAGAACCTAGGGCACTTCCACTTATGGTCCTATAGCTTAGGGAAATTAAAATCAAAAAGACACAGCCACCCCAAAGTTTGGAACGGCTCTGTTTACAAGAACCTCGTTTACAGTACAAGTTCAACATCGCAGAAAGTGAAAAATGGATAAAGAAGTTGTGGTATTTACTTACAAAGCAATATCACTCAGCAATGAAATCTATGTCATCAGGCCCTTAGCAGCACAATGAGTGGATTCAGGTATGATGATTCTAACTGAAGTAAGTCACACAGAAAAAGAAACATCATAAGATATCAGTAATACACGGAATGTAAACTTGGCTACACAGGAACTGAATTACAGAACAGAACAGGGTCTCAAATTTAGAAAAACAACTTATGCTTGCTTAAGGGTAAAGGTGAGTTGGGGTGCTGCATAAAACCAGAGATTGAAATGAGCACAGATAAAGTTCCTTAAGTCAAATATGGAATAGACAAGAGCTACTCCTTGCTCAACGAAATGGACTCAACACCGCATATTAAACGCCTAAGAATGTACCTGACTAGTAAGTATCTTAAAACCTATGGATTGCTATGTCTCCGAAAGAGAATCAAGCATGTGTACAGGGGCATAAACGCAGCAGTGATAGGATTGGAGAGGTTCGGTGAGCAAATGAAGACCCTTTGAAGTCATATTGCATGGTACCCATTCCACGGGTCTCAACTCTCCAGGTTTAAGGTATTCTTCCTTCAGCTAAAACATGCATGTGGAACCCAAGTATGATCAACCATGTGAACGGGAGACGTGTTCAAATATGTCTCAGTTTTCCTCCCCTGGTACTCGGGTGCAACATTCCAGACGCTTTACTAACACTCTCCCCACTTGGAGAGTCATCGCCTTTAACCTCCTGTTTGGCCCAGTTTGCAATTTCTGCGGAAGATGAACAGGAATAGCGAGAACCAATGAGAGGCTAGCTGGAGGTGTCTGGACGGGCAAATTTAACTCTCATTTCCCACCAGGAAGAGGAATTAACCAAAGGCTCAGCATGCCGGGCCGGAACCAGATTAGGGCCTGAAGCCATCCTGCGGTGTTGCGGCCAGGTCACAAGAAAGCGAGTTGAAGAAAGGAGCTCAGGGGCACTGTAATTCACAAACCTGCAGAGTTATAAATGACAGCTATCGTCCAAAAATAGACTGAAGTAAGGCTGCCAAGAGGACTTGAAAGCGGGGCAGAATTGCAGGAAACCGATTTCAGGAGGTAGACTGGAATTGCATTGAAAGCATAGGAAAAGAGGCAGAACGTCCACAATGATGCACTTGGCCAAAAAGGGCGTATGCGTTTTTTCCTGAATATATTCAGGAAAAAACGCATACGCCCTTTTTGGCCAACCAAGCAAGCTTGCAAAGGAAATCTGCACTACAATGAAGTCTCACTTCCCCCCGGTCAAAAGGGCCATCTGAAAAAAGTGTAAAATCCAGAAAGGCAGGACAGGCCATGGAGAACTGGGAGCCTTGTTATGCTGATGGGCGGGATGTAAATTGCCAACAGACACTCGGGTGAAGTGTATGGTGTTTCCTGAAACATCTAAAAAACAAAGCAACAGAACCTAGGGCACTTCCACTTATGGTCCTATAGCTTAGGGAAATTAAAATCAAAAAGACACAGCCACCCCAAAGTTTGGAACGGCTCTGTTTACAAGAACCTCGTTTACAGTACAAGTTCAACATCGCAGAAAGTGAAAAATGGATAAAGAAGTTGTGGTATTTGCTTACAAAGCAATATCACTCAGCAATGAAATCTATGTCATCAGGCCCTTAGCAGCACAATGAGTGGATTCAGGTATGATGATTCTAACTGAAGTAAGTCACACAGAAAAAGAAACATCATAAGATATCAGTAATACACGGAATGTAAACTTGGCTATACAGGAACTGAATTACAGAACAGAACAGGGTCTCAAATTTAGAAAAACAACTTATGCTTGCTTAAGGGTAAAGGTGAGTTGGGGTGCTGCATAAAACCAGAGATTGAAATGAGCACAGATAAAGTTCCTTAAGCCAAATATGGAATAGACAAGAGCTACTCCTTGCTCAACGAAATGGACTCAACACCGCATATTAAACGCCTAAGAATGTACCTGACTTGTAAGTATCTTAAAACCTATGGATTGCTATGTCTCCGAAAGAGAATCAAGCATGTGTACAGGGGCATAAACGCAGCAGTGATAGGATCGGAGAGGTTCGGTGAGCAAATGAAGACCCTTTGAAGTCATATTGCATGGTACCCATTCCACGGGTTTCAACTACCCAGATTTAAGGTATTCTTCCTTCAGCTAAAACATGCATGTGGAGCCTAGAGTATGATCAACCATGTGATCGGGAGACGTGTTCAAATATGTCTCAGTTTTCCTCCCCTGGTACTCGGGTGCAACATTCCAGACGCTTTACTAACACTCTCCCCACTTGGAGAGTCAGCGCCTTTAACCTCCTGTTTGGCCCAGTTTGCAATTTCTGCAGAAGATGAACAGGAATAGCGAGAACCAATGAGAGGCTAGCTGGAGGTGTCTGGACGGGCAAATTTAACTCTCATTTCCCACCAGGAAGAGGAAATAACCAAAGGCTCAGCGTGCCGTACCGGAACCAGATTAGGGCCTGAAGCCATCCTGCGGTGTTGCGGCCAGCTCAAAAGAAAGCGAGTTGAAGAAAGGAGCTCAGGGGCACTGTAATTCACAAACCTGCAGAGTTATAAATGACAGCTATCGTCCAAAAATAGACTGAAGTAAGGCTGCCAAGAGGACTTGAAAGCGGGACAGAATTGCAGGAAACCGATTTCAGGAGGTAGACTGGAATTGCATTGAAAGCATAGGAAAAGAGGCAGAACGGCCACAATGATGCACTTGGCCAAAAAGGGCGTATGCGTTTTTTCCTGAATATATTCAGGAAAAAACGCATACGCCCTTTTTGGCCAACCAAGCAAGCTTGCAAAGGAAATCTGCACTACAATGAAGTCTCACTTCCCCCCGGTCAAAAGGGCCATCTGAAAAAAGTGTAAAATCCAGAAAGGCAGGACAGGCCATGGAGAACTGGGAGCCTTGTTATGCTGATGGGCGGGATGTAAATTGCCAACAGACACTCGGGAGAAGTGTATGGTGTTTCCTGAAACATCTAAAAAACAATGCAACAGAGCCTAGGGCACTTCCACTTATGGTCCTATAGCTTAGGGAAATTAAAATCAAAAAGACACAGCCACCCCAAAGTTTGGGACGCCTCAGTTTACAAGAACCTCATTTACAGTACAAGTTCAACATCGCAGAAAGTGAAAAATGGATAAAGAAGTTGTGGTATTTACTTACAAAGCAATATCACTCAGCAATGAAATCTGTGTCATCAGGCCCTTAGCATCACAATGAGTGGATTCAGGTATGATGATTCTAACTGAAATAAGTCACACAGAAAAAGAAACATCATAAGATATCAGTAATACACGGAATGTAAACTTGGCTATACAGGAACTGAATTACAGAACAGAACAGGGTCTCAAATTTAGAAAACCAACTTATGCTTGCTTAAGGGTAAAGGTGAGTTGGGGTGCTGCATAAAACCAGAGATTGAAATGAGCACAGATAAAGTTCCTTAAGCCAAATATGGAATAGACAAGAGCTACTCCTTGCTCAACGAAATGGACTCAACACCGCATATTAAACGCCTAAGAATGTACCTGACTAGTAAGTATCGTAAAACCTATGGATTGCTATGTCTCCAAAAGAGAATCAAGCATGTGTACAGGGGCATAAACGCAGCAGTGATAGGATTGGAGAGGTTCGGTGAGCAAATGAAGACCCTTTGAAGTCATATTGCATGGTACCCATTACACGGGTCTCAACTCTCCAGGTTTATGGTATTCTTCCTTCAGCTAAAACATGCATGTGGAACCCAAGTATGATCAACCATGTGAACGGGAGACGTGTTCAAATATGTCTCAGTTTTCCTCCCCTGGTACTCGGGTGCAACATTCCAGACGCTTTACTAACACTCTCCCCACTTGGAGAGTCAGCGCCTTTAACCTCCTGTTTGGCCCAGTTTGCAATTTCTGCGGAAGATGAACAGGAATAGCGAGAACCAATGAGAGACTAGCTGGAGGTGTCTGGACGGGCAAATTTAACTCTCATTTCCCACCAGGAAGAGGAAATAACCAAAGGCTCAGCGTGCCGTTCCGGAACCAGATTAGGGCCTGAAGCCATCCTGCGGTGTTGCGGCCAGGTCAAAAGAAAGCGAGTTGAAGAAAGGAGCTCAGGGGCACTGTAATTCACAAACCTGCAGAGTTATAAATGACAGCTATCGTCCAAAAACATACTGAAGTAAGGCTGCCAAGAGGACTTGAAAGCGGGGCAGAATTGCAGGAAACCGATTTCAGGAGGTAGACTGGAATTGCATTGAAAGCATAGGAAAAGAGGCAGAACGGCCACAATGATGCACTTGGCCAAAAAGGGCGTATGCGTTTTTTCCTGAATATATTCAGGAAAAAACGCATACGCCCTTTTTGGCCAACCAAGCAAGCTTGCAAAGGAAATCTGCACTACAATGAAGTCTCACTTCCCCCCGGTCAAAAGGGCCATCTGAAAAAAGTGTAAAATCCAGAAAGGCAGGACAGGCCATGGAGAACTGGGAGCCTTGTTATGCTGATGGGCGGGATGTAAATTGTCAACAGACACTCGGGAGAAGTGTATGGTGTTTCCTGAAACATCTAAAAAACAAAGCAACAGAACCTAGGGCACTTCCACTTATGGTCCTATAGCTTAGGGAAATTAAAATCAAAAAGACACAGCCACCCCAAAGTTTGGAATGGCTCTGTTTACAAGAACCTCGTTTACAGTACAAGTTCAACATCGCAGAAAGTGAAAAATGGATAAAGAAGTTGTGGTATTTACTTACAAAGCAATATCACTCAGCAATGAAATCTATGTCATCAGGCCCTTAGCAGCACAATGAGTGGATTCAGGTATGATGATTCTAACTGAAGTAAGTCACACAGAAAAAGAAACATCATAAGATATCAGTAATACACGGAATGTAAACTTGGCTACACAGGAACTGAATTACAGAACAGAACAGGGTCTCAAATTTAGAAAAACAACTTATGCTTGCTTAAGGGTAAAGGTGAGTTGGGGTGCTGCATAAAACCAGAGATTGAAATGAGCACAGATAAAGTTCCTTAAGTCAAATATGGAATAGACAAGAGCTACTCCTTGCTCAACGAAATGGACTCAACACCGCATATTAAACGCCTAAGAATGTACCTGACTAGTAAGTATCTTAAAACCTATGGATTGCTATGTCTCCGAAAGAGAATCAAGCATGTGTACAGGGGCATAAACGCAGCAGTGATAGGATTGGAGAGGTTCGGTGAGCAAATGAAGACCCTTTGAAGTCATATTGCATGGTACCCATTACACGGGTCTCAACTCTCCAGGTTTAAGGTATTCTTCCTTCAGCTAAAACATGCATGTGGAACCCAAGTATGATCAACCATGTGAACGGGAGACGTGTTCAAATATGTCTCAGTTTTCCTCCCCTGGTACTCGGGTGCAACATTCCAGACGCTTTACTAACACTCTCCCCACTTGGAGAGTCATCGCCTTTAACCTCCTGTTTGGCCCAGTTTGCAATTTCTGCGGAAGATGAACAGGAATAGCGAGAACCAATGAGAGGCTAGCTGGAGGTGTCTGGACGGGCAAATTTAACTCTCATTTCCCACCAGGAAGAGGAATTAACCAAAGGCTCAGCATGCCGGGCCGGAACCAGATTAGGGCCTGAAGCCATCCTGCGGTGTTGCGGCCAGGTCACAAGAAAGCGAGTTGAAGAAAGGAGCTCAGGGGCACTGTAATTCACAAACCTGCAGAGTTATAAATGACAGCTATCGTCCAAAAATAGACTGAAGTAAGGCTGCCAAGAGGACTTGAAAGCGGGGCAGAATAGCAGGAAACCGATTTCAGGAGGTAGACTGGAATTGCATTGAAAGCATAGGAAAAGAGGCAGAACGTCCACAATGATGCACTTGGCCAAAAAGGGCGTATGCGTTTTTTCCTGAATATATTCAGGAAAAAACGCATACGCCCTTTTTGGCCAACCAAGCAAGCTTGCAAAGGAAATCTGCACTACAATGAAGTCTCACTTCCCCCCGGTCAAAAGGGCCATCTGAAAAAAGTGTAAAATCCAGAAAGGCAGGACAGGCCATGGAGAACTGGGAGCCTTGTTATGCTGATGGGCGGGATGTAAATTGCCAACAGGCACTCGGGAGAAGTGTATGGTGTTTCCTGAAACATCTAAAAAACAATGCAACAGAGCCTAGGGCACTTCCACTTATGGTCCTATAGCTTAGGGAAATTAAAATCAAAAAGACACAGCCACCCCAAAGTTTGGAACGGCTCTGTTTACAAGAACCTCGTTTACAGTACAAGTTCAACATCGCAGAAAGTGAAAAATGGATAAAGAAGTTGTGGTATTTACTTACAAAGCAATATCACTCAGCAATGAAATCTGTGTCAACAGGCCCTTAGCAGCACAATGAGTGGATTCAGGTATGATGATTCTAACTGAAGTAAGTCACACAGAAAAAGAAACATCATAAGATATCACTAATACACGGAATGTAAACTTGGCTACACAGGAACTGAATTACAGAACAGAACAGGGTCTCAAATTTAGAAAACCAACTATGCTTGCTTAAGGGTAAAGGTGAGTTGGGGTGCTGCATAAAACCAGAGATTGAAATGAGCACAGATAAAGTTCCTTAAGTCAAATATGGAATAGACAAGAGCTACTCCTTGCTCAACGAAATGGACTCAACACCGCATATTAAACGCCTAAGAATGTACCTGACTAGTAAGTATCTTAAAACCTATGGATTGCTATGTCTCCGAAAGAGAATCAAGCATGTGTACAGGGGCATAAATGCAGCAGTGATAGGATTGGAGAGGTTCGGTGAGCAAATGAAGACCCTTTGAAGTCATATTGCATGGTACCCATTACACGGGTCTCAACTCTCCAGGTTTAAGGTATTCTTCCTTCAGCTAAAACATGCATGTGGAACCCAAGTATGATCAACCATGTGAACGGGAGACGTGTTCAAATATGTCTCAGTTTTCCTCCCCTGGTACTCGGGTGCAACATTCCAGACGCTTTACTAACACTCTCCCCACTTGGAGAGTCAGCGTCTTTAACCTCCTGTTTGGCCCAGTTTGCAATTTCTGCGAAAGATGAACAGGAATAGCGAGAACCAATGAGAGGCTAGCTGGAGGTGTCTGGACGGGCAAATTTAACTCTCATTTCCCACCAGGAAGAGGAAATAACCAAAGGCTCAGTGTGCCGTACCGGAACCAGATTAGGGCCTGAAGCCATCCTGCAGTGTTGCGGCCAGGTCACAAGAAAGCGAGTTGAAGAAAGGAGCTCAGGGGCACTGTAATTCACAAACCTGCAGAGTTATAAATGACAGCTATCGTCCAAAAATAGACTGAAGTAAGGCTGCCAAGAGGACTCGAAAGCGGGGCAGATTTGCAGGAAACCGATTTCAGGAGGTAGACTGGAATTGCATTGAAAGCATAGGAAAAGAGGCAGAACGTCCACAATGATGCACTTGGCCAAAAAGGGCGTATGCGTTTTTCCCTGAATATATTCAGGAAAAAACGCATACGCCCTTTTTGGCCAACCAAGCAAGCTTGCAAAGGAAATCTGCACTACAATGAAGTCTCACTTCCCCCCGGTCAAAAGGGCCATCTGAAAAAAGTGTAAAATCCAGAAAGGCAGGACAGGCCATGGAGAACTGGGAGCCTTGTTATGCTGATGGGCGGGATGTAAATTGCCAACAACCACTCGGGAGAAGTGTATGGTGTTTCCTGAAACATCTAAAAAACAAAGAAACGGAGCCTAGGGCACTTCCACTTATGGTCCTATAGCTTAGGGAAATTAAAATCAAAAAGACACAGCCACCCCAAAGTTTGGAACGGCTCTGTTTACAAGAACCTCGTTTACAGTACAAGTTCAACATCGCAGAAAGTGAAAAATGGATAAAGAAGTTTTTGTATTTACTTACAAAGCAATATCACTCAGCAATGAAATCTATGTCATCAGGCCCTTAGCATCACAATGAGTGGATTCAGGTATGATGATTCTAACTGAAATAAGTCACACAGAAAAAGAAACATCATAAGATATCAGTAATACACGGAATGTAAACTTGGCTACACAGGAACTGAATTACAGAACAGAACAGGGTCTCAAATTTAGAAAACCAACTTATGCTTGCTTAAGGGTAAAGGTGAGTTGGGGTGCTGCATAAAACCAGAGATTGAAATGAGCACAGATAAAGTTCCTTAAGTCAAATATGGAATAGACAAGAGCTACTCCTTGCTCAACGAAATGGACTCAACACCGCATATTAAACGCCTAAGAATGTACCTGACTAGTAAGTATCTTAAAACCTATGGATTGCTATGTCTCCGAAAGAGAATCAAGCATGTGTACAGGGGCATAAACGCAGCAGTGATAGGATTGGAGACGTTCGGTGAGCAAATGAAGACCCTTTGAAGTCATATTGCATGGTACCCATTACACGGGTCTTAACTCTCCAGGTTTAAGGTATTCTTCCTTCAGCTAAAACATGCATGTGGAACCCAAGTATGATCAACCATGTGAACGGGAGACGTGTTCAAATATGTCTCAGTTTTCCTCCCCTGGTACTCGGGTGCAACATTCCAGACGCTTTACTAACACTCTCCCGACTTGGAGAGTCAGTCCCTTTAAACTCCTGTTTGGCCCAGTTTGCAATTTCTGCGGAAGATGAACAGGAATAGCGAGAACCAATGAGAGACTAGCTGGAGGTGTCTGGACGGGCAAATTTAACTCTCATTTCCCACCAGGAAGAGGAATTAACCAAAGGCTCAGCGTGCCGTGCCGGAACCAGATTAGGGCCTGAAGCCATCCTGCGGTGTTGCGGCCAGCTCAAAAGAAACCGAGTTGAAGAAAGGAGCTCAGGGGCACTGTAATTCACAAACCTGCAGAGTTATAAATGACAGCTATCGTCCAAAAGTAGACTGAAGTAAGGCTGCCAAGAGGACTTGAAAGCGGGGCAGAATTGCAGGAAACCGATTTCAGGAGGTAGACTGGAATTGCATTGAAAGCATAGGAAAAGAGGCAGAACGTCCACAATAATGCACTTGGCCAAAAAGGGCGTATGCGTTTATTCCTGAATATATTCAGGAAAAAACGCATACGCCATTTTTGGCCAACCAAGCAAGCTTGCAAAGGAAATCTGCACTACAATGAAGTCTCACTTCCCCCCGGTCAAAAGGGCCATCTGAAAAAAGTGTAAAATCCAGAAAGGCAGGACAGGCCATGGAGAACTGGGAGCCTTGTTATGCTGATGGGCGGGATGTAAATTGCCAACAGACACTCGGGAGAAGTGTATGGTGTTTCCTGAAACATCTAAAAAACAAAGCAACAGAGCCTAGGGCACTGCCACTTATGGTCCTATAGCTTAGGGAAATTAAAATCAAAAAGACACAGCCACCCCAAAGTTTGGGACGCCTCTGTTAACAAGAACCTCGTTTACAGTACAAGTTCAACATCGCAGAAAGTGAAAAATGGATAAAGAACTTGTGGTACTTACGTACAATGCAGCATCACTCAGCAATGAAATCTATGTCATCAGGCATGTAGCAGCATAATGAGTAGATTCAGATACGATGATTCTAACTGAAATAAGTCACACAGAAAAAGAAACATCATAAGATATCACTAATACACGGAATGTAAACTTGGCTACACAGGAACTGAATTCCAAAACAGAACAGGTTCTCAAATTTAGAAAACCAACTTATGCTTGCTTAAGGGGAAAGGTGAGTTCGGTTGCTGCATAAAACCAGAGATTGAAATGAGCACATATAAAGTTCCTTAAGCCAAATATGGAATAGACAAGAGCCACTCCTTGCTCAACGAAATGGACTCAACACCGCATATTAAACGCCTAAGAATGTACCTGACTAGTAAGTATCTTAAAACCTATGGATTGCTATGTCTCCGAAAGAGAATCAAGCATGTGTACAGGGGCATAAACGCAGCAGTGATAGGATTGGAGAGGTTCGGTGAGCAAATGAAGACCCTTTGAAGTCATATTGCATGGTACCCATTCCACTGGTTTCAATTACCCAGGTTTTAGGTATTCTTCCTTCAGCTAAAACATGCATGTGGAACCCAGAGTATGATCAACCATGTGATCGGGAGACGTGTTCAAATATGTCTCAGTTTTCCTCCCTTGGTACTCGGGTGCAACATTCCAGACGCTTTACTAACACTCTCCCCACTTGGAGAGTCAGCGCCTTTAACCTCCTGTTTGGCACAGTTTGCAAATTCTGCGGAAGATGAACAGGAATAGCGAGAACCAATGAGAGGCTAGCTGGAGGTGTCTGGACGGGCAAATTTAACTCTCATTTCCCAACAGGAAGAGGAAATAACCAAAGGCTCAGCGTGCCGTACCGGAACCAGATTAGGGCCTCAAGTCATCCTGCGGTGTTGCGGCCAGCTCAAAAGAAAGCGAGTTGAAGAAAGGAGCTCAGGGGCAGTGTAATTCACAAACCTGCAGAGTTATAAATGACAGCTATCGTCCAAAAATAGACTGAAGTAAGGCTGCCAAGAGGACTTGAAAGCGGGGCAGAATTGCAGGAAACCGATTTCAGGAGGTAGACTGAAATTGCATTGAAAGCATAGGAAAAGAGGCAGAACGTCCACAATGATGCACTTGGCCAAAAAGGGCGTATGCGTTTTTTCCTGAATATATTCAGGAAAAAACGCATACGCCCTTTTTGGCCAACCAAGCAAGCTTGCAAAGGAAATCTGCACTACAATGAAGTCTCACTTCCCCCCGGTCAAAAGGGCCATCTGAAAAAAGTGTAAAATCCAGAAAGGCAGGACAGGCCATGGAGAACTGGGAGCCTTGTTATGCTGATGGGCGGGATGTAAATTGCCAACAGACACTCGGGAGAAGTGTATGGTGTTTCCTGAAACATCTAAAAAACAAAGCAACAGAACCTAGGGCACTTCCACTTATGGTCCTATAGCTTAGGGAAATTAAAATCAAAAAGACACAGCCACCCCAAAGTTTGGGACGCCTCTGTTTACAAGAACCTCATTTACAGTACAAGTTCAACATCGCAGAAAGTGAAAAATGGATAAAGAAGTTGTGGTATTTACTTACAAAGCAATATCACTCAGCAATGAAATCTGTGTCATCAGGCCCTTAGCAGCACAATGAGTGGATTCAGGTATGATGATTCTAACTGAAGTAAGTCACACAGAAAAAGAAACATCATAAGATATCACTAATACACGGAATGTAAACTTGGCTACACAGGAACTGAATTACAGAACAGAACAGGGTCTCAAATTTAGAAAACCAACTATGCTTACTTAAGGGTAAAGGTGAGTTGGGGTGCTGCATAAAACCAGAGATTGAAATGAGCACAGATAAAGTTCCTTAAGTCAAATATGGAATAGACAAGAGCTACTCCTTGCTCAACGAAATGGACTCAACACCGCATATTAAACGCCTAAGAATGTGCCTGACTAGTAAGTATCTTAAAACCTATGGATTGCTATGTCTCCGAAAGAGAATCAAGCATGTGTACAGGGGCATAAACGCAGCAGTGATAGGATTGGAGAGGTTCGGTGAGCAAATGAAGACCCTTTGAAGTCATATTGCATGGTACCCATTCCACGGGTCTCAACTCTCCAGGTTTAAGGTATTCTTCCTTCAGCTAAAACATGCATGTGGAACCCAAGTATGATCAACCATGTGAACGGGAGACGTGTTCAAATATGTCTCAGTTTTCCTCCCCTGGTACTCGGGTGCAACATTCCAGACGCTTTACTAACACTCTCCCCACTTGGAGAGTCAGCGCCTTTAACTTCCTGTTTGGCCCAGTTTGCAATTTCTGCGGAAGATGAACAGGAATAGCGAGAACCAATGAGAGGCTAGCTGGAGGTGTCTGGACGGGCAAATTTAACTCTCATTTCCCACAAGGAAGAGGAAATAACCAAAGGCTCAGCGTGCCGTACCGGAACCAGATTAGGGCCTGAAGCCATCCTGCGGTGTTGCGGCCAGCTCAAAAGAAAGCGAGTTGAAGAAAGGAGCTCAGGGGCTCTGTAATTCACAAACCTGCAGAGTTATAAATGACAGCTATCGTCCAAAAATAGACTGAAGTAAGGCTGCCAAGAGGACTTGAAAGTGGGGCAGAATTGCAGGAAACCGATTTCAGGAGGTAGACTGGAATTGCATTGAAAGCATAGGAAAAGAGGCAGAACGTCCACAATGATGCACTTGGCCAAAAAGGGCGTATGCGTTTTTTCCTGAATATATTCAGGAAAAAACGCATACGCCCTTTTTGGCCAACCAAGCAAGCTTGCAAAGGAAATCTGCACTACAATGAAGTCTCACTTCCCCCCGGTCAAAAGGGCCATCTGAAAAAAGTGTAAAATCCAGAAAGGCAGGACAGGCCATGGAGAACTGGGAGCCTTGTTATGCTGATGGGCGGGATGTAAATTGCCAACAGACACTCGGGAGAAGTGTATGGTGTTTCCTGAAACATCTAAAAAACAAAGCAACAGAACCTAGGGCACTTCCACTTATGGTCCTATAGCTTAGGGAAATTAAAATCAAAAAGACACAGCCACCCCAAAGTTTGGGACGCCTCTGTTTACAAGAACCTCGTTTACAGTACAAGTTCAACATCGCAGAAAGTGAAAAATGGATAAAGAAGTTGTGGTATTTACTTACAAAGCAATATCACTCAGCAATGAAATCTATGTCATCAGGCCCTTAGCATCACAATGAGTGGATTCAGGTATGATGATTCTAACTGAAATAAGTCACACAGAAAAAGAAACATCATAAGATATCAGTAATACACGGAATGTAAACTTGGCTACACAGGAACTGAATTACAGAACAGAACAGGGTCTCAAATTTAGAAAACCAACTTATGCTTGCTTAAGGGTAAAGGTGAGTTGGGGTGCTGCATAAAACCAGAGATTGAAATGAGCACAGATAAAGTTCCTTAAGTCAAATATGGAATAGACAAGAGCTACTCCTTGCTCAACGAAATGGACTCAACACCGCATATTAAACGTCTAAGAATGTACATGACTAGTAAGTATCTTAAAACCTATGGATTGCTATGTCTCCGAAAGAGAATCAAGCATGTGTACAGGGGCATAAACGCAGCAGTGATAGGATTGGAGACGTTCGGTGAGCAAATGAAGACCCTTTGAAGTCATATTGCATGGTACCCATTACACGGGTCTTAACTCTCCAGGTTTAAGGTATTCTTCCTTCAGCTAAAACATGCATGTGGAACCCAAGTATGATCAACCATGTGAACGGGAGACGTGTTCAAATATGTCTCAGTTTTCCTCCCCTGGTACTCGGGTGCAACATTCCAGACGCTTTACTAACACTCTCCCCACTTGGAGAGTCAGCGCCTTTAACCTCCTGTTTGGCCCAGTTTGCAATTTCTGCGGAAGATGAACAGGAATAGCGAGAACCAATGAGAGACTAGCTGGAGGTGTTTGGACGGGCAAATTTAACTCTCATTTCCCACCAGGAAGAGGAAATAACCAAAGGCTCAGCGTGCCATGCCGGAACCAGATTAGGGCCTGAAGCCATCCTGCGGTGTTGCGGCCAGGTCTCAAAAAAGCAAGTTGAAGAAAGGAGCTCAGGGGCACTGTAATTCACAAACCTGCAGAGTTATAAATGACAGCTATCGTCCAAAAATAGACTGAAGTAAGGCTGCCAAGAGGACTTGAAAGCGGGGAAGAATTGCAGGAAACCGATTTCAGGAGGTAGACTGGAATTGCATTGAAAGCATAGGAAAAGAGGCAGAACGTCCACAATGATGCACTTGGCCAAAAAGGGCGTATGCGTTTTTTCCTGAATATATTCAGGAAAAAACGCATACGCCCTTTTTGGCCAACCAAGCAAGCTTGCAAAGGAAATCTGCACTACAATGAAGTCTCACTTCCCCCCGGTCAAAAGGGCCATCTGAAAAAAGTGTAAAATCCAGAAAGGCAGGACAGGCCATGGAGAACTGGGAGCCTTGTTATGCTGATGGGCGGGATGTAAATTGCCAACAACCACTCGGGAGAAGTGTATGGTGTTTCCTGAAACATCTAAAAAACAAAGCAACAGAGCCTAGGGCACTTCCACTTATGGTCCTATAGCTTAGGGAAATTAAAATCAAAAAGACACAGCCACCCCAAAGTTTGGAACGGCTCTGTTTACAAGAACCTCGTTTACAGTACAAGTTCAACATCGCAGAAAGTGAAAAATGGATAAAGAAGTTGTGGTATTCACTTACAAAGCAATATCACTCAGCAATGAAATCTATGTCATCAGGCCCTTAGCAGCACAATGAGTGGATTCAGGTATGATGATTCTAACTGAAATAAGTCACACAGAAAAAGAAACATCATAAGATATCAGTAATACACGGAATGGAAACTTGGCTACACAGGAACTGAATTACAGAACAGAACTGGGTCACAAATTTAGAAAAACAACTTATGCTTGCTTAAGGGTAAAGGTGAGTTGGGGTGCTGCATAAAACCAGAGATTGAAATGAGCACAGATAAAGTTCCTTAAGCCAAATATGGAATAGACAAGAGCTACTCCTTGCTCAACGAAATGGACTCAACACCGCATATTAAACGCCTAAGAATGTACCTGACTTGTAAGTATCTTAAAACCTATAGATTGCTATGTCTCCGAAAGAGAATCAAGCATGTGTACAGGGGCATAAACGCAGCAGTGATAGGATTGGACAGGTTCGGTGAGCAAATGAAGACCCTTTGAAGTCATATTGCATGGTACCCATTACACGGGTTTCAACTACCCAGGTTTAAGGTATTCTTCCTTCAGCTAAAACATGCATGTGGAACCCAAGTATGATCAACCATGTGAACGGGAGACGTGTTCAAATATGTCTCAGTTTTCCTCCCCTGGTACTCGGGTGCAACATTCCAGACGCTTTACTAACACTCTCCCCACTTGGAGAGTCAGCGCCTTTAACCTCCTGTTTGGCCCAGTTTGCAATTTCTGCGGAAGATGAACAGGAATAGCGAGAACCAATGAGAGACTAGCTGGAGGTGTCTGGACGGGCAAATTTAACTCTCATTTCCCACCAGGAAGAGGAAATAACCAAAGGCTCAGCCTGCCGTTCCGGAACCAGATTAGGGCCTGAAGCCATCCTGCGGTGTTGCGGCCAGGTCACAAGAAAGCGAGTTGAAGAAAGGAGCTCAGGGGCACTGTAATTCACAAACCTGCAGAGTTATAAATGACAGCTATCGTCCAAAAACATACTGAAGTAAGGCTGCCAAGAGGACTTGAAAGCGGGGCAGAATTGCAGGAAACCGATTTCAGGAGGTAGACTGGAATTGCATTGAAAGCATAGGAAAAGAGGCAGAACGGCCACAATGATGCACTTGGCCAAAAAGGGCGTATGCGTTTTTTCCTGAATATATTCAGGAAAAAACGCATACGCCCTTTTTGGCCAACCAAGCAAGCTTGCAAAGGAAATCTGCACTACAATGAAGTCTCACTTCCCCCCGGTCAAAAGGGCCATCTGAAAAAAGTGTAAAATCCAGAAAGGCAGGACAGGCCATGGAGAACTGGGAGCCTTGTTATGCTGATGGGCGGGATGTAAATTGCCAACAGACACTCGGGAGAAGTGTATGGTGTTTCCTGAAACATCTAAAAAACAAAGCAACAGAACCTAGGGCACTTCCACTTATGGTCCTATAGCTTAGGGAAATTAAAATCAAAAAGACACAGCCACCCCAAAGTTTGGGACGCCTCTGTTTACAAGAACCTCGTTTACAGTACAAGTTCAACATCGCAGAAAGTGAAAAATGGATAAAGAAGTTGTGGTATTTACTTACAAAGCAATATCACTCAGCAATGAAATCTGTGTCAACAGGCCCTTAGCAGCACAATGAGTGGATTCAGGTATGATGATTCTAACTGAAATAAGTCACACAGAAAAAGAAACATCATAAGATATCAGTAATACACGGAATGTAAACTTGGCTACACAGGAACTGAATTACAGAACAGAACAGGGTCTCAAATTTAGAAAACCAACTTATGCTTGCTTAAGGGTAAAGGTGAGTTGGGGTGCTGCATAAAACCAGAGATTGAAATGAGCACAGATAAAGTTCCTTAAGTCAAATATGGAATAGACAAGAGCTACTCCTTGCTCAACGAAATGGACTCAACACCGCATATTAAACGCCTAAGAATGTGCCTGACTAGTAAGTATCTTAAAACCTATGGATTGCTATGTCTCCGAAAGAGAATCAAGCATGTGTACAGGGGCATAAACGCAGCAGTGATAGGATTGGAGAGGTTCGGTGAGCAAATGAAGACCCTTTGAAGTCATATTGCATGGTACCCATTACACGGGTCTTAACTCTCCAGGTTTAAGGTATTCTTCCTTCAGCTAAAACATGCATGTGGAACCCAAGTATGATCAACCATGTGAACGGGAGACGTGTTCAAATATGTCTCAGTTTTCCTCCCCTGGTACTCGGGTGCAACATTCCAGACGCTTTACTAACACTCTCCCGACTTGGAGAGTCAGTCCCTTTAAACTCCTGTTTGGCCCAGTTTGCAATTTCTGCGGAAGATGAACAGGAATAGCGAGAACCAATGAGAGACTAGCTGCAGTTGTCTGGACGCGCAAATTTAACTCTCATTTCCCACCAGGAAGAGGAATTAACCAAAGGCTCAGCGTGCCGTGCCGGAACCAGATTAGGGCCTGAAGCCATCCTGCGGTGTTGCGGCCAGCTCAAAAGAAACCGAGTTGAAGAAAGGAGCTCAGGGGCACTGTAATTCACAAACCTGCAGAGTTATAAATGACAGCTATCGTCCAAAAATAGACTGAAGTAAGGCTGCCAAGAGGACTTGAAAGCGGGGCAGAATTGCAGGAAACCGATTTCAGGAGGTAGACTGGAATTGCATTGAAAGCATAGGAAAAGAGGCAGAACGTCCACAATAATGCACTTGGCCAAAAAGGGCGTATGCGTTTTTTCCTGAATATATTCAGGAAAAAACGCATACGCCATTTTTGGCCAACCAAGCAAGCTTGCAAAGGAAATCTGCACTACAATGAAGTCTCACTTCCCCCTGGTCAAAAGGGCCACCTGAAAAAAGTGTAAAATCCAGAAAGGCAGGACAGGCCATGGAGAACTGGGAGCCTTGTTATGCTGATGGGCGGGATGTAAATTGCCAACAGACACTTGAGAGAAGT
The DNA here is from genome assembly GCF_951394435.1 of Stenella coeruleoalba. NCBI lineage: Eukaryota > Metazoa > Chordata > Mammalia > Artiodactyla > Delphinidae > Stenella > Stenella coeruleoalba. Next base: position 32,287,334 of record NC_137151.1, on the reverse strand, counting down.
GTATGGTGTTTCCTGAAACATCTAAAAAACAAAGCAACAGAGCCTAGGGCACTTCCACTTATGGTCCTATAGCTTAGGGAAATTAAAATCAAAAAGACACAGCCACCCCAAAGTTTGGAACGGCTCTGTTTACAAGAACCTCTTTTACCGTAGAAGTTCAACATCGCAAAGGTGAAAAATGGATAAAGAACTTGTGGTACTTACGTACAATGCAGTATCACTCAGCAATGAAATCTATGTCATCAGGCACGTAGCAGCATAATGAGTAGATTCAGATACGATGATTCTAACTGAAATAAGTCACACAGAAAAAGAAACATCATAAGATATCACTAATACACGGAATGTAAACTTGGCTACACAGGAACTGAATTCCAAAACAGAACAGGTTCTCAAATTTAGAAAACCAACTTATGCTTTCTTAAGGGGAAAGGTGAGTTCGGTTGCTGCATAAAACCAGAGATTGAAATGAGCACAGATAAAGTTCCTTAAGCCAAATATGGAATAGACAAGAGCCACTCCTTGCTCAACGAAATGGACTCAACACCGCATATTAAACGCCTAAGAATGTACCTGACTAGTAAGTATCGGAAAACCTATGGATTGCTATGTCTCCGAAAGAGAATCAAGCATGTGTACAGGGGCATAAACGCAGCAGTGATAGGATTGGAGAGGTTCGGTGAGCAAATGAAGACCCTTTGAAGTCATATTGCATGGTACCCATTCCACGGGTTTCAATTACCCAGGTTTTAGGTATTCTTCCTTCAGCTAAAACATGCATGTGGAACCCAGAGTATGATCAACCATGTGATCGGGAGACGTGTTCAAATATGTCTCAGTTTTCCTCCCTTGGTACTCGGGTGCAACATTCCAGACGCTTTACTAACACTGTCCCCACTTGGAGAGTCAGCGCCTTTAACCTCCTGTTTGGCACAGTTTGCAATTTCTGCGGAAGATGAACAGGAATAGCGAGAACCAATGAGAGGCTAGCTGGAGGTGTCTGGACGGGCAAATTTAACTCTCATTTCCCAACAGGAAGAGGAAATAACCAAAGGCTCAGCGTGCCGTACCGGAACCAGATTAGGGCCTGAAGCCATCATGCGGTGTTGCGGCCAGCTCAAAAGAAAGCGAGTTGAAGAAAGGAGCTCAGGGGCACTGTAATTCACAAACCTGCAGAGTTATAAATGACAGCTATAGTCCAAAAATAGACTGAAGTAAGGCTGCCAAGAGGACTTGAAAGCGGGGCAGAATTGCAGGAAACCGATTTCAGGAGGTAGACTGAAATTGCATTGAAAGCATAGGAAAAGAGGCAGAACGTCCACAATGATGCACTTGGTCAAAAAGGGCGTATGCGTTTTTTCCTGAATATATTCAGGAAAAAACACATACGCCCTTTTTGGCCAACCAAGCAAGCTTGCAAAGGAAATCTGCACTACAATGAAGTCTCACTTCCCCCCGGTCAAAAGGGCCATCTGAAAAAAGTGTAAAATCCAGAAAGGCAGGACAGGCCATGGAGAACTGGGAGCCTTGTTATGCTGATGGGCGGGATGTAAATTGCCAACAGACACTCGGGAGAAGTGTATGGTGTTTCCTGAAACATCTAAAAAACAAAGCAACAGAACCTAGGGCACTTCCACTTATGGTCCTATAGATTAGGGAAATTAAAATCAAAAAGACACAGCCACCCCAAAGTTTGGGACGCCTCTGTTTACAAGAACCTCGTTTACAGTACAAGTTCAACATCGCAGAAAGTGAAAAATGGATAAAGAAGTTGTGGTATTCACTTACAAAGCAATATCACTCAGCAATGAAATCTATGTCATCAGGCCCTTAGCATCACAATGAGTGGATTCAGGTATGATGATTCTAACTGAAATAAGTCACACAGAAAAAGAAACATCATAAGATATCAGTAATACACGGAATGGAAACTTGGCTACACAGGAACTGAATTACAGAACAGAACAGGGTCTCAAATTTAGAAAACCAACTTATGCTTGCTCAAGGGGAAAGGTGAGTTGGGGTGCTGCATAAAACCAGAGATTGAAATGAGCACAGATAAAGTTCCTTAAGTCAAATATGGAATAGACAAGAGCTACTCCTTGCTCAACGAAATGGACTCAACACCGCATATTAAACGTCTAAGAATGTACCTGACTAGTAAGTATCTTAAAACCTATGGATTGCTATGTCTCCGAAAGGGAATCAAGCATGTGTACAGGGGCATAAACGCAGCAGTGATAGGATTGGAGAGGTTCGGTGAGCAAATGAAGACCCTTTGAAGTCATATTGCATGGTACCCATTACACGGGTCTTAACTCTCCAGGTTTAAGGTATTCTTCCTTCAGCTAAAACATGCATGTGGAACCCAAGTATGATCAACCATGTGAACGGGAGACGTGTTCAAATATGTCTCAGTTTTCCTCCCCTGGTACTCGGGTGCAACATTCCAGACGCTTTACTAACACTCTCCCCACTTGGAGAGTCAGTGCCTTTAACCTCCTGTTTGGCCCAGTTTGCAATTTCTGCGGAAGATGAACAGGAATAGCGAGAACCAATGAGAGACTAGCTGGAGGTGTTTGGACGGGCAAATTTAACTCTCATTTCCCACCAGGAAGAGGAAATAACCAAAGGCTCAGCGTGCCGTGCCGGAACCAGATTAGGGCCTGAAGCCATCCTGCGGTGTTGCGGCCAGGTCACAAGAAAGCAAGTTGAAGAAAGGAGCTCAGGGGCACTGTAATTCACAAACCTGCAGAGTTATAAATGACAGCTATCGTCCAAAAATAGACTGAAGTAAGGCTGCCAAGAGGACTTGAAAGCGGGGCAGAATTGCAGGAAACCGATTTCAGGAGGTAGACTGGAATTGCATTGAAAGCATAGGAAAAGAGGCAGAACGTCCACAATGATGCACTTGGCCAAAAAGGGCGTATGCGTTTTTTCCTGAATATATTCAGGAAAAAACGCATACGCCCTTTTTGGCCAACCAAGCAAGCTTGCAAAGGAAATCTGCACTACAATGAAGTCTCACTTCCCCCCGGTCAAAAGGGCCATCTGAAAAAAGTGTAAAATCCAGAAAGGCAGGACAGGCCATGGAGAACTGGGAGCCTTGTTATGCTGATGGGTGGGATGTAAATTGCCAACAACCACTCGGGAGAAGTGTATGGTGTTTCCTGAAACATCTAAAAAACAAAGCAACAGAACCTAGGGCACTTCCACTTATGGTCCTATAGCTTAGGGAAATTAAAATCAAAAAGACACAGCCACCCCAAAGTTTGGAACGGCTCTGTTTACAAGAACCTCGTTTACAGTACAAGTTCAACATCGCAGAAAGTGAAAAATGGATAAAGAAGTTGTGGTATTCACTTACAAAGCAATATCACTCAGCAATGAAATCTATGTCATCAGGCCCTTAGCAGCACAATGAGTGGATTCAGGTATGATGATTCTAACTGAAATAAGTCACACAGAAAAAGAAACATCATAAGATATCAGTAATACATGGAATGGAAACTTGGCTACACAGAAACTGAATTACAGAACAGAACTGGGTCACAAATTTAGAAAAACAACTTATGCTTGCTTAAGGGTAAAGGTGAGTTGGGGTGCTGCATAAAACCAGAGATTGAAATGAGCACAGACAAAGTTCCTTAAGCCAAATATGGAATAGACAAGAGCTACTCCTTGCTCAACGAAATGGACTCAACACCGCATATTAAACACCTAAGAATGTACCTGACTAGTAAGTATCTTAAAACCTATGGATTGCTATGTCTCCGAAAGAGAATCAAGCATGTGTACAGGGGCATAAACGCAGCAGTGATAGGATTGGAGAGGTTCGGTGAGCAAATGAAGACCCTTTGAAGTCATATTGCATGGTACCCATTCCACGAGTTTCAATTACCCAGGTTTTAGGTATTCTTCCTTCAGCTAAAACATGCATGTGGAACCCAGAGTATGATCAACCATGTGATCGGGAGACGTGTTCAAATATGTCTCAGTTTTCCTCCCTTGGTACTCGGGTGCAACATTCCAGACGCTTTACTAACACTCTCCCCACTTGGAGAGTCAGCGCCTTTAACCTCCTGTTTGGCCCAGTTTGCAATTTCTGCGGAAGATGAACAGGAATAGCGAGAACCAATGAGAGGCTAGCTGGAGGTGTCTGGACGGGCAAATTTAACTCTCATTTCCCAACAGGAAGAGGAAATAACCAAAGGCTCAGCGTGCCGTACCGGAACCAGATTAGGGCCTGAAGTCATCCTGCGGTGTTGCGGCCAGCTCAAAAGAAAGCGAGTTGAAGAAAGGAGCTCAGGGGCACTGTAATTCACAAACCTGCAGAGTTATAAATGACAGCTATCGTCCAAAAATAGACTGAAGTAAGGCTGCCAAGAGGACTTGAAAGCGGGGCAGAATTGCAGGAAACCGATTTCAGGAGGTAGACTGAAATTGCATTGAAAGCATAGGAAAAGAGGCAGAACGTCCACAATGATGCACTTGGCCAAAAAGGGCGTATGCGTTTTTTCCTGAATATATTCAGGAAAAAACGCATACGCCCTTTTTGGCCAACCAAGCAAGCTTGCAAAGGAAATCTGCACTACAATGAAGTCTCACTTCCCCCCGGTCAAAAGGGCCATCTGAAAAAAGTGTAAAATCCAGAAAGGCAGGACAGGCCATGGAGAACTGGGAGCCTTGTTATGCTGATGGGCGGGATGTAAATTGCCAACAGACACTCGGGAGAAGTGTATGGTGTTTCCTGAAACATCTAAAAAACAAAGCAACAGAACCTAGGGCACTTCCACTTATGGTCCTATAGCTTAGGGAAATTAAAATCAAAAAGACACAGCCACCCCAAAGTTTGGGACGCCTCTGTTTACAAGAACCTCGTTTACAGTACAAGTTCAACATCGCAGAAAGTGAAAAATGGATAAAGAAGTTGTGGTATTCACTTACAAAGCAATATCACTCAGCAATGAAATCTATGTCATCAGGCCCTTAGCATCACAATGAGTGGATTCAGGTATGATGATTCTAACTGAAATAAGTCACACAGAAAAAGAAACATCATAAGATATCAGTAATACACGGAATGGAAACTTGGCTACACAGGAACTGAATTACAGAACAGAACAGGGTCTCAAATTTAGAAAACCAACTTATGCTTGCTCAAGGGGAAAGGTGAGTTGGGGTGCTGCATAAAACCAGAGATTGAAATGAGCACAGATAAAGTTCCTTAAGTCAAATATGGAATAGACAAGAGCTACTCCTTGCTCAACGAAATGGACTCAACACCGCATATTAAACGTCTAAGAATGTACCTGACTAGTAAGTATCTTAAAACCTATGGATTGCTATGTCTCCGAAAGGGAATCAAGCATGTGTACAGGGGCATAAACGCAGCAGTGATAGGATTGGAGAGGTTCGGTGAGCAAATGAAGACCCTTTGAAGTCATATTGCATGGTACCCATTCCACGAGTTTCAATTACCCAGGTTTTAGGTATTCTTCCTTCAGCTAAAACATGCATGTGGAACCCAGAGTATGATCAACCATGTGATCGGGAGACGTGTTCAAATATGTCTCAGTTTTCCTCCCTTGGTACTCGGGTGCAACATTCCAGACGCTTTACTAACACTCTCCCCACTTGGAGAGTCAGCGCCTTTAACCTCCTGTTTGGCACAGTTTGCAATTTCTGCGGAAGATGAACAGGAATAGCGAGAACCAATGAGAGGCTAGCTGGAGGTGTCTGGACGGGCAAATTTAACTCTCATTTCCCAACAGGAAGAGGAAATAACCAAAGGCTCAGCGTGCCGTACCGGAACCAGATTAGGGCCTGAAGTCATCCTGCGGTGTTGCGGCCAGCTCAAAAGAAAGCGAGTTGAAGAAAGGAGCTCAGGGGCACTGTAATTCACAAACCTGCAGAGTTATAAATGACAGCTATCGTCCAAAAATAGACTGAAGTAAGGCTGCCAAGAGGACTTGAAAGCGGGGCAGAATTGCAGGAAACCGATTTCAGGAGGTAGACTGAAATTGCATTGAAAGCATAGGAAAAGAGGCAGAACGTCCACAATGATGCACTTGGCCAAAAAGGGCGTATGCGTTTTTTCCTGAATATATTCAGGAAAAAACGCATACGCCCTTTTTGGCCAACCAAGCAAGCTTGCAAAGGAAATCTGCACTACAATGAAGTCTCACTTCCCCCCGGTCAAAAGGGCCATCTGAAAAAAGTGTAAAATCCAGAAAGGCAGGACAGGCCATGGAGAACTGGGAGCCTTGTTATGCTGATGGGCGGGATGTAAATTGCCAACAGACACTCGGGAGAAGTGTATGGTGTTTCCTGAAACATCTAAAAAACAAAGCAACAGAACCTAGGGCACTTCCACTTATGGTCCTATAGCTTAGGGAAATTAAAATCAAAAAGACACAGCCACCCCAAAGTTTGGGACGCCTCTGTTTACAAGAACCTCGTTTACAGTACAAGTTCAACATCACAGAAACTGAAAAATGGATAAAGAAGTTGTGGTATTCACTTACAAAGCAATATCACTCAGCAATGAAATCTATGTCATCAGGCCCTTAGCATCACAATGAGTGGATTCAGGTATGATGATTCTAACTGAAATAAGTCACACAGAAAAAGAAACATCATAAGATATCAGTAATACACGGAATGGAAACTTGGCTACACAGGAACTGAATTACAGAACAGAACAGGGTCTCAAATTTAGAAAACCAACTTATGCTTGCTCAAGGGGAAAGGTGAGTTGGGGTGCTGCATAAAACCAGAGATTGAAATGAGCACAGATAAAGTTCCTTAAGTCAAATATGGAATAGACAAGAGCTACTCCTTGCTCAACGAAATGGACTCAACACCGCATATTAAACGTCTAAGAATGTACCTGACTAGTAAGTATCTTAAAACCTATGGATTGCTATGTCTCCGAAAGGGAATCAAGCATGTGTACAGGGGCATAAACGCAGCAGTGATAGGATTGGAGAGGTTCGGTGAGCAAATGAAGACCCTTTGAAGTCATATTGCATGGTACCCATTACACGGGTCTTAACTCTCCAGGTTTAAGGTATTCTTCCTTCAGCTAAAACATGCATGTGGAACCCAAGTATGATCAACCATGTGAACGGGAGACGTGTTCAAATATGTCTCAGTTTTCCTCCCCTGGTACTCGGGTGCAACATTCCAGACGCTTTACTAACACTCTCCCCACTTGGAGAGTCAGTGCCTTTAACCTCCTGTTTGGCCCAGTTTGCAATTTCTGCGGAAGATGAACAGGAATAGCGAGAACCAATGAGAGACTAGCTGGAGGTGTTTGGACGGGCAAATTTAACTCTCATTTCCCACCAGGAAGAGGAAATAACCAAAGGCTCAGCGTGCCGTGCCGGAACCAGATTAGGGCCGGAAGCCATCCTGCGGTGTTGCGGCCAGGTCACAAGAAAGCAAGTTGAAGAAAGGAGCTCAGGGGCACTGTAATTCACAAACCTGCAGAGTTATAAATGACAGCTATCGTCCAAAAATAGACTGAAGTAAGGCTGCCAAGAGGACTTGAAAGCGGGCAGAATTGCAGGAAACCGATTTCAGGAGGTAGACTGGAATTGCATTGAAAGCATAGGAAAAGAGGCAGAACGTCCACAATGATGCACTTGGCCAAAAAGGGCGTATGCGTTTTTTCCTGAATATATTCAGGAAAAAACGCATACGCCCTTTTTGGCCAACCAAGCAAGCTTGCAAAGGAAATCTGCACTACAATGAAGTCTCACTTCCCCCCGGTCAAAAGGGCCATCTGAAAAAAGTGTAAAATCCAGAAAGGCAGGACAGGCCATGGAGAACTGGGAGCCTTGTTATGCTGATGGGCGGGATGTAAATTGCCAACAACCACTCGGGAGAAGTGTATGGTGTTTCCTGAAACATCTAAAAAACAAAGCAACAGAACCTAGGGCACTTCCACTTATGGTCCTATAGCTTAGGGAAATTAAAATCAAAAAGACTCAGCCACCCCAAAGTTTGGAACGGCTCTGTTTACAAGAACCTCGTTTACAGTACAAGTTCAACATCGCAGAAAGTGAAAAATGGATAAAGAAGTTGTGGTATTCACTTACAAAGCAATATCACTCAGCAATGAAATCTATGTCATCAGGCCCTTAGCAGCACAATGAGTGGATTCAGGTATGATGATTCTAACTGAAATAAGTCACACAGAAAAAGAAACATCATAAGATATCAGTAATACACGGAATGGAAACTTGGCTACACAGGAACTGAATTACAGAACAGAACAGGGTCTCAAATTTAGAAAACCAACTATGCTTGCTTAAGGGTAAAGGTGAGTTGGGGTGCTGCATAAAACCAGAGATTGAAATGAGCACAGATAAAGTTCCTTAAGTCAAATATGGAATAGACAAGAGCTACTCCTTGCTCAACGAAATGGACTCAACACCGCATATTAAACGCCTAAGAATGTGCCTGACTAGTAAGTATCTTAAAACCTATGGATTGCTATGTCTCCGAAAGAGAATCAAGCATGTGTACAGGGGCATAAACGCAGCAGTGATAGGATTGGAGAGGTTCGGTGAGCAAATGAAGACCCTTTGAAGTCATATTGCATGGTACCCATTACACGGGTCTTAACTCTCCAGGTTTAAGGTATTCTTCCTTCAGCTAAAACATGCATGTGGAACCCAAGTATGATCAACCATGTGAACGGGAGACGTGTTCAAATATGTCTCAGTTTTCCTCCCCTGGTACTCGGGTGCAACATTCCAGACGCTTTACTAACACTCTCCCCACTTAGAGAGTCAGCGCCTTTAACCTCCGGTTTGGCCCAGTTTGCAATTTCTGCGGAAGATGAACAGGAATAGCGAGAACCAATGAGAGACTAGCTGGAGGTGTTTGGACGGGCAAATTTAACTCTCATTTCCCACCAGGAAGAGGAAATAACCAAAGGCTCAGCGTGCCGTGCCGGAACCAGATTAGGGCCTGAAGCCATCCTGCGGTGTTGCGGCCAGGTCACAAGAAAGCGAGTTGAAGAAAGGAGCTCAGGGGCACTGTAATTCACAAACCTGCAGAGTTATAAATGACAGCTATCGTCCAAAAATAGACTGAAGTAAGGCTGCCAAGAGGACTTGAAAGCGGGGCAGAATTGCAGGAAACCGATTTCAGGAGGTAGACTGGAATTGCATTGAAAGCATAGGAAAAGAGGCAGAACGTCCACAATGATGCACTTGGCCAAAAAGGGCGTATGCATTTTTTCCTGAATATATTCAGGAAAAAACGCATACGCACTTTTTGGCCAACCAAGCAAGCTTGCAAAGGAAATCTGCACTACAATGAAGTCTCACTTCCCCCCGGTCAAAAGGGCCATCTGAAAAAAGTGTAAAATCCAGAAAGGCAGGACAGGCCATGGAGAACTGGGAGCCTTGTTATGCTGATGGGCGGGATGTAAATTGCCAACAGACATTCGGAAGAAGTGTATGGTGTTTCCTGAAACATCTAAAAAACAAACCAACAGAGCCTAGGGCACTGCCACTTATGGTCCTATAGCTTAGGGAAATTAAAATCAAAAAGACACAGCCACCCCAAAGTTTGGGACGCCTCTGTTTACAAGAACCTCGTTTACAGTACAAGTTCAACATCGCAGAAAGTGAAAAATGGATAAAGAAGTTGTTGTATTTACTTACAAAGCAATATCACTCAGCAATGAAATCTATGTCATCAGGCCCTTAGCATCACAATGAGTGGATTCAGGTATGATGATTCTAACTGAAATAAGTCACACAGAAAAAGAAACATCATAAGATATCAGTAATACACGGAATGTAAACTTGGCTACACAGGAACTGAATTACAGAACAGAACAGGGTCTCAAATTTAGAAAACCAACTTATGCTTGCTTAAGGGTAAAGGTGAGTTGGGGTGCTGCATAAAACCAGAGATTGAAATGAGCACAGATAAAGTTCCCTAAGTCAAATATGGAATACACAAGAGCTACTCCTTGCTCAACGAAATGGACTCAACACCGCATATTAAACGCCTAAGAATGTACCTGACTAGTAAGTATCGTAAAACCTATGGATTGCTATGTCTCCAAAAGAGAATCAAGCATGTGTACAGGGGCATAAACGCAGCAGTGATAGGATTGGAGAGGTTCGGTGAGCAAATGAAGACCCTTTGAAGTCATATTGCATGGTACCCATTACACGGGTCTTAACTCTCCAGGTTTAAGGTATTCTTCCTTCAGCTAAAACATGCATGTGGAACCCAAGTATGATCAACCATGTGAACGGGAGACGTGTTCAAATATGTCTCAGTTTTCCTCCCCTGGTACTCGGGTGCAACATTCCAGACGCTTTACTAACACTCTCCCCACTTGGAGAGTCAGCGCCTTTAACCTCCTGTTTGGCCCACTTTGCAATTTCTGCGGAAGATGAACAGGAATAGCGAGAACCAATGAGAGGCTAGCTGGAGGTGTCTGGACGGGCAAATTTAACTCTCATTTCCCACCAGGAAGAGGATATAACCAAAGGCTCAGCGTGCCGTACCGGAACCAGATTAGGGCCTGAAGCCATCCTGCGGTGTTGCGGCCAGCTCAAAAGAAAGCGAGTTGAAGAAAGGAGCTCAGGGGCACTGTAATTCACAAACCTGCAGAGTTATAAATGACAGCTATCGTCCAAAAATAGACTGAAGTAAGGCTGCCAAGAGGACTTGAAAGCGGGGCAGAATTGCAGGAAACCGATTTCAGGAGGTAGACTGGAATTGCATTGAAAGCATAGGAAAAGAGGCAGAACGTCCACAATGATGCACTTGGCCAAAAAGGGCGTATGCGTTTTTTCCTGAATATATTCAGGAAAAAACGCATACGCCCTTTTTGGCCAACCAAGCAAGCTTGCAAAGGAAATCTGCACTACAATGAAGTCTCACTTCCCCCCGGTCAAAAGGGCCATCTGAAAATGTGTAAAATCCAGAAAGGCAGGACAGGCCATGGAGAACTGGGAGCCTTGTTATGCTGATGGGCGGGATGTAAATTGCCAACAACCACTCGGGAGAAGTGTATGGTGTTTCCTGAAACATCTAAAAAACAAAGCAACAGAACTTAGGGCACTGCCACTTATGGTCCTATAGCTTAGGGAAATTAAAATCAAAAAGACACAGCCACCCCAAAGTTTGGAACAGCTCTGTTTACAAGAACCTCGTTTACAGTACAAGTTCAACATCGCAGAAAGTGAAAAATGGATAAAGAAGTTGTGGTATTTACTTAGAAAGCAATATCACTCAGCAATGAAATCTGTGTCATCAGGCCCTTAGCAGCACAATGAGTGGATTCAGGTATGATGATTCTAACTGAAATAAGTCACACAGAAAAAGAAACATCATAAGATATCAGTAATACACGGAATGGAAACTTGGCTACACAGGAACTGAATTACAGAACAGAACAGGGTCTCAAATTTAGAAAACCAACTTATTCTTACTTAAGGGTAAAGGTGAGTTGGGGTGCTGCATAAAACCAGAGATTGAAATGAGCACAGATAAAGTTCCTTAAGCCAAATATGGAATAGACAAGAGCTACTCCTTGCTCAACGAAATGGACTCAACACCCCATATTAAACGCCTAAGAATGTACCTGACTAGTAAGTATCTTAAAACCTATGGATTGCTATGTCTCCAAAAGAGATTCAAGCATGTGTACAGGGGCATAAACGCAGCAGTGATAGGATTGGAGAGGTTCGGTGAGCAAATGAAGACCCTTTGAAGTAATATTGCATGGTACCCATTCCACGGGTTTCAACTACCCAGGTTTAAGGTATTCTTCCTTCAGCTAAAACATGCATGTGGAACCTAGAGTATGATCAACCATGTGATCAGGAGACGTGTTCAAATATGTCTCAGTTTTCCTCCCCTGGTACTCGGGTGCAACATTCCAGACGCTTTACTAACACTCTCCCCACTTGGAGAGTCAGTCCCTTTAACCTCCTGTTTGGCCCAGTTTGCAATTTCTGCGGAAGATGAACAGGAATAGCGAGAACCAATGAGAGGCTAGCTGGAGGTGTCTGGTCGGGCAAATTTAACTCTCATTTCCCACCAGGAAGAGGAATTAACCAAAGGCTCAGCATGCCGGGCCGCAAACAGTTTAGGGCCTGAAGCCATCCTGCGGTGTTGCGGCCAGGTCACAAGAAAGCGAGTTGAAGAAAGGAGCTCAGGGGCACTGTAATTCACAAACCTGCAGAGTTATAAATGACAGCTATCGTCCAAAAATAGACTGAAGTAAGGCTGCCAAGAGGACTTGAAAGCGGGGCAGAATTGCAGGAAACCGATTTCAGGAGGTAGACTGGAATTGCATTGAAAGCATAGGAAAAGAGGCAGAACGTCCACAATGATGCACTTGGCCAAAAAGGGCGTATGCGTTTTTTCCTGAATATATTCAGGAAAAAACGCATACGCACTTTTTGGCCAACCAAGCAAGCTTGCAAAGGAAATCTGCACTACAATGAAGTCTCACTTCCCCCCGGTCAAAAGGGCAATCTGAAAAAAGTGTAAAATCCAGAAAGGCAGGACAGGCCATGGAGAACTGGGAGCCTTGTTATGCTGATGGGCGGGATGTAAATTGCCAACAGACATTCGGAAGAAGTGTATGGTGTTTCCTGAAACATCTAAAAAACAAACCAACAGAGCCTAGGGCACTGCCACTTATGGTCCTATAGCTTAGGGAAATTAAAATCAAAAAGACACAGCCACCCCAAAGTTTGGGACGCCTCTGTTTACAAGAACCTCGTTTACAGTACAAGTTCAACATCGCAGAAAGTGAAAAATGGATAAAGAAGTTGTTGTATTTACTTACAAAGCAATATCACTCAGCAATGAAATCTATGTCATCAGGCCCTTAGCATCACAATGAGTGGATTCAGGTATGATGATTCTAACTGAAATAAGTCACACAGAAAAAGAAACATCATAAGATATCAGTAATACACGGAATGTAAACTTGGCTACACAGGAACTGAATTACAGAACAGAACAGGGTCTCAAATTTAGAAAACCAACTTACGCTTGCTTAAGGGTAAAGGTGAGTTGGGGTGCTGCATAAAACCAGAGATTGAAATGAGCACAGATAAAGTTCCTTAAGTCAAATATGGAATACACAAGAGCTACTCCTTGCTCAACGAAATGGACTCAACACCGCATATTAAACGCCTAAGAATGTACCTGACTAGTAAGTATCGTAAAACCTATGGATTGCTATGTCTCCAAAAGAGAATCAAGCATGTGTACAGGGGCATAAACGCAGCAGTGATAGGATTGGAGAGGTTCGGTGAGCAAATGAAGACCCTTTGAAGTCATATTGCATGGTACCCATTACACGGGTCTTAACTCTCCAGGTTTAAGGTATTCTTCCTTCAGCTAAAACATGCATGTGGAACCCAAGTATGATCAACCATGTGAACGGGAGACGTGTTCAAATATGTCTCAGTTTTCCTCCCCTGGTACTCGGGTGCAACATTCCAGACGCTTTACTAACACTCTCCCCACTTGGAGAGTCAGCGCCTTTAACCTCCTGTTTGGCCCACTTTGCAATTTCTGCGGAAGATGAACAGGAATAGCGAGAACCAATGAGAGGCTAGCTGGAGGTGTCTGGACGGGCAAATTTAACTCTCATTTCCCACCAGGAAGAGGATATAACTAAAGGCTCAGCGTGCCGTACCGGAACCAGATTAGGGCCTGAAGCCATCCTGCGGTGTTGCGGCCAGCTCAAAAGAAAGCGAGTTGAAGAAAGGAGCTCAGGGGCACTGTAATTCACAAACCTGCAGAGTTATAAATGACAGCTATCGTCCAAAAATAGACTGAAGTAAGGCTGCCAAGAGGACTTGAAAGCGGGGCAGAATTGCAGGAAACCGATTTCAGGAGGTAGACTGGAATTGCATTGAAAGCATAGGAAAAGAGGCAGAACGTCCACAATGATGCACTTGGCCAAAAAGGGCGTATGCGTTTTTTCCTGAATATATTCAGGAAAAAACGCATACGCCCTTTTTGGCCAACCAAGCAAGCTTGCAAAGGAAATCTGCACTACAATGAAGTCTCACTTCCCCCCGGTCAAAAGGGCCATCTGAAAAAGTGTAAAATCCAGAAAGGCAGGACAGGCCATGGAGAACTGGGAGCCTTGTTATGCTGATGGGCGGGATGTAAATTGCCAACAACCACTCGGGAGAAGTGTATGGTGTTTCCTGAAACATCTAAAAAACAAAGCAACAGAACTTAGGGCACTGCCACTTATGGTCCTATAGCTTAGGGAAATTAAAATCAAAAAGACACAGCCACCCCAAAGTTTGGAACAGCTCTGTTTACAAGAACCTCGTTTACAGTACAAGTTCAACATCGCAGAAAGTGAAAAATGGATAAAGAAGTTGTGGTATTTACTTAGAAAGCAATATCACTCAGCAATGAAATCTGTGTCATCAGGCCCTTAGCAGCACAATGAGTGGATTCAGGTATGATGATTCTAACTGAAATAAGTCACACAGAAAAAGAAACATCATAAGATATCAGTAATACACGGAATGGAAACTTGGCTACACAGGAACTGAATTACAGAACAGAACAGGGTCTCAAATTTAGAAAACCAACTTATTCTTACTTAAGGGTAAAGGTGAGTTGGGGTGCTGCATAAAACCAGAGATTGAAATGAGCACAGATAAAGTTCCTTAAGCCAAATATGGAATAGACAAGAGCTACTCCTTGCTCAACGAAATGGACTCAACACCCCATATTAAACGCCTAAGAATGTACCTGACTAGTAAGTATCTTAAAACCTATGGATTGCTATGTCTCCAAAAGAGATTCAAGCATGTGTACAGGGGCATAAACGCAGCAGTGATAGGATTGGAGAGGTTCGGTGAGCAAATGAAGACCCTTTGAAGTCATATTGCATGGTACCCATTCCACGGGTTTCAACTACCCAGGTTTAAGGTATTCTTCCTTCAGCTAAAACATGCATGTGGAACCTAGAGTATGATCAACCATGTGATCAGGAGACGTGTTCAAATATGTCTCAGTTTTCCTCCCCTGGTACTCGGGTGCAACATTCCAGACGCTTTACTAACACTCTCCCCACTTGGAGAGTCAGTCCCTTTAACCTCCTGTTTGGCCCAGTTTGCAATTTCTGCGGAAGATGAACAGGAATAGCGAGAACCAATGAGAGGCTAGCTGGAGGTGTCTGGTCGGGCAAATTTAACTCTCATTTCCCACCAGGAAGAGGAATTAACCAAAGGCTCAGCATGCCGGGCCGCAAACATTTTAGGGCCTGAAGCCATCTTGCGGTGTTGCGGCCAGGTCACAAGAAAGCGAGTTGAAGAAAGGAGCTCAGGGGCACTGTAATTCACAAACCTGCAGAGTTATAAATGACAGCTATCGTCCAAAAATAGACTGAAGTAAGGCTGCCAAGAGGACTTGAAAGCGGGGCAGAATTGCAGGAAACCGATTTCAGGAGGTAGACTGGAATTGCATTGAAACCATAGGAAAAGAGGCAGAACGTCCACAATGATGCACTTGGCCAAAAAGGGCGTATGCGTTTTTTCCTGAATATATTCAGGAAAAAACGCATACGCCCTTTTTGGCCAACCAAGCAAGCTTGCAAAGGAAATCTGCACTACAATGAAGTCTCACTTCCCCCCGGTCAAAAGGGCCATCTGAAAAAAATGTAAAATCCAGAAAGGCAACAGGCCATTGAGAACTGGGAGCCTTGTTATGCTGATGGGCGGGATGTAAATTGCCAACAACCACTCGGGAGAAGTGTATGGTGTTTCCTGAAACATCTAAAAAACAAAGCAACAGAGCCTAGGGCACTTCCACTTATGGTCCTATAGCTTAGGGAAATTAAAATCAAAAATACACAGCCACCCCAAAGTTTGGAACGGCTCTGTTTACAAGAACCTCGTTTACAGTACAAGTTCAACATCGCAGAAAGTGAAAAATGGATAAAGAAGTTGTGGTATTTACTTAGAAAGCAATATCACTCAGCAATGAAATCTGTGTCATCAGGCCCTTAGCAGCACAATGAGTGGATTCAGGTATGATGATTCTAACTGAAGTAAGTCACACAGAAAAAGAAACATCATAAGATATCAGTAATACACGGAATGTAAACTTGGCTACACAGGAACTGAATTACAGAACAGAACAGGGTCTCAAATTTAGAAAACCAACTTATGCTTGCTTAAGGTTAAAGGTGAGTTGGGGTGCTGCATAAACCAGAGATTGAAATGAGCACAGATAAAGTTCCTTAAGTCAAATATGGAATAGACAAGAGCTACTCCTTGCTCAACGAAATGGACTCAACACCGCATATTAAACGCCTAAGAATGTACCTGACTAGTAAGTATCTTAAAACCTATGGATTGCTATGTCTCCGAAAGAGAATCAAGCATGTGTACAGGGGCATAAACGCAGCAGTGATAGGATTGGAGAGGTTCGGTGAGCAAATGAAGACCCTTTGAAGTCATATTGCATGGTACCCATTACACGGGTCTTAACTCTCCAGGTTTAAGGTATTCTTCCTTCAGCTAAAACATGCATGTGGAACCCAAGTATGATCAACCATGTGAACGGGAGACGTGTTCAAATATGTCTCAGTTTTCCTCCCCTGGTACTCGGGTGCAACATTCCAGACGCTTTACTAACACTCTCCCCACTTGGAGAGTCAGCGCCTTTAACCTCCTGTTTGGCCCACTTTGCAATTTCTGCGGAAGATGAACAGGAATAGCGAGAACCAATGAGAGGCTAGCTGGAGGTGTCTGGACGGGCAAATTTAACTCTCATTTCCCACCAGGAAGAGGATATAACCAAAGGCTCAGCCTGCCGTACCGGAACCAGATTAGGGCCTGAAGCCATCCTGCGGTGTTGCGGCCAGCTCAAAAGAAAGCGAGTTGAAGAAAGGAGCTCAGGGGCACTGTAATTCACAAACCTGCAGAGTTATAAATGACAGCTATCGTCCAAAAATAGACTGAAGTAAGGCTGCCAAGAGGACTTGAAAGCGGGGCAGAATTGCAGGAAACCGATTTCAGGAGGTAGACTGGAATTGCATTGAAAGCATAGGAAAAGAGGCAGAACGTCCACAATGATGCACTTGGCCAAAAAGGGCGTATGCGTTTTTTCCTGAATATATTCAGGAAAAAACGCATACGCCCTTTTTGGCCAACCAAGCAAGCTTGCAAAGGAAATCTGCACTACAATGAAGTCTCACTTCCCCCCGGTCAAAAGGGCCATCTGAAAAAAGTGTAAAATCCAGAAAGGCAACAGGCCATGGAGAACTGGGAGCCTTGTTATGCTGATGGGCGGGATGTAAATTGCCAACAACCACTCCGGAGAAGTGTATGGTGTTTCCTGAAACATCTAAAAAACAAAGCAACAGAGCCTAGGGCACTTCCACTTATGGTCCTATAGCTTAGGGAAATTAAAATCAAAAATACACAGCCACCCCAAAGTTTGGAACGGCTCTGTTTACAAGAACCTCGTTTACAGTACAAGTTCAACATCGCAGAAAGTGAAAAATGGATAAAGAAGTTGTGGTATTTACTTAGAAAGCAATATCACTCAGCAATGAAATCTGTGTCATCAGGCCCTTAGCAGCACAATGAGTGGATTCAGGTATGATGATTCTAACTGAAGTAAGTCACACAGAAAAAGAAACATCATAAGATATCAGTAATACACGGAATGTAAACTTGGCTACACAGGAACTGAATTACAGAACAGAACAGGGTCTCAAATTTAGAAAACCAACTTATGCTTGCTTAAGGTTAAAGGTGAGTTGGGGTGCTGCATAAACCAGAGATTGAAATGAGCACAGATAAAGTTCCTTAAGTCAAATATGGAATAGACAAGAGCTACTCCTTGCTCAACGAAATGGACTCAACACCGCATATTAAACGCCTAAGAATGTACCTGACTAGTAAGTATCTTAAAACCTATGGATTGCTATGTCTCCGAAAGAGAATCAAGCATGTGTACAGGGGCATAAACGCAGCAGTGATAGGATTGGAGAGGTTCGGTGAGCAAATGAAGACCCTTTGAAGTCATATTGCATGGTACCCATTCCACGGGTTTCAATTACCCAGGTTTTAGGTATTCTTCCTTCAGCTAAAACAGGCATGTGGAACCCAGAGTATGATCAACCATGTGATCGGGAGACGTGTTCAAATATGTCTCAGTTTTCCTCCCCTGGTACTCGGGTGCAACATTCCAGACGCTTTACTAACACTCTCCCCACTTGGAGAGTCTGCGCCTTTAACCTCCTGTTTGGCCCAGTTTGCAATTTCTGCGGAAGATGAACAGGAATAGCGAGAACCAATGAGAGGCTAGCTGGAGGTGTCTGGACGGGCAAATTTAACTCTCATTTCCCAACAGGAAGAGGAAATAACCAAAGGCTCAGCATGCCGTGCCGGAACAAGATTAGGGCCTGAAGCCATCCTGCGGTGTTGCGGCCAGGTCACAAGAAAGCGAGTTGAAGAAAGGAGCTCAGGGGCACTGTAATTCACAAACCTGCAGAGTTATAAATGACAGCTATCGTCCAAAAATAGACTGAAGTAAGGCTGCCAAGAGGACTTGAAAGCGGGGCAGAATTGCAGGAAACCGATTTCAGGAGGTAGACTGGAATTGCATTGAAAGCATAGGAAAAGAGGCAGAACGTCCACAATGATGCACTTGGCCAAAAAGGGCGTATGCGTTTTTTCCTGAATATATTCAGGAAAAAACGCATACGCCCTTTTTGGCCAACCAAGCAAGCTTGCAAAGGAAATCTGCACTACAATGAAGTCTCACTTCCCCCCGGTCAAAAGGGCCATCTGAAAAAAGTGTAAAATCCAGAAAGGCAGGACAGGCCATGGAGAACTGGGAGCCTTGTTATGCTGATGGGCGGGATGTAAATTGCCAACAGACACTCGGGAGAAGTGTATGGTGTTTCCTGAAACATCTAAAAAACAAAGCAACAGAGCCTAGGGCACTGCCACTTATGGTCCTATAGCTTAGGGAAATTAAAATCAAAAAGACACAGCCACCCTAAAGTTTGGGACGCCTCTGTTTACAAGAACCTCGTTTACAGTACAAGTTCAACATCGCAGAAAGTGAAAAATGGATAAAGAAGTTGTGGTATTTACTTAGAAAGCAATATCACTCAGCAATGAAATCTGTGTCATCAGGCCCTTAGCAGCACAATGAGTGGATTCAGGTATGATGATTCTAACTGAAGTAAGTCACACAGAAAAAGAAACATCATAAGATATCAGTAATACACGGAATGTAAACTTGGCTACACAGGAACTGAATTACAGAACAGAACAGGGTCTCAAATTTAGAAAACCAACTATGCTTGCTTAAGGGTAAAGGTGAGTTGGGGTGCTGCATAAAACCAGAGATTGAAATGAGCACAGATAAAGTTCCTTAAGTCAAATATGGAATAGACAAGAGCTACTCCTTGCTCAACGAAATGGACTCAACACCGCATATTAAACGCCTAAGAATGTGCCTGACTAGTATCTTAAAACCTATGGATTGCTAGGTCTCCAAAAGAGAATCAAGCATGTGTTCAGGGGCATAAACGCTGCAGTGATAGGATTGGAGAGGTTCGGTGAGCAAATGAAGACCCTTTGAAGTCATATTGCATGGTACCCATTACACGGGTCTCAACTCTCCAGGTTTAAGGTATTCTTCCTTCAGCTAAAACATGCATGTGGAACCCAAGTATGATCAACCATGTGAACGGGAGACGTGTTCAAATATGTCTCAGTTTTCCTCCCCTGGTACTCGGGTGCAACATTCCAGACGCTTTACTAACACTCTCCCCACTTGGAGAGTCAGCGCCTTTAACCTCCTGTTTGGCCCAGTTTGCAATTTCTGCGGAAGATGAACAGGAATAGCGAGAACCAATGAGAGGCTAGCTGGAGGTGTCTGGACGGGCAAATTTAACTCTCATTTCCCACCAGGAAGAGGAAATAACCAAAGGCTCAGCGTGCCGTACCGGAACCAGATTAGGGCCTGAAGCCATCCTGCGGTGTTGCGGCCAGGTCACAAGAAAGCGAGTTGAAGAAAGGAGCTCAGGGGCACTGTAATTCAAAAACCTGCAGAGTTATAAATGACAGCTATCGTCCAAAAATAGACTGAAGTAAGGCTGCCAAGAGGACTTGAAAGCGGGGCAGAATTGCAGGAAACCGATTTCAGGAGGTAGACTGGAATTGCATTGAAAGCATAGGAAAAGAGGCAGAACGTCCACAATGATGCACTTGGCCAAAAAGGGCGTATGCGTTTTTTCCTGAATATATTCAGGAAAAAACGCATACGCCCTTTTTGGCCAACCAAGCAAGCTTGCAAAGGAAATCTGCACTACAATGAAGTCTCACTTCCCCCCGGTCAAAAGGGCCATCTGAAAAAAGTGTAAAATCCAGAAAGGCAGGACAGGCCATGGAGAACTGGGAGCCTTGTTATGCTGATGGGCGGGATGTAAATTGCCAACAACCACTCGGGAGAAGTGTATGGTGTTTCCTGAAACATCTAAAAAACAAAGCAACAGAACCTAGGGCACTTCCACTTATGGTCCTATAGCTTAGGGAAATTAAAATCAAAAACACACAGCCACCCCAAAGTTTGGAACGGCTCTGTTTACAAGAACCTCGTTTACAGTACAAGTTCAACATCGCAGAAAGTGAAAAATGGATAAAGAAGTTGTGGTATTTACTTACAAAGCAATATCACTCAGCAATGAAATCTGTGTCATCAGGACCTTAGCAGCAGAATGAGTGGATTCAGGTATGATGATTCTAACTGAAGTAAGTCACACAGAAAAAGAAACATCATAAGATATCAGTAATACACGGAATGTAAACTTGGCTACACAGGAACTGAATTACAGAACAGAACAGGGACTCAAATTTAGAAAACCAACTTATGCTTGCTTAAGGGGAAAGGTGAGTTGGGGTGCTGCATAAAACCAGAGATTGAAATGAGCACAGATAAAGTTCCTTAAGCCAAATATGGAATAGACAAGAGCTACTCCTTGCTCAACGAAATGGACTCAAAACCCCATATTAAACGCCTAACAATGTACCTGACTAGTAAGTATCTTAAAACCTATGGATTGCTATGTCTCCGAAAGAGAATCAAGCATGTGTACAGGGGCATAAACGCAGCAGTGATAGGATTGGAGAGGTTCGGTGAGCAAATGAAGACCCTTTGAAGTCATATTGCATGGTACCCATTACACGGGTCTTAACTCTCCAGGTTTAAGGTATTCTTCCTTCAGCTAAAACATGCATGTGGAACCCAAGTATGATCAACCATGTGAACGGGAGACGTGTTCAAATATGTCTCAGTTTTCCTCCCCTGGTACTCGGGTGCAACATTCCAGACGCTTTACTAACACTCTCCTGACTTGGAGAGTCAGGCCCTTTAAACTCCTGTTTGGCACAGTTTGCAATTTCTGCGGAAGATGAACAGGAATAGCGAGAACCAATGAGAGACTAGCTGGAGGTGTCTGGACGGGCAAATTTACCTCTCATTTCCCACCAGGAAGAGGAATTAACCAAAGGCTCAGCGTGCCGTGCCGGAACCAGATTAGGGCCTGATGCCATCCTGCGGTGTTGCGGCCAGCTCAAAAGAAAGCGAGTTGAAGAAAGGAGCTCAGGGGCAGTGTAATTCACAAACCTGCAGAGTTATAAATGACAGCTATCGTCCAAAAATAGACTGAAGTAAGGCTGCCAAGAGGACTTGAAAGCGGGGCAGAATTGCAGGAAACCGATTTCAGGAGGTAGACTGGAATTGCATTGAAAGCATAGGAAAAGAGGCAGAACGTCCACAATGATGCACTTGGCCAAAAAGGGCGTATGCGTTTTTTCCTGAATATATTCAGGAAAAAACGCATACGCCCTTTTTGGCCAACCAAGCAAGCTTGCAAAGGAAATCTGCACTACAATGAAGTCTCACTTCCCCCCGGTCAAAAGGGCCATCTGAAAAAAGTGTAAAATCCAGAAAGGCAGGACAGGCCATGGAGAACTGGGAGCCTTGTTATGCTGATGGGCGGGATGTAAATTGCCAACAGACACTCGGGAGAAGTGTATGGTGTTTCCTGAAACATCTAAAAAACAAAGCAACAGAACCTAGGGCACTGCCACTTATGGTCTTATAGCTTAGGGAAATTAAAATCAAAAACACACAGTCACCCCAAAGTTTGGGACGCCTCTGTTTACAAGAACCTCGTTTACAGTACAAGTTCAACATCACAGAAAGTGAAAAATGGATAAAGAAGTTGTGGTATTTACTTACAAAGCAATATCACTCAGCAATGAAATCTATGTCATCAGGCCCTTAGCATCACAATGAGTGGATTCAGGTATGATGATTCTAACTGCAATAAGTCACACAGAAAAAGAAACATCATAAGATATCAGTAATACATGGAATGTAAACTTGGCTACACAGGAACTGAATTACAGAACAGAACAGGGACTCAAATTTAGAAAACCAACTTATGCTTGCTTAAGGGGAAAGGTGAGTTGGGGTGCTGCATAAAACCAGAGATTGAAATGAGCACAGATAAAGTTCCTTAAGCCAAATATGGAATAGACAAGAGCTACTCCTTGCTCAACGAAATGGACTCAACACCGCATATTGAACGCCTAACAATGTACCTGACTAGTAAGTATCTTAAAACCTATGGATTGCTATGTCTCCGAAAGAGAATCAAGCATGTGTACAGGGGCATAAACGCAGCAGTGATAGGATTGGAGAGGTTCAGTGAGCAAATGAAGACCCTTTGAAGTCATATTGCATGGTACCCATTCCACGGGTCTCAACTCTCCAGGTTTAAGGTATTCTTCCTTCAGCTAAAACATGCATGTGGAACCCAAGTATGATCAACCATGTGAACGGGAGACGTGTTCAAATATGTCTCAGTTTTCCTCCCCTGGTACTCGGGTGCAACATTCCAGACGCTTTACTAACACTCTCCCCACTTGGAGAGTCAGTCCCTTTAACCTCCTGTTTGGCCCAGTTTGCAATTTCTGCGGAAGATGAACAGGAATAGCGAGAACCAATGAGAGGCTAGCTGGAGGTGTCTGGACGGGCAAATTTAACTTTCATTTCCCACCAGGAAGAGGAATTAACCAAAGGCTCAGCATGCCGGGCCAGAACCAGATTAGGGCCTGAAGCCATCCTGCGGTGTTGCGGCCAGGTCACAAGAAAGCGAGTTGAAGAAAGGAGCTCAGGGGCACTGTAATTCACAAACCTGCAGAGTTATAAATGACAGCTATCGTCCAAAAATAGACTGAAGTAAGGCTGCCAAGAGGACTTGAAAGCGGGGCAGAATTGCAGGAAACCGATTTCAGGAGGTAGACTGGAATTGCACTGAAAGCATAGGAAAAGAGGCAGAACGTCCACAATGATGCACTTGGCCAAAAAGGGCGTATGCGTTTTTTCCTGAATATATTCAGGAAAAAACGCATACGCCCTTTTTGGCCAACCAAGCAAGCTTGCAAAGGAAATCTGCACTACAATGAAGTCTCACTTCCCCCCGGTCAAAAGGGCCATCTGAAAAAAGTGTAAAATCCAGAAAGGCAGGACAGGCCATGGAGAACTGGGAGCCTTGTTATGCTGATGGACGGGATGTAAATTGCCAACAGACACTCGGGAGAAGTGTATGGTGTTTCCTGAAACATCTAAAAAACAAAGCAACAGAGCCTAGGGCACTGCCACTTATGGTCCTATAGCTTAGGGAAATTAAAATCAATAAGACACAGCCACCCCAAAGTTTGGGATGCCTCTGTTTACAAGAACCTCGTTTACAGTACAAGTTCAACATCGCAGAAAGTGAAAAATGGATAAAGAAGTTGTGGTATTTACTTACAAAGCAATATCACTCAGCAATGAAATCTATGTCATCAGGACCTTAGCATCACAATGAGTGGATTCAGGTATGATGATTCTAACTGAAATAAGTCACACAGAAAAAGAAACATCATAAGATATCAGTAATACACGGAATGTAAACTTGGCTACACAGGAACTGAATTACAGAACAGAACAGGGACTCAAATTTAGAAAACCAACTTATGCTTGCTTAAGGGTAAAGGTGAGTTGGGGTGCTGCATAAAACCAGAGATTGAAATGAGCACAGATAAAGTTCCTTAAGTCAAATATGGAATAGACAAGAGATACTCCTTGCTCAACGAAATGGACTCAACACCGCATATTAAACGCCTAAGAATGTACCTGACTAGTAAGTATCTTAAAACCTATGGATTGCTATGTCTCCGAAAGAGAATCAAGCATGTGTACAGGGGCATAAACGCAGCAGTGATAGGATTGGAGAGGTTCGGTGAGCAAATGAAGACCCTTTGAAGTCATATTGCATGGTACCCATTACACGGGTCTTAACTCTCCAGGTTTAAGGTATTCTTCCTTCAGCTAAAACATGCATGTGGAACCCAAGTATGATCAACCATGTGAACGGGAGACGTGTTCAAATATGTCTCAGTTTTCCTCCCCTGGTACTCGGGTGCAACATTCCAGACGCTTTACTAACACTCTCCTGACTTGGAGAGTCAGGCCCTTTAAACTCCTGTTTGGCACAGTTTGCAATTTCTGCGGAAGATGAACAGGAATAGCGAGAACCAATGAGAGACTAGCTGGAGGTGTCTGGACGGGCAAATTTACCTCTCATTTCCCACCAGGAAGAGGAATTAACCAAAGGCTCAGCGTGCCGTGCCGGAACCAGATTAGGGCCTGATGCCATCCTGCGGTGTTGCGGCCAGCTCAAAAGAAAGCGAGTTGAAGAAAGGAGCTCAGGGGCAGTGTAATTCACAAACCTGCAGAGTTATAAATGACAGCTATCGTCCAAAAATAGACTGAAGTAAGGCTGCCAAGAGGACTTGAAAGCGGGGCAGAATTGCAGGAAACCGATTTCAGGAGGTAGACTGGAATTGCATTGAAAGCATAGGAAAAGAGGCAGAACGTCCACAATGATGCACTTGGCCAAAAAGGGCGTATGCGTTTTTTCCTGAATATATTCAGGAAAAAACGCATACGCCGTTTTTGGCCAACCAAGCAAGCAAGCAAAGGAAATCTGCACTACAATGAAGTCTCACTTCCCCCTGGTCAAAAGGGCCATCTGAAAAAAGTGTAAAATCCAGAAAGGCAGGACAGGCCATTGAGAACTGGGAGCCTTGTTATGCTGATGGGCGGGATGTAAATTGCCAACAGACACTTGGGAGAAGTGTATGGTGTTTCCTGAAACATCTAAAAAACAAAGCAACAGAGCCTAGTGCACTTCCACTTATGGTCCTATAGCTTAGGGAAATTAAAATCAAAAAGACACAGCCACCCCAAAGTTTGGAACGGCTCTGTTTACAAGAACCTCGTTTACAGTACAAGTTCAACATCGCAGAAAGTGAAAAATGGATAAAGAACTTGTGGTACTTACGTACAATGCAGTATCACTCAGCAATGAAATCTATGTCATCAGGCACGTAGCAGCATAATGAGTAGATTCAGGTACGATGATTCTAACTGAAATAAATCACACAGAAAAAGAAACATCATAAGATATCACTAATACACGGAATGTAAACTTGGCTACACAGGAACTGAATTCCAAAACAGAACAGGTTCTCAAATTTAGAAAACCAACTTATGCTTGCTTAAGGGGAAAGGTGAGTTGGGTTGCTGCATAAAACCAGAGATTGAAATGAGCACAGATAAAGTTCCTTAAGCCAAATATGGAATAGACAAGAGCCACTCCTTGCTCAACGAAATGGACTCAACACCGCATATTAAACGCCTAAGAATGTACCTGACTAGTAAGTATCTTAAAACCTATGGATTGCTATGTCTCCGAAAGAGAATCAAGCATGTGTACAGGGGCATAAACGCAGCAGTGATAGGATTGGAGAGGTTCGGTGAGCAAATGAAGACCCTTAGAAGTCATATTGCATGGTACCCATTCCACGGGTTTCAATTACCCAGGTTTTAGGTATTCTTCCTTCA
This sequence comes from Stenella coeruleoalba, assembly GCF_951394435.1. Lineage (NCBI taxonomy): Eukaryota > Metazoa > Chordata > Mammalia > Artiodactyla > Delphinidae > Stenella > Stenella coeruleoalba. The sequence goes on along the minus strand of NC_137151.1, from coordinate 32,261,312 downwards.
GCTAAAACATGCATGTGGAACCCAGAGTATGATCAACCATGTGATCGGGAGACGTGTTCAAATATGTCTCAGTTTTCCTCCCCTGGTACTCGGGTGCAACATTCCAGACGCTTTACTAACACTCTCCCCACTTGGAGAGTCAGCGCCTTTAACCTCCTGTTTGGCCCAGTTTGCAATTTCTGCGGAAGATGAACAGGAATAGCGAGAACCAATGAGAGGCTAGCTGGAGGTGTCTGGACGGGCAAATTTAACTCTCATTTCCCACCAGGAAGAGGAAATAACCAAAGGCTCAGCGTGCCGTACCGGAACCAGATTAGGGCCTGAAGCCATCCTGCGGTGTTGCGGCCAGCTCAAAAGAAAGCGAGTTGAAGAAAGGAGCTCAGGGGCACTGTAATTCACAAACCTGCAGAGTTATAAATGACAGCTATCGTCCAAAAATAGACTGAAGTAAGGCTGCCAAGAGGACTTGAAAGTGGGGCAGAATTGCAGGAAACCGATTTCAGGAGGTAGACTGAAATTGCATTGAAAGCATAGGAAAAGAGGCAGAACGTCCACAATGATGCACTTGGCCAAAAAGGGCGTATGCGTTTTTTCCTGAATATATTCAGGAAAAAACGCATACGCCCTTTTTGGCCAACCAAGCAAGCTTGCAAAGGAAATCTGCACTACAATGAAGTCTCACTTCCCCCCGGTCAAAAGGGCCATCTGAAAAAAGTGTAAAATCCAGAAAGGCAGGACAGGCCATGGAGAACTGGGAGCCTTGTTATGCTGATGGGCGGGATGTAAATTGCCAACAACCACTCGGGAGAAGTGTATGGTGTTTCCTGAAACATCTAAAAAACAAAGCAACAGAGCCTAGGGCACTGCCACTTATGGCCCTATAGCTTAGGGAAATTAAAATCAAAAAGACACAGCCACCCCAAAGTTTGGAACGGCTCTGTTTACAAGAACCTCGTTTACAGTACAAGTTCAACATCGCAGAAAGTGAAAAATGGAAAGAAGTTGTGGTATTTACTTACAAAGCAATATCACTCAGCAATGAAATCTGTGTCATCAGGCCCTTAGCAGCACAATGAGTGGATTCAGGTATGATGATTCTAACTGAAGTAAGTCACACAGAAAAAGAAACATCATAAGATATCAGTAATACACGGAATGTAAACTTGGCTACACAGGAACTGAATTACAGAACAGAACAGGGTCTCATTTAGAAAACCAACTTATGCTTGCTTAAGGGTAAAGGTGAGTTGGGGTGTTGCATAAACCAGAGATTGAAATGAGCACAGATAAAGTTCCTTAAGTCAAATATGGAATAGACAAGAGCTACTCCTTGCTCAACGAAATGGACTCAACACCGCATATTAAACGCCTAAGAATGTACCTGACTAGTAAGTATCTTAAAACCTATGGATTGCTATGTCTCCGAAAGAGAATCAAGCGTGTGTACAGGGGCATAAACGCAGCAGTGATAGGATTGGAGAGGTTCGGTGAGCAAATGAAGACCCTTTGAAGTCATATTGCATGGTACCCATTCCACGGGTCTCAACTCTCCAGGTTTAAGGTATTCTTCCTTCAGCTAAAACATGCATGTGGAACCCAAGTATGATCAACCATGTGAACGGGAGACGTGTTCAAATATGTCTCAGTTTTCCTCCCCTGGTACTCGGGTGCAACATTCCAGACGCTTTACTAACACTCTCCCCACTTGGAGAGTCAGTGCCTTTAACCTCCTGTTTGGCCCAGTTTGCAATTTCTGCGGAAGATGAACAGAAATAGCGAGAACCAATGAGAGACTAGCTGGAGGTGTCTGGACGGGCAAATTTAACTCTCATTTCCCACCAGGAAGAGGAAATAACCAAAGGCTCAGCGTGCCGTGCCGGAACCAGATTAGGGCCTGAAGCCATCCTGCGGTGTTGCGGCCAGTTCAAAAGAAAGCGAGTTGAAGAAAGGAGCTCAGGGGCACTGTAATTCGCAAACCTGCAGAGTTATAAATGACAGCTATCGTCCAAAAATAGACTGAAGTAAGGCTGCCAAGAGGACTTGAAAGTGGGGCAGAATTGCAGGAAACCGATTTCAGGAGGTAGACTGGAATTGCATTGAAAGCATAGGAAAAGAGGCAGAACGTCCACAATGATGCACTTGGCCAAAAAGGGCGTATGCGTTTTTTCCTGAATATATTCAGGAAAAAACGCATACGCCCTTTTTGGCCAACCAAGCAAGCTTGCAAAGGAAATCTGCACTACAATGAAGTCTCACTTCCCCCCGGTCAAAAGGGCCATCTGAAAAAAGTGTAAAATCCAGAAAGGCAGGACAGGCCATGGAGAACTGGGAGCCTTGTTATGCTGATGGGCGGGATGTAAATTGCCAACAGACACTCGGGAGAAGTGTATGGTGTTTCCTGAAACATCTAAAAAACAAAGCAACAGAACCTAGGGCACTTCCACTTATGGTCCTATAGCTTAGGGAAATTAAAATCAAAAAGACACAGCCACCCCAAAGTTTGGAACGGCTCTGTTTACAAGAACCTCGTTTACAGTACAAGTTCAACATCGCAGAAAGTGAAAAATGGATAAAGAAGTTGTGGTATTTACTTACAAAGCAATATCACTCAGCAATGAAATCTGTGTCATCAGGCCCTTAGCAGCACAATGAGTGGATTCAGGTATGATGATTCTAACTGAAATAAGTCACACAGAAAAAGAAACATCATAAGATATCAGTAATACACGGAATGGAAACTTGGCTACAGAGGAACTGAATTACAGAACAGAACAGGGTCTCAAATTTAGAAAACCAACTTATGCTTGCTTAAGGGTAAAGGTGAGTTGGGGTGCTGCATAAAACCAGAGATTGAAATGAGCACAGATAAAGTTCCTTAAGCCAAATATGGAATAGACAAGAGCTACTCCTTGCTCAACGAAATGGACTCAACACCGCATATTAAACGCCTAAGAATGTACCTGACTAGTAAGTATCTTAAAACCTATGGATTGCTATGTCTCCGAAAGAGAATCAAGCATGTGTACAGGGGCATAAACGCAGCAGTGATAGGATTGGAGAGGTTTGGTGAGCAAATGAAGACCCTTTGAAGTCATATTGCATGGTACCCATTCCACGGGTTTCAACTACCCAGGTTTAAGGTATTCTTCCTTCAGCTAAAACATGCATGTGGAACCTAGAGTATGATCAACCACGTGATCGGGAGACGTGTTCAAATATGTCTCAGTTTTCCTCCCCTGGTACTCGGGTGCAACATTCCAGACGCTTTACTAACACTCTCCCCACTTGGAGAGTCAGTCCCTTTAACCTCCTGTTTGGCCCAGTTTGCAATTTCTGCGGAAGATGAACAGGAATAGTGAGAACCAATGAGAGGCGAGCTGGAGGTGTCTGGACGGGCAAATTTAACTCTCATTTCCCACCAGGAAGAGGAAATAACCAAAGGCTCAGCGTGCCGTACCGGAACCAGATTAGGGCCTGAAGTCATCCTGCGGTGTTGCGGCCAGCTCAAAAGAAAGCGAGTTGAAGAAAGGAGCTCAGGGGCACTGTAATTCACAAACCTGCAGAGTTATAAATGACAGGTATCGTCGAAAAATAGACTGATTTAAGGCTGCCAAGAGGACTTGAAATCGGGGCAGAATTGCAGGAAACTGATTTCAGGAGGTAGACTGGAATTGCATTGAAAGCATAGGAAAAGAGGCAGAACGTCCACAATGATGCACTTGGCCAAAAAGGGCGTATGCGTTTTTTCCTGAATATATTCAGGAAAAAACGCATACGCCCTTTTTGGCCAACCAAGCAAGCTTGCAAAGGAAATCTGCACTACAATGAAGTCTCACTTCCCCCCGGTCAAAAGGGCCATCTGAAAAAAGTGTAAAATCCAGAAAGGCAGGACAGGCCATGGAGAACAGGGAGCCTTGTTATGCTGATGGGCGGGATGTAAATTGCCAACAACCACTCGGGAGAAGTGTATGGTGTTTCCTGAAACATCTAAAAAACAAAGCAACAGAACCTAGGGCACTTCCACTTATGGTCCTATAGCTTAGGGAAATTAAAATCAAAAAGACTCAGCCACCCCAAAGTTTGGAACGGCTCTGTTTACAAGAACCTCGTTTACAGTACAAGTTCAACATCGCAGAAAGTGAAAAATTGATAAAGAAGTTGTGGTATTTACTTACAAAGCAATATCACTCAGCAATGAAATCTGTGTCATCAGGCCCTTAGCAGCACAATGAGTGGATTCAGGTATGATGATTCTAACTGAAGTAAGTCACACAGAAAAAGAAACATCATAAGATATCAGTAATACACGGAATGTAAACTTGGCTACACAGGAACTGAATTACAGAACAGAACAGGGTCTCAAATTTAGAAAACCAACTTATGCTTGCTTAAGGGGAAAGGTGAGTTGGGGTGCTGCATAAAACCAGAGATTGAAATGAGCACAGATAAAGTTCCTTAAGTCAAATATGGAATAGACAAGAGCTACTCCTTGCTCAACGAAATGGACTCAACACCGCATATTAAGCGCCTAAGAATGTACCTGACTAGTAAGTATCTTAAAACCTATGGATTGCTATGTCTCCGAAAGAGAATCAAGCATGTGTACAGGGGCATAAACGCAGCAGTGATAGGATTGGAGAGGTTCGGTGAGCAAATGAAGACCCTTTGAAGTCATATTGCATGGTACCCATTCCACGGGTCTCAACTCTCCAGGTTTAAGGTATTCTTCCTTCAGCTAAAACATGCATGTGGAACCCAAGTATGATCAACCATGTGAACGGGAGACGTGTTCAAATATGTCTCAGTTTTCCTCCCCTGTTACTCGGGTGCAACATTCCAGACGCTTTACTAACACTCTCCCCACTTGGAGAGTCAGCGCCTTTAACCTCCTGTTTGGCCCAGTTTGCAATTTCTGCGGAAGATGAACAGGAATAGCGAGAACCAATGAGAGACTAGCTGGAGGTGTCTGGACGGGCAAATTTAACTCTCATTTCCCACCAGGAAGAGGAAATAACCAAAGGCTCAGCGTGCCGTGCCGGAACCAGATTAGGGCCTGAAGCCATCCTGCGGTTTTGCGGCCAGCTCAAAAGAAAGCAAGTTGAAGAAAGGAGCTCAGGGGCACTGTAATTCACAAACCTGCAGAGTTATAAATGACAGCTATCGTCCAAAAATAGACTGAAGTAAGGCTGCCAAGAGGACTTGAAAGCGGGGCAGAATTGCAGGAAACCGATTTCAGGAGGTAGACTGGAATTGCATTGAAAGCATAGGAAAAGAGGCAGAACGTCCACAATGATGCACTTGGCCAAAAAGGGCGTATGCGTTTTTTCCTGAATATATTCAGGAAAAAACGCATACGCCCTTTTTGGCCAACCAAGCAAGCTTGCAAAGGAAATCTGCACTACAATGAAGTCTCACTTCCCCCCGGTCAAAAGGGCCATCTGAAAAAAGTGTAAAATCCAGAAAGGCAGGACAGGCCATGGAGAACTGGGAGCCTTGTTATGCTGATGGGCGGGATGTAAATTGCCAACAACCACTCGGGAGAAGTGTATGGTGTTTCCTGAAACATCTAAAAAACAAAGCAACAGAACCTAGGGCACTTCCACTTATGGTCCTATAGCTTAGGGAAATTAAAATCAAAAACACACAGCCACCCCAAAGTTTGGAACGGCTCTGTTTACAAGAACCTCGTTTACAGTACAAGTTCAACATCGCAGAAAGTGAAAAATGGATAAAGAAGTTGTGGTATTTACTTACAAAGCAATATCACTCAGCAATGAAATCTGTGTCATCAGGCCCTTAGCAGCACAATGAGTGGATTCAGGTATGATGATTCTCACTGAAATAAGTCACACAGAAAAAGAAACATCATAAGATATCAGTAATACACGGAATGTAAACTTGGCTACACAGGAACTGAATTACAGAACAGAACAGGGTCTCAAATTTAGAAAACCAACTTATTCTTGCTTAAGGGTAAAGGTGAGTTGGGGTGCTGCATAAAACCAGAGATTGAAATGAGCACAGATAAAGTTCCTTAAGCCAAATATGGAATAGACAAGAGCTACTCCTTGCTCAACGAAATGGACTCAACACCGCATATTAAACGCCTAAGAATGTACCTGACTAGTAAGTATCTTAAAACCTATGGATTGCTATGTCTCCGAAAGAGAATCAAGCATGTGTACAGGGGCATAAATGCAGCAGTGATAGGATTGGAGAGGTTCGGTGAGCAAATGAAGACCCTTTGAAGTCATATTGCATGGTACCCATTCCACGGGTTTCAACTACCCAGGTTTAAGGTATTCTTCCTTCAGCTAAAACATGCATGTGGAACCTAGAGTATGATCAACCATGTGATCGGGAGACGTGTTCAAATATGTCTCAGTTTTCCTCCCCTGGTACTCGGGTGCAACATTCCAGACGCTTTACTAACACTCTCCCCACTTGGAGAGTCAGTCCCTTTAACCTCCTGTTTGGCCCAGTTTGCAATTTCTGCAGAAGATGAACAGGAATAGCGAGAACCAATGAGAGGCTAGCTGGAGGTGTCTGGACGGGCAAATTTAACTCTCATTTCCCACCAGGAAGAGGAATTAACCAAAGGCTCAGCGTGCCGGGCCGGAACCAGATTAGGGCCTGAAGCCATCCTGCGGTGTTGCGGCCAGGTCACAAGAAAGCGAGTTGAAGAAAGGAGCTCAGGGGCACTGTAATTCACAAACCTGCAGAGTTATAAATGACAGCTATCGTCCAAAAATAGACTGAAGTAAGGCTGCCAAGAGGACTTGAAAGCGGGGCAGAATTGCAGGAAACCGATTTCAGGAGGTAGACTGGAATTGCATTGAAAGCATAGGAAAAGAGGCAGAACGTCCACAATGATGCACTTGGCCAAAAAGGGCGTATGCGTTTTTTCCTGAATATATTCAGGAAAAAACGCATACGCCCTTTTTGGCCAACCAAGCAAGCTTGCAAAGGAAATCTGCACTACAATGAAGTCTCACTTCCCCCCGGTCAAAAGGGCCATCTGAAAAAAGTGTAAAATCCAGAAAGGCAGGACAGGCCATGGAGAACTGGGAGCCTTGTTATGCTGATGGGCGGGATGTAAATTGCCAACAGACACTCGGGAGAAGTGTATGGTGTTTCCTGAAACATCTAAAAAACAAAGCAACAGAGCCTAGGGCACTTCCACTTATGGTCCTATAGCTTAGGGAAATTAAAATCAAAAAGACACAGCCACCCCAAAGTTTGGGACGCCTCTGTTTACAAGAACCTCGTTTACAGTACAAGTTCAACATCGCAGAAAGTGAAAAATGGATAAAGAAGTTGTGGTATTTACTTACAAAGCAATATCACTCAGCAATGAAATCTGTGTCATCAGGCCCTTAGCAGCACAATGAGTGGATTCAGGTATGATGATTCTAACTGAAGTAAGTCACACAGAAAAAGAAACATCATAAGATATCAGTAATACACGGAATGTAAACTTGGCTACACAGGAACTGATTTACAGAACAGAACAGGGTCTCAAATTTAGAAAACCAACTTATGCTTGCTTAAGGGTAAAGGTGAGTTGGGGTGCTGCATAAAACCAGAGATTGAAATGAGCACAGATAAAGTTCCTTAAGTCAAATATGGAATAGACAAGAGCTACTCCTTGCTCAACGAAATGGACTCAACACCGCATATTAAACGCCTAAGAATGTACCTGACTAGTAAGTATCGTAAAACCTATGGATTGCTATGTCTCCGAAAGAGAATCAAGCATGTGTACAGGGGCATAAACGCAGCAGTGATAGGATTGGAGAGGTTCGGTGAGCAAATGAAGACCCTTTGAAGTCATATTGCATGGTACCCATTCCACGGGTTTCAACTACCCAGGTTTAAGGTATTCTTCCTTCAGCTAAAACATGCATGTGGAACCTAGAGTATGATCAACCATGTGATCGGGAGACGTGTTCAAATATGTCTCAGTTTTCCTCCCCTGGTACTCGCGTGCAACATTCCAGACGCTTTACTAACACTCTCCCCTCTTGGAGAGTCAGTCCCTTTAACCTCCTGTTTGGCCCAGTTTGCAATTTCTGCGGAAGATGAACAGGAATAGCGAGAACAAATGAGAGGCTAGCTGGAGGTGTCTGGACGGGCAAATTTAACTCTCATTTCCCACCAGGAAGAGGAATTAACCAAAGGCTCAGCATGCCGGGCCGGAACCAGATTAGGGCCTGAAGCCATCCTGCGGTGTTGCGGCCAGGTCACAAGAAAGCGAGTTGAAGAAAGGAGCTCAGGGGCACTGTAATTCACAAACCTGCAGAGTTATAAATGACAGCTATCGTCCAAAAATAGACTGAAGTAAGGCTGCCAAGAGGACTTGAAAGCGGGGCAGAATTGCAGGAAACCGATTTCAGTAGGTAGACTGGAATTGCATTGAAAGCATAGGAAAAGACGCAGAACGTCCACAATGATGCACTTGGCCAAAAAGGGCGTATGCGTTTTTTCCTGAATATATTCAGGAAAAAACGCATACGCCCTTTTTGGCCAACCAAGCAAGCTTGCAAAGGAAATCTGCACTACAATGAAGTCTCACTTCCCCCCGGTCAAAAGGGCCATCTGAAAAAAGTGTAAAATCCAGAAAGGCAGGACAGGCCATGGAGAACTGGGAGCCTTGTTATGCTGATGGGCGGGATGTAAATTGCCAACAGACACTCGGGAGAAGTGTATGGTGTTTCCTGAAACATCTAAAAAACAAAGCAACAGAGCCTAGGGCACTTCCACTTATGGTCCTATACCTTAGGGAAATTAAAATCAAAAAGACACAGCCACCCCAAAGTTTGGGACGCCTCTGTTTACAAGAACCTCGTTTACAGTACAAGTTCAACATCGCAGAAAGTGAAAAATGGATAAAGAAGTTGTGGTATTTACTTACAAAGCAATATCACTCAGCAATGAAATCTGTGTCATCAGGCCCTTAGCAGCACAATGAGTGGATTCAGGTATGATGATTCTAACTGAAGTAAGTCACACAGAAAAAGAAACATCATAAGATATCAGTAATACACGGAATGTAAACTTGGCTACACAGGAACTGAATTACAGAACAGAACAGGGTCTCAAATTTAGAAAACCAACTTATGCTTGCTTAAGGGTAAAGGTGAGTTGGGGTGCTGCATAAAACCAGAGATTGAAATGAGCACAGATAAAGTTCCTTAAGTCAAATATGGAATAGACAAGAGCTACTCCTTGCTCAACGAAATGGACTCAACACCGCATATTAAACGCCTAAGAATGTACCTGACTAGTAAGTATCTTAAAACCTATGGATTGCTATGTCTCCGAAAGAGAATCAATCATGTGTACAGGGGCATAAACGCAGCAGTGATAGGATTGGAGAGGTTCGGTGAGCAAATGAAGACCCTTTGAAGTCATATTGCATGGTACCCATTCCACGGGTTTCAACTACCCAGGTTTAAGGTATTCTTCCTTCAGCTAAAACATGCATGTGGAACCTAGAGTATGATCAACCATGTTATCGGGAGACGTGTTCAAATATGTCTCAGTTTTCCTCCCCTGGTACTCGGGTGCAACATTCCAGACGCTTTACTAACACTCTCCCCACTTGGAGAGTCAGTCCCTTTAACCTCCTGTTTGGCCCAGTTTGCAATTTCTGCGGAAGATGAACAGGAATAGCGAGAACCAATGAGAGGCTAGCTGGAGGTGTCTGGACGGGCAAATTTAACTCTCATTTCCCACCAGGAAGAGGAATTAACCAAAGGCTCAGCATGCCGGGCCGGATCCAGATTAGGGCCTGAAGCCATCCTGCGGTGTTGCGGCCAGCTCACAAGAAAGCGAGTTGAAGAAAGGAGCTCAGGGGCACTGTAATTCACAAACCTGCAGAGTTATAAATGACAGCTATCGTCCAAAAATAGACTGAAGTAAGGCTGCCAAGAGGACTTGAAAGCGGGGCAGAATTGCAGGAAACCGATTTCAGGAGGTAGACTGGAATTGCATTGAAAGCATAGGAAAAGAGGCAGAACGTCCACAATGATGCACTTGGCCAAAAAGGGCGTATGCGTTTTTTCCTGAATATATTCAGGAAAAAACGCATACGCCCTTTTTGGCCAACCAAGCAAGCTTGCAAAGGAAATCTGCACTACAATGAAGTCTCACTTCCCCCCGGTCAAAAGGGCCATCTGAAAAAAGTGTAAAATCCAGAAAGGCAGGACAGGCCATGGAGAACTGGGAGCCTTGTTATGCTGATGGGCGGGATGTAAATTGCCAACAACCACTCGGGAGAAGTGTATGGTGTTTCCTGAAACATCTAAAAAACAAAGCAACAGAGCCTAGGGCACTGCCACTTATGGTCCTATAACTTAGGGAAATTAAAATCAAAAAGACACAGCCACCCCAAAGTTTGGGACGCCTCTGTTTACAAGAACCTCGTTTACAGTACAAGTTCAACATCGCAGAAAGTGAAAAATGGATAAAGAAGTTGTGGTATTTACTTACAAAGCAATATCACTCAGCAATGAAATCTATGTCATCAGGCCCTTAGCATCACAATGAGTGGATTCAGGTATGATGATTCTAACTGAAATAAGTCACACAGAAAAAGAAACATCATAAGATATCAGTAATACACGGAATGTAAACTTGGCTACACAGGAACTGAATTACAGAACAGAACAGGGTCTCAAATTTAGAAAACCAACTTATGCTTGCTTAAGGGTAAAGGTGAGTTGGGGTGCTGCATAAAACCAGAGATTGAAATGAGCACAGATAAAGTTCCTTAAGTCAAATATGGAATAGACAAGAGCTACTCCTTGCTCAACGAAATGGACTCAACACCGCATATTAAACGCCTAAGAATGTACCTGACTAGTAAGTATCTTAAAACCTATGGATTGCTATGTCTCCGAAAGAGAATCAAGCATGTGTACAGGGGCATAAACGCAGCAGTGATAGGATTGGAGAGGTTCGGTGAGCAAATGAAGACCCTTTGAAGTCATATTGCATGGTACCCATTACACGGGTCTTAACTCTCCAGGTTTAAGGTATTCTTCCTTCAGCTAAAACATGCATGTGGAACCCAAGTATGATCAACCATGTGAATGGGAGACGTGTTCAAATATGTCTCAGTTTTCCTCCCCTGGTACTCGGGTGCAACATTCCAGACGCTTTACTAACACTCTCCCCACTTGGAGAGTCAGCGCCTTTAACCTCCTGTTTGTCCCAGTTTGCAATTTATGCGGAAGATGAACAGGAATAGCGAGAACCAATGAGAGACTAGCTGGAGGTGTCTGGACGGGCAAATTTAACTCTCATTTCCCACCAGGAAGAGGAAATAACCAAAGGCTCAGCGTGCCGTGCCGGAACCAGATTAGGGCCTGAAGCCATCCTGCGGTGTTGTGGCCAGGTCACAAGAAAGCGAGTTGAAGAAAGGAGCTCAGGGGCACTGTAATTCACAAACCTGCAGAGTTATAAATGACAGCTATCGTCCAAAAATAGACTGAAGTAAGGCTGCCAAGAGGACTTGAAAGCGGGGCAGAATTGCAGGAAACCGATTTCAGGAGGTAGACTGGAATTGCATTGAAAGCATAGGAAAAGAGGCAGAACGTCCACAATGATGCACTTGGCCAAAAAGGGCGTATGCGTTTTTTCCTGAATATATTCAGGAAAAAACGCATACGCCCTTTTTGGCCAACCAAGCAAGCTTGCAAAGGAAATCTGCACTACAATGAAGTCTCACTTCCCCCCGGTCAAAAGGGCCATCTGAAAAAAGTGTAAAAACCAGAAAGGCAGGACAGGCCATGGAGAACTGGGAGCCTTGTTATGCTGATGGGCGGGATGTAAATTGCCGACAGACACTCGGGAGAAGTGTATGGTGTTTCCTGAAACATCTAAAAAACAAAGCAACAGAGCGTAGTGCACTGCCACTTATGGTCCTATAGCTTAGGGAAATTAAAATCAAAAAGAAACAGCCACCCTAAAGTTTGGGACGCCTCTGTTTACAAGAACCTCGTTTACAGTACAAGTTCAACATCGCAGAAAGTGAAAAATGGATAAAGAAGTTGTGGTATTTACTTACAAAGCAATATCACTCAGCAATGAAATCTGTGTCATCAGGCCCTTAGCAGCACAATGAGTGGATTCAGGTATGATGATTCTAACTGAAGTAAGTCACACAGAAAAAGAAACATCATAAGATATCAGTAATACACGGAATGTAAACTTGGCTACACAGGAACTGAATTACAGAACAGAACAGGGTCTCAAATTTAGAAAACCAACTATGCTTGCATAAGGGTAAAGGTGAGTTGGGGTGCTGCATAAAACCAGAGATTGAAATGAGCACAGATAAAGTTCCTTAAGTCAAATATGGAATAGACAAGAGCTACTCCTTGCTCAACGAAATGGACTCAACACCGCATATTAAACGTCTAAGAATGTGCCTGACTAGTAAGTATCTTAAAACCTATGGATTGCTATGTCTCCGAAAGAGAATCAAGCATGTGTACAGGGGCATAAACGCAGCAGTGATAGGATTGGAGAGGTTCGGTGAGCAAATGAAGACCCTTTGAAGTCATATTGCATGGTACCCATTCCACGGGTCTCAACTCTCCAGGTTTAAGGTATTCTTCCTTCAGCTAAAACATGCATGTGGAACCCAAGTATGATCAACCATGTGAACGGGAGACGTGTTCAAATATGTCTCAGTTTTCCTCCCCTGGTACTCGGGTGCAACATTCCAGACGCTTTACTAACACTCTCCCCACTTGGAGAGTCAGCGCCTTTAACCTCCTGTTTGGCCCAGTTTGCAATTTCTGCGGAAGATGAACAGGAATAGCGAGAACCAATGAGAGGCTAGCTGGAGGTGTCTGGACGGGCAAATTTAACTCTCATTTCCCACCAGGAAGAGAAAATAACCAAAGGCTCAGCGTGCCGGGCCGGAACCAGATTAGGGCCTGAAGCCATCCTGCGGTGTTGCGGCCAGGTCACAAGAAAGCGAGTTGAAGAAAGGAGCTCAGGGGCACTGTAATTCAAAAACCTGCAGAGTTATAAATGACAGCTATCGTCCAAAAATAGACTGAAGTAAGGCTGCCAAGAGGACTTGAAAGCGGGGCAGAATTGCAGGAAACCGATTTCAGGAGGTAGACTGGAATTGCATTGAAAGCATAGGAAAAGAGGCAGAACGTCCACAATGATGCACTTGGCCAAAAAGGGCGTATGCGTTTTTTCCTGAATATATTCAGGAAAAAACGCATACGCCCTTTTTGGCCAACCAAGCAAGCTTGCAAAGGAAATCTGCACTACAATGAAGTCTCACTTCCCCCCGGTCAAAAGGGCCATCTGAAAAAAGTGTAAAATCCAGAAAGGCAGGACAGGCCATGGAGAACTGGGAGCCTTGTTATGCTGATGGGCGGGATGTAAATTGCCAACAGACACTTGGGAGAAGTGTATGGTGTTTCCTGAAACATCTAAAAAACAAAGCAACAGAACCTAGGGCACTTCCACTTATGGTCCTATAGCTTAGGGAAATTAAAATCAAAAAGACACAGCCACCCCAAAGTTTGGAACGGCTCTGTTTACAAGAACCTCGTTTACAGTACAAGTTCAACATCGCAGAAAGTGAAAAATGGATAAAGAAGTTGTGGTATTTACTTACAAAGCAATATCACTCAGCAATGAAATCTGTGTCATCAGGCCCTTAGCAGCACAATGAGTGGATTCAGGTATGATGATTCTAACTGAAGTAAGTCACACAGAAAAAGAAACATCATAAGATATCAGTAATACACGGAATGTAAACTTGGCTACACAGGAACTGAATTACAGAACAGAACAGGATCTCAAATTTAGAAAACAAACTATGCTTGCTTAAGGGAAAAGGTGAGTTGGGGTGCTGCATAAAACCAGAGATTGAAATGAGCACAGATAAAGTTCCTTAAGTCAAATATGGAATAGACAAGAGCTACTCCTTGCTCAACGAAATGGACTCAACACCGCATATTAAACGCCTAAGAATGTACCTGACTAGTAAGTATCTTAAAACCTATGGATTGCTATGTCTCCGAAAGAGAATCAAGCATGTGTACAGGGGCATAAACGCAGCAGTGATAGGATTGGAGAGGTTCGGTGAGCAAATGAAGACCCTTTGAAGTCATATTGCATGGTACCCATTCCACGGGTTTCAACTACCCAGGTTTAAGGTATTCTTCCTTCAGCTAAAACATGCATGTGGAACCTAGAGTATGATCAACCATGTTATCGGGAGACGTGTTCAAATATGTCTCAGTTTTCCTCCCCTGGTACTCGGGTGCAACATTCCAGACGCTTTACTAACACTCTCCCCACTTGGAGAGTCAGTCCCTTTAACCTCCTGTTTGGCCCAGTTTGCAATTTCTGCGGAAGATGAACAGGAATAGCGAGAACCAATGAGAGGCTAGCTGGAGGTGTCTGGACGGGCAAATTTAACTCTCATTTCCCACCAGGAAGAGGAATTAACCAAAGGCTCAGCATGCCGGGCCGGATCCAGATTAGGGCCTGAAGCCATCCTGCGGTGTTGCGGCCAGCTCACAAGAAAGCGAGTTGAAGAAAGGAGCTCAGGGGCACTGTAATTCACAAACCTGCAGAGTTATAAATGACAGCTATCGTCCAAAAATAGACTGAAGTAAGGCTGCCAAGAGGACTTGAAAGCGGGGCAGAATTGCAGGAAACCGATTTCAGGAGGTAGACTGGAATTGCATTGAAAGCATAGGAAAAGAGGCAGAACGTCCACAATGATGCACTTGGCCAAAAAGGGCGTATGCGTTTTTTCCTGAATATATTCAGGAAAAAACGCATACGCCCTTTTTGGCCAACCAAGCAAGCTTGCAAAGGAAATCTGCACTACAATGAAGTCTCACTTCCCCCCGGTCAAAAGGGCCATCTGAAAAAAGTGTAAAATCCAGAAAGGCAGGACAGGCCATGGAGAACTGGGAGCCTTGTTATGCTGATGGGCGGGATGTAAATTGCCAACAGACACTCGGGAGAAGTGTATGGTGTTTCCTGAAACATCTAAAAAACAAAGCAACAGAGCCTAGGGCACTGCCACTTATGGTCCTATAGCTTAGGGAAATTAAAATCAAAAAGACACAGCCACCCCAAAGTTTGGGACGCCTCTGTTTACAAGAACCTCGTTTACAGTACAAGTTCAACATCGCAGAAAGTGAAAAATGGATAAAGAAGTTGTGGTATTTACTTACAAAGCAATATCACTCAGCAATGAAATCTATGTCATCAGGCCCTTAGCATCACAATGAGTGGATTCAGGTATGATGATTCTAACTGAAATAAGTCACACAGAAAAAGAAACATCATAAGATATCAGTAATACACGGAATGTAAACTTGGCTACACAGGAACTGAATTACAGAACAGAACAGGGTCTCAAATTTAGAAAACCAACTTATGCTTGCTTAAGGGTAAAGGTGAGTTGGGGTGCTGCATAAAACCAGAGATTGAAATGAGCACAGATAAAGTTCCTTAAGTCAAATATGGAATAGACAAGAGCTACTCCTTGCTCAACGAAATGGACTCAACACCGCATATTAAACGCCTAAGAATGTACCTGACTAGTAAGTATCTTAAAACCTATGGATTGCTATGTCTCCGAAAGAGAATCAAGCATGTGTACAGGGGCATAAACGCAGCAGTGATAGGATTGGAGAGGTTCGGTGAGCAAATGAAGACCCTTTGAAGTCATATTGCATGGTACCCATTACACGGGTCTTAACTCTCCAGGTTTAAGGTATTCTTCCTTCAGCTAAAACATGCATGTGGAACCCAAGTATGATCAACCATGTGAACGGGAGACGTGTTCAAATATGTCTCAGTTTTCCTCCCCTGGTACTCGGGTGCAACATTCCAGACGCTTTACTAACACTCTCCCCACTTGGAGAGTCAGGCCCTTTAAACTCCTGTTTGGCACAGTTTGCAATTTCTGCGGAAGATGAACAGGAATAGCGAGAACCAATGAGAGGCTAGCTGGAGGTGTCTTGCCGGGCAAATTTAACTCTCATTTCCCACCAGGAAGAGGAATTAACCAAAGGCTCAGCGTGCCGTGCCGGAACCAGATTAGGGCCTGAAGCCATCCTGCGGTGTTGCGGCCAGCTCAAAAGAAAGCGAGTTGAAGAAAGGAGCTCAGGGGCAGTGTAATTCACAAACCTGCAGAGTTATAAATGACAGCTATCGTCCAAAAATAGACTGAAGTAAGGCTGCCAAGAGGACTTGAAAGCGGGGCAGAATTGCAGGAAACCGATTTCAGGAGGTAGACTGGAATTGCATTGAAAGCATAGGAAAAGAGGCAGAACGTCCACAATGATGCACTTGGCCAAAAAGGGCGTATGCGTTTTTTCCTGAATATACTCAGGAAAAAACCCATACGCCCTTTTTGGCCAACCAAGCAAGCTTGCAAAGGAAATCTGCACTACAATGAAGTCTCACTTCCCCCCGGTCAAAAGGGCCATCTGAAAAAAGTGTAAAATCCAGAAAGGCAGGACAGGCCATGGAGAACTGGGAGCCTTGTTATGCTGATGGGCGGGATGTAAATTGCCAACAGACACTCGGGAGAAGTGTATGGTGTTTCCTGAAACATCTAAAAAACAAAGCAACAGAACCTAGGGCACTTCCACTTATGGCCCTATAGCTTAGGGAAATTAAAATCAAAAAGACACAGCCACCCCAAAGTTTGGAACGGCTCTGTTTACAAGAACCTCGTTTACAGTACAAGTTCAACATCGCAGAAAGTGAAAAATGGATAAAGAAGTTGTGGTATTCACTTACAAAGCAATATCACTCAGCAATGAAATCTATGTCATCAGACCCTTAGCAGCACAATGAGTGGATTCAGGTATGATGATTCTAACTGAAATAAGTCACACAGAAAAAGAAACGTCATAAGATATCAGTAATACACGGAATGGAAACTTGGCTACACAGGAACTGAATTACAGAACAGAACAGGGTCTCAAATTTAGAAAAACAACTTATGCTTGCTTAAGGTTAAAGGTGAGTTGGGGTGCTGCATAAAACCAGAGATTGAAATGAGCACAGATAAAGTTCCTTAAGCCAAATATGGAATAGACAAGAGCTACTCCTTGCTCAACGAAATGGACTCAACACCGCATATTAAACGCCTAAGAATGTACCTGACTTGTAAGTATCTTAAAACCTATGGATTGCTATGTCTCCGAAAGAGAATCAAGCATGTGTACAGGGGCATAAACGCAGCAGTGATAGGATTGGAGAGGTTCGGTGAGCAAATGAAGACCCTTTGAAGTCATATTGCATGGTACCCATTCCACGGGTTTCAATTACCCAGGTTTTAGGTATTCTTCCTTCAGCTAAAACATGCATGTGGAACCCAGAGTATGATCAACCATGTGATCGGGAGACGTGTTCAAATATGTCTCAGTTTTCCTCCCCTGGTACTCGGGTGCAACATTCCAGACGCTTTACTAACACTCTCCCCACTAGGAGAGTCAGCGCCTTTAACCTCCTGTTTGGCCCAGTTTGCAAATTCTGCGGAAGATGAACAGGAATAGCGAGAACCAATGAGAGGGTAGCTGGAGGTGTCTGGACGGGCAAATTTAAATCTCATTTCCCAACAGGAAGAGGAAATAACCAAAGGCTCAGCGTGCCGTACCGGAACAAGATTAGGGCCTGAAACCATCCTGCGGTGTTGCGGCCAGCTCAAAAGAAAGCGAGTTGAAGAAAGGAGCTCAGGGGCACTGTAATTCACAAACCTGCAGAGTTATAAATGACAGCTATCGTCCAAAAATAGACTGAAGTAAGGCTGCCAAGAGGACTTGAAAGCGGGGCAGAATTGCAGGAAACCGATTTCAGGAGGTAGACTGGAATTGCATTGAAAGCATAGGAAAAGAGGCAGAACGTCCACAATGATGCACTTGGCCAAAAAGGGCGTATGCGTTTTTTCCTGAATATATTCAGGAAAAAACGCATACGCCCTTTTTGGCCAACCAAGCAAGCTTGCAAAGGAAATCTGCACTACAATGAAGTCTCACTTCCCCCCGGTCAAAAGGGCCATCTGAAAAAAGTGTAAAATCCAGAAAGGCAGGACAGGCCATGGAGAACTGGGAGCCTTGTTATGCTGATGGGCGGGATGTAAATTGCCAACAACCACTCGGGAGAAGTGTATGGTGTTTCCTGAAACATCTAAAAAACAAAGCAACAGAGCCTAGGGCACTGCCACTTATGGTCCTATAGCTTAGGGAAATTAAAATCAAAAAGACACAGCCACCCCAAAGTTTGGGACGCCTCTGTTTACAAGAACCTCGTTTACAGTACAAGTTCAACATCGCAGAAAGTGAAAAATGGATAAAGAAGTTGTGGTATTTACTTACAAAGCAATATCACTCAGCAATGAAATCTATGTCATCAGGCCCTTAGCATCACAATGAGTGGATTCAGGTATGATGATTCTAACTGAAATAAGTCACACAGAAAAAGAAACATCATAAGATATCAGTAATACACGGAATGTAAACTTGGCTACACAGGAACTGAATTACAGAACAGAACAGGGTCTCAAATTTAGAAAACCAACTTATGCTTGCTTAAGGGGAAAGGTGAGTTGGGGTGCTGCATAAAACCAGAGATTGAAATGAGCACAGATAAAGTTCCTTAAGTCAAATATGGAATAGACAAGAGCTACTCCTTGCTCAACGAAATGGACTCAACACCGCATATTAAACGTCTAAGAATGTACCTGACTAGTAAGTATCTTAAAACCTATGGATTGCTATGTCTCCGAAAGAGAATCAAGCATGTGTACAGGGGCATAAACGCAGCAGTGATAGGATTGGAGAGGTTCGGTGAGCAAATGAAGACCCTTTGAAGTCATATTGCATGGTACCCATTACACGGGTCTTAACTCTCCAGGTTTAAGGTATTCTTCCTTCAGCTAAAACATGCATGTGGAACCCAAGTATGATCAACCATGTGAACGGGAGACGTGTTCAAATATGTCTCAGTTTTCCTCCCCTGGTACTCGGGTGCAACATTCCAGACGCTTTACTAACACTCTCCCCACTTGGAGAGTCAGCGCCTTTAACCTCCTGTTTGGCCCAGTTTTGCAATTTCTGCGGAAGATGAACAGGAATAGCGAGAACCAATGAGAGACTAGCTGGAGGTGTTTGGACGGGCAAATTTAACTCTCATTTCCCACCAGGAAGAGGAAATAACCAAAGGCTCAGCGTGCCGTGCCGGAACCAGATTAGGGCCTGAAGCCATCCTGCGGTGTTGCGGCCAGGTCACAAGAAAGCAAGTTGAAGAAAGGAGCTCAGGGGCACTGTAATTCACAAACCTGCAGAGTTATAAATGACAGCTATCGTCCAAAAATAGACTGAAGTAAGGCTGCCAAGAGGACTTGAAAGCGGGGCAGAATTGCAGGAAACCGATTTCAGGAGGTAGACTGGAATTGCATTGAAAGCATAGGAAAAGAGGCAGAACGTCCACAATGATGCACTTGGCCAAAAAGGGCGTATGCGTTTTTTCCTGAATATATTCAGGAAAAAACGCATACGCCCTTTTTGGCCAACCAAGCAAGCTTGCAAAGGAAATCTGCACTACAATGAAGTCTCACTTCCCCCCGGTCAAAAGGGCCATCTGAAAAAAGTGTAAAATCCAGAAAGGCAGGACAGGCCATGGAGAACTGGGAGCCTTGTTATGCTGATGGGCGGGATGTAAATTGCCAACAGACACTCGGGAGAAGTGTATGGTGTTTCCTGAAACATCTAAAAAACAAAGCAACAGAGCCTAGGGCACTTCCACTTATGGTCCTATAGCTTAGGGAAATTAAAATCAAAAAGACACAGCCACCCCAAAGTTTGGGACGCCTCTGTTTACAAGAACCTCGTTTACAGTACAAGTTCAACATCACATAAAGTGAAAAATGGATAAAGAAGTTGTGGTATTTACTTACAAAGCAATATCACTCAGCAATGAAATCTATGTCATCAGGCCCTTAGCATCACAATGAGTGGATTCAGGTATGATGATTCTAACTGAAATAAGTCACACAGAAAAAGAAACATCATAAGATATCAGTAATACATGGAATGTAAACTTGGCTACACAGGAACTGAATTACAGAACAGAACAGGGACTCAAATTTAGAAAACCAACTTATGCTTGCTTAAGGGGAAAGGTGAGTTGGGGTGCTGCATAAAACCAGAGATTGAAATGAGCACAGATAAAGTTCCTTAAGCCAAATATGGAATAGACAAGAGCTACTCCTTGCTCAACGAAATGGACTCAACACCGCATATTGAACGCCTAACAATGTACCTGACTAGTAAGTATCTTAAAACCTATGGATTGCTATGTCTCCGAAAGAGAATCAAGCATGTGTACAGGGGCATAAACGCAGCAGTGATAGGATTGGAGAGGTTCGGTGAGCAAATGAAGACCCTTTGAAGTCATATTGCATGGTACCCATTCCAGGGGTTTCAAATACCCAGGTTTAAGGTATTCTTCCTTCAGCTAAAACATGCATGTGGAACCTAGAGTATGATCAACCATGTGATCGGGAGACGTGTTCAAATATGTCTCAGTTTTCCTCCCCTGGTACTCGGGTGCAACATTCCAGACGCTTTACTAACACTCTCCCCACTTGGAGAGTCAGCGCCTTTAACCTCCTGTTTGGCCCAGTTTGCAATTTCTGCGGAAGATGAACAGGAATAGCGAGAACAAATGAGAGGCTAGCTGGAGGTGTCTGGACGGGCAAATTTAACTCTCATTTCCCACCAGGAAGAGGAAATAACCAAAGGCTCAGCGTGCCGTACCGGAACCAGATTAGGGCCTGAAGCCATCCTGTGGTGTTGCGGCCAGCTCAAAAGAAAGCGAGTTGAAGAAAGGAGCTCAGGGGCACTGTAATTCACAAACCTGCAGAGTTATAAATGACAGCTATCGTCCAAAAATAGACTGAAGTAAGGCTGCCAAGAGGACTTGAAAGCGGGGCAGAATTGCAGGAAACCGATTTCAGGAGGTAGACTGGAATTGCATTGAAAGCATAGGAAAAGAGGCAGAACGTCCACAATGATGCACTTGGCCAAAAAGGGCGTATGCGTTTTTTCCTGAATATATTCAGGAAAAAACGCATACGCCCTTTTTGGCCAACCAAGCAAGCTTGCAAAGGAAATCTGCACTACAATGAAGTCTCACTTCCCCCCGGTCAAAAGGGCCATCTGAAAAAAGTGTAAAATCCAGAAAGGCAGGACAGGCCATGGAGAACTGGGAGCCTTGTTATGCTGATGGGCGGGATGTAAATTGCCAACAGACACTCGGGAGAAGTGTATGGTGTTTCCTGAAACATCTAAAAAACAAAGCAACAGAACCTAGGGCACTTCCACTTATGGCCCTATAGCTTAGGGAAATTAAAATCAAAAAGACACAGCCACCCCAAAGTTTGGAACAGCTCTGTTTACAAGAACCTCGTTTACAGTACAAGTTCAACATCGCAGAAAGTGAAAAATGGATAAAGAAGTTGTGGTATTCATTTACAAAGCAATATCACTCAGCAATGAAATCTATGTCATCAGGCCCTTAGCAGCACAATGAGTGGATTCAGGTATGATGATTCTAACTGAAATAAGTCACACAGAAAAAGAAACGTCATAAGATATCAGTAATACACGGAATGGAAACTTGGCTACACAGGAACTGAATTACAGAACAGAACAGGGTCTCAAATTTAGAAAACCAACTTATGCTTGCTTAAGGGTAAAGGTGAGTTGGGGTGCTGCATAAAACCAGAGATTGAAATGAGCACAGATAAAGTTCCTTAAGCCAAATATGGAATAGACAAGAGCTACTCCTTGCTCAACGAAATGGACTCAACACCGCATATTAAACGCCTAAGAATGTACCTGACTTGTAAGTATCTTAAAACCTATGGATTGCTATGTCTCCGAAAGAGAATCAAGCATGTGTACAGGGGCATAAACGCAGCAGTGATAGGATTGGAGAGGTTCGGTGAGCAAATGAAGACCCTTTGAAGTCATATTGCATGGTACCCATTCCACGGGTTTCAATTACCCAGGTTTTAGGTATTCTTCCTTCAGCTAAAACATGCATGTGGAACCCAGAGTATGATCAACCATGTGATTGGGAGACGTGTTCAAATATGTCTCAGTTTTCCTCCCCTGGTACTCGGGTGCAACATTCCAGACGCTTTACTAACACTCTCCCCACTTGGAGAGTCAGCGCCTTTAACCTCCTGTTTGGCCCAGTTTGCAATTTCTGCGGAAGATGAACAGGAATAGCGAGAACCAATGAGAGGGTAGCTGGAGGTGTCTGGACGGGCAAATTTAACTCTCATTTCCCAACAGGAAGAGGAAATAACCAAAGGCTCAGCGTGCCGTACCGGAACAAGATTAGGGCCTGAAGCCATCCTGCGGTGTTGCGGCCAGCTCAAAAGAAAGCGAGTTGAAGAAAGGAGCTCAGGGGCACTGTAATTCACAAACCTGCAGAGTTATAAATGACAGCTATCGTCCAAAAATAGACTGAAGTAAGGCTGCCAAGAGGACTTGAAAGCGGGGCAGAATTGCAGGAAACCGATTTCAGGAGGTAGACTGAAATTGCATTGAAAGCATAGGAAAAGACGCAGAACGTCCACAATGATGCACTTGGCCAAAAAGGGCGTATGCGTTTTTTCCTGAATATATTCAGGAAAAAACGCATACGCCCTTTTTGGCCAACCAAGCAAGCTTGCAAAGGAAATCTGCACTACAATGAAGTCTCACTTCCCCCCGGTCAAAAGGGCCATCTGAAAAAAGTGTAAAATCCAGAAAGGCAGGACAGGCCATGGAGAACTGGGAGCCTTGTTATGCTGATGGGCGGGATGTAAATTGCCAACAACCACTCGGGAGAAGTGTATGGTGTTTCCTGAAACATCTAAAAAACAAAGCAACAGAACCTAGGGCACTGCCACTTATGGTCCTATAGCTTAGGGAAATTAAAATCAAAAAGACACAGCCACCCCAAAGTTTGGGACGCCTCTGTTTACAAGAACCTCGTTTACAGTACAAGTTCAACATCGCAGAAAGTGAAAAATGGATAAAGAAGTTGTGGTATTTACTTACAAAGCAATATCACTCAGCAATGAAATCTATGTCATCAGGCCCTTAGCATCACAATGAGTGGATTCAGGTATGATGATTCTAACTGAAATAAGTCACACAGAAAAAGAAACATCATAAGATATCAGTAATACACGGAATGTAAACTTGGCTACACAGGAACTGAATTACAGAACAGAACAGGGTCTCAAATTTAGAAAACCAACTTATGCTTGCTTAAGGGGAAAGGTGAGTTGGGGTGCTGCATAAAACCAGAGATTGAAATGAGCACAGATAAAGTTCCTTAAGTCAAATATGGAATAGACAAGAGCTACTCCTTGCTCAACGAAATGGACTCAACACCGCATATTAAACGTCTAAGAATGTACCTGACTAGTAAGTATCTTAAAACCTATGGATTGCTATGTCTCCGAAAGAGAATCAAGCATGTGTACAGGGGCATAAACGCAGCAGTGATAGGATTGGAGAGGTTCGGTGAGCAAATGAAGACCCTTTGAAGTCATATTGCATGGTACCCATTACACGGGTCTTAACTCTCCAGGTTTAAGGTATTCTTCCTTCAGCTAAAACATGCATGTGGAACCCAAGTATGATCAACCATGTGAACGGGAGACGTGTTCAAATATGTCTCAGTTTTCCTCCCCTGGTACTCGGGTGCAACATTCCAGACGCTTTACTAACACTCTCCCCACTTGGAGAGTCAGCGCCTTTAACCTCCTGTTTGGCCCAGTTTTGCAATTTCTGCGGAAGATGAACAGGAATAGCGAGAACCAATGAGAGACTAGCTGGAGGTGTTTGGACGGGCAAATTTAACTCTCATTTCCCACCAGGAAGAGGAAATAACCAAAGGCTCAGCGTGCCGTGCCGGAACCAGATTAGGGCCTGAAGCCATCCTGCGGTGTTGCGGCCAGGTCACAAGAAAGCAAGTTGAAGAAAGGAGCTCAGGGGCACTGTAATTCACAAACCTGCAGAGTTATAAATGACAGCTATCGTCCAAAAATAGACTGAAGTAAGGCTGCCAAGAGGACTTGAAAGCGGGGCAGAATTGCAGGAAACCGATTTCAGGAGGTAGACTGGAATTGCATTGAAAGCATAGGAAAAGAGGCAGAACGTCCACAATGATGCACTTGGCCAAAAAGGGCGTATGCGTTTTTTCCTGAATATATTCAGGAAAAAACGCATACGCCCTTTTTGGCCAACCAAGCAAGCTTGCAAAGGAAATCTGCACTACAATGAAGTCTCACTTCCCCCCGGTCAAAAGGGCCATCTGAAAAAAGTGTAAAATCCAGAAAGGCAGGACAGGCCATGGAGAACTGGGAGCCTTGTTATGCTGATGGGCGGGATGTAAATTGCCAACAGACACTCGGGAGAAGTGTATGGTGTTTCCTGAAACATCTAAAAAACAAAGCAACAGAGCCTAGGGCACTTCCACTTATGGTCCTATAGCTTAGGGAAATTAAAATCAAAAAGACACAGTCACCCCAAAGTTTGGGACGCCTCTGTTTACAAGAACCTCGTTTACAGTACAAGTTCAACATCACATAAAGTGAAAAATGGATAAAGAAGTTGTGGTATTTACTTACAAAGCAATATCACTCAGCAATGAAATCTATGTCATCAGGCCCTTAGCATCACAATGAGTGGATTCAGGTATGATGATTCTAACTGAAATAAGTCACACAGAAAAAGAAACATCATAAGATATCAGTAATACATGGAATGTAAACTTGGCTACACAGGAACTGAATTACAGAACAGAACAGGGACTCAAATTTAGAAAACCAACTTATGCTTGCTTAAGGGGAAAGGTGAGTTGGGGTGCTGCATAAAACCAGAGATTGAAATGAGCACAGATAAAGTTCCTTAAGCCAAATATGGAATAGACAAGAGCTACTCCTTGCTCAACGAAATGGACTCAACACCGCATATTGAACGCCTAACAATGTACCTGACTAGTAAGTATCTTAAAACCTATGGATTGCTATGTCTCCGAAAGAGAATCAAGCATGTGTACAGGGGCATAAACGCAGCAGTGATAGGATTGGAGAGGTTCAGTGAGCAAATGAAGACCCTTTGAAGTCATATTGCATGGTACCCATTCCACGGGTCTCAACTCTCCAGGTTTAAGGTATTCTTCCTTCAGCTAAAACATGCATGTGGAACCGAAGTATGATCAACCATGTGAACGGGAGACGTGTTCAAATATGTCTCAGTTTTCCTCCCCTGGTACTCGGGTGCAACATTCCAGATGCTTTACTAACACTCTCCCCAATTGGAGAGTCAGCGCCTTTAACCTCCTGTTTGGCCCAGTTTGCAATTTCTGCGGAAGATGAACAGAAATAGCGAGAACCAATGAGAGACTAGCTGGAGGTGTCTGGACGGGCAAATTTAACTCTCATTTCCCACCAGGAAGAGGAAATAACCAAAGGCTCAGCGTGCCGTGCCGGAACCAGATTAGGGCCTGAAGCCATCCTGCGGTGTTGCGGCCAGGTCACAAGAAAGCGAGTTGAAGAAAGGAGCTCAGGGGCACTGTAATTCACAAACCTGCAGAGTTATAAATGACAGCTATCGTCCAAAAATAGACTGAAGTAAGGCTGCCAAGAGGACTTGAAAGCGGGGCAGAATTGCAGGAAACCGATTTCAGGAGGTAGACTGGAATTGCATTGAAAGCATAGGAAAAGACGCAGAACGTCCACAATGATGCACTTGGCCAAAAAGGGCGTATGCGTTTTTTCCTGAATATATTCAGGAAAAAACGCATACGCCCTATTTGGCCAACCAAGCAAGCTTGCAAAGGAAATCTGCACTACAATGAAGTCTCACTTCCCCCCGGTCAAAAGGGCCATCTGAAAAAAGTGTAAAATCCAGAAAGGCAGGACAGGCCATGGAGAACTGGGAGCCTTGTTATGCTGATGGGCGGGATGTAAATTGCCAACAACCACTCGGGAGAAGTGTATGGTGTTTCCTCAAACATCTAAAAAACAAAGCAACAGAGCCTAGGGCACTGCCACTTATGGTCCTATAGCTTAGGGAAATTAAAATCAAAAAGACACAGCCACCCCAAAATTTGGGACGCCTCTGTTTACAAGAACCTCATTTCCAGTACAAGTTCAACATCGCAGAAAGTGAAAAATGGATAAAGAAGTTGTGGTATTTACTTACAAAGCAATATCACTCAGCAATGAAATCTATGTCATCAGGCCCTTAGCAGCACAATGAGTGGATTCAGGTATGATGATTCTAACTGAAATAAGTCACACAGAAAAAGAAACATCATAAGATATCAGTAATACACGGAATGTAAACTTGGCTACACAGGAACTGAATTACAGAACAGAACAGGGACTCAAATTTAGAAAGCCAACTTATGCTTGCTTAAGGGGAAAGGTGAGTTGGGGTGCTGCATAAAACCAGAGATTGAAATGAGCACAGATAATGTTCCTTAAGCCAAATATGGAATAGACAAGAGCTACTCCTTGCTCAACGAAATGTACTCAACACCGCATATTAAACGCCTAAGAATGTACCTGACTAGTAAGTATCTTAAAACCTATGGATTGCTATGTCTCCGAAAGAGAATCAAGCATGTGTACAGGGGCATAAACGCAGCAGTGATAGGATTGGAGAGGTTCGGTGAGCAAATGAAGACCCTTTGAAGTCATATTGCATGGTACCCATTACACGGGTCTTAACTCTCCAGGTTTAAGGTATTCTTCCTTCAGCTAAAACATGCATGTGGAACCCAAGTATGATCAACCATGTGAACGGGAGACGTGTTCAAATATGTCTCAGTTTTCCTCCCCTGGTACTCGGGTGCAACATTCCAGACGCTTTACTAACACTCTCCCCACTTGGAGAGTCAGCGCCTTTAACCTCCTGTTTGGCCCAGTTTGCAATTTATGCGGAAGATGAACAGGAATAGCAAGAATCAATGGGAGGCTAGCTGGAGGTGTCTGGACGGGCAAATTTAACTCTCATTTCCCACCAGGAAGAGGAAATAACCAAAGGCACAGCGTGCCGTGCCGGAACCAGATTAGGGCCTGAAGCCATCCTGCGGTGTTGCGGCCAGGCCAAAATAAAGCAAGTTGAAGAAAGGAGCTCTGGGGCACTGTAATTCACAAACCTGCAGAGTTATAAATGACAGCTATCGTCCAAAAATAGACTGAAGTAAGGCTGCCAAGAGGACTTGAAAGCGGGGCAGAATTGCAGGAAACCGATTTCAGGAGGTAGACTGGAATTGCATTGAAAGCATAGGAAAAGAGGCAGAACGTCCACAATGATGCACTTGGCCAAAAAGGGCGTATGCGTTTTTTCCTGAATATATTCAGGAAAAAACGCATACGCCCTTTTTGGCCAACCAAGCAAGCTTGCAAAGGAAATCTGCACTACAATGAAGTCTCACTTCCCCCCGGTCAAAAGGGCCATCTGAAAAAAGTGTAAAATCCAGAAAGGCAGGACAGGCCATGGAGAACTGGGAGCCTTGTTATGCTGATGGGCGGGATGTAAATTGCCAACAGACACTCGGGAGAAGTGTATGGTGTTTCCTGAAACATCTAAAAAACAAAGCAACAGAGCCTAGGGCACTTCCACTTATGGTCCTATAGCTTAGGGAAATTAAAATCAAAAAGACACAGTCACCCCAAAGTTTGGGACGCCTCTGTTTACAAGAACCTCGTTTACAGTACAAGTTCAACATCACATAAAGTGAAAAATGGATAAAGAAGTTGTGGTATTTACTTACAAAGCAATATCACTCAGCAATGAAATCTATGTCATCAGGCCCTTAGCATCACAATGAGTGGATTCAGGTATGATGATTCTAACTGAAATAAGTCACACAGAAAAAGAAACATCATAAGATATCAGTAATACACGGAATGTAAACTTGGCTACACAGGAACTGAATTACAGAACAGAACAGGGACTCAAATTTAGAAAACCAACTTATGCTTGCTTAAGGGGAAAGGTGAGTTGGGGTGCTGCATAAAACCAGAGATTGAAATGAGCACAGATAAAGTTCCTTAAGCCAAATATGGAATAGACAAGAGCTACTCCTTGCTCAACGAAATGGACTCAACACCGCATATTGAACGCCTAACAATGTACCTGACTAGTAAGTATCTTAAAACCTATGGATTGCTATGTCTCCGAAAGAGAATCAAGCATGTGTACAGGGGCATAAACGCAGCAGTGATAGGATTGGAGAGGTTCAGTGAGCAAATGAAGACCCTTTGAAGTCATATTGCATGGTACCCATTCCACGGGTCTCAACTCTCCAGGTTTAAGGTATTCTTCCTTCAGCTAAAACATGCATGTGGAACCCAAGTATGATCAACCATGTGAACGGGAGACGTGTTCAAATATGTCTCAGTTTTCCTCCCCTGGTACTCGGGTGCAACATTCCAGATGCTTTACTAACACTCTCCCCAATTGGAGAGTCAGCGCCTTTAACCTCCTGTTTGGCCCAGTTTGCAATTTCTGCGGAAGATGAACAGAAATAGCGAGAACCAATGAGAGACTAGCTGGAGGTGTCTGGACGGGCAAATTTAACTCTCATTTCCCACCAGGAAGAGGAAATAACCAAAGGCTCAGCGTGCCGTGCCGGAACCAGATTAGGGCCTGAAGCCATCCTGCGGTGTTGCGGCCAGGTCACAAGAAAGCGAGTTGAAGAAAGGAGCTCAGGGGCACTGTAATTCACAAACCTGCAGAGTTATAAATGACAGCTATCGTCCAAAAATAGACTGAAGTAAGGCTGCCAAGAGGACTTGAAAGCGGGGCAGAATTGCAGGAAACCGATTTCAGGAGGTAGACTGGAATTGCATTGAAAGCATAGGAAAAGACGCAGAACGTCCACAATGATGCACTTGGCCAAAAAGGGCGTATGCGTTTTTTCCTGAATATATTCAGGAAAAAACGCATACGCCCTATTTGGCCAACCAAGCAAGCTTGCAAAGGAAATCTGCACTACAATGAAGTCTCACTTCCCCCCGGTCAAAAGGGCCATCTGAAAAAAGTGTAAAATCCAGAAAGGCAGGACAGGCCATGGAGAACTGGGAGCCTTGTTATGCTGATGGGCGGGATGTAAATTGCCAACAACCACTCGGGAGAAGTGTATGGTGTTTCCTCAAACATCTAAAAAACAAAGCAACAGAGCCTAGGGCACTGCCACTTATGGTCCTATAGCTTAGGGAAATTAAAATCAAAAAGACACAGCCACCCCAAAATTTGGGACGCCTCTGTTTACAAGAACCTCATTTCCAGTACAAGTTCAACATCGCAGAAAGTGAAAA
Organism: Stenella coeruleoalba; assembly: GCF_951394435.1. Taxonomy (NCBI): domain Eukaryota; kingdom Metazoa; phylum Chordata; class Mammalia; order Artiodactyla; family Delphinidae; genus Stenella; species Stenella coeruleoalba. Next base: position 32,231,896 of record NC_137151.1, on the reverse strand, counting down.
ATGGATAAAGAAGTTGTGGTATTTACTTACAAAGCAATATCACTCAGCAATGAAATCTATGTCATCAGGCCCTTAGCAGCACAATGAGTGGATTCAGGTATGATGATTCTAACTGAAATAAGTCACACAGAAAAAGAAACATCATAAGATATCAGTAATACACGGAATGTAAACTTGGCTACACAGGAACTGAATTACAGAACAGAACAGGGACTCAAATTTAGAAAGCCAACTTATGCTTGCTTAAGGGGAAAGGTGAGTTGGGGTGCTGCATAAAACCAGAGATTGAAATGAGCACAGATAATGTTCCTTAAGCCAAATATGGAATAGACAAGAGCTACTCCTTGCTCAACGAAATGTACTCAACACCGCATATTAAACGCCTAAGAATGTACCTGACTAGTAAGTATCTTAAAACCTATGGATTGCTATGTCTCCGAAAGAGAATCAAGCATGTGTACAGGGGCATAAACGCAGCAGTGATAGGATTGGAGAGGTTCGGTGAGCAAATGAAGACCCTTTGAAGTCATATTGCATGGTACCCATTACACGGGTCTTAACTCTCCAGGTTTAAGGTATTCTTCCTTCAGCTAAAACATGCATGTGGAACCCAAGTATGATCAACCATGTGAACGGGAGACGTGTTCAAATATGTCTCAGTTTTCCTCCCCTGGTACTCGGGTGCAACATTCCAGACGCTTTACTAACACTCTCCCCACTTGGAGAGTCAGCGCCTTTAACCTCCTGTTTGGCCCAGTTTGCAATTTATGCGGAAGATGAACAGGAATAGCAAGAATCAATGGGAGGCTAGCTGGAGGTGTCTGGACGGGCAAATTTAACTCTCATTTCCCACCAGGAAGAGGAAATAACCAAAGGCACAGCGTGCCGTGCCCGAACCAGATTAGGGCCTGAAGCCATCCTGCGGTGTTGCGGCCAGGCCAAAATAAAGCAAGTTGAAGAAAGGAGCTCTGGGGCACTGTAATTCACAAACCTGCAGAGTTATAAATGACAGCTATCGTCCAAAAATAGACTGAAGTAAGGCTGCCAAGAGGACTTGAAAGCGGGGCAGAATTGCAGGAAACCGATTTCAGGAGGTAGACTGGAATTGCATTGAAAGCATAGGAAAAGAGGCAGAACGTCCACAATGATGCACTTGGCCAAAAAGGGCGTATGCGTTTTTTCCTGAATATATTCAGGAAAAAACGCATACGCCCTTTTTGGCCAACCAAGCAAGCTTGCAAAGGAAATCTGCACTACAATGAAGTCTCACTTCCCCCCGGTCAAAAGGGCTATCTGAAAAAAGTGTAAAATCCAGAAAGGCAGGACAGGCCATGGAGAACTGGGAGCCTTGTTATGCTGATGGGCGGGATGTAAATTCCCAACAGACACTTGGGAGAAGTGTATGGTGTTTCCTGAAACATCTAAAAAACAAAGCAACAGAGCCTAGGGCACTTCCACTTATGGTCCTATACCTTAGGGAAATTAAAATCAAAAAGACACAGCCACCCCAAAGTTTGGGACGCCTCCGTTTACAAGAACCTCGATTACCGTACAAGTTCAATATCACAGAAAGTGAAAAATGGATAAAGAACTTGTGGTACTTACGTACAATGCAGTATCACTCAGCAATGAAATCTATGTCATCAGTCCCGTAGCAGCATAATGAGTGGATTCAGGTATGATGATTCTAACTGAAATAAGTCACACAGAAAAAGAAACATCATAAGATATCAGTAATACACGGAATGGAAACTTGGCTACACAGGAACTGAATTACAGAACAGAACAGGGTCTCAAAATTAGAAAAACAACTTATGCTTGCTTAAGGGTAAAGGTGAGTTGGGGTGCTGCATAAAACCAGAGATTGAAATGAGCACAGATAAAGTTCCTTAAGCCAAATATGGAATAGACAAGAGCTACTCCTTGCTCAACGAAATGGACTCAACACCGCATATTAAACGCCTAAGAATGTACCTGACTTGTAAGTATCTTAAAACCTATGGATTGCTATGTCTCCGAAAGAGAATCAAGCATGTGTACAGGGGCATAAACACAGCAGTGATAGGATTGGAGAGGTTCGGTGAGCAAATGAAGACCCTTTGAAGTCATATTGCATGGTACCCATTCCACGGGTTTCAACTACCCAGGTTTAAGGTATTCTTCCTTCAGCTAAAACATGCATGTGGAACCTAGAGTATGATCAACCATGTGATCGGGAGACGTGTTCAAATATGTCTCAGTTTTCCTCCCCTGGTACTCGCGTGCAACATTCCAGACGCTTTACTAACACTCTCCCCTCTTGGAGAGTCAGTCCCTTTAACCTCCTGTTTGGCCCAGTTTGCAATTTCTGCGGAAGATGAACAGGAATAGCGAGAACCAATGAGAGGCTAGCTGGAGGTGTCTGGACGGGCAAATTTAACTCTCATTTCCCACCAGGAAGAGGAATTAACCAAAGGCTCAGCATGCCGGGCCGGAACCAGATTAGGGCCTGAAGCCATCCTGCGGTGTTGCGGCCAGGTCACAAGAAAGCGAGTTGAAGAAAGGAGCTCAGGGGCACTGTAATTCACAAACCTGCAGAGTTATAAATGACAGCTATCGTCCAAAAATAGACTGAAGTAAGGCTGCCAAGAGGACTTGAAAGCGGGGCAGAATTGCAGGAAACCGATTTCAGGAGGTAGACTGGAATTGCATTGAAAGCATAGGAAAAGACGCAGAACGTCCACAATGATGCACTTGGCCAAAAAGGGCGTATGCGTTTTTTCCTGAATATATTCAGGAAAAAACGCATACGCCCTTTTTGGCCAACCAAGCAAGCTTGCAAAGGAAATCTGCACTACAATGAAGTCTCACTTCCCCCCGGTCAAAAGGGCCATCTGAAAAAAGTGTAAAAACCAGAAAGGCAGAACAGGCCATGGAGAACTGGGAACCTTGTTATGCTGATGGGCGGGATGTAAATTGCCAACAGACACTCGGGAGAAGTGTATGGTGTTTCCTGAAACATCTAAAAAACAAAGCAACAGAGCCTAGTGCACTGCCACTTATGGTCCTATAGCTTAGGGAAATTAAAATCAAAAAGAAACAGCCACCCTAAAGTTTGGGACGCCTCTGTTTACAAGAACCTCGTTTACAGTACAAGTTCAACATCGCAGAAAGTGAAAAATGGATAAAGAAGTTGTGGTATTTACTTACAAAGCAATATCACTCAGCAATGAAATCTGTGTCATCAGGCCCTTAGCAGCACAATGAGTGGATTCAGGTATGATGATTCTAACTGAAGTAAGTCACACAGAAAAAGAAACATCATAAGATATCAGTAATACACGGAATGTAAACTTGGCTACACAGGAACTGAATTACAGAACAGAACAGGGTCTCAAATTTAGAAAACCAACTATGCTTGCATAAGGGTAAAGGTGAGTTGGGGTGCTGCATAAAACCAGAGATTGAAATGAGCACAGATAAAGTTCCTTAAGTCAAATATGGAATAGACAAGAGCTACTCCTTGCTCAACGAAATGGACTCAACACCGCATATTAAACGCCTAAGAATGTGCCTGACTAGTAAGTATCTTAAAACCTATGGATTGCTATGTCTCCGAAAGAGAATCAAGCATGTGTACAGGGGCATAAACGCAGCAGTGATAGGATTGGAGAGGTTCAGTGAGCAAATGAAGACCCTTTGAAGTCATATTGCATGGTACCCATTCCACGGGTCTCAACTCTCCAGGTTTAAGGTATTCTTCCTTCAGCTAAAACATGCATGTGGAACCCAAGTATGATCAACCATGTGAACGGGAGACGTGTTCAAATATGTCTCAGTTTTCCTCCCCTGGTACTCGGGTGCAACATTCCAGACGCTTTACTAACACTCTCCCCACTTGGAGAGTCAGCGCCTTTAACCTCCTGTTTGGCCCAGTTTGCAATTTATGCGGAAGATGAACAGGAATAGCGAGAACCAATGAGAGGCTAGCTGGAGGTGTCTGGACGGGCAAATTTAACTCTCATTTCCCACAAGGAAGAGGAAATAACCAAAGGCTCAGCGTGCCGGGCCGGAACCAGATTAGGGCCTGAAGCCATCCTGCGGTGTTGCGGCCAGGTCACAAGAAAGCGAGTTGAAGAAAGGAGCTCAGGGGCACTGTAATTCAAAAACCTGCAGAGTTATAAATGACAGCTATCGTCCAAAAATAGACTGAAGTAAGGCTGCCAAGAGGACTTGAAAGCGGGGCAGAATTGCAGGAAACCGATTTCAGGAGGTAGACTGGAATTGCATTGAAAGCATAGGAAAAGAGGCAGAACGTCCACAATGATGCACTTGGCCAAAAAGGGCGTATGCGTTTTTTCCTGAATATATTCAGGAAAAAACGCATACGCCCTTTTTGGCCAACCAAGCAAGCTTGCAAAGGAAATCTGCACTACAATGAAGTCTCACTTCCCCCCGGTCAAAAGGGCCATCTGAAAAAAGTGTAAAATCCAGAAAGGCAGGACAGGCCATGGAGAACTGGGAGCCTTGTTATGCTGATGGGCGGGATGTAAATTGCCAACAACCACTCGGGAGAAGTGTATGGTGTTTCCTGAAACATCTAAAAAACAAAGCAACAGAGCCTAGGGCACTGCCACTTATGGTCCTATAGCTTAGGGAAATTAAAATCAAAAAGACACAGCCACCCTAAAGTTTGGGACGCCTCTGTTTACAAGAACCTCGTTTACAGTACAAGTTCAACATCGCAGAAAGTGAAAAATGGATAAAGAAGTTGTGGTATTTACTTACAAAGCAATATCACTCAGCAATGAAATCTATGTCATCAGGCCCTTAGCATCACAATGAGTGGATTCAGGTATGATGATTCTAACTGAAATAAGTCACACAGAAAAAGAAACATCATAAGATATCAGTAATACACGGAATGTAAACTTGGCTACACAGGAACTGAATTACAGAACAGAACAGGGTCTCAAATTTAGAAAACCAACTTATGCTTGCTTAAGGGTAAAGGTGAGTTGGGGTGCTGCATAAAACCAGAGATTGAAATGAGCACAGATAAAGTTCCTTAAGTCAAATATGGAATAGACAAGAGCTACTCCTTGCTCAACGAAATGGACTCAACACCGCATATTAAACGCCTAAGAATGTACCTGACTAGTAAGTATCTTAAAACCTATGGATTGCTATGTCTCCGAAAGAGAATCAAGCATGTGTACAGGGGCATAAACGCAGCAGTGATAGGATTGGAGAGGTTCGGTGAGCAAATGAAGACCCTTTGAAGTCATATTGCATGGTACCCATTACACGGGTCTTAACTCTCCAGGTTTAAGGTATTCTTCCTTCAGCTAAAACATGCATGTGGAACCCAAGTATGATCAACCATGTGAACGGGAGACGTGTTCAAATATGTCTCAGTTTTCCTCCCCTGGTACTCGGGTGCAACATTCCAGACGCTTTACTAACACTCTCCTGACTTGGAGAGTCAGGCCCTTTAAACTCCTGTTTGGCACAGTTTGCAATTTCTGCGGAAGATGAACAGGAATAGCGAGAACCAATGAGAGCTAGCTGGAGGTGTCTGGACGGGCAAATTTAACTCTCATTTCCCACCAGGAAGAGGAATTAACCAAAGGCTCAGCGTGCCGTGCCGGAACCAGATTAGGGCCTGAAGACATCCTGCGGTGTTGCGGCCAGCTCACAAGAAAGCGAGTTGAAGAAAGGAGCTCAGGGGCAGTGTAATTCACAAACCTGCAGAGTTATAAATGACAGCTATCGTCCAAAAATAGACTGAAGTAAGGCTGCCAAGAGGACTTGAAAGCGGGGCAGAATTGCAGGAAACCGATTTCAGGAGGTAGACTGGAATTGCATTGAAAGCATAGGAAAAGAGGCAGAACGTCCACAATGATGCACTTGGCCAAAAAGGGCGTATGCGTTTTTTCCTGAATATATTCAGGAAAAAACGCATACGCCCTTTTTGGCCAACCAAGCAAGCTTGCAAAGGAAATCTGCACTACAATGAAGTCTCACTTCCCCCCGGTCAAAAGGGCCATCTGAAAAAAGTGTAAAATCCAGAAAGGCAGAACAGGCCATGGAGAACTGGGAGCCTTGTTATGCTGATGGGCGGGATGTAAATTCCCAACAGACACTTGGGAGAAGTGTATGGTGTTTCCTGAAACATCTAAAAAACAAAGCAACAGAGCCTAGGGCACTTCCACTTATGGTCCTATACCTTAGGGAAATTAAAATCAAAAAGACACAGCCACCCCAAAGTTTGGGACGCCTCCGTTTACAAGAACCTCGATTACCGTACAAGTTCAATATCACAGAAAGTGAAAAATGGATAAAGAACTTGTGGTACTTACGTACAATGCAGTATCACTCAGCAATGAAATCTATGTCATCAGTCCCGTAGCAGCATAATGAGTGGATTCAGGTACGATGATTCTAACTGAAATAAGTCACACAGAAAAAGAAACATCATAAGATATCAGTAATACACGGAATGGAAACTTGGCTACACAGGAACTGAATTACAGAACAGAACAGGGTCTCAAATTTAGAAAAACAACTTATGCTTGCTTAAGGGTAAAGGTGAGTTGGGGTGCTGCATAAAACCAGAGATTGAAATGAGCACAGATAAAGTTCCTTAAGCCAAATATGGAATAGACAAGAGCTACTCCTTGCTCAACGAAATGGACTCAACACCGCATATTAAACGCCTAAGAATGTACCTGACTTGTAAGTATCTTAAAACCTATGGATTGCTATGTCTCCGAAAGAGAATCAAGCATGTGTACAGGGGCATAAACAAAGCAGTGATAGGATTGGAGAGGTTCGGTGAGCAAATGAAGACCCTTTGAAGTCATATTGCATGGTACCCATTCCACGGGTTTCAACTACCCAGGTTTAAGGTATTCTTCCTTCAGCTAAAACATGCATGTGGAACCTAGAGTATGATCAACCATGTGATCGGGAGACGTGTTCAAATATGTCTCAGATTTCCTTCCCTGCTACTCGCGTGCAACATTCCAGACGCTTTACTAACACTCTCCCCTCTTGGAGAGTCAGTCCCTTTAACCTCCTGTTTGGCCCAGTTTGCAATTTCTGCGGAAGATGAACAGGAATAGCGAGAACCAATGAGAGGCTAGCTGGAGGTGTCTGGACGGGCAAATTTAACTCTCATTTCCCACCAGGAAGAGGAATTAACCAAAGGCTCAGCATGCCGGGCCGGAACCAGATTAGGGCCTGAAGCCATCCTGCGGTGTTGCGGCCAGGTCACAAGAAAGCGAGTTGAAGAAAGGAGCTCAGGGGCACTGTAATTCACAAACCTGCAGAGTTATAAATGACAGCTATCGTCCAAAAATAGACTGAAGTAAGGCTGCCAAGAGGACTTGAAAGCGGGGCAGAATTGCAGGAAACCGATTTCAGGAGGTAGACTGGAATTGCATTGAAAGCATAGGAAAAGAGGCAGAACGTCCACAATGATGCACTTGGCCAAAAAGGGCGTATGCGTTTTTTCCTGAATATATTCAGGAAAAAACGCATACGCCCTTTTTGGCCAACCAAGCAAGCTTGCAAAGGAAATCTGCACTACAATGAAGTCTCACTTCCCCCCGGTCAAAAGGGCCATCTGAAAAAAGTGTAAAATCCAGAAAGGCAGGACAGGCCATGGAGAACTGGGAGCCTTGTTATGCTGATGGGCGGGATGTAAATTGCCAACAGACACTCGGGAGAAGTGTATGGTGTTTCCTGAAACATCTAAAAAACAAAGCAACACAGCCTAGGGCACTTCCACTTATGGTCCTATAGCTTAGGGAAATTAAAATCAAAAAGACACAGCCACCCCAAAGTTTGGGACGCCTCTGTTTACAAGAACCTCGTTTACAGTACAAGTTCAACATTGCAGAAAGTGAAAAATGGATAAAGAAGTTGTGGTATTTACTTACAAAGCAATATCACTCAGCAATGAAATCTGTGTCATCAGGCCCTTAGCAGCACAATGAGTGGATTCAGGTATGATGATTCTAACTGAAGTAAGTCACACAGAAAAAGAAACATCATAAGATATCAGTAATACACGGAATGTAAACTTGGCTACACAGGAACTGAATTACAGAACAGAACAGGGTCTCAAATTTAGAAAACCAACTTATGCTTGCTTAAGGGTAAAGGTGAGTTGGGGTGCTGCATAAAACCAGAGATTGAAATGAGCACAGATAAAGTTCCTTAAGTCAAATATGGAATAGACAAGAGCTACTCCTTGCTCAACGAAATGGACTCAACACCGCATATTAAACGCCTAAGAATGTACCTGACTAGTAAGTATCTTAAAACCTATGGATTGCTATGTCTCCGAAAGAGAATCAAGCATGTGTACAGGGGCATAAACGCAGCAGTGATAGGATTGGAGAGGTTCGGTGAGCAAATGAAGACCCTTTGAAGTCATATTGCATGGTACCCATTACACGGGTCTTAACTCTCCAGGTTTAAGGTATTCTTCCTTCAGCTAAAACATGCATGTGGAACCCAAGTATGATCAACCATGTGAATGGGAGACGTGTTCAAATATGTCTCAGTTTTCCTCCCCTGGTACTCGGGTGCAACATTCCAGACGCTTTACTAACACTCTCCCCACTTGGAGAGTCAGCGCCTTTAACCTCCTGTTTGGCCCAGTTTGCAATTTATGTGGAAGATGAACAGGAATAGCGAGAACCAATGAGAGACTAGCTGGAGGTGTCTGGACGGGCAAATTTAACTCTCATTTCCCACCAGGAAGAGGAAATAACCAAAGGCTCAGCGTGCCGTGCCGGAACCAGATTAGGGCCTGAAGCCATCCTGCGGTGTTGTGGCCAGGTCACAAGAAAGCGAGTTGAAGAAAGGAGCTCAGGGGCACTGTAATTCACAAACCTGCAGAGTTATAAATGACAGCTATCGTCCAAAAATAGACTGAAGTAAGGCTGCCAAGAGGACTTGAAAGCGGGGCAGAATTGCAGGAAACCGATTTCAGGAGGTAGACTGGAATTGCATTGAAAGCATAGGAAAAGAGGCAGAACGTCCACAATGATGCACTTGGCCAAAAAGGGCGTATGCGTTTTTTCCTGAATATATTCAGGAAATAACGCATACGCCCTTTTTGGCCAACCAAGCAAGCTTGCAAAGGAAATCTGCACTACAATGAAGTCTCACTTCCCCCCGGTCAAAAGGGCCATCTGAAAAAAGTGTAAAAACCAGAAAGGCAGGACAGGCCATGGAGAACTGGGAGCCTTGTTATGCTGATGGGCGGGATGTAAATTGCCAACAGACACTCGGGAGAAGTGTATGGTGTTTCCTGAAACATCTAAAAAACAAAGCAACAGAGCCTAGTGCACTGCCACTTATGGTCCTATAGCTTAGGGAAATTAAAATCAAAAAGAAACTGCCACCCTAAAGTTTGGGACGCCTCTGTTTACAAGAACCTCGTTTACAGTACAAGTTCAACATCGCAGAAAGTGAAAAATGGATAAAGAAGTTGTGGTATTTACTTACAAAGCAATATCACTCAGCAATGAAATCTGTGTCATCAGGCCCTTAGCAGCACAATGAGTGGATTCAGGTATGATGATTCTAACTGAAGTAAGTCACACAGAAAAAGAAACATCATAAGATATCAGTAATACACGGAATGTAAACTTGGCTACACAGGAACTGAATTACAGAACAGAACAGGGTCTCAAATTTAGAAAACCAACTATGCTTGCATAAGGGTAAAGGTGAGTTGGGGTGCTGCATAAAACCAGAGATTGAAATCAGCACAGATAAAGTTCCTTAAGTCAAATATGGAATAGACAAGAGCTACTCCTTGCTCAACGAAATGGACTCAACACCGCATATTAAACGTCTAAGAATGTGCCTGACTAGTAAGTATCTTAAAACCTATGGATTGCTATGTCTCCGAAAGAGAATCAAGCATGTGTACAGGGGCATAAACGCAGCAGTGATAGGATTGGAGAGGTTCGGTGAGCAAATGAAGACCCTTTGAAGTCATATTGCATGGTACCCATTCCACGGGTCTCAACTCTCCAGGTTTAAGGTATTCTTCCTTCAGCTAAAACATGCATGTGGAACCCAAGTATGATCAACCATGTGAACGGGAGACGTGTTCAAATATGTCTCAGTTTTCCTCCCCTGGTACTCGGGTGCAACATTCCAGACGCTTTACTAACACTCTCCCCACTTGGAGAGTCAGCGCCTTTAACCTCCTGTTTGGCCCAGTTTGCAATTTCTGCGGAAGATGAACAGGAATAGCGAGAACCAATGAGAAGCTAGCTGGAGGTGTCTGGACGGGCAAATTTAACTCTCATTTCCCACCAGGAAGAGGAAATAACCAAAGGCTCAGCGTGCCGGGCCGGAACCAGATTAGGGCCTGAAGCCATCCTGCGGTGTTGCGGCCAGGTCACAAGAAAGCGAGTTGAAGAAAGGAGCTCAGGGGCACTGTAATTCAAAAACCTGCAGAGTTATAAATGACAGCTATCGTCCAAAAATAGACTGAAGTAAGGCTGCCAAGAGGACTTGAAAGCGGGGCAGAATTGCAGGAAACCGATTTCAGGAGGTAGACTGGAATTGCATTGAAAGCATAGGAAAAGAGGCAGAACGTCCACAATGATGCACTTGGCCAAAAAGGGCGTATGCGTTTTTTCCTGAATATATTCAGGAAAAAACGCATACGCCCTTTTTGGCCAACCAAGCAAGCTTGCAAAGGAAATCTGCACTACAATGAAGTCTCACTTCCCCCCGGTCAAAAGGGCCATCTGAAAAAAGTGTAAAATCCAGAAAGGCAGGACAGGCCATGGAGAACTGGGAGCCTTGTTATGCTGATGGGCGGGATGTAAATTGCCAACAGACACTCGGGAGAAGTGTATGGTGTTTCCTGAAACATCTAAAAAACAAAGCAACAGAACCTAGGGCACTTCCACTTATGGTCCTATAGCTTAGGGAAATTAAAATCAAAAAGACACAGCCACCCCAAAGTTTGGAATGGCTCTGTTTACAAGAACCTCGTTTACAGTACAAGTTCAACATCGCAGAAAGTGAAAAATGGATAAAGAAGTTGTGGTATTTACTTACAAAGCAATATCACTCAGCAATGAAATCTGTGTCATCAGGCCCTTAGCAGCACAATGAGTGGATTCAGGTATGATGATTCTAACTGAAGTAAGTCACACAGAAAAAGAAACATCATAAGATATCAGTAATACACGGAATGTAAACTTGGCTACACAGGAACTGAATTACAGAACAGAACAGGGTCTCAAATTTAGAAAACCAACTATGCTTGCTTAAGGGTAAAGGTGAGTTGGGGTGCTGCATAAAACCAGAGATTGAAATGAGCACAGATAAAGTTCCTTAAGTCAAATATGGAATAGACAAGAGCTACTCCTTGCTCAACGAAATGGACTCAACACCGCATATTAAACGCCTAAGAATGTACCTGACTAGTAAGTATCTTAAAACCTATGGATTGCTATGTCTCCGAAAGAGAATCAAGCATGTGTACAGGGGCATAAACGCAGCAGTGATAGGATTGGAGAGGTTCGGTGAGCAAATGAAGACCCTTTGAAGTCATATTGCATGGTACCCATTCCACGGGTTTCAACTACCCAGGTTTAAGGTATTCTTCCTTCAGCTAAAACATGCATGTGGAACCTAGAGTATGATCAACCATGTTATCGGGAGACGTGTTCAAATATGTCTCAGTTGTCCTCCCCTGGTACTCGGGTGCAACATTCCAGACGCTTTACTAACACTCTCCCCACTTGGAGAGTCAGTCACTTTAACCTCCTGTTTGGCCCAGTTTGCAATTTCTGCGGAAGATGAACAGGAATAGCGAGAACCAATGAGAGGCTAGCTGGAGGTGTCTGGACGGGCAAATTTAACTCTCATTTCCCACCAGGAAGAGGAATTAACCAAAGGCTCATCATGCCGGGCCGGATCCAGATTAGGGCCTGAAGCCATCCTGCGGTGTTGCGGCCAGCTCACAAGAAAGCGAGTTGAAGAAAGGAGCTCAGGGGCAGTGTAATTCACAAACCTGCAGAGTTATAAATGACAGCTATCGTCCAAAAATAGACTGAAGTAAGGCTGCCAAGAGGACTTGAAAGCGGGGCAGAATTGCAGGAAACCGATTTCAGGAGGTAGACTGGAATTGCATTGAAAGCATAGGAAAAGAGGCAGAACGTCCACAATGATGCACTTGGCCAAAAAGGGCGTATGCGTTTTTTCCTGAATATATTCAGGAGAAAACGCATACGCCGTTTTTGGCCAACCAAGCAAGCAAGCAAAGGAAATCTGCACTACAATGAAGTCTCACTTCCCCCCGGTCAAAAGGGCCATCTGAAAAAAGTGTAAAATACAGAAAGGCAGGACAGGCCATTGAGAACTGGGAGCCTTGTTATGCTGATGGGCGGGATGTAAATTGCCAACAGACACTTGGGAGAAGTGTATGGTGTTTCCTGAAACATCTAAAAAACAAAGCAACAGAGCCTAGGGCACTTCCACTTATGGTCCTATAGCTTAGGGAAATTAAAATCAAAAAGACACAGCCACCCCAAAGTTTGGAACGGCTCTGTTTACAAGAACCTCGTTTACAGTACAAGTTCAACATCGCAGAAAGTGAAAAATGGATAAAGAACTTGTGGTACTTACGTACAATGCAGTATCACTCAGCAATGAAATCTATGTCATCAGGCACGTAGCAGCATAATGAGTAGATTCAGGTACGATGATTCTAACTGAAATAAGTCACACAGAAAAAGAAACATCATAAGATATCACTAATACATGGAATGTAAACTTGGCTACACAGGAACTGAATTCCAAAACAGAACACGTTCTCAAATTTAGAAAACCAACTTATGCTTGCTTAAGGGGAAAGGTGAGTTGGGTTGCTGCATAAAACCAGAGATTGAAATGAGCACAGATAAAGTTCCTTAAGCCAAATATGGAATATACAAGAGCCACTCCTTGCTCAACGAAATGGACTCAACACCGCATATTAAACGCCTAAGAATGTACCTGACTAGTAAGTATCTTAAAACCTATGGATTGCTATGTCTCCGAAAGAGAATCAAGCATGTGTACAGGGGCATAAACGCAGCAGTGATAGGATTGGAGAGGTTCGGTGAGCAAATGAAGACCCTTTGAAGTCATATTGCATGGTACCCATTCCACGGGTTTCAACTACCCAGGTTTAAGGTATTCTTCCTTCAGCTAAAACATGCATGTGGAACCTAGAGTATGATCAACCATGTTATCGGGAGACGTGTTCAAATATGTCTCAGTTTTCCACCCCTGGTACTCGGGTGCAACATTCCAGACGCTTTACTAACACTCTCCCCACTTGGAGAGTCAGTCCCTTTAACCTCCTGTTTGGCCCAGTTTGCAATTTCTGCGGAAGATGAACAGGAATAGCGAGAACCAATGAGAGGCTAGCTGGAGGTGTCTGGACGGGCAAATTTAACTCTCATTTCCCACCAGGAAGAGGAATTAACCAAAGGCTCATCATGCCGGGCCGGATCCAGATTAGGGCCTGAAGCCATCCTGCGGTGTTGCGGCCAGCTCACAAGAAAGCGAGTTGAAGAAAGGAGCTCAGGGGCACTGTAATTCACAAACCTGCAGAGTTATAAATGACAGCTATCGTCCAAAAATAGACTGAAGTAAGGCTGCCAAGAGGACTTGAAAGCGGGGCAGAATTGCAGGAAACTGATTTCAGGAGGTAGACTGGAATTGCATTGAAAGCATAGGAAAAGAGGCAGAACGTCCACAATGATGCACTTGGCCAAAAAGGGCGTATGCGTTTTTTCCTGAATATATTCAGGAAAAAACGCATACGCCCTTTTTGGCCAACCAAGCAAGCTTGCAAAGGAAATCTGCACTACAATGAAGTCTCACTTCCCCCCGGTCAAAAGGGCCATCTGAAAAAAGTGTAAAATCCAGAAAGGCAGGACAGGCCATGGAGAACTGGGAGCCTTGTTATGCTGATGGGCGGGATGTAAATTGCCAACAACCACTCGGGAGAAGTGTATGGTGTTTCCTGAAACATCTAAAAAACAAAGCAACAGAGCCTAGGGCACTGCCACTTATGGTCCTATAGCTTAGGGAAATTAAAATCAAAAAGACACAGCCACCCCAAAGTTTGGGACGCCTCTGTTTACAAGAACCTCGTTTACAGTACAAGTTCAACATCGCAGAAAGTGAAAAATGGATAAAGAAGTTGTGGTATTTACTTACAAAGCAATATCACTCAGCAATGAAATCTATGTCATCAGGCCCTTAGCATCACAATGAGTGGATTCAGGTATGACGATTCTAACTGAAATAAGTCACACAGAAAAAGAAACATCATAAGATATCAGTAATACACGGAATGGAAACTTGGCTACACAGGAACTGAATTACAGAACAGAACAGGGTCTCAAATTTAGAAAACCAACTTATGCTTGCTTAAGGGGAAAGGTGAGTTGGGGTGCTGCATAAAACCAGAGATTGAAATGAGCACAGATAAAGTTCCTTAAGTCAAATATGGAATAGACAAGAGCTACTCCTTGCTCAACGAAATGGACTCAACACCGCATATTAAACGTCTAAGAATGTACCTGACTAGTAAGTATCTTAAAACCTATGGATTGCTATGTCTCCGAAAGAGAATCAAGCATGTGTACAGGGGCATAAACGCAGCAGTGATAGGATTGGAGAGGTTCGGTGAGCAAATGAAGACCCTTTGAAGTCATATTGCATGGTACCCATTACACGGGTCTCAACTCTCCAGGTTTAAGGTATTCTTCCTTCAGCTAAAACATGCATGTGGAACCCAAGTATGATCAACCATGTGAACGGGAGACGTGTTCAAATATGTCTCAGTTTTCCTCCCCTGGTACTCGGGTGCAACATTCCAGACGCTTTACTAACACTCTCCCCACTTGGAGAGTCAGCGCCTTTAACCTCCTGTTTGGCCCAGTTTGCAATTTCTGCGGAAGATGAACAGAAATAGCGAGAACCAATGAGAGACTAGCTGTAGGTGTCTGGACGGGCAAATTTAACTCTCATTTCCCACCAGGAAGAGGAAATAACCAAAGGCTCAGCGTGCCGTACCGGAACCAGATTAGGGCCTGAAGCCATCCTGCGGTGTTGCGGCCAGGTCACAAGAAAGCGAGTTGAAGAAAGGAGCTCTGGGGCACTGTAATTCACAAACCTGCAGAGTTATAAATGACAGCTCTCGTCCAAAAATAGACTGAAGTAAGGCTGCCAAGAGGACTTGAATGCGGGGCAGAATTGCAGGAAACCGATTTCAGGAGGTAGACTGGAATTGCATTGAAAGCATAGGAAAAGAGGCAGAACGTCCACAATGATGCACTTGGCCAAAAAGGGCGTATGCGTTTTTTCCTGAATATATTCAGGAAAAAACGCATACGCCCTTTTTGGCCAACCAAGCAAGCTTGCAAAGGAAATCTGCACTACAATGAAGTCTCACTTCCCCCCGGTCAAAAGGGCCATCTGAAAAAATTGTAAAATCCAGAAAGGCAGGACAGGCCATGGAGAACTGGGAGCCTTGTTATGCTGATGGGCGGGATGTAAATTGCCAACAACCACTCGGGAGAAGTGTATGGTGTTTCCTGAAACATCTAAAAAACAAAGCAACAGAACCTAGGGCACTTCCACTTATGGTCCTATAGCTTAGGGAAATTAAAATCAAAAAGACACAGCCACCCCAAAGTTTGGAACGGCTCTGTTTACAAGAACCTCGTTTACAGTACAAGTTCAACATCGCAGAAAGTGAAAAATGGAAAGAAGTTGTGGTATTTACTTACAAAGCAATATCACTCAGCAATGAAATCTGTGTCATCAGGCCCTTAGCAGCACAATGAGTGGATTCAGGTATGATGATTCTAACTGAAGTAAGTCACACAGAAAAAGAAACATCATAAGATATCAGTAATACACGGAATGTAAACTTGGCTACACAGGAACTGAATTACAGAAAAGAACAGGGTCTCAAATTTAGAAAACCAACTTATGCTTGCTTAAGGGTAAAGGTGAGTTGGGGTGCTGCATAAAACCAGAGATTGAAATGAGCACAGATAAAGTTCCTTAAGTCACATATGGAATAGACAAGAGCTACTCCTTGCTCAACGAAATGGACTCAACACCGCATATTAAACGCCTAAGAATGTACCTGACTAGTAAGTATCGTAAAACCTATGGATTGCTATGTCTCCAAAAGAGAATGAAGCATGTGTACAGGGGCATAAACGCAGCAGTGATAGGATTGGAGAGGTTCGGTGAGCAAATGAAGACCCTTTGAAGTCATATTGCATGGTACCCATTCCAGGGGTTTCAAATACCCAGGTTTAAGGTATTCTTCCTTCAGCTAAAACATGCATGTGGAACCTAGAGTATGATCAACCATGTGATCGGGAGACGTGTTCAAATATGTCTCAGTTTTCCTCCCCTGGTACTCGGGTGCAACATTCCAGACGCTTTACTAACACTCTCCCCACTTGGAGAGTCAGCGCCTTTAACCTCCTGTTTGGCCCAGTTTGCAATTTCTGCGGAAGATGAACAGGAATAGCGAGAACAAATGAGAGGCTAGCTGGAGGTGTCTGGACGGGCAAATTTAACTCTCATTTCCCACCAGGAAGAGGAAATAACCAAAGGCTCAGCGTGCCGTACCGGAACCAGATTAGGGCCTGAAGCCATCCTGCGGTGTTGCGGCCAGCTCAAAAGAAAGCGAGTTGAAGAAAGGAGCTCAGGGGCACTGTAATTCACAAACCTGCAGAGTTATAAATGACAGCTATCGTCCAAAAATAGACTGAAGTAAGGCTGCCAAGAGGACTTGAAAGCGGGGCAGAATTGCAGGAAACCGATTTCAGGAGGTAGACTGGAATTGCATTGAAAGCATAGGAAAAGAGGCAGAACGTCCACAATGATGCACTTGGCCAAAAAGGGCGTATGCGTTTTTTCCTGAATATATTCAGGAAAAAACGCATACGCCCTTTTTGGCCAACCAAGCAAGCTTGCAAAGGAAATCTGCACTACAATGAAGTCTCACTTCCCCCCGGTCAAAAGGGCCATCTGAAAAAAGTGTAAAATCCAGAAAGGCAGGACAGGCCATGGAGAACTGGGAGCCTTGTTATGCTGATGGGCGGGATGTAAATTGCCAACAGACACTCGGGAGAAGTGTATGGTGTTTCCTGAAACATCTAAAAAACAAAGCAACAGAGCCTAGGGCACTGCCACTTATGGTCTTATAGCTTAGGGAAATTAAAATCAAAAAGACACAGCCACCCCAAAGTTTGGGACGCCTCTGTTTACAAGAACCTCGTTTACAGTACAAGTTCAACATCGCAGAAAGTGAAAAATGGATAAAGAAGTTGTGGTATTTACTTACAAAGCAATATCACTCAGCAATGAAATCTATGTCATCAGGCCCTTAGCATCACAATGAGTGGATTCAGGTATGATGATTCTAACTGAAATAAGTCACACAGAAAAAGAAACATCATAAGATATCAGTAATACACGGAATGTAAACTTGGCTACTCAGGAACTGAATTACAGAACAGAACAGGGTCTCAAATTTAGAAAACCAACTTATGCTTGCTTAAGGGGAAAGGTGAGTTGGGGTGCTGCATAAAACCAGAGATTGAAATCAGCACAGATAAAGTTCCTTAAGTCAAATATGGAATAGACAAGAGCTACTCCTTGCTCAACGAAATGGACTCAACACCGCATATTAAACGCCTAAGAATGTACCTGACTAGTAAGTATCGTAAAACCTATGGATTGCTATGTCTCCAAAAGAGAATCAAGCATGTGTACAGGGGCATAAACGCAGCAGTGATAGGATTGGAGAGGTTCGGTGAGCAAATGAAGACCCTTTGAAGTCATATTGCATGGTACCCATTCCACGGGTCTCAACTCTCCAGGTTTAAGGTATTCTTCCTTCAGCTAAAACATGCATGTGGAACCCAAGTATGATCAACCATGTGAACGGGAGACGTGTTCAAATATGTCTCAGTTTTCCTCCCCTGGTACTCGGGTGCAACATTCCAGACGCTTTACTAACACTCTCCCCACTTGGAGAGTCAGCGCCTTTAACCTCCTGTTTGGCCCAGTTTGCAATTTCTGCGGAAGATGAACAGGAATAGCGAGAACCAATGAGAGGCTAGCTGGAGGTGTCTGGACGGGCAAATTTAACTCTCATTTCCCAACAGGAAGAGGAAATAACCAAAGGCTCAGCGTGCCGTACCGGAACCAGATTAGGGCCTGAAGCCATCCTGCGGTGTTGCGGCCAGCTCAAAAGAAAGCGAGTTGAAGAAAGGAGCTCAGGGGCACTGTAATTCACAAACCTGCAGAGTTATAAATGACAGCTATCGTCCAAAAATAGACTGAAGTAAGGCTGCCAAGAGGACTTGAAAGCGGGGCAGAATTGCAGGAAACCGATTTCAGGAGGTAGACTGAAATTGCATTGAAAGCATAGGAAAAGAGGCAGAACGTCCACAATGATGCACTTGGCCACAAAGGGCGTATGCGTTTTTTCCTGAATATATTCAGGAAAAAACGCATACGCCCTTTTTGGCCAACCAAGCAAGCTTGCAAAGGAAATCTGCACTACAATGAAGTCTCACTTCCCCCCGGTCAAAAGGGCCATCTGAAAAAAGTGTAAAATCCAGAAAGGCAGGACAGGCCATGGAGAACTGGGAGCCTTGTTATGCTGATGGGCGGGATGTAAATTGCCAACAACCACTCGGGAGAAGTGTATGGTGTTTCCTGAAACATCTAAAAAACAAAGCAACAGAGCCTAGGGCACTGCCACTTATGGTCCTATAGCTTAGGGAAATTAAAATAAAAAAGACACAGCCACCCCAAAGTTTGGAACGCCTCTGTTTACAAGAACCTCGTTTACAGTACAAGTTCAACATCGCAGAAAGTGAAAAATGGATAAAGAAGTTGTGGTATTTACTTACAAAGCAATATCACTCAGCAATGAAATCTATGTCATCAGGCCCTTAGCATCACAATGAGTGGATTCAGGTATGATGCTTCTAACTGAAATAAGTCACACAGAAAAAGAAACATCATAAGATATCTGTAATACACGGAATGTAAACTTGGCTACACAGGAACTGAATTACAGAACAGAACAGGGTCTCAAATTTAGAAAACAAACTTATGCTTGCTTAAGGGGAAAGGTGAGTTGGGGTGCTGCATAAAACCAGAGATTGAAATGAGCACAGATAAAGTTCCTTAAGTCAAATATGGAATAGACAAGAGCTACTCCTTGCTCAACGAAATGGACTCAACACCGCATATTAAACGCCTAAGAATGTACCTGACTAGTAAGTATCGTAAAACCTATGGATTGCTATGTCTCCAAAAGAGAATCAAGCATGTGTACAGGGGCATAAACGCAGCAGTGATAGGATTGGAGAGGTTCGGTGAGCAAATGAAGACCCTTTGAAGTCATATTGCATGGTACCCATTCCACGGGTCTCAACTCTCCAGGTTTAAGGTATTCTTCCTTCAGCTAAAACATGCATGTGGAACCCAAGTATGATCAACCATGTGAACGGGAGACGTGTTCAAATATGTCTCAGTTTTCCTCCCCTGGTACTCGGGTGCAACATTCCAGACGCTTTACTAACACTCTCCCCACTTGGAGAGTCAGCGCCTTTAACCTCCTGTTTGGCCCAGTTTGCAATTTCTGCGGAAGATGAACAGGAATAGCGAGAACCAATGAGAGGCTAGCTGGAGGTGTCTGGACGGGCAAATTTAACTCTCATTTCCCACCAGGAAGAGGAAATAACCAAAGGCTCAGCGTGCCGTGCCGGAACCAGATTAGGGCCTGAAGCCATCCTGCGGTGTTGCGGCCAGCTCAAAAGAAAGCGAGTTGAAGAAAGGAGCTCAGGGGCACTGTAATTCACAAACCTGCAGAGTTATAAATGACAGCTATCGTCCAAAAATAGACTGAAGTAAGGCTGCCAAGAGGACTTGAAAGCGGGGCAGAATTGCAGGAAACCGATTTCAGGAGGTAGACTGGAATTGCATTGAAAGCATAGGAAAAGAGGCAGAACGTCCACAATGATGCACTTGGCCAAAAAGGGCGTATGCGTTTTTTCCTGAATATATTCAGGAAAAAAAGCATACGCCCTTTTTGGCCAACCAAGCAAGCTTGCAAAGGAAATCTGCACTACAATGAAGTCTCACTTCCCCCCGGTCAAAAGGGCCATCTGAAAAAAGTGTAAAATCCAGAAAGGCAGGACAGGCCATGGAGAACTGGGAGCCTTGTTATGCTGATGGGCGGGATGTAAATTGCCAACAGACACTCGGGAGAAGTGTATGGTGTTTCCTGAAACATCTAAAAAACAAAGCAACAGAGCCTAGGGCACTGCCACTTATGGTCTTATAGCTTAGGGAAATTAAAATCAAAAAGACACAGCCACCCCAAAGTCTGGGACGCCTCTGTTTACAAGAACCTCGTTTACAGTACAAGTTCAACATCGCAGAAAGTGAAAAATGGATAAAGAAGTTGTGGTATTTACTTACAAAGCAATATCACTCAGCAATGAAATCTATGTCATCAGGCCCTTAGCATCACAATGAGTGGATTCAGGTATGATGATTCTAACTGAAATAAGTCACACAGAAAAAGAAACATCATAAGATATCAGTAATACACGGAATGTAAACTTGGCTACACAGGAACTGAATTACAGAACAGAACAGGGTCTCAAATTTAGAAAACAAACTTATGCTTGCTTAAGGGTAAAGGTGAGTTGGGGTGCTGCATAAAACCAGAGATTGAAATGAGCACAGATAAAGTTCCTTAAGTCAAATATGGAATAGACAAGAGCTACTCCTTGCTCAACGAAATGGACTCAACACCGCATATTAAACGCCTAAGAATGTACCTGACTAGTAAGTATCGTAAAACCTATGGATTGCTATTTCTCCAAAAGAGAATCAAGCATGTGTACAGGGGCATAAACGCAGCAGTGATAGGATTGGAGAGGTTCGGTGAGCAAATGAAGACCCTTTGAAGTCATATTTCATGGTACCCATTCCACGGGTCTCAACTCTCCAGGTTTAAGGTATTCTTCCTTCAGCTAAAACATGCATGTGGAACCCAAGTATGATCAACCATGTGAACGGGAGACGTGTTCAAATATGTCTCAGTTTTCCTCCCCTGGTACTCGGGTGCAACATTCCAGACGCTTTACTAACACTCTCCCCACTTGGAGAGTCAGCGCCTTTAACCTCCTGTTTGGCCCAGTTTGCAATTTCTGCGGAAGATGAACAGGAATAGCGAGAACAAATGAGAGGCTAGCTGGAGGTGTCTGGACGGGCAAATTTAACTCTCATTTCCCACCAGGAAGAGGAAATAACCAAAGGCTCAGCGTGCCGTACCGGAACCAGATTAGGGCCTGAAGCCATCCTGCGCTGTTGCGGCCAGGTCACAGGAAAGCGAGTTGAAGAAAGGAGCTCAGGGGCACTGTAATTCACAAACCTGCAGAGTTATAAATGACAGCTATCGTCCAAAAATAGACTGAAGTAAGGCTGCCAAGAGGACTTGAAAGCGGGGCAGAATTGCAGGAAACCGATTTCAGGAGGTAGACTGGAATTGCATTGAAAGCATAGGAAAAGAGGCAGAACGTCCACAATGATGCACTTGGCCAAAAAGGGCGTATGCGTTTTTTCCTGAATATATTCAGGAAAAAACGCATACGCCCTTTTTGGCCAACCAAGCAAGCTTGCAAAGGAAATCTGCACTACAATGAAGTCTCACTTCCCCCCGGTCAAAAGGGCCATCTGAAAAAAGTGTAAAATCCAGAAAGGCAGGACAGGCCATGGAGAACTGGGAGCCTTGTTATGCTGATGGGCGGGATGTAAATTGCCAACAGACACTCGGGAGAAGTGTATGGTGTTTCCTGAAACATCTAAAAAACAAAGCAACAGAGCCTAGGGCACTGCCACTTATGGTCTTATAGCTTAGGGAAATTAAAATCAAAAAGACACAGCCACCCCAAAGTTTGGGACGCCTCTGTTTACAAGAACCTCGTTTACAGTACAAGTTCAACAGCGCAGAAAGTGAAAAATGGATAAAGAAGTTGTGGTATTTACTTACAAAGCAATATCACTCAGCAATGAAATCTATGTCATCAGGCCCTTAGCATCACAATGAGTGGATTCAGGTATGATGATTCTAACTGAAATAAGTCACACAGAAAAAGAAACATCATAAGATATCAGTAATACACGGAATGTAAACTTGGCTACACAGGAACTGAATTACAGAACAGAACAGGGTCTCAAATTTAGAAAACCAACTTATGCTTGCTTAAGGGTAAAGGTGAGTTGGGGTGCTGCATAAAACCAGAGATTGAAATGAGCACAGATAAAGTTCCTTAAGTCAAATATGGAATAGACAAGAGCTACTCCTTGCTCAACGAAATGGACTCAACACCGCATATTAAACGCCTAAGAATGTACCTGACTAGTAAGTATCTTAAAACCTATGGATTGCTATGTCTCCGAAAGAGAATCAAGCATGTGTACAGGGGCATAAACGCAGCAGTGATAGGATTGGAGAGGTTCGGTGAGCAAATGAAGACCCTTTGAAGTCATATTGCATGGTACCCTTTCCACGGGTCTCAACTCTCCAGGTTTAAGGTATTCTTCCTTCAGCTAAAACATGCATGTGGAACCCAAGTATGATCAACCATGTGAACGGGAGACGTGTTCAAATATGTCTCAGTTTTCCTCCCCTGGTACTCGGGTGCAACATTCCAGACGCTTTACTAACACTCTCCTCACTTGGAGAGTCAGCGCCTTTAGCCTACTGTTTGGCCCAGTTTGCAATTTCTGTGGAAGATGAACAGGAATAAAAAACGCATACACCCTTTTTGGCCAACCAAGCAAGCTTGCAAAGGAAATCTGCACTACAATGAAGTCTCACTTCCCCCCGGTCAAAAGGGCCATCTGAAAAAAGTGTAAAATCCAGAAAGGCAGGACAGGCCATGGAGAACTGGGAGCCTTGTTATGCTGATGGGCGGGATGTAAATTGCCAACAGACACTCGGGAGAAGTGTATGGTGTTTCCTGAAACATCTAAAAAACAAAGCAACAGAGCCTAGGGCACTGCCACTTATGGTCTTATAGCTTAGGGAAATTAAAATCAAAAAGACACAGCCACCCCAAAGTTTGGGACGCCTCTGTTTACAAGAACCTCGTTTACAGTACAAGTTCAACATCGCAGAAAGTGAAAAATGGATAAAGAAGTTGTGGTATTTACTTACAAAGCAATATCACTCAGCAATGAAATCTATGTCATCAGGCCCTTAGCATCACAATGAGTGGATTCAGGTATGATGATTCTAACTGAAATAAGTCACACAGAAGAAGAAACATCATAAGATATCAGTAATACACGGAATGGAAACTTGGCTACACAGGAACTGAATTACAGAACAGAACAGGGTCTCAAATTTAGAAAACCAACTTATGCTTGCTTAAGGGTAAAGGTGAGTTGGGGTGCTGCATAAAACCAGAGATTGAAATGAGCACAGATAAAGTTCCTTAAGTCAAATATGGAATAGACAAGAGCTACTCCTTGCTCAACGAAATGGACTCAACACCGCATATTAAACGCCTAAGAATGTACCTGACTAGTAAGTATCTTAAAACCTATGGATTGCTATGTCTCCGAAAGAGAATCAAGCATGTGTACAGGGGCATAAACGCAGCAGTGATAGGATTGGAGAGGTTCGGTGAGCAAATGAAGACCCTTTGAAGTCATATTGCATGGTACCCATTCCACGGGTCTCAACTCTCCAGGTTTAAGGTATTCTTCCTTCAGCTAAAACATGCATGTGGAACCCAAGTATGATCAACCATGTGAACGGGAGACGTGTTCAAATATGTCTCAGTTTTCCTCCCCTGGTACTCGGGTGCAACATTCCAGACGCTTTACTAACACTCTCCTCACTTGGAGAGTCAGCGCCTTTAACCTACTGTTTGGCCCAGTTTGCAATTTCTGCGGAAGATGAACAGGAATAAAAAACGCATACGCCCTTTTTGGCCAACCAAGCAAGCTTGCAAAGGAAATCTGCACTACAATGAAGTCTCACTTCCCCCCGGTCAAAAGGGCCATCTGAAAAAAGTGTAAAATCCAGAAAGGCAGGACAGGCCATGGAGAACTGGGAGCCTTGTTATGCTGATGGGCGGGATGTAAATTGCCAACAGACACTCGGGAGAAGTGTATGGTGTTTCCTGAAACATCTAAAAAACAAAGCAACAGAACCTAGGACACTTCCACTTATGGTCCTATAGCTTAGGGAAATTAAAATCAAAAAGACACAGCCACCCCAAAGTTTGGGACGGCTCTGTTTACAAGAACCTCGTTTACAGTACAAGTTCAACATCGCAGAAAGTGAAAAATGGATAAAGAAGTTGTGGTATTTACTTACAAAGCAATATCACTCAGCAATGAAATCTATGTCATCAGGCCCTTAGCAGCACAATGAGTGGATTCAGGTATGATGATTCTAACTGAAGTAAGTCACACAGAAAAAGAAACATCATAAGATATCAGTAATACACGGAATGTAAACTTGGCTACACAGGAACTGAATTACAGAACAGAACAGGGTCTCAAATTTAGAAAACCAACTATGCTTGCTTAAGGGTAAAGGTGAGTTGGGGTGCTGCATAAAACCAGAGATTGAAATGAGCACAGATAAAGTTCCTTAAGTCAAATATGGAATAGACAAGAGCTACTCCTTGCTCAACGAAATGGACTCAACACCGCATATTAAACGCCTAAGAATGTGCCTGACTAGTAAGTATCTTAAAACCTATGGATTGCTTTGTCTCCGAAAGAGAATCAAGCATGTGTACAGGGGCATAAACGCAGCAGTGATAGGATTGGAGAGGTTCGGTGAGCAAATGAAGACCCTTTGAAGTCATATTGCATGGTACCCATTCCACGGGTCTTAACTCTCCAGGTTTAAGGTATTCTTCCTTCAGCTAAAACATGCATGTGGAACCCAAGTATGATCAACCATGTGAACGGGAGACGTGTTCAAATATGTCTCAGTTTTCCTCCCCTGGTACTCGGGTGCAACATTCCAGACGCTTTACTAACACTCTCCCCACTTGGAGAGTCAGCGCCTTTAACCTCCTGTTTGGCCCAGTTTGCAATTTCTGCGGAAGATGAACAGGAATAGCGAGAACCAATGAGAGACTAGCTGGAGGTGTTTGGACGGGCAAATTTAACTCTCATTTCCCACCAGGAAGAGGAAATAACCAAAGGCTCAGCGTGCCGTGCCGGAACCAGATTAGGGCCTGAAGCCATCCTGCGGTGTTGCGGCCAGGTCACAAGAAAGCAAGTTGAAGAAAGGAGCTCAGGGGCACTGTAATTCACAAACCTGCAGAGTTATAAATGACAGCTATCGTCCAAAAATAGACTGAAGTAAGGCTGCCAAGAGGACTTGAAAGCGGGGCAGAATTGCAGGAAACCGATTTCAGGAGGTAGACTGGAATTGCATTGAAAGCATAGGAAAAGAGGCAGAACGTCCACAATGATGCACTTGGCCAAAAAGGGCGTATGTGTTTTTTCCTGAATATATTCAGGAAAAAACGCATACGCCCTTTTTGGCCAACCAAGCAAGCTTGCAAAGGAAATCTGCACTACAATGAAGTCTCACTTCCCCCCGGTCAAAAGGGCCATCTGAAAAAAGTGTAAAATCCAGAAAGGCAGGACAGGCCATGGAGAACTGGGAGCCTTGTTATGCTGATGGGCGGGATGTAAATTGCCAACAGACACTGGGGAGAAGTGTATGGTGTTTCCTGAAACATCTAAAAAACAAAGCAACAGAGCCTAGGGCACTTCCACTTATGGTCCTATAGCTTAGGGAAATTAAAATCAAAAAGACACAGCCACCCCAAAGTTTGGAACGGCTCTGTTTACAAGAACCTCGTTTACAGTACAAGTTCAACATCGCAGAAAGTGAAAAATGGATAAAGAAGTTGTGGTATTCACTTACAAAGCAATATCACTCAGCAATGAAATCTATGTCATCAGGCCCTTAGCAGCACAATGAGTGGATTCAGGTATGATGATTCTAACTGAAATAAGTCACACAGAAAAAGAAACATCATAAGATATCAGTAATACACGGAATGGAAACTTGGCTACACAGGAACTGAATTACAGAACAGAACTGGGTCACAAATTTAGAAAAACAACTTATGCTTGCTTAAGGGTAAAGGTGAGTTGGGGTGCTGCATAAAACCAGAGATTGAAATGAGCACAGATAAAGTTCCTTAAGCCAAATATGGAATAGACAAGAGCTACTCCTTGCTCAACGAAATGGACTCAACACCGCATATTAAACGCCTAAGAATGTACCTGACTTGTAAGTATCTTAAAACCTATAGATTGCTATGTCTCCGAAAGAGAATCAAGCATGTGTACAGGGGCATAAACGCAGCAGTGATAGGATTGGACAGGTTCGGTGAGCAAATGAAGACCCTTTGAAGTCATATTGCATGGTACCCATTACACGGGTTTCAACTACCCAGGTTTAAGGTATTCTTCCTTCAGCTAAAACATGCATGTGGAACCTAGAGTATGATCAACCATGTGATCGGGAGACGTGTTCAAATATGTCTCAGTTTTCCTACCCTGGTACTCGGGTGCAACATTCCAGACGCTTTACTAACACTCTCCCCACTTGGAGAGTCAGTCCCTTTAACCTCCTGTTTGGCCCAGTTTGCAATTTCTGCGGAAGATGAACAGGAATAGCGAGAACCAATGAGAGGCTAGCTGGAGGTGTCTGGACGGGCAAATTTAACTCTCATTTCCCACCAGGAAGAGGAATTAACCAAAGGCTCAGCATGCCGGGCCGGAACCAGATTAGGGCCTCAAGTCATCCTGCGGTGTTGCGGCCAGCTCAAAAGAAAGCGAGTTGAAGAAAGGAGCTCAGGGGCACTGTAATTCACAAACCTGCAGAGTTATAAATGACAGCTATCGTCCAAAAATAGACTGAAGTAAGGCTGCCAAGAGGACTTGAAAGCGGGGCAGAATTGCAGGAAACCGATTTCAGGAGGTAGACTGAAATTGCATTGAAAGCATAGGAAAAGAGGCAGAACGTCCACAATGATGCACTTGGCCAAAAAGGGCGTATGCGTTTTTTCCTGAATATATTCAGGAAAAAACGCATACGCCCTTTTTGGCCAACCAAGCAAGCTTGCAAAGGAAATCTGCACTACAATGAAGTCTCACTTCCCCCCGGTCAAAAGGGCCATCTGAAAAAAGTGTAAAATCCAGAAAGGCAGGACAGGCCATGGAGAACTGGGAGCCTTGTTATGCTGATGGGCGGGATGTAAATTGCCAACAGACACTCGGGAGAAGTGTATGGTGTTTCCTGAAACATCTAAAAAACAAAGCAACAGAACCTAGGGCACTTCCACTTATGGTCCTATAGCTTAGGGAAATTAAAATCAAAAAGACACAGCCACCCCAAAGTTTGGGACGCCACTGTTTACAAGAACCTCGTTTACAGTACAAGTTCAACATCGCAGAAAGTGAAAAATGGATAAAGAAGTTGTGGTATTTACTTACAAAGCAATATCACTCAGCAATGAAATCTATGTCATCAGGCCCTTAGCAGCACAATGAGTGGATTCAGGTATGATGATTCTAACTGAAGTAAGTCACACAGAAAAAGAAACATCATAAGATATCAGTAATACACGGAATGTAAACTTGGCTACACAGGAACTGAATTAGAGAACAGAACAGGGTCTCAAATTTAGAAAACCAACTTATGCTTGCTTAAGGGGAAAGGTGAGTTGGGGTGCTGCATAAAACCAGAGATTGAAATGAGCACAGATAAAGTTCCTTAAGTCAAATATGGAATAGACAAGAGCTACTCCTTGCTCAACGAAATGGACTCAACACCGCATATTAAACGCCTAAGAATGTACCTGACTAGTAAGTATCGTAAAACCTATGGATTGCTATGTCTCCAAAAGAGAATCAAGCATGTGTACAGGGGCATAAACGCAGCAGTGATAGGATTGGAGAGGTTCGGTGAGCAAATGAAGACCCTTTGAAGTCATATTGCATGGTACCCATTCCACGGGTCTCAACTCTCCAGGTTTAAGGTATTCTTCCTTCAGCTAAAACATGCATGTGGAACCCAAGTATGATCAACCATGTGAACGGGAGACGTGTTCAAATATGTCTCAGTTTTCCTCCCCTGGTACTCGGGTGCAACATTCCAGATGCTTTACTAACACTCACCCCACTTGGAGAGTCAGCGCCTTTAACCTCCTGTTTGGCCCAGTTTGCAATTTCTGCGGAAGATGAACAGGAATAGCGAGAACCAATGAGAGGCTAGCTGGAGGTGTCTGGACGGGCAAATTTAACTCTCATTTCCCACCAGGAAGAGGAAATAACCAAAGGCTCAGCGTGCCGTACCGGAACCAGATTAGGGCCTGAAGCCATCCTGCGGTGTTGCGGCCAGGTCACAAGAAAGCGAGTTGAAGAAAGGAGCTCAGGGGCACTGTAATTCACAAACCTGCAGAGTTATAAATGACAGCTATCGTCCAAAAATAGACTGAAGTAAGGCTGCCAAGAGGACTTGAAAGCGGGGCAGAATTGCAGGAAACCGATTTCAGGAGGTAGACTGGAATTGCATTGAAAGCATAGGAAAAGAGGCAGAACGTCCACAATGATGCACTTGGCCAAAAAGGGCGTATGCGTTTTTTCCTGAATATATTCAGGAAAAAACGCATACGCCCTTTTTGGCCAACCAAGCAAGCTTGCAAAGGAAATCTGCACTACAATGAAGTCTCACTTCCCCCCGGTCAAAAGGGCCATATGAAAAAAGTGTAAAATCCAGAAAGGCAGGACAGGCCATGGAGAACTGGGAGCCTTGTTATGCTGATGGGCGGGATGTAAATTGCCAACAGACACTCGGGAGAAGTGTATGGTGTTTCCTGAAACATCTAAAAAACAAAGCAACAGAGCCTAGGGCACTGCCACTTATGGTCTTATAGCTTAGGGAAATTAAAATCAAAAAGACACAGCCACCCCAAAGTTTGGGACGCCTCTGTTTACAAGAACCTCGTTTACAGTACAAGTTCAACATCGCAGAAAGTGAAAAATGGATAAAGAAGTTGTGGTATTTACTTACAAAGCAATATCACTCAGCAATGAAATCTATGTCATCAGGCCCTTAGCATCACAATGAGTGGATTCAGGTATGATGATTCTAACTGAAATAAGTCACACAGAAAAAGAAACATCATAAGATATCAGTAATACACGGAATGTAAACTTGGCTACACAGGAACTGAATTACAGAACAGAACAGGGTCTCAAATTTAGAAAACCAACTTATGCTTGCTTAAGGGTAAAGGTGAGTTGGGGTGCTGCATAAAACCAGAGATTGAAATGAGCACAGATAAAGTTCCTTAAGTCAAATATGGAATAGACAAGAGCTACTCCTTGCTCAACGAAATGGACTCAACACCGCATATTAAACGCCTAAGAATGTACCTGACTAGTAAGTATCTTAAAACCTATGGATTGCTATGTCTCCGAAAGAGAATCAAGCATGTGTACAGGGGCATAAACGCAGCAGTGATAGGATTGGAGAGGTTCGGTGAGCAAATGAAGACCCTTTGAAGTCATATTGCATGGTACCCATTCCACGGGTCTCAACTCTCCAGCTTTAAGGTATTCTTCCTTCAGCTAAAACATGCATGTTGAACCCAAGTATGATCAACCATGTGAACGGGAGACGTGTTCAAATATGTCTCAGTTTTCCTCCCCTGGTACTCGGGTGCAACATTCCAGACGCTTTACTAACACTCTCCTCACTTGGAGAGTCAGCGCCTGTAACCTACTGTTTGGCCCAGTTTGCAATTTCTGCGGAAGATGAACAGGAATAAAAAACGCATACGCCCTTTTTGGCCAACCAAGCAAGCTTGCAAAGGAAATCTGCACTACAATGAAGTCTCACTTCCCCCCGGTCAAAAGGGCCATCTGAAAAAAGTGTAAAATCCAGAAAGGCAGGACAGGCCATGGAGAACTGGGAGCCTTGTTATGCTGATGGGCGGGATGTAAATTGCCAACAACCACTCGGGAGAAGTGTATGGTGTTTCCTAAAACATCTAAAAAACAAAGCAACAGAACCTAGGGCACTTCCACTTATGGTCCTATAGCTTAGGGAAATTAAAATCAAAAAGACACAGCCACCCCAAAGTTTGGAACGGCTCTGTTTACAAGAACCTCGTTTACAGTACAAGTTCAACATCGCAGAAAGTGAAAAATGGATAAAGAAGTTGTGGTATTCACTTACAAAGCAATATCACTCAGCAATGAAATCTATGTCATCAGGCCCTTAGCAGCACAATGAGTGGATTCAGGTATGATGATTCTAACTGAAATAAGTCACACAGAAAAAGAAACATCATAAGATATCAGTAATACACGGAATGTAAACTTGGCTACACAGGAACTGAATTACAGAACAGAACAGGGTCTCAAATTTAGAAAACCAACTTATGCTTGCTTAAGGGTAAAGGTGAGTTGGGGTGCTGCATAAACCAGAGATTGAAATGAGCACAGATAAAGTTCCTTAAGTCAAATATGGAATAGACAAGAGCTACTCCTTGCTCAACGAAATGGACTCAACACTGCATATTAAACGCCTAAGAATGTACCTGACTAGTAAGTATCTTAAAACCTATGGATTGCTATGTCTCCGAAAGAGAATCAAGCATGTGTACAGGGGCATAAACGCAGCAGTGATAGGATTGGAGAGGTTCGGTGAGCAAATGAAGACCCTTTGAAGTCATATTGCATGGTACCCATTCCACGGGTCTCAACTCTCCAGCTTTAAGGTATTCTTCCTTCAGCTAAAACATGCATGTGCAACCCAAGTATGATCAACCATGTGAACGGGAGACGTGTTCAAATATGTCTCAGTTTTCCTCCCCTGGTACTCGGGTGCAACATTCCAGACGCTTTACTAACACTCTCCCCACTTGGAGAGTCAGCGCCTTTAACCTCCTGTTTGGCCCAGTTTGCAATTTCTGCGGAAGATGAACAGGAATAGCGAGAACCAATGAGAGACTAGCTGGAGGTGTCTGGACGGGCAAATTTAACTCTCATTTCCCACCAGGAAGAGGAAATAACCAAAGGCTCAGCGTGCCGTGCCGGAACCAGATTAGGGCCTGAAGCCATCCTGCGGTGTTGTGGCCAGGTCACAAGAAAGCGAGTTGAAGAAAGGAGCTCAGGGGCACTGTAATTCACAAACCTGCAGAGTTATAAATGACAGCTATCATCCAAAAATAGACTGAAGTAAGGCTGCCAAGAGGACTTGAAAGCGGGGCAGAATTGCAGGAAACCGATTTCAGGAGGTAGACTGGAATTGCATTGAAAGCATAGGAAAAGAGGCAGAACGTCCACAATGATGCACTTGGCCAAAAAGGGCATATGCGTTTTTTCCTGAATATATTCAGGAAAAAACGCATATGCCCTTTTTGGCCAACCAAGCAAGCTTGCAAAGGAAATCTGCACTACAATGAAGTCTCACTTCCCACCGGTCAAAAGGGCCATCTGAAAAAAGTGTAAAATCCAGAAAGGCAGGACAGGCCATGGAGAACTGGGAGCCTTGTTATGCTGATGGGCGGGATGTAAATTGCCAACAACCACTCGGGAGAAGTGTATGGTGTTTCCTGAAACATCTAAAAAACAAAGCAACAGAACCTAGGGCACTTCCACTTATGGTCCTATAGCTTAGGGAAATTAAAATCAAAAAGACACAGCCACCCCAAAGTTTGGAACGGCTCTGTTTACAAGAACCTCGTTTACAGTACAAGTTCAACATCGCAGAAAGTGAAAAATGGATAAAGAAGTTGTGGTATTTACTTACAAAGCAATATCACTCAGCAATGAAATCTGTGTCATCAGGCCCTTAGCAGCACAATGAGTGGATTCAGGTATGATGATTCTAACTGAAATAAGTCACACAGAAAAAGAAACATCATAAGATATCAGTAATACACGGAATGTAAACTTGGCTACACAGGAACTGAATTACAGAACAGAACAGGGTCTCAAATTTAGAAAACCAACTTATTCTTGCTTAAGGGTAAAGGTGAGTTAGGGTGCAGCATAAAACCAGAGACTGAAATGAGCACAGATAAAGTTCCTTAAGCCAAATATGGAATAGACAAGAGCTACTCCTTGCTCAACGAAATGGACTCAACACCGCATATTAAACGCCTAAGAATGTACCTGACTAGTAAGTATCTTAAATCCTATGGATTGCTATGTCTCCGAAAGAGAATAAAGCATGTGTACAGGGGCATAAACGCAGCAGTGATAGGATTGGAGAGGTTCGGTGAGCAAATGAAGACCCTTTGAAGTCATATTGCATGGTACCCATTCCACGGGTTTCAACTACCAAGGTTTAAGGTATTCTTCCTTCAGCTAAAACATGCATGTGGAACCTAGAGTATGATCAACCATGTGATCGGGAGACGTGTTCAAATATGTCTCAGTTTTCCTCCCCTGGTACTCGGGTGCAACATTCCAGACGCTTTACTAACGCTCTCCCCACTTGGAGAGTCAGTCCCTTTAACCTCCAGTTTGGCCCAGTTTGCAATTTCTGCGGAAGATGAACAGGAATAGCGAGAACCAATGAGAGGCTAGCTGGAGGTGTCTGGACGGGCAAATTTAACTCTCATTTCCCACCAGGAAGAGGAATTAACCAAAGGCTCAGCATGCCGGGCCGGAACCAGATTAGGGCCTGAAGCCATCCTGCGGTGTTGCGGCCAGGTCACAAGAAAGCGAGTTGAAGAAAGGAGCTCAGGGGCACTGTAATTCACAAACCTGCAGAGTTATAAATGACAGCTATCGTCCAAAAATAGACTGAAGTAAGGCTGCCAAGAGGACTTGAAAGCGGGGCAGAATTGCAGGAAACCGATTTCAGGAGGTAGACTGGAATTGCATTGAAAGCATAGGAAAAGAGGCAGAACGTCCACAATGATGCACTTGGCCAAAAAGGGCGTATGCGTTTTTTCCTGAATATATTCAGGAAAAAACGCATACACCCTTTTTGGCCAACCAAGCAAGCTTGCAAAGGAAATCTGCACTACAATGAAGTCTCACTTCCCCCCGGTCAAAAGGGCCATCTGAAAAAAGTGTAAAATCCAGAAAGGCAGGACAGGCCATGGAGAACTGGGAGCCTTGTTATGCTGATGGGCGGGATGTAAATTGCCAACAACCACACGGGAGAAGTGTATGGTGTTTCCTGAAACATCTAAAAAACAAAGCAACAGAGCCTAGGGCACTGCCACTTATGGTCTTATAGCTTAGGGAAATTAAAATCAAAAAGACACAGCCACCCCAAAGTTTGGGACGCCTCTGTTTACAAGAACCTCGTTTACAGTACAAGTTCAACATCGCAGAAAGTGAAAAATGGATAAAGAAGTTGTGGTATTTACTTACAAAGCAATATCACTCAGCAATGAAATCTATGTCATCAGGCCCTTAGCATCACAATGAGTGGATTCAGGTATGATGATTCTAACTGAAATAAGTCACACAGAAAAAGAAACATCATAAGATATCAGTAATACACGGAATGTAAACTTGGCTACACAGGAACTGAATTACAGAACAGAACAGGGTCTCAAATTTAGAAAACAAACTTATGCTTGCTTAAGGGGAAAGGTGAGTTGGGGTGCTGCATAAAACCAGAGATTGAAATGAGCACAGATAAAGTTCCTTAAGTCAAATATGGAATAGACAAGAGCTACTCCTTGCTCAACGAAATGGACTCAACACCGCATATTAAACGCCTAAGAATGTACCTGACTAGTAAGTATCGTAAAACCTATGGATTGCTATGTCTCCAAAAGAGAATCAAGCATGTGTACAGGGGCATAAACGCAGCAGTGATAGGATTGGAGAGGTTCGGTGAGCAAATGAAGACCCTTTGAAGTCATATTGCATGGTACCCATTCCACGGGTCTCAACTCTCCAGGTTTAAGGTATTCTTCCTTCAGCTAAAACATGCATGTGGAACCCAAGTATGATCAACCATGTGAACGGGAGACGTGTTCAAATATGTCTCAGTTTTCCTCCCCTGGTACTCGGGTGCAACATTCCAGACGCTTTACTAACACTCTCCCCACTTGGAGAGTCAGCGCCTTTAACCTCCTGTTTGGCCCAGTTTGCAATTTCTGCGGAAGATGAACAGGAATAGCGAGAACCAATGAGAGGCTAGCTGGAGGTGTCTGGACGGGCAAATTTAACTCTCATTTCCCACCAGGAAGAGGAAATAACCAAAGGCTCAGCGTGCCGTACCGGACCCAGATTAGGGCCTGAAGCCATCCTGCGGTGTTGCAGCCAGGTCACAAGAAAGCGAGTTGAAGAAAGGAGCTCAGGGGCACTGTAATTCACAAACCTGCAGAGTTATAAATGACAGCTATCGTCCAAAAATAGACTGAAGTAAGGCTGCCAAGAGGACTTGAAAGCGGGGCAGAATTGCAGGAAACCGATTTCAGGAGGTAGACTGGAATTGCATTGAAAGCATAGGAAAAGAGGCAGAACGTCCACAATGATGCACTTGGCCAAAAAGGGCGTATGCGTTTTTTCCTGAATATATTCAGGAAAAAACGCATACGCCCTTTTTGGCCAACCAAGCAAGCTTGCAAAGGAAATCTGCACTACAATGAAGTCTCACTTCCCCCCGGTCAAAAGGGCCATCTGAAAAAAGTGTAAAATCCAGAAAGGCAGGACAGGCCATGGAGAACTGGGAGCCTTGTTATGCTGATGGGTGGGATGTAAATTGCCAACAACCACTCGGGAGAAGTGTATGGTGTTTCCTGAAACATCTAAAAAACAAAGCAACAGAACCTAGGGCACTTCCACTTATGGTCCTATAGCTTAGGGAAATTAAAATCAAAAAGACACAGCCACCCCAAAGTTTGGAACGGCTCTGTTTACAAGAACCTCGTTTACAGTACAAGTTCAACATCGCAGAAAGTGAAAAATGGATAAAGAAGTTGTGGTATTTACTTACAAAGCAATATCACTCA
Organism: Stenella coeruleoalba; assembly: GCF_951394435.1. NCBI lineage: Eukaryota > Metazoa > Chordata > Mammalia > Artiodactyla > Delphinidae > Stenella > Stenella coeruleoalba. Next base: position 32,196,761 of record NC_137151.1, on the reverse strand, counting down.
GCAATGAAATCTGTGTCATCAGGCCCTTAGCAGCACAATGAGTGGATTCAGGTATGATGATTCTAACTGAAGTAAGTCACACAGAAAAAGAAACATCATAAGATATCAGTAATACACGGAATGTAAACTTGGCTACACAGGAACTGAATTACAGAACAGAACAGGGTCTCAAATTTAGAAAACCAACTATGCTTGCTTAAGGGTAAAGGTGAGTTGGGGTGCTGCATAAAACCAGAGATTGAAATGAGCACAGATAAAGTTCCTTAAGTCAAATATGGAATATACAAGAGCTACTCCTTGCTCAACGAAATGGACTCAATACCGCATATTAAACGCCTAAGAATGTGCCTGACTGGTAAGTATCTTAAAACCTATGGATTGCTATGTCTCTGAAAGAGAATCAAGCATGTGTACAGGGGCATAAACGCAGCAGTGATAGGATTGGAGAGGTTCGGTGAGCAAATGAAGACCCTTTGAAGTCATATTGCATGGTACCCATTACACGGGTCTTAACTCTCCAGGTTTAAGGTATTCTTCCTTCAGCTAAAACATGCATGTGGAACCCAAGTATGATCAACCATGTGAACGGGAGACGTGTTCAAATATGTCTCAGTTTTCCTCCCCTGGTACTCGGGTGCAACATTCCAGACGCTTTACTAACACTCTCCCCACTTGGAGAGTCAGCGCCTTTAACCTCCTGTTTGGCCCAGTTTGCAATTTCTGCGGAAGATGAACAGGAATAGCGAGAACCAATGAGAGACTAGCTGGAGGTGTCTGGACGGGCAAATTTAACTCTCATTTCCCACCAGGAAGAGGATATAACCGAAGGCTCAGCGTGCCGTGCCGGAACCAGATTAGGGCCTGAAGCCATCCTGCGGTGTTGCGGCCAGGTCACAAGAAAGCAAGTTGAAGAAAGGAGCTCAGGAGCAGTGTAATTCTCAAACCTGCAGAGTTATAAATGACAGCTATCGTCCAAAAATAGACTGAAGTAAGGCTGCCAAGAGGACTTGAAAGCGGGGCAGAATTGCAGGAAACCGATTTCAGGAGGTAGACTGGAATTGCATTGAAAGCATAGGAAAAGAGGCAGAACGTCCACAATGATGCACTTGGCCAAAAAGGGCGTATGCGTTTTTTCCTGAATATATTCAGGAAAAAACGCATACGCCCTTTTTGGCCAACCAAGCAAGCTTGCAAAGGAAATCTGCACTACAATGAAGTCTCACTTCCCCCCGGTCAAAAGGGCCATCTGAAAAAAGTGTAAAATCCAGAAAGGCAGGACAGGCCATGGAGAACTGGGAGCCTTGTTATGCTGATGGGCGGGATGTAAATTGCCAACAGACACTCGGGAGAAGTGTATGGTGTTTCCTGAAACATCTAAAAAACAAAGCAACAGAGCCTAGGGCACTGCCACTTATGGTCTTATAGCTTAGGGAAATTAAAATCAAAAAGACACAGCCACCCCAAAGTTTGGGACGCCTCTGTTTACAAGAACCTCGTTTACAGTACAAGTTCAACATCGCAGAAAGTGAAAAATGGATAAAGAAGTTGTGGTATTTACTTACAAAGCAATATCACTCAGCAATGAAATCTATGTCATCAGGCCCTTAGCATCACAATGACTGGATTCAGGTATGATGATTCTAACTGAAATAAGTCACACAGAAAAAGAAACATCATAAGATATCAGTAATACACGGAATGTAAACTTGGCTACACAGGAACTGAATTACAGAACAGAACAGGGTCTCAAATTTAGAAAACCAACTTATGCTTGCTTAAGGGTAAAGGTGAGTTGGGGTGCTGCATAAAACCAGAGATTGAAATGAGCACAGATAAAGTTCCTTAAGTAAAATATGGAATAGACAAGAGCCACTCCTTGCTCAACGAAATGGACTCAACACCGCATATTAAACGCCTAAGAATGTACCTGACTAGTAAGTATCGTAAAACCTATGGATTGCTATGTCTCCGAAAGAGAATCAAGCATGTGTACAGGGGCATAAACGCAGCAGTGATAGGATTGGAGAGGTTCGGTGAGCAAATGAAGACCCTTTGAAGTCATATTGCATGGTACCCATTCCACGGGTCTCAACTCTCCAGGTTTAAGGTATTCTTCCTTCAGCTAAAACATGCATGTGGAACCCAAGTATGATCAACCATGTGAACGGGAGACGTGTTCAAATATGTCTCAGTTTTCCTCCCCTGGTACTCGGGTGCAACATTCCAGACGCTTTACTAACACTCTCCTCACTTGGAGAGTCAGCGCCTTTAACCTACTGTTTGGCCCAGTTTGCAATTTCTGCGGAAGATGAACAGGAATAAAAATCGCATACGCCCTTTTTGGCCAACCAAGCAAGCTTGCAAAGGAAATCTGCACTACAATGAAGTCTCACTTCCCCCCGGTCAAAAGGGCCATCTGAAAAAAGTGTAAAATCCAGAAAGGCAGGACAGGCCATGGAGAACTGGGAGCCTTGTTATGCTGATGGGTGGGATGTAAATTGCCAACAGACACTCGGGAGAAGTGTATGGTGTTTCCTGAAACATCTAAAAAACAAAGCAACAGAACCTAGTGCACTTCCACTTATGGTCCTATAGCTTAGGGAAATTAAAATCAAAAAGACACAGCCACCCCAAAGTTTGGAACGGCTCTGTTTACAAGAACCTCGTTTACAGTACAAGTTCAACAGCGCAGAAAGTGAAAAATGGATAAAGAAGTTGTGGTATTTACTTACAAAGCAATATCACTCAGCAATGAAATCTGTGTCATCAGGCCCTTAGCAGCACAATGAGTGGATTCAGGTATGATGATTCTAACTGAAGTAAGTCACACAGAAAAAGAAACATCATAAGATATCAGTAATACACGGAATGTAAACTTGGCTACACAGGAACTGAATTACAGAACAGAACAGGGTCTCAAATTTAGAAAACCAACTATGCTTGCTTAAGGATAAAGGTGAGTTGGGGTGCTGCATAAAACCAGAGATTGAAATGAGCACAGTTAAAGTTCCTTAAGTCAAATATGGAATAGACAAGAGCTACTCCTTGCTCAACGAAAGGGACTCAACACCGCATATTAAACGCCTAAGAATGTGCCTGACTAGTAAGTATCTTAAAACCTATGGATTGCTATGTCTCCGAAAGAGAATCAAGCATGTGTACAGGGGCATAAACGCAGCAGTGATAGGATTGGAGAGGTTCGGTGAGCAAATGAAGACCCTTTGAAGTCATATTGCATGGTACCCATTCCACGGGTCTCAACTCTCCAGGTTTAAGGTATTCTTCCTTCAGCTAAAACATGCATGTGGAACCCAAGTATGATCAACCATGTGAACGGGAGACGTGTTCAAATATGTCTCAGTTTTCCTCCCCTGGTACTCAGGTGCAACATTCCAGACGCTTTACTAACACTCTCCCCACTTGGAGAGTCAGCGCCTTTAACCTCCTGTTTGGCCCAGTTTGCAATTTCTGCGGAAGATGAACAGGAATAGCGAGAACCAATGAGAGACTAGCTGCAGGTGTCTGGACGGGCAAATTTAACTCTCATTTCCCACCAGGAAGAGGAAATAACCAAAGGCTCAGCGTGCCGTGCCGGAACCAGATTAGGGCCTGAAGCCATCCTGCGGTGTTGCGGCCAGGTCACAAGAAAGCAAGTTGAAGAAAGGAGCTCAGGGGCACTGTAATTCTCAAACCTGCAGAGTTATAAATAACAGCTATCATCCAAAAATAGACTGAAGTAAGGCTGCCAAGAGGACTTGAAAGCGGGGCAGAATTGCAGGAAATCAATTTCAGGAGGTAGACTGGAATTGCATTGAAAGCATAGGAAAAGAGGCAGAACGTCCACAATGATGCACTTGGCCAAAAAGGGCGTATGCGTTTTTTCCTGAATATATTCAGGAAAAAACGCATACGCCCTTTTTGGCCAACCAAGCAAGCTTGCAAAGGAAATCTGCACTACAATGAAGTCTCACTTCCCCCCGGTCAAAAGGGCCATCTGAAAACAGTGTAAAATCCAGAAAGGCAGGACAGGCCATGGAGAACTGGGAGCCTTGTTATGCTGATGGGCGGGATGTAAATTGCCAACAACCACTCGGGAGAAGTGTATGGTGTTTCCTGAAACATCTAAAAAACAAAGCAACAGAACCTAGGGCACTTCCACTTATGGTCCTATAGCTTAGGGAAATTAAAATCAAAAAGACACAGCCACCCCAAAGTTTGGAACGGCTCTGTTTACAAGAACCTCGTTTACAGTACAAGTTCAACATCGCAGAAAGTGAAAAATGGATAAAGAAGTTGTGGTATTCACTTACAAAGCAATATCACTCAGCAATGAAATCTATGTCATCAGGCCCTTAGCAGCACAATGAGTGGATTCAGGTATGATGATTCTAACTGAAATAAGTCACACAGAAAAAGAAACATCATAAGATATCAGTAATACACGGAATGTAAACTTGGCTACACAGGAACTGAATTACAGAACAGAACAGGGTCTCAAATTTAGAAAACCAACTTATGCTTGCTTAAGGGTAAAGGTGAGTTGGGGTGCTGCATAAACCAGAGATTGAAATGAGCACAGATAAAGTTCCTTAAGTCAAATATGGAATAGACAAGAGCTACTCCTTGCTCAACGAAATGGACTCAACACCGCATATTAAACGCCTAAGAATGTACCTGACTAGTAAGTATCTTAAAACCTATGGATTGCTATGTCTCCGAAAGAGAATCAAGCATGTGTACAGGGGCATAAACGCAGCAGTGATAGGATTGGAGAGGTTCGGTGAGCAAATGAAGACCCTTTGAAGTCATATTGCATGGTACCCATTCCACGGGTCTCAACTATCCAGGTTTAAGGTATTCTTCCTTCAGCTAAAACATGCATGTGGAACCCAAGTATGATCAACCATGTGAACGGGAGACGTGTTCAAATATGTCTCAGTTTTCCTCCCCTGGTACTCGGGTGCAACATTCCAGACGCTTTACTAACACTCTCCCCACTTGGAGAGTCAGCGCCTTTAACCTCCTGTTTGGCCCAGTTTGCAATTTCTGCGGAAGATGAACAGGAATAGCGAGAACCAATGAGAGACTAGCTGGAGGTGTCTGGACGGGCAAATTTAACTCTCATTTCCCACCAGGAAGAGGAAATAACCAAAGGCTCAGCGTGCCGTGCCGGAACCAGATTAGGGCCTGAAGCCAGCCTGCGGTGTTGCGGCCAGCTCAAAAGAAAGCGAGTTGAAGAAAGGAGCTCAGGGGCACTGTAATTCACAAACCTGCAGAGTTATAAATGACAGCTATCGTCCAAAAATAGACTGAAGTAAGGCTGCCAAGAGGACTTGAAAGCGGGGCAGAATTGCAGGAAACCGATTTCAGGAGGTAGACTGGAATTGCATTGAAAGCATAGGAAAAGAGGCAGAACGTCCACAATGATGCACTTGGCCAAAAAGGGCGTATGCGTTTTTTCCTGAAATATTCAGGAAAAAACGCATACGCACTTTTTGGCCAACCAAGCAAGATTGCAAAGGAAATCTGCACTACAATGAAGTCTCACTTCCCACCGGTCAAAAGGGCCATCTGAAAAAAGTGTAAAATCCAGAAAGGCAGGACAGGCCATGGAGAACTTGGTGCCTTGTTATGCTGATGGGCGGGATGTAAATTGCCAACAACCACTCGGGAGAAGTGTATGGTGTTTCCTGAAACATCTAAAAAACAAAGCAACAGAACCTAGGGCACTTCCACTTATGGTCCTATAGCTTAGGGAAATTAAAATCAAAAAGACACAGCCACCCCAAAGTTTGGAACGGCTGTGTTTACAAGAACCTCGTTTACAGTACAAGTTCAACATCGCAGAAAGTGAAAAATGGATAAAGAAGTTGTGGTATTTACTTACAAAGCAATATCACTCAGCAATGAAATCTATGTCATCAGGCCCTTAGCATCACAATGAGTGGATTCAGGTATGATGATTCTAACTGAAATAAGTCACACAGAAAAAGAAACATCATAAGATATCAGTAATACACGGAATGTAAACTTGGCTACACAGGAACTGAATTACAGAACAGAACAGGGTCTCAAATTTAGAATACCAACTTATGCTTGCTTAAGGGTAAAGGTGAGTTGGGGTGCTGCATAAAACCAGAGATTGAAATGAGCACAGATAAAGTTCCTTAAGTCAAATATGGAATAGACAAGAGCTACTCCTTGCTCAACGAAATGGACTCAACACCGCATATTAAACGCCTAAGAATGTACCTGACTAGTAAGTATCGTAAAACCTATGGATTGCTATGTCTCCAAAAGAGAATCAAGCATGTGTACAGGGGCATAAACGCAGCAGTGATAGGATTGGAGAGGTTCGGTGAGCAAATGAAGACCCTTTGAAGTCATATTGCATGGTACCCATTCCACGGGTCTCAACTCTCCAGGTTTAAGGTATTCTTCCTTCAGCTAAAACATGCATGTGGAACCCAAGCATGATCAACCATGTGAACGGGAGACGTGTTCAAATATGTCTCAGTTTTCCTCCCCTGGTACTCGGGTGCAACATTCCAGACGCTTTACTAACACTCTCCCCACTTGGAGAGTCAGCGCCTTTAACCTCCTGTTTGGCCCACTTTGCAATTTCTGCGGAAGATGAACAGGAATAGCGAGAACCAATGAGAGGCTAGCTGGAGGTGTCTTGCCGGGCAAATTTAACTCTCATTTCCCACCAGGAAGAGGAAATAACCAAAGGCTCAGCGTGCCGTACCGGAACCAGATTAGGGGCTGAAGCCATCCTGCGGTGTTGCGGCCAGCTCAAAAGAAAGCGAGTTGAAGAAAGGAGCTCAGGGGCACTGTAATTCACAAACCTGCAGAGTTATAAATGACAGCTATCGTCCAAAAATAGACTGAAGTAAGGCTGCCAAGAGGACTTGAAAGCGGGGCAGAATTGCAGGAAACCGATTTCAGGAGGTAGACTGGAATTGCATTGAAAGCATAGGAAAAGAGGCAGAACGTCCACAATGATGCACTTGGCCAAAAAGGGCGTATGCGTTTTTTCCTGAATATATTCAGGAAAAAACGCATACGCCCTTTTTGGCCAACCAAGCAAGCTTGCAAAGGAAATCTGCACTACAATGAAGTCTCACTTCCCCCCGGTCAAAAGGGCCATCTGAAAAAAGTGTAAAATCCAGAAAGGCAGGACAGGCCATGGAGAACTGGGAGCCTTGTTATGCTGATGGGCGGGATTTAAATTGCCAACAACCACTCGGGAGAAGTGTATGGTGTTTCCTGAAACATCTAAAAAACAAAGCAACAGAACCTAGGGCACTTCCACTTATGGTCCTATAGCTTAGGGAAATTAAAATCAAAAAGACACAGCCACCCCAAAGTTTGGAACGGCTCTGTTTACAAGAACCTCGTTTACAGTACAAGTTCAACATCGCAGAAAGTGAAAAATGGATAAAGAAGTTGTGGTATTCACTTACAAAGCAATATCACTCAGCAATGAAATCTATGTCATCAGGCCCTTAGCAGCACAATGAGTGGATTCAGGTATGATGATTCTAACTGAAATAAGTCACACAGAAAAAGAAACATCATAAGATATCAGTAATACACGGAATGGAAACTTGGCTACACAGGAACAGAATTACAGAACAGAACAGGGTCTCAAATTTAGAAAAACAACTTATGCTTGCTTAAGGGTAAAGGTGAGTTGGGGTGCTACATAAAACCAGAGATTGAAATGAGCACAGATAAAGTTCCTTAAGCCAAATATGGAATAGACTAGAGCTACTCCTTGCTCAACGAAATGGACTCAACACCGCATATTAAACGCCTAAGAATGTACCTGACTTGTAAGTATCTTAAAACCTATGGATAGCTATGTCTCCAAAAGAGAATCAAGCATGTGTACAGGGGCATAAACGCAGCAGTGATAAGATTGGAGAGGTTCGGTGAGCAAATGAAGACCCTTTGAAGTCATATTGCATGGTACCCATTCCACGGGTTTCAACTACCCAGGTTTAAGGTATTCTTCCTTCAGCTAAAACATGCATGTGGAACCTAGAGTATGATCAACCATGTGATCGGGAGACGTGTTCAAATATGTCTCAGTTTTCCTCCCCTGGTACTCGGGTGCAACATTCCAGACGCTTTACTAACACTCTCCCCCTTGGAGAGTCAGTCCCTTTAACCTCCTGTTTGGCCCAGTTTGCAATTTCTGCGGAAGATGAACAGGAATAGCGAGAACCAATGAGAGACTAGCTGGAGGTGTCTGGACGGGCAAATTTAACTCTCATTTCCCACCAGGAAGAGGAATTAACCAAAGGCTCAGCATACCGGGCCGGAACCAGATTAGGGCCTGAAGCCATCCTGCGGTGTTGCGGCCAGGTCACAAGAAAGCGAGTTGAAGAAAGGAGCTCAGGGGCACTGTAATTCACAAACCTGCAGAGTTATAAATGACAGCTTTCATCCAAAAATAGACTGAAGTAAGGCTGCCAAGAGGACTTGAAAGCGGGGCAGAATTGCAGGAAACCGATTTCAGGAGGTAGACTGGAATTGCATTGAAAGCATAGGAAAAGAGGCAGAACGTCCACAATGATACACTTGGCCAAAAAGGGCGTATGCGTTTTTTCCTGAATATATTCAGGAAAAAACGCATACGCCCTTTTTGGCCAACCAAGCAAGCTTGCAAAGGAAATCTGCACTACAATGAAGTCTCACTTCCCCCCGGTCAAAAGGGCCATCTGAAAACAGTGTAAAATCCAGAAAGGCAGGACAGGCCATGGAGAACTGGGAGCCTTGTTATGCTGATGGGTGGGATGTAAATTGCCAACAACCACTCGGGAGAAGTGTATGGTGTTTCCTGAAACATCTAAAAAACAAAGCAACAGAACCTAGGGCACTTCCACTTATGGTCCTATTGCTTAGGGAAATTAAAATCAAAAAGACACAGCCACCCCAAAGTTTGGAACGGCTCTGTTTACAAGAACCTCGTTTACAGTACAAGTTCAACATCGCAGAAAGTGAAAAATGGATAAAGAAGTTGTGGTATTTACTTACAAAGCAATATCACTCAGCAATGAAATCTATGTCATCAGGCCCTTAGCAGCACAATGAGTGGATTCAGGTATGATGATTCTAACTGAAATAAGTCACACAGAAAAAGAAACATCATAAGATATCAGTAATACACGGAATGTAAACTTGGCTACACAGGAACTGAATTACAGAACAGAACAGGGTCTCAAATTTAGAATACCAACTTATGCTTGCTTAAGGGGAAAGGTGAGTTGGGGTGCTGCATAAAACCAGAGATTGAAATGAGCACAGATAAAGTTCCTTAAGTCAAATATGGAATAGACAAGAGCTACTCCTTGCTCAACGAAATGGACTCAACACCGCATATTAAACGCCTAAGAATGTACCTGACTAGTAAGTATCGTAAAACCTATGGATTGCTATGTCTCCAAAAGAGAATCAAGCATGTGTACAGGGGCATAAACGCAGCAGTGATAGGATTGGAGAGGTTCGGTGAGCAAATGAAGACCCTTTGAAGTCATATTGCATGGTACCCATTACACGGGTTTCAACTCTCCAGGTTTAAGGTATTCTTCCTTCAGCTAAAACATGCATGTGGAACCCAAGTACGATCAACCATGTGAACGGGAGACGTGTTCAAATATGTCTCAGTTTTCCTCCCCTGGTACTCGGGTGCAACATTCCAGACGCTTTACTAACACTCTCCCCACTTGGAGAGTCAGCGCCTTTAACCTCCTGTTTGGCCCACTTTGCAATTTCTGCGGAAGATGAACAGGAATAGCGAGAACCAATGAGAGGCTAGCTGGAGGTGTCTGGACGGGCAAATTTAACTCTCATTTCCCAACAGGAAGAGGAAATAACCAAAGGCTCAGCGTGCCGTGCCAAAACCAGATTAGGGCCTGAAGACATCCTGCGGTGTTGCGGCCAGCTCAAAAGAAAGCGAGTTGAAGAAAGGAGCTCAGGGGCACTGTAATTCACAAACCTGCAGAGTTATAAATGACAGCTATCGTCCAAAAATAGACTGAAGTAAGGCTGCCAAGAGGACTTGAAAGCGGGGCAGAATTGCAGGAAACCGATTTCAGAAGGTAGACTGGAATTGCATTGAAAGCATAGGAAAAGAGGCAGAACGTCCACAATGATGCACTTGGCCAAAAAGGGCGTATGCGTTTTTTCCTGAATATATTCAGGAAAAAACGCATACGCCCTTTTTGGCCAACCAAGCAAGCTTGCAAAGGAAATCTGCACTACAATGAAGTCTCACTTCCCCCCGGTCAAAAGGGCCATCTGAAAACAGTGTAAAATCCAGAAAGGCAGGACAGGCCATGGAGAACTGGGAGCCTTGTTATGCTGATGGGCGGGATGTAAATTGCCAATAACCACTCGGGAGAAGTGTATGGTGTTTCCTGAAACATCTAAAAAACAAAGCAACAGAACCTAGGGCACTTCCACTTATGGTCCTATAGCTTAGGGAAATTAAAATCAAAAAGACACAGCCACCCCAAAGTTTGGAATGGCTCTGTTTACAAGAACCTCGTTTACAGTACAAGTTCAACATCGCAGAAAGTGAAAAATGGATAAAGAAGTTGTGGTATTTACTTACAAAGCAATATCACTCAGCAATGAAATCTGTGTCATCAGGCCCTTAGCAGCACAATGAGTGGATTCAGGTATGATGATTCTAACTGAAATAAGTCACACAGAAAAAGAAACATCATAAGATATCAGTAATACACGGAATGGAAACTTGGCTACACAGGAACAGAATTACAGAACAGAACAGGGTCTCAAATTTAGAATACCAACTTATGCTTGCTTAAGGGTAAAGGTGAGTTGGGGTGCTGCATAAAACCAGAGATTGAAATGAGCACAGATAAAGTTCCTTAAGTCAAATATGGAATAGACAAGAGCTACTCCTTGCTCAACGAAATGGACTCAACACCGCATATTAAACGCCTAAGAATGTACCTGACTAGTAAGTATCGTAAAACCTATGGATTGCTATGTCTCCAAAAGAGAATCAAGCATGTGTACAGGGGCATAAACGCAGCAGTGATAGGATTGGAGAGGTTCGGTGAGCAAATGAAGACCCTTTGAAGTCATATTGCATGGTACCCATTCCACGGGTCTCAACTCTCCAGGTTTAAGGTATTCTTCCTTCAGCTAAAACATGCATGTGGAACCCAAGTACGATCAACCATGTGAACGGGAGACGTGTTCAAATATGTCTCAGTTTTCCTCCCCTGGTACTCGGGTGCAACATTCCAGACGCTTTACTGACACTCTCCCCACTTGGAGAGTCAGCGCCTTTAACCTCCTGTTTGGCCCACTTTGCAATTTCTGCGGAAGATGAACAGGAATAGCGAGAACCAATGAGAGGCTAGCTGGAGGTGTCTGGACGGGCAAATTTAACTCTCATTTCCCACCAGGAAGAGGAAATAACCAAAGGCTCAGCGTGCCGTACCGGAACCAGATTAGGGCCTGAAGCCATCCTGCGGTGTTGCGGCCAGCTCAAAAGAAAGCGAGTTGAAGAAAGGAGCTCAGGGGCACTGTAATTCACAAACCTGCAGAGTTATAAATGACAGCTATCGTCCAAAAATAGACTGAAGTAAGGCTGCCAAGAGGACTTGAAAGCGGGGCAGAATTGCAGGAAACCGATTTCAGGAGGTAGACTGGAATTGCATTGAAAGCATAGGAAAAGAGGCAGAACGTCCACAATGATGCACTTGGCCAAAAAGGGCGTATGCGTTTTTTCCTGAATATATTCAGGAAAAAACGCATACGCCCTTTTTGGCCAACCAAGCAAGCTTGCAAAGGAAATCTGCACTACAATGAAGTCTCACTTCCCCCCGGTCAAAAGGGCCATCTGAAAAAAGTGTAAAATCCAGAAAGGCAGGACAGGCCATGGAGAACTGGGAGCCTTGTTATGCTGATGGGCGGGATGTAAATTGCCAACAACCACTCGGGAGAAGTGTATGGTGTTTCCTGAAACATCTAAAAAACAAAGCAACAGAACCTAGGGCACTTCCACTTATGGTCCTATAGCTTAGGGAAATTAAAATCAAAAAGACACAGCCACCCCAAAGTTTGGAACGGCTCTGTTTACAAGAACCTCGTTTACAGTACAAGTTCAACAGCGCAGAAAGTGAAAAATGGATAAAGAAGTTGTGGTATTTACTTACAAAGCAATATCACTCAGCAATGAAATCTGTGTCATCAGGCCCTTAGCAGCACAATGAGTGGATTCAGGTATGATGATTCTAACTGAAATAAGTCACACAGAAAAAGAAACATCATAAGATATCAGTAATACACGGAATGGAAACTTGGCTACACAGGAACAGAATTACAGAACAGAACAGGGTCTCAAATTTAGAATACCAACTTATGCTTGCTTAAGGGTAAAGGTGAGTTGGGGTGCTGCATAAAACCAGGGATTGAAATGAGCACAGATAAAGTTCCTTAAGTCAAATATGGAATAGACAAGAGCTACTCCTTGCTCAACGAAATGGACTCAACACCGCATATTAAACGCCTAAGAATGTACCTGACTAGTAAGTATCGTAAAACCTATGGATTGCTATGTCTCCAAAAGAGAATCAAGCATGTGTACAGGGGCATAAACGCAGCAGTGATAGGATTGGAGAGGTTCGGTGAGCAAATGAAGACCCTTTGAAGTCATATTGCATGGTACCCATTACACGGGTCTCAACTCTCCAGGTTTAAGGTATTCTTCCTTCAGCTAAAACATGCATGTGGAACCCAAGTACGATCAACCATGTGAACGGGAGACGTGTTCAAATATGTCTCAGTTTTCCTCCCCTGGTACTCGGGTGCAACATTCCAGACGCTTTACTAACACTCTCCCCACTTGGAGAGTCAGCGCCTTTAACCTCCTGTTTGGCCCACTTTGCAATTTCTGCGGAAGATGAACAGGAATAGCGAGAACTAATGAGAGGCTAGCTGGAGGTGTCTGGACGGGCAAATTTAACTCTCATTTCCCACCAGGAAGAGGAAATAACCAAAGGCTCAGCGTGCCATACCGGAACCAGATTAGGGCCTGAAGCCATCCTGCGGTGTTGCGGCCAGGTCACAAGAAAGCGAGTTGAAGAAAGGAGCTCAGGGGCACTGTAATTCACAAACCTGCAGAGTTATAAATGACAGCTATCGTCCAAAAATAGACTGAAGTAAGGCTGCCAAGAGGACTTGAAAGCGGGGCAGAATTGCAGGAAACCGATTTCAGGAGGTAGACTGGAATTGCATTGAAAGCATAGGAAAAGAGGCAGAACGTCCACAATGATGCAGTTGGCCAAAAAGGGCGTATGCGTTTTTTCCTGAATATATTCCTTAAGCCAAATATGGAATAGACAAGAGCTACTCCTTGCTCAACGAAATGGACTCAACACCCCATATTAAACGCCTAAGAATGTACCTGACTAGTAAGTATCTTAAAACCTATGGATTGCTATGTCTCCAAAAGAGAATCAAGCATGTGTACAGGGGCATAAACGCAGCAGTGATAGGATTGGAGAGGTTCGGTGAGCAAATGAAGACCCTTTGAAGTCATATTGCATGGTACCCATTCCACGGGTTTCAACTACCCAGGTTTAAGGTATTCTTCCTTCAGCTAAAACATGCATGTGGAACCTAGAGTATGATCAACCATGTGATCGGGAGACGTGTTCAAATATGTCTCAGTTTTCCTCCCCTGGTACTTGGATGCAACATTCCAGACGCTTTACTAACACTCTCCCCACTTGGAGAGTCAGTCCCTTTAACCTCCTGTTTGGCCCAGTTTGCAATTTCTGCGGAAGATGAACAGGAATAGCGAGAACCAATGAGAGGCTAGCTGGAGGTGTCTGGACGGGCAAATTTAACTCTCATTTCCCACCAGGAAGAGGAATTAACCAAAGGCTCAGCATGCCGGGCCGGAAACAGATTAGGGCCTGAAGCCATCCTGTGGTGTTGCGGCCAGGTCACAAGAAAGCGAGTTGAAGAAAGGAGCTCAGGGGCACTGTAATTCACAAACCTGCAGAGTTATAAATGACAGCTATCGTCCAAAAATAGACTGAAGTAAGGCTGCCAAGAGGACTTGAAAGCGGGGCAGAATTGCAGGAAACCGATTTCAGGAGGTAGACTGGAATTGCATTGAAAGCATAGGAAAAGAGGCAGAACGTCCACAATGATGCACTTGGCCAAAAAGGGCGTATGCGTTTTTTCCTGAATATATTCAGGAAAAAACGCATACGCCCTTTTTGGCCAACCAAGCAAGCTTGCAAAGGAAATCTGCACTACAATGAAGTCTCACTTCCCCCCGGTCAAAAGGGCCATCTGAAAACAGTGTAAAATCCAGAAAGGCAGGACAGGCCATGGAGAACTGGGAGCCTTGTTATGCTGATGGGCGGGATGTAAATTGCCAACAACCACTCAGGAGAATTGTATGGTGTTTCCTGAAACATCTAAAAAACAAAGCAACAGAACCTAGGGCACTTCCACTTATGGTCCTATAGCTTAGGGAAATTAAAATCAAAAAGACACAGCCACCCCAAAGTTTGGAACGGCTCTGTTTACAAGAACCTCGTTTACAGTACAAGTTCAACATTGCAGAAAGTGAAAAATGGATAAAGAAGTTGTGGTATTTACTTACAAAGCAATATCACTCAGCAATGAAATCTGTGTCATCAGGCCCTTAGCAGCACAATGAGTGGATTCAGGTATGATGATTCTAACTGAAATAAGTCACACAGAAAAAGAAACATCATAAGATATCAGTAATACACGGAATGGAAACTTGGCTACACAGGAACAGAATTACAGAACAGAACAGGGTCTCAAATTTAGAATACCAACTTATGCTTGCTTAAGGGTAAAGGTGAGTTGGGGTGCTGCATAAAACCAGAGATTGAAATGAGCACAGATAAAGTTCCTTAAGTCAAATATGGAATAGACAAGAGCTACTCCTTGCTCAACGAAATGGACTCAACACCGCATATTAAACGCCTAAGAATGTACCTGACTAGTAAGTATCGTAAAACCTATGGATTGCTATGTCTCCAAAAGAGAATCAAGCATGTGTACAGGGGCATAAACGCAGCAGTGATAGGATTGGAGAGGTTCGGTGAGCAAATGAAGACCCTTTGAAGTCATATTGCATGGTACCCATTACACGGGTCTCAACTCTCCAGGTTTAAGGTATTCTTCCTTCAGCTAAAACATGCATGTGGAACCCAAGTACGATCAACCATGTGAACGGGAGATGTGTTCAAATATGTCTCAGTTTTCCTCCCCTGGTACTCGGGTGCAACATTCCAGACGCTTTACTAACACTCTCCCCACTTGGAGAGTCAGCGCCTTTAACCTCCTGTTTGGCCCAGTTTGCAATTTCTGCGGAAGATGAATAGGAATAGCGAGAACCAATGAGAGGCTAGCTGGAGGTGTCTGGACGGGCAAATTTAACTCTCATTTCCCACCAGGAAGAGGAAATAACCAAAGGCTCAGCGTGCCGTACCGGAACCAGATTAGGGCCTGAAGCCATCCTGCGGTGTTGCGGCCAGCTCAAAACAAAGCGAGTTGAAGAAAGGAGCTCAGGGGCACTGTAATTCACAAACCTGCAGAGTTATAAATGACAGCTATCGCCCAAAAATAGACTGAAGTAAGGCTGCCAAGAGGACTTGAAAGCGGGGCAGAATTGCAGGAAACCGATTTCAGGAGGTAGACTGGAATTGCATTGAAAGCATAGGAAAAGAGGCAGAACGTCCACAATGATGCACTTGGCCAAAAAGGGCGTATGCGTTTTTTCCTGAATATATTCAGGAAAAAACGCATACGCCCTTTTTGGCCAACCAAGCAAGCTTGCAAAGGAAATCTGCACTACAATGAAGTCTCACTTCCCCCCGGTCAAAAGGGCCATCTGAAAAAAGTGTAAAATCCAGAAAGGCAGGACAGGCCATGGAGAACTGGGAGCCTTGCTATGCTGATGGGCGGGATGTAAATTGCCAACAACCACTCGGGAGAAGTGTATGGTGTTTCATGAAACATCTAAAAAACAAAGCAACAGAACCTAGGGCACTTCCACTTATGGTCCTATAGCTTAGGGAAATTAAAATCAAAAAGACACAGCCACCCCAAAGTTTGGAATGGCTCTGTTTACAAGAACCTCGTTTACAGTACAAGTTCAACATCGCAGAAAGTGAAAAATGGATAAAGAAATTGTGGTATTTACTTACAAAGCAATATAACTCAGCAATGAAATCTGTGTCATCAGGCCCTTAGCAGCACAATGAGTGGATTCAGGTATGATGATTCTAACTGAAATAAGTCACACAGAAAAAGAAACATCATAAGATATCAGTAATACACGGAATGTAAACTTGGCTACACAGGAACTGAATTACAGAACAGAACAGGGTCTCAAATTTAGAAAACCAACTTATTCTTGCTTAAGGGTAAAGGTGAGTTGGGGTGCTGCATAAAACCAGAGATTGAAATGAGCACAAATAAAGTTCCTTAAGCCAAATATGGAATAGACAAGAGCTACTCCTTGCTCAACGAAATGGACTCAACACCCCATATTAAATGCATAAGAATGTACCTGACTAGTAAGTATCTTAAAACCTATGGATTGCTATGTCTCCAAAAGAGAATCAAGCATGTGTACAGGGGCATAAACGCAGCAGTGATAGGATTGGAGAGGTTCGGTGAGCAAATGAAGACCCTTTGAAGTCATATTGCATGGTACCCATTCCACGGGTTTCAACTACCCAGGTTTAAGGTATTCTTCCTTCAGCTAAAACATGCATGTGGAACCTAGAGTATGATCAACCATGTGATCGGGAGACGTGTTCAAATATGTCTCAGTTTTCCTCCCCTGGTACTCGGGTGCAACATTCCAGACGCTTTACTAACACTCTCCCCACTTGGAGAGTCAGCGCCTTTAACCTCCTGTTTGGCCCAGTTTGCAATTTCTGCGGAAGATGAACAGGAATAGCGAGAACCAATGAGAGACTAGCTGGAGGTGTCTGGACGGGCAAATTTAACTCTCATTTCCCACCAGGAAGAGGAAATAACCAAAAGCTCAGCGTGCCGTGCCGGAACCAGATTAGGGCCTGAAGCCATCCTGCGGTGTTGCGGCCAGCTCAAAAGAAAGCAAGTTGAAGAAAGGAGCTCAGGGGCACTGTAATTCACAAACCTGCAGAGTTATAAATGACAGCTATCGTCCAAAAATAGACTGAAGTAAGGCTGCCAAGAGGACTTGAAAGCGGGGCAGAATTGCAGGAAACCGATTTCAGGAGGTAGACTGGAATTGCATTGAAAGCATAGGAAAAGAGGCAGAACGTCCACAATGATGCACTTGGCCAAAAAGGGCGTATGCGTTTTTTCCTGAATATATTCAGGAAAAAACGCATACGCCCTTTTTGGCCAACCAAGCAAGCTTGCAAAGGAAATCTGCACTACAATGAAGTCTCACTTCCCCCCGGTCAAAAGGGCCATCTGAAAAAAGTGTAAAATCCAGAAAGGCAGGACAGTCCATGGAGAACAGGGAGCCTTGTTATGCTGATGGGCGGGATGTAAATTGCCAACAACCACTCGGGAGAAGTGTATGGTGTTTCCTGAAACATCTAAAAAACAAAGCAACAGAACCTAGGGCACTTCCACTTATGGTCCTATAGCTTAGGGAAATTAAAATCAAAAAGACACAGCCACCCCAAAGTTTGGAACGGCTCTGTTTACAAGAACCTCGTTTACAGTACAAGTTCAACATCGCGGAAAGTGAAAAATGGATAAAGAAGTTGTGGTATTTACTTACAAAGCAATATCACTCAGCAATGAAATCTGTGTCATCAGGCCCTTAGCAGCACAATGAGTGGATTCAGGTATGATGATTCTAACTGAAGTAAGTCACACAGAAAAAGAAACATCATAAGATATCAGTAATACAGGGAATGTAAACTTGGCTACACAGGAACTGAATTACAGAACAGAACAGGGTCTCAAATTTAGAAAACCAACTTATGCTTACTTAAGGGTAAAGGTGAGTTGGGGTGCTGCATAAAACCAGAGATTGAAATGAGCACAGATAAAGTTCCTTAAGTGAAATATGGAAAAAATAAGAGCTACTCCTTGCTCAACGAAATGGACTCAACACCGCATATTAAACGCCAAGAATGTACCTGACTAGTAAGTATCTTAAAACCTATGGATTGCTATGTCTCCGAAAGAGAATCAAGCATGTGTACAGGGGCATAAATGCAGCAGTGATAGGATTGGAGAGGTTCGGTGAGCAAATGAAGACCCTTTGACGTCATATTGCATGGTACCCATTACACGGGTCTTAACTCTCCAGGTTTAAGGTATTCTTCCTTCAGCTAAAACATGCATGTGGAACCCAAGTATGATCAACCATGTGAACGGGAGACGTGTTCAAATATGTCTCAGTTTTCCTCCCCTGGTACTCGGGTGCAACATTCCAGACGCTTTACTAACACTCTCCCGACTTGGAGAGTCAGTCCCTTTAACCTCCTGTTTGGCCCAGTTTGCAATTTCTGTGGAAGATGAACAGGAATAGCGAGAACCAATGAGAGGCTAGCTGGAGGTGTCTGGACGGGCAAATTTAACTCTCATTTCCCACCAGGAAGAGGAATTAACAAAAGGCTCAGCGTGCCGTGCCGGAACCAGATTAAGGCCTGAAGCCATCCTGCGGTGTTGCGGCCAGCTCAAAAGAAAGCGAGTTGAAGAAAGGAGCTCAGGGGCACTGTAATTCACAAACATGCAGAGTTATAAATGACAGCTATCGTCCAAAAATAGACTGAAGTAAGGCTGCCAAGAGGACTTGAAAGCGGGGCAGAATTGCAGGAAACCGATTTCAGGAGGTAGACTGGAATGCACTGAAAGCATAGGAAAAGAGGCAGAACGTCCACAATGATGCACTTGGCCAAAAAGGGCGTATGCGTTTTTTCCTGAATATATTCAGGAAAAAACGCATACGCCCTTTTTGGCCAACCAAGCAAGCTTGCAAAGGAAATCTGCACTACAATGAAGTCTCACTTCCCCCCGGTCAAAAGGGCCATCTGAAAAAAGTGTAAAATCCAGAAAGGCAGGACAGGCCATGGAGAACTGGGAGCCTTGTTATGCTGAAGGGCGGGATGTAAATTGCCAACAACCACTCGGGAGAAGTGTATGGTGTTTCCTGAAACATCTAAAAAACAAAGCAACAGAGCCTAGGGCACTTCCACTTATGGTCCTATAGCTTAGGGAATTTGAAATCAAAAAGACAGAGCCACCCCAAAGTTTGGAACGGCTCTGTTTAGAAGAACCTCGTTTACAGTACAAGTTCAACATCGCAGAAAGTGAAAAATGGATAAAGAAGTTGTGGTATTTATTTACAAAGCAATATCACTCAGCAATGAAATCTGTGTCATCAGGCCCTTAGCAGCACAATGAGTGGATTCAGGTATGATGATTCTAACTGAAATAAGTCACACAGAAAAAGAAACATCATAAGATATCAGTAATACACGGAATGTAAACTTGGCTACACAGGAACTGAATTACAGAACAGAACAGGGTCTCAAATTTAGAAAACCAACTTATGCTTGCTTAAGGGGAAAGGTGAGTTGGGGTGCTGCATAAAACCAGAGATTGAAATGAGCACAGATAAAGTTCCTTAAGTCAAATATGGAATAGACAAGAGCTACTCCTTGCTCAACGAAATGGACTCAACACCGCATATTAAACGCCTAAGAATGTACCTGACTAGTAAGTATCGTAAAACCTATGGATTGCTATGTCTCCAAAAGAGAATCAAGCATGTGTACAGGGGCATAAACGCAGCAGTGATAGGATTGGAGAGGTTCGGTGAGCAAATGAAGACCCTTTGAAGTCATATTGCATGGTACCCATTCCACGGGTTTCAACTACCCAGGTTTAAGGTATTCTTCCTTCAGCTAAAACATGCATGTGGAACCTAAAGTATGATCAACCATGTGATCGGGAGACGTGTTCAAATATGTCTCAGTTTTCCTCCCCTGGTACTCGGGTGCAACATTCCAGACGCTTTACTAACACTCTCCCCACTTGGAGAGTCAGTCCCTTTAACCTCCTGTTTGGCCCAGTTTGCAATTTCTGCGGAAGATGAACAGGAATAGCGAGAACCAATGAGAGACGAGCTGGAGGTGTCTGGACGGGCAAATTTAACTCTCATTTCCCACCAGGAAGAGGAAATAACCAAAGGCTCAGCGTGCCGTACCAGAACCAGATTAGGGCCTGAAGCCATCCTGCGGTGTTGCGGCCAGGTCACAAGAAAGCGAGTTGAAGAAAGGAGCTCAGGGGCACTGTAATTCACAAACCTGCAGAGTTATAAATGACAGCTATCGTCCAAAAATAGACTGAAGTAAGGCTGCCAAGAGGACTTGAAAGAGGGGCAGAATTGCAGGAAACCGATTTCAGGAGGTAGACTGGAATTGCATTGAAAGCATAGGAAAAGAGGCAGAACGTCCACAATGATGCACTTGGCCAAAAAGGGCGTATGCGTTTTTTCCTGAATATATTCAGGAAAAAACGCATACGCCCTTTTTGGCCAACCAAGCAAGCTTGCAAAGGAAATCTGCACTACAATGAAGTCTCACTTCCCCCCGGTCAAAAGGGCCATCTGAAAAAACGTGTAAAATCCAGAAAGGCAGGACAGGCCATGGAGAACTGGGAGCCTTGTTATGCTGATGGGCGGAATGTAAATTGCCAACAGACACTCGGGAGAAGTGTATGGTGTTTCCTGAAACATCTAAAAAACAAAGCAACAGAGCCTAGGGCACTGCCACTTATGGTCCTATAGCTTAGGGAAATTAAAATCAAAAAGACACAGCCACCCCAAATTTTGAGACGCCTCTGTTTACAAGAACCTCGTTTACAGTACAAATTCAACATCGCAGAAAGTGAAAAATGGATAAAGAAGTTGCGGTATTCACTTACAAAGCAATATCACTCAGCAATGAAATCTGTGTCATCAGGCCCTTAGCATCACAATGAGTGGATTCAGGTATGATGATTCTAACTGAAATAAGTCACACAGAAAAAGAAACATCATAAGATATCACTAATACACGGAATGTAAACTTGGCTACACAGGAACTGCATTCCAAAACAGAACAGGGTCTCAAATTTAGAAAACCAACTTAAGCTTGCTTAAGGGGAAAGGTGAATTGGGGTGCTGCATAAAACCAGAGATTGAAATGAGCACAGATAAATTTCCTTAAGCCAAATATGCAATAGACAAGAGCTACTCCTTGCTCAACGAAATGGACTCAAAACCCCATATTAAACGCCTAAGTATGTACCTGACTAGTAAGTATCTTAAAACCTATGGATTGCTATGTCTCCAAAAGAGAATCAAGCGTGTGTACAGGGGCATAAACGCAGCAGTGATAGGATTGGAGAGGTTCGGTGAGCAAATGAAGACCCTTTGAAGTCATATTGCATGGTACCCATTACACGGGTCTCAACTCTCCAGGTTTAAGGTATTCTTCCTTCAGCTAAAACATGCATGTGGAACCCAGAGTATGATCAACCATGTGAACGGGAGACGTGTTCAAATATGTCTCAGTTTTCCTCCCCTGGTACTCGGGTGCAACATTCCAGACGCTTTACTACCACTCTCCCCACTTGGAGAGTCAGCGCCTTTAACCTCCTGTTTGGCCCAGTTTGCAATTTCTGCAGAAGATGAACAGGAATAGCGAGAATCAATGAGAGGCTAGCTGGAGGTGTCTGGACGGCCAAATTTAACTCTCATTTCCCACCAGGAAGAGGAATTAACCAAAGGCTCAGCATGCCGTGCCGGAACCAGATTAGGGCCTGAAGCCATCCTGCGGTGTTGCGGCCAGCTCAAAAGAAAGCGAGTTGAAGAAAGGAGCTCAGGGGCACTGTAATTCACAAACGTGCAGAGTTATAAATGACAGCTATCGTCCAAAAATATACTGAAGTAAGGCTGCCAAGAGGACTTGAAAGCGGGGCAGAATTGCAGGAAACCGATTTCAGGAGGTAGACTGGAATTGCATTGAAAGCATAGGAAAAGAGGCAGAACGTCCACAATGATGCACTTGGCCAAAAAGGGCGTATGCGTTTTTTCCTGAATATATTCAGGAAAAAACGCATACGCCCTTTTTGACCAACCTAGCAAACTTCCAAAGGAAATCTGCACTACAATGAAGTCTCACTTCTCCCCGTCAAAAGGGCCATCTGAAAAAAGTGTAAAATCCAGAAAGGCAGGACAGGCCATGGAGAACTGGGAGCCTTGTTATGCTGATGGGCGGGATGTAAATTGCCAACAGACACTCGGGAGAAGTGTATGGTGTTTCCTGAAACATCTAAAAGACAAAGCAACAGAACCTAGGGCACTTCCACTTATGGTCCTATAGCTTAGGGAAATTAAAATCAAAAAGACACAGCCACCCCAAAGTTTGGAACGGCTCTGTTTACAAGAACCTCGTTTACAGTACAAGTTCAACATCGCAGAAATTGAAAAATGGATAAAGAAGTTGTGGTATTTACTTACAAAGCAATATCACACAGCAATGAAATCTGTGTCATCAATCCCTTAGAAGCACAATGAGTGGATTCAGGTATGATGATTCTAACTGAAATAAGTCACACAGAAAAAGAAACATCATAAGATATCATTAATACACGGAATATAAACTTGGTTACACAGGAACTGAATTACAGAACAGAACAGGGTCTCAAATTTAGAAAACCAACTTATTCTTGCTTAAGGGGAAAGGTGAGTTGGGGTGCTGCATAAAACCAGAGATTGAAATGAGCACAGATAAAGTTCCTTAAGCCAAATATGGAATAGACAAGAGCTACTCCTTGCTCAATGAAATGGACTCAACACCGCATATTAAACGCCTAAGAATGTACCTGACTAGTAAGTATCTTAAAACCTATGGATTGCTATGTCTCCGAAAGAGAATCAAGCATGTGTACAGGGGCATAAACGCAGCAGTGATAGGATTGGAGAGGTTCGGTGAGCAAATGAAGACCCTTTGAAGTCATATTGCATGGTACCCATTCCACGGGTTTCAACTACCCAGGTTTAAGGTATTCTTCCTTCAGCTAAAACATGCATGTGGAACCTAGAGTTTGATCAACCATTTGATCGGGAGACGTGTTCAAATATGTCTCAGTTTTCCTCCCCTGGTACTCAGGTGCAACATTCCAGACGCTTTACTAACACTCTCCCGACTTGGAGAGTCAGTCCCTTTAACCTCCTGTTTGGCCCAGTTTGCAATTTCTGTGGAAGATGAACAGGAATAGCGAGAACCAATGAGAGGCTAGCTGGAGGTGTCTGGACGGGCAAATTTAACTCTCATTTCCCACCAGAAAGAGGAAATAACCAAAGGCTCAGCGTGCCGTGCCGGAACCAGATTAGGGCCTGAAGCCATCCTGCGGTGTTGCGGCCAGCTCAAAAGAAAGCGAGTTGAAGAAAGGAGCTCAGGGGCACTGTAATTCACAAACCTGCAGAGTTATAAATGACAGCTATCGTCCAAAAATATACTGAAGTAAGGCTGCCAAGAAGACTTGAAAGCGGGGCAGAATTGCAGGAAACCGATTTCAGGAGGTAGACTGGAATGCACTGAAAGCATAGGAAAAGAGGCAGAACGTCCACAATGATGCACTTGGCCAAAAAGGGCGTATGCGTTTTTTCCTGAATATATTCAGGAAAAAACGCATACGCCCTTTTTGGCCAACCAAGCAAGCTTGCAAAGGAAATCTGCACTACAATGAAGTCTCACTTCCCCCCGGTCAAAAGGGCCATCTGAAAAAAGTGTAAAATCCAGAAAGGCAGGACAGGCCATGGAGAACTGGGAGCCTTGTTATGCTGAAGGGCGGGATGTAAATTGCCAACAACCACTCAGGAGAAGTGTATGGTGTTTCCTGAAACATCTAAAAAACAAAGCAACAGAGCCTAGGGCACTTCCACTTATGGTCCTATAGCTTAGGGAAATTAAAATCAAAAAGACAGAGCCACCCCAAAGTTTGGAACGGCTCTGTTTACAAGAACCTCGTTTACAATACAAGTTCAACATCGCAGAAAGTGAAAAATGGATAAAGAAGTTGTGGTATTTACTTACAAAGCAATATCACTCAGCAATGAAATCTGTGTCATCAGGCCCTTAGCAGCACAATGAGTGGATTCAGGTATGATGATTCTAACTGAAATAAGTCACACAGAAAAAGAAACATCATAAGATATCACTAATACACGGAATGTAAACTTGGCTACACAGGAACTGCATTCCAAAACAGAACAGGGTCTCAAATTTAGAAAACCAACTTAAGCTTGCTTAAGGGGAAAGGTGAGTTGGGGTGCTGCATAAAACCAGAGATTGAAATGAGCACAGATAAAGTTCCTTAAGCCAAATATGGAATAGACAAGAGCTACTCCTTGCTCAACGAAATGGACTCAAAACCCCATATTAAACGCCTAAGTATGTACCTGACTAGTAAGTATCGTAAAACCTATGGATTGCTATGTCTCCAAAAGAGAATCAAGCGTGTGTACAGGGGCATAAACGCAGCAATGATAGGATTGGAGAGGTTCGGTGAGCAAATGAAGACCCTTTGAAGTCATATTGCATGGTACCCATTACACGGGTCTCAACTCTCCAGTTTTAAGGTATTCTTCCTTCAGCTAAAACATGCATGTGGAACCCAGAGTATTATCAACCATGTGAACGGGAGACGTGTTCAAATATGTCTCAGTTTTCCTCCCCTGGTACTCGGGTGCAACATTCCAGACGCTTTACTACCACTCTCCCCACTTGGAGAGTCAGTCCCTTTAACCTCCTGTTTGGCCCAGTTTGCAATTTCTGCAGAAGATGAACAGGAATAGCGAGAACCAATGAGAGGCTAGCTGGAGGTGTCTGGACGGGCAAATTTAACTCTCATTTCCCACCAGGAAGAGGAATTAACCAAAGGCTCACCATGCCATGCCGGAAACAGATTAGGGCCTGAAGCCATCCTGCGGTGTTGCGGCCAGGTCACAAGAAAGCGAGTTGAAGAAAGGAGCTCAGGGGCACTGTAATTCACAAACCTGCAGAGTTATAAATGACAGCTATCGTCCAAAAATAGACTGAAGTAAGGCTGCCAAGAGGACTTGAAAGCGGGGCAGAATTGCAGGAAACCGATTTCAGGAGGTAGACTGGAATTGCATTGAAAGCATAGGAAAAGAGGCAGAACGTCCACAATGATGCACTTGGCCAAAAAGGGCGTATGCGTTTTTTCCTGAATATATTCAGGAAAAAACGCATACGCCCTTTTTGGCCAACCAAGCAAGCTTGCAAAGGAAATCTGCACTACAATGAAGTCTCACTTCCCCCCGGTCAAAAGGGCCATCTGAAAAAAGTGTAAAATCCAGAAAGGCAAAAGGCCATTGAGAACTGGGAGCCTTGTTATGCTGATGGGCGGGATGTAAATTGCCAACAGACACTTGGGAGAAGTGTATGGTGTTTCCTGAAACATCTAAAAAACAAAGCAACAGAGCCTAGGGCACTTCCACTTATGGTCCTATAGCTTAGGGAAATTAAAATCAAAAAGACACAGCCACCCCAAAGTTTGGAACGGCTCTGTTTACAAGAACCTCGTTTACAGTAGAAGTTCAACATCGCAGAAAGTGAAAAATGGATAAAGAAGTTGTGGTATTTACTTACAAAGCAATATCACTCAGCAATGAAATCTGTGTCATCAGGCCCTTAGCAGCACAATGAGTGGATTCAGGTATGATGATTCTAACTGAAATAAGTCACACAGAAAAAGAAACATCACAAGATATCAGTAATACACGGAATTTAAACTTGGCTACACAGGAACTGAATTACAGAACAGAACAGGGTCTCAAATTTAGAAAACCAACTTATGCTTGCTTAAGGGTAAAGGTGAGTTGGGGTGCTGCATAAAACCAGAGATTGAAATGAGGACAGATAAAGTTCCTTAAGCCAAATATGGAATAGACAAGAGCTACTCCTTGCTCAACGAAATGGACTCAACACCGCATATTAAACGCCTAAGAATGTACCTGACTAGTAAGTATCTTAAAACCTATGGATTGCTATGTCTCCGAAAGAGAATCAAGCATGTGTACAGGGGCATAAACGCAGCAGTGATAGGATTGGAGAGGTTCGGTGAGCAAATGAAGACCCTTTGAAGTCATATTGCATGGTACCCATTACACGGGTCTTAACTCTCCAGGTTTAAGGTATTCTTCCTTCAGCTAAAACATGCATGTGGAACCCAAGTATGATCAACCATGTGAACGGGAGACGTGTTCAAATATGTCTCAGTTTTCATACCCTGGTACTCGTGTGCAACATTCCAGATGCTTTACTAACACTCTCCCGACTCGGAGAGTCAGTCCCTTTAACCTCCTGTTTGGCCCAGTTTGCAATTTCTGTGGAAGATGAACAGGAATAGCGAGAACCAATTAGAGGCTAGCTGGAGGTGTCTGGACGGGCAAATTTAACTCTCATTTCCCACCAGGAAGAGGAATTAACCAAAGGCTCAGCGTGCCATGCCAAAACCAGATTAGGGCCTGAAGACATCCTGCGGTGTTGCGGCCAGCTCAAAAGAAAGCGAGTTGAAGAAAGGAGCTCAGGGGCACTGTAATTCACAAACCTGCAGAGTTATAAATGACAGCTATTGTCCAAAAATAGACTGAAGTAAGGCTGCCAAGAGGACTTGAAAGCAGGGCAGAATTGCAGGAAACCGATTTCAGGAGATAGACTGGAATTGCATTGAAAGCATAGGAAAAGAGGCAGAACGTCCACAATGATGCACTTGGCAAAAAAGGGCGTATGCGTTTTTTCCTGAATATATTCAGGAAAAAACGCATACGCCCTTTTTGGCCAACCAAGCAAACTTGCAAAGGAAATCTGCACTACAATGAAGTCTCACTTCTCCCCGGTCAAAAGGGCCATCTGAAAAAAGTGTAAAATCCAGAAAGGCAGGACAGGCCATGGAGAACTGGGAGCCTTGTTATGCTGAAGGACGGGATGTAAATTGCCAACAGACACTCAGGAGAAGTGTATGGTGTTTCCTGAAACATCTAAAAAACAAAGCAACAGAGCCTAGGGGCACTTCCACTTATGGTCCTATAGCTTAGGGAAATTAAAATCAAAAAGACACAGCCACCCCAATGTTTGGGACACCTCCATTTACAAGAACCTCGTTTACAGTACAAGTTCAATATCACAGAAAGTGAAAAATGGATAAAGAACTTGTGGTACTTACGTACAATGCAGTATCACTCAGCAATGAAATCTATGTCATCAGGCCCGTAGCAGCATAATGAGTGGATTCAGGTATGATGATTCTAACTGAAATAAGTCACACAGAAAAAGAAACATCATAAGATATCACTAATACACGGAATGTAAACTTGGCTACACAGGAACTGCATTCCAAAACAGAACAGGGTCTCAAATTTAGAAAACCAACTTAAGCTTGCTTAAGGGGAAAGGTGAGTTGGGGTGCTGCATAAAACCAGAGATTGAAATGAGCACAGATAAAGTTCCTTAAGCCAAATATGGAATAGACAAGAGCTACTCCTTGCTCAACGAAATGGACTCAACACCGCATATTAAACGCCTAAGAATGTACCTGACTAGTAAGTATCTTAAAACCTATGGATTGCTATGTCTCCAAAAGAGAATCAAGCGTGTGTACAGGGGCATAAATGCAGCAGTGATAGGATTGGAGAGGTTCGGTGAGCAAATGAAGACCCTTTGAAGTCATATTGCATGGTACCCATTACACGGGTCTCAACTCTCCAGTTTTAAGGTATTCTTCCTTCAGCTAAAACATGCATGTGGAACCCAAGTATGATCAACCATGTGAACGGGAGATGTGTTCAAATATGTCTCAGTTTTCCTCCCCTGGTACTCGGGTGCAACATTCCAGACGCTTTACTAACACTCTCCCCACTTGGAGAGTCAGTCCCTTTAACCTCCTGTTTGGCCCAGTTTGCAATTTCTGCAGAAGATGAACAGGAATAGCGAGAACCAATGAGAGGCTAGCTGGAGGTGTCTGGACGGGCAAATTTAACTCTCATTTCCCACCAGGAAGAGGAATTAACCAAAGGCTCAGCATGCCATGCGGGAAACAGATTAGGGCCTGAAGCCATCCTGCGGTGTTGCGGCCAGCTCAAAAGAAAGCGAGTTGAAGAAAGGAGCTCAGGGGCACTGTAATTCACAAACCTGCAGAGTTATAAATGACAGCTATCGTCCAAAAATAGACTGAAGAAAGGCTGCCAAGAGGACTTGAAAGCGGGGCAGAATTGCAGGAAACCAATTTCAGGAGGTAGACTGGAATTGCATTGAAAGCATAGGAAAAGAGGCAGAACGTCCACAATGATGCACTTGGCCAAAAACGGCGTATGCGTTTTTTCCTGAATATATTTAGGAAAAAACGCATACGCCCTTATTGGCCAACCAAGCAAGCTTGCAAAGGAAATCTGCACTACAATGAAGTCTCACTTCCCCCCGGTCAAAAGGGCCATCTGAAAAAAGTGTAAAATCCAGAAAGGCAACAGGCCATAGAGAACTGGGCGCCTTGTTATGCTGATGGGCGGGATGTAAATTGCCAACAGACACTTGGGAGAAGTGTATGGTGTTTCCTGAAACATCTAAAAAACAAAGCAACAGAGCCTAGGGCACTTCCACTTATGGTCCTATAGCTTAGGGAAATTAAAATCAAAAAGACACAGCCACCCCAAAGTTTGGAATGGCTCTGTTTACAAGAACCTCGTTTACAGTAGAAGTTCAACATCGCAGAAAGTGAAAAATGGATAAAGAAGTTGTGGTATTTACTTACAAAGCAATATCACTCAGCAATGAAATCTGTGTCATCAGGCCCTTAGCAGCACAATGAGTGGATTCAGGTATGATGATTCTAACTGAAATAAGTCACACAGAAAAAGAAACATCACAAGATATCAGTAATACACGGAATTTAAACTTGGCTACACAGGAACTGAATTACAGAACAGAACAGGGTCTCAAATTTAGAAAAACAACTTATGCTTGCTTAAGGGTAAAGGTGAGTTGGGGTGCTGCATAAAACCAGAGATTGAAATGAGCACAGATAAAGTTCCTTAAGTGAAATATGGAATAAATAAGAGCTACTCCTTGCTCAACGAAATGGACTCAACACCGCATATTAAACGCCTAAGAATGTACCTGACTAGTAAGTATCTTAAAACCTATGGATTGCTATGTCTCCGAAAGAGAATCAAGCATGTGTACAGGGGCATAAATGCAGCAGTGATAGGATTGGAGAGGTTCGGTGAGCAAATGAAGACCCTTTGAAGTCATATTGCATGGTACCCATTCCACGGGTCTCAACTCTCCAGGTTTAAGGTATTCTTCCTTCAGCTAAAACATGCATGTGGAACCCAAGTATGATCAACCATGTGAACGGGAGACGTGTTCAAATATGTCTCAGTTTTCCACCCCTGGTACTCGGGTGCAACATTCCAGACGCTTTACTAACACTGTCCCCACTTGGAGAGTCAGTCCCTTTAACCTCCTGTTTGGCCCAGTTTGCAATTTCTGTGGAAGATGAACAGGAATAGCGAGAACCAATGAGAGGCTAGCTGGAGGTGTCTGGACGGGCAAATTTAACTCTCATTTCCCACCAGGAAGAGGAAATAACCAAAGGCTCAGCGTGCCGTACCAGAACCAGATTAGGGCCTGAAGCCATCCTGCGGTGTTGCGGCCAGCTCCAAAGAAAGCGAGTTGAAGAAAGGAGCTCAGGGGCACTGTAATTCACAAACCTGCAGAGTTATAAATGACAGCTATCGTCCAAAAATAGACTGAAGTAAGGCTGCTAAGAGGACTTGAAAGCGGGGCAGAATTGCAGGAAACCGATTTCAGGAGGTAGACTGGAATTGCATTGAAAGCATAGGAAAAGAGGCAGAACGTCCACAATGATGCACTTGGCCAAAAAGGGCGTATGCGTTTTTTCCTGAATATATTCAGGAAAAAACGCATACGCCCTTTTTGGCCAACCAAGCAAGCTTGCAAAGGAAATCTGCACTACAATGAAGTCTCACTTCCCCCCGGTCAAAAGGGCCATCTGAAAAAAGTGTAAAATCCAGAAAGGCAAAAGGCCATTGAGAACTGGGAGCCTTGTTATGCTGATGGGCGGGATGTAAATTGCCAACAGACACTTGGGAGAAGTGTATGGTGTTTCCTGAAACATCTAAAAAACAAAGCAACAGAACCTAGGGCACTGCCACTTATGGTCCTATAGCTTAGGGAAATTAAAATCAAAAAGACACAGCCACCCCAAAGTTTGGGACGCCTCTGTTTACAAGAACCTCGTTTACAGTAGAAGTTCAACATCGCAGAAAGTGAAAAATGGATAAAGAAGTTGTGGTATTTACTTACAAAGCAATATCACTCAGCAATGAAATCTGTGTCATCAGACCCTTAGCAGCACAATGAGTGGATTCAGGTATGATGATTCTAACTGAAATAAGTCACAGAAAAAGAAACATCACAAGATATCAGTAATACACGGAATGTAAACTTGGCTACACAGGAACTGAATTACAGAACAGAACAGGGTCTCAAATTTAGAAAACCAACTTATGCTTGCTTAAGGGTAAAGGTGAGTTGGGGTGCTGCATAAAACCAGAGATTGAAATGAGCACAGATAAAGTTCCTTAAGTCAAATATGGAATAGACAAGAGCTACTCCTTGCTCAACGAAATGGACTCAAAACCGCATATTAAACGCCTAACAATGTACCTGACTAGTAAGTATCTTAAAACCTATGGATTGCTATGTCTCCGAAAGAGAATCAAGCATGTGTACAGGGGCATAAATGCAGCAGTGATAGGATTGGAGAGGTTCGGTGAGCAAATGAAGACCCTTTGACGTCATATGGCATGGTACCCATTACACGGGTCTTAACTCTCCAGGTTTAAGGTATTCTTCCTTCAGCTAAAACATGCATGTGGAACCTAGAGTTTGATCAACCATTTGATCGGGAGACGTGTTCAAATATGTCTCAGTTTTCCTCCCCTGGTACTCGGGTGCAACATTCCAGACGCTTTACTAACACCCTCCCGACTTTGAGAGTCAGTCCCTTTAACCTCCTGTTTGGCCCAGTTTGCAATTTCTGCGGAAGATGAACAGGAATAGCGAGAACCAATGAGAGACTAGCTGGAGGTGTCTGAACGGGCAAATTTAACTCTCATTTCCCACCAGGAAGAAGAATTAACCAAAGGCTCAGCGTGCCGTGCCGGAACCAGATTAGGGCCTGAAGCCATCCTGCGGTGTTGCGGCCAGGTCACAAGAAAGCGAGTTGAAGAAAGGAGCTCAGGGGCACTGTAATTCACAAACCTGCAGAGTTATAAATGACAGCTATCGTCCAAAAATAGACTGAAGTAAGGCTGCCAAGAGGACTTGAAAGTGGGGCAGAATTGCAGGAAACCGATTTCAGGAGGTAGACTGGAATTGCATTGAAAGCACAGGAAAAGAGGCAGAACGTCCACAATGATGCACTTGGCCAAAAAGGGCGTATGCGTTTTTTCCTGAATATATTCAGGAAAAAACGCATACGCCCTTTATGGCGAACAAAGCAAACTTGCAAAGGAAATCTGCACTACAATGAAGTCTCACTTCTCCCCGGTCAAAAGGGCCATCTGAAAAAAGTGTAAAATCCAGAAAGGCAGGACAGGCCATGGAGAACTGGGAGCCTTGTTATGCTGATGGGCGGGATGTAAATTGCCAACAGACACTAGGGAGAAGTGTATGGTGTTTCCTGAAACATCTAAAAAACAAAGCAACAGAGCCTAGGGCACTTCCACTTATGGTCCTATAGCTTAGGGAAATTAAAATCAAAAAGACACAGCCACCCCAAAGTTTGGGACGCCTCCGTTTACAAGAACCTCGTTTACAGTACAAGTTCAATATCACAGAAAGTGAAAAATGGATAAAGAACTTGTGGTACTTACGTACAATGCAGTATCACTCAGCAATGAAATCTATGTCATCAGGCCCGTAGCAGCATAATGAGTGGATTCAGGTACGATGATTCTAACTGAAATAAGTCACAAAGAAAAAGAAATATCATAAGATATCAGTAATACACGGAATGTAAACTTGGCTACACAGGAACTGCATTCCAAAACAGAACAGGGTCTCAAATTTAGAAAACCAACTTATGCTTGCTTAAGGGTAAAGGTGAGTTGGGGTGCTGCATAAAACCAGAGATTGAAATGAGCACAGATAAAGTTCCTTAAGTCAAATATGGAATAGACAAGAGCTACTCCTTGCTCAACGAAATGGACTCAACACCGCATATTAAACGCCTAAGAATGTACCTGACTAGTAAGTATCTTAAAACCTATGGATTGCTATGTCTCTGAAAGAGAATCAAGCATGTGGACAGGGGCATAAACGCAGCAGTGATAGGATTGGAGAGGTTCGGTGAGCAAATGAAGACCCTTTGAAGTCATATTGCATGGTACCCTTTCCACGGGTTTCAACTACCCAGGTTTAAGGTATTCTTCCTTCAGCTAAAACATGCATGTGGAAACTAGAGTATGATCAACCATGTGATTGGGAGACGTGTTCAAATATGTCTCAGTTTTCGTACCCTGGTACTCGGGTGCAACATTCCAGACGCTTTACTAACACTCTCCCGACTTGGAGAGTCAGCGCCTTTAACCTCCTGTTTGGCCCAGTTTGCAGTTTCTGCGGAAGATGAACAGGAATAGCGAGAACCAATGAGAGACTAGCTGGAGGTGTCTGGACGGGCAAATTTAACTCTCATTTCCCACCAGAAAGAGGAAATAACCAAAGGCTCAGCGTGCCGTGCCGGAACCAGATTAGGGCCTGAAGCCATCCTGCGGTGTTGCGGCCAGCTCAAAAGAAAGCGAATTTACGAAAGGAGCTCAGGCGCACTGTAATTCACAAACCTGCAGAGTTATAAATGACAGCTATCGTCCAAAAATAGACTGAAGTAAGGCTGCCAAGAGGACTTGAAAGCGGGGCAGAATTGCAGGAAACCGATTTCAGGAGGTAGACTGGAATTGCATTGAAAGCATAGGAAAAGAGGCAGAACGTCCACAATGATGCACTTGGCCAAAAGGGGCGTATGCGTTTTTTCCTGAATATATTCAGGAAAAAACGCATACGCCCTTTTTGGCCAACCAAGCAAGCTTGCAAAGGAAATCTGCACTACAATGAAGTCTCACTTCCCCCCGGTCAAAAGGGCCATCTGAAAAAAGTGTAAAATCCAGAAAGGCAAGACAGGCCATGGAGAACTGGGAGCCTTGTTATGCTGATGGGCGGGATGTAAATTGCCAACAGACACTTGGGAGAAGTGTATGGTGTTTCCTGAAACATCTAAAAAACAAAGCAACAGAGCCTAGGGCACTTCCACTTATGGTCCTATAGCTTAGGGAAATTAAAATCAAAAAGACACAGCCACCCCAAAGTTTGGGACGCCTCTGTTTACAAGAACCTCGTTTACAGTACAAGTTCAACATCGCAGAAAGTGAAACATGGATAAAGAAGTTGTGGTATTTACTTACAAAGCAATATCACTCAGCAATGAAATCTATGTCATCAGGCCCTTAGCAGCACAATGAGTGGATTCAGGTATGATGATTCTAACTGAAATAAGTCACACAGAAAAAGAAACATCATAAGATATAAGTAATACACGGAATGTAAACTTGGCTACACAGGAACTGAATTACAGAACAGAACAGGGTCTCAAATTTAGAAAACCAACTTATGCTTGCTTAAGGGGAAAGGTGAGTTGGGGTGCTGCATAAAACCAGAGATTGAAATGAGCACAGATAAAGTTCCTTAAGCCAAATATGGAATAGACAAGAGCTACTCCTTGCTCAACGAAATGAACTCAACACCGCATATTAAACGCCAAAGAATGTACCTGACTTGTAAGTATCTTAAAACCTATAGACTGCTATGTCTCCGAAAGAGAATCAAGCATGTGTACAGGGGCATAAACGCAGCAGTGATAGGATTGGAGAGGTTCGGTGAGCAAATGAAGACCCTTTGAATTCATATTGCATGGTACCCATTCCACGGGTTTCAACTACCCAGGTTTTAGTTATTCTTCCTTCAGCTAAAACATGCATGTGGAACCCAGAGTATGATCAACCATGTGATCGGGAGACGTGTTCAAATATGTCTCAGTTTTCCTCCCCTGGTACTCGGTTGCAACATTCCAGACGCTTTACTAACACTCTCCCCACTTGGAGAGTCAGTCCCTTTAACCTCCTGTTTGGCCCAGTTTGCAATTTCTGCAGAAGATGAACAGGAATAGCGAGAACCAATGAGAGGATAGCTGGAGGTGTCTGGACGGGCATATTTAACTCTCATTTCCCACCAGGAAGAGGAATTAACCAGAGGCTCAGCATGCCATGCCGGAAACAGATTAGGGCCTGAAGCCATCCTGCGGTGTTGCGGCAAGGTCACAAGAAAGCGAGTTGAAGAAAGGAGCTCAGGGACACTGTAATTCACAAACCTGCAGAGTTATAAATGACAGCTATCGTCCAAAAATATACTGAAGTAAGGCTGCCAAGAGGACTTGAAAGCGGGGCAGAATTGCAGGAAACCGATTTCAGGAGGTAGACTGGAATTGCATTGAAAGCATAGGAAAAGAGGCAGAACGTCCACAATGATGCACTTGGCCAAAAAGGGCGTATGCGTTTTTTCCTGAATATATTCAGGAAAAAACACATACGCACTTATTGGCCAACCAAGCAAGCTTGCAAAGGAAATCTGCACTACAATGAAGTCTCACTTCCCCCCGGTCAAAAGGGCCATCTGAAAAAAGTGTAAAATCCAGAAAGGCAGGACAGGCCATGGAGAACTGGGAGCCTTGTTATGCTGATGGGCGGGATGTAAATTGCCAACAACCACTCGGGAGAAGTGTATGGTGTTTCCTGAAACATCTAAAAAACAAAGCAACAGAACCTAGGGCACTTCCACTTATGGTCCTATAGCTTAGGGAAATTAAAATCAAAAAGACACAGCCACCCCAAAGTTTGGAACGGCTCTGTTTACAAGAACCTCCTTTACAGTACAAGTTCAACATCGCAGAAAGTGAAAAATGGATAAAGAAGTTGTGGTATTTACTTACAAAGCAATATCACTCAGCAATGAAATCTGTGTAACAAGGCCCTTAGCAGCACAATGAGTGGATTCAGGTATGATGATTCTAACTGAAATAAGTCACACAGAAAAAGAAACATCATAAGATATCAGTAATACACGGAATGTAAACTTGGCTACACAGGAACTGAATTACAGAACAGAACAGGGTCTCAAATTTAGAAAACCAACTTATGCTTGCTTAAGGGTAAAGGTGAGTTGGGGTGCTGCATAAAACCAGAGATTGAAATGAGCACAGATAAAGTTCCTTAAGTCAAATATGGAATAGACAAGAGCTACTCCTTGCTCAACGAAATGGACTCAACACCGCATATTAAACGCCTAAGAATGTACCTGACTAGTAAGTATCTTAAAACCTATGGATTGCTATGTCTCTGAAAGAGAATCAAGCATGTGTACAGGGGCATAAACGCAGCAGTGATAGGATTGGAGAGGTTCGGTGAGCAAATGAAGACCCTTTGAAGTCATATTGCATGGTACCCATTACACGGGTCTCAACTCTCCAGGTTTAAGGTATTCTTCCTTCAGCTAAAACATGCATGTGGAACCCAGAGTATGATCAACCATGTGAACGGGAGACGTGTTCAAATATCTCTCAGTTTTCCTCCCCTAGTACTCGGGTGCAACATTCCAAACGCTTTACTAACACTCTCCCGACTTGGAGAGTCAGTCCCTTTAACCTCCTGTTTGGCTCAGTTTGCAATTTCTGCAGAAGATGAACAGGAATAGCGAGAACCAATGAGAGACTAGCTGGAGGTGTCTGGACGGGCAAATTTAACTCTCATTTCCCACCAGGAAGAGGAATTAACCAAAGGCTCAGCATGCCGGGCCGTAACCAGATTAGGGCCTGAAGCCATCCTGCGGTGTTGCGGCCAGGTCACAAGAAAGCGAGTTGAAGAAAGGAGCTCAGGGGCACTGTAATTCACAAACCTGCAGAGTTATAAATGACAGCTATCGTCCAAAAATAGACTGAAGTAAGGCTGCCAAGAGGACTTGAAAGCGGGGCAGAATTGCAGGAAACCGATTTCAGGAGGTAGACTGGAATTGCATTGAAAGCATAGGAAAAGAGGCAGAACGTCCACAATGATGCACTTGGCCAAAAAGGGCGTATGCGTTTTTTCCTGAATATATTCAGGAAAACACGCATACGCCCTTTTTGGCCAACCAAGCAAGCTTGCAAAGGAAATCTGCACTACAATGAAGTCTCACTTCCCCCCGGTCAAAAGGGCCATCTGAAAAAAGTGTAAAATCCAGAAAGGCAACAGGCCATGGAGAACTGGGAGCCTTGTTATGCTGATGGGCGGGATGTAAATTGCCAACAGACACTCGGGAGAAGTGTATGGTGTTTCCTGAAACATCTAAAAAACAAAGCAACAGAGCCTAGGGCACTTCCACTTATGGTCCTATAGCTTAGGGAAATTAAAATCAAAAAGACACAGCCACCTCAAAGTTTGGGACGGCTCTGTTTACAAGAACCTCATTTACCGTACAAGTTCAATATCACAGAAAGTGAAAAATGGATAAAGAACTTGTGGTACTTACGTACAATGCAGTATCACTCAGCAATGAAATCTATGTCATCAGGCCCATATCAGCATAATGTTTGGATTCAGGTACGATGATTCTAACTGAAATAAGTCACACAGAAAAAGAAACATCATAAGATATCACTAATAAACGGAATGTAAACTTGGCTACACAGGAACTGAATTCCAAAACAGAACAGGTTCTCAAATTTAGAAAACCAACTTATGCTTGCTTAAGGGGAAAGGTGAGTTGGGTTGCTGCATAAAACCAGAGATTGAAATGAGCACAGATAAAGTTCCTTAAGCCAAATATGGAATAGACAAGAGCTACTCCTTGCTCAACGAAATGGACTCAACACCGCATATTAAACGCCTAAGAATGTACCTGACTAGTAAGTATCTTAAAACCTATGAATTGCTATGTCTCTGAAAGAGAATCAAGCATGTGTACAGGGACATAAACGCAGCAGTGATAGGATTGGAGAGGTTCGGTGAGCAAATGAAGACCCTTTGAAGTCATATTGCATGGTACCCTTTCCACGGGTTTCAACTACCCAGGTTTAAGGTATTCTTCCTTCAGCTAAAACATGCATGTGGAAACTAGAGTATGATCAACCATGTGATTGGGAGACGTGTTCAAATATGTCTCAGTTTTCGTACCCTGGTACTCGGGTGCAACATTCCAGACGCTTTACTAACACTCTCCCGACTTGGAGAGTCAGCGCCTTTAACCTCCTGTTTGGCCCAGTTTGCAGTTTCTGCGGAAGATGAACAGGAATAGCGAGAAACAATGAGAGACTAGCTGGAGGTGTCTGGACGGGCAAATTTAACTCTCATTTCCCACCAGAAAGAGGAAATAACCAAAGGCTCAGCGTGCCGTGCCGGAACCAGATTAGGGCCTGAAGCCATCCTGCGGTGTTGCGGCCAGCTCAAAAGAAAGCGAATTGAAGAAAGGAGCTCAGGCGCACTGTAATTCACAAACCTGCAGAGTTATAAATGACAGCTATCGTCCAAAAATATACTGAAGTAAGGCTGCCAAGAGGACTTGAAAGCAGGGCAGAATTGCAGGAAACCGATTTCAGGAGGTAGACTGGAATTGCATTGAAAGCATAGGAAAAGAGGCAGAACTTCCACAATGATGCACTTGGCCAAAAAGGGCGTATGCGTTTTTTCCTGAATATATTCAGGAAAAAACGCATACGCCCTTTTTGGCCAACCAAGCAAGCTTGCAAAGGAAATCTGCACTACAATGAAGTCTCACTTCCCCCCGGTCAAAAGGGCCATCTGAAAAAAGTGTAAAATCCAGAAAGGCAGGACAGGCCATGGAGAACTGGGAGCCTTGTTATGCTGATGGGCGGGATGTAAATTGCCAACAGACACTCGGGAGAAGTGTATGGTGTTTCCTGAAACATCTAAAAAACAAAGCAACAGAGCCTAGGGCACTGCCACTTATGGTCCTATAGCTTAGGGAAATTAAAATCAAAAAGACAC
Organism: Stenella coeruleoalba; assembly: GCF_951394435.1. Lineage (NCBI taxonomy): Eukaryota > Metazoa > Chordata > Mammalia > Artiodactyla > Delphinidae > Stenella > Stenella coeruleoalba. The sequence continues at coordinate 32,158,519 of NC_137151.1, read as the reverse complement.
AGCCACCCCAAAATTTGGGACGCCTCTGTTTACAAGAACCTCGTTTACAGTACAAGTTCAACATCGCAGAAAGTGAAAAATGGATAAAGAAGTTGTGGTATTTACTTACAAAGCAATATCACTCAGCAATGAAATCTATGTCATCAGACCCTTAGCAGCACAATGAGTGGATTCAGGTATGATGATTCTAACTGAAATAAGTCACACAGAAAAAGAAACATCATAAGATATCAGTAATACACGGAATGTAAACTTGGCTACACAGGAACTGAATTACAGAACAGAACAGGGTCTCAAATTTAGAAAACCAACTTATGCTTGCTTAAGGGTAAAGGTGAGTTGGGGTGCTGCATAAAACCAGAGATTGAAATGAGCACAGATAAAGTTCCTTAAGTCAAATATGGAATAGACAAGAGCTACTCCTTGCTCAACGAAATGGACTCAACACCGCATATTAAACGCCAAAGAATGTACCTGACTAGTAAGTATCTTAAAACCTATGGATTGCTATGTCTCTGAAAGAGAATCAAGCATGTGTACAGGGGCATAAACGCAGCAGTGATAGGATTGGAGAGGTTCGGTGAGCAAATGAAGACCCTTTGAAGTCATATTGCATGGTACCCATTACACGGGTCTCAACTCTCCAGGTTTAAGGTATTCTTCCTTCAGCTAAAACATGCATGTGGAACCCAGAGTATGATCAACCATGTGAACGGGAGACGTGTTCAAATATCTCTCAGTTTTCCTCCCCTAGTACTCGGGTGCAACATTCCAGACGCTTTACTAACACTCTCCCGACTTGGAGAGTCAGTCCCTTTAACCTCCTGTTTGGCCCAGGTTGCAATTTCTGCAGAAGATGAACAGGAATAGTGAGAACCAATGAGAGACTAGCTGGAGGTGTCTGGACGGGCAAATTTAACTCTCATTTCCCACCAGGAAGAGGAATTAACCAAAGGCTCAGCATGCCGGGCCGTAACCAGATTAGGGCCTGAAGCCATCCTGCGGTGTTGCGGCCAGGTCACAAGAAAGCGAGTTGAAGAAAGGAGCTCAGGGGCACTGTAATTCACAAACCTGCAGAGTTATAAATGACAGCTATCGTCCAAAAATAGACTGAAGTAAGGCTACCAAGAGGACTTGAAAGCGGGGCAGAATTGCAGGAAACCGATTTCAGGAGGTAGACTGGAATTGCATTGAAAGCATAGGAAAAGAGGCAGAACGTCCACAATGATGCACTTGGCCAAAAAGGGCGTATGCGTGTTTTCCTGAATATATTCAGGAAAACACGCATACGCCCTTTTTGGCCAACCAAGCAAGCTTGCAAAGGAAATCTGCACTACAATGAAGTCTCACTTCCCCCCGGTCAAAAGGGCCATCTGAAAAAAGTGTAAAATCCAGAAAGGCAACAGGCCATGGAGAACTGGGAGCCTTGTTATGCTGATGGGCGGGATGTAAATTGCCAACAGACACTCGGGAGAAGTGTATGGTGTTTCCTGAAACATCTAAAAAACAAAGCAACAGAGCCTAGGGCACTTCCACTTATGGTCCTATAGCTTAGGGAAATTAAAATCAAAAAGACACAGCCACCTCAAAGTTTGGGACGGCTCTGTTTACAAGAAGCTCGTTTACCGTACAAGTTCAATATCACAGAAAGTGAAAAATGGATAAAGAACTTGTGGTACATACGTACAATGCAGTATCACTCAGCAATGAAATCTATGTCATCAGGCCCATATCAGCATAATGAGTGGATTCAGGTACGATGATTCTAACTGAAATAAGTCAAACAGAAAAAGAAACATCATAACATATCACTAATAAACGGAATGTAAACTTGGCTACACAGGAACTGAATTCCAAAACAGAACAGGTTCTCAAATTTAGAAAACCAACTTATGCTTGCTTAAGGGGAAAGGTGAGTTGGGTTGCTGCATAAAACCAGAGATTGAAATGAGCACAGATAAAGTTCCTTAAGCCAAATATGGAATAGACAAGAGCTACTCCTTGCTCAACGAAATGGACTCAACACCGCATATTAAACGCCTAAGAATGTACCTGACTAGTAAGTATCTTAAAACCTATGGATTGCTATGTCTCTGAAAGAGAATCAAGCATGTGTACAGGGACATAAACGCAGCAGTGATAGGATTGGAGAGGTTCGGTGAGCAAATGAAGACCCTTTGAAGTCATATTGCATGGTACCCTTTCCACGGGTTTCAACTACCCAGGTTTAAGGTATTCTTCCTTCAGCTAAAACATGCATGTGGAAACTAGAGTATGATCAACCATGTGATTGGGAGACGTGTTGAAATATGTCTCAGTTTTCGTACCCTGGTACTCGGGTGCAACATTCCAGACGCTTTACTAACACTCTCCCGACTTGGAGAGTCAGCGCCTTTAACCTCCTGTTTGGCCCAGTTTGCAGTTTCTGCGGAAGATGAACAGGAATAGCGAGAACCAATGAGAGACTAGCTGGAGGTGTCTGGACGGGCAAATTTAACTCTCATTTGCCACCAGGAAGAGGAATTAACCAAAGGCTCAGCGTGCCGTGCCGGAACCAGATTAGGGCCTGAAGCCATCCTGCGGTGTTGCGGCCAGCTCAAAAGAAAGCGAATTGAAGAAAGGAGCTCAGGCGCACTGTAATTCACAAACCTGCAGAGTTATAAATGACAGCTATCGTCCAAAAATATACTGAAGTAAGGCTGCCAAGAGGACTTGAAAGCAGGGCAGAATTGCAGGAAACCGATTTCAGGAGGTAGACTGGAATTGCATTGAAAGCATAGGAAAAGAGGCAGAACGTCCACAATGATGCACTTGGCCAAAAAGGGCGTATGCGTTTTTTCCTGAATATATTCAGGAAAAAACGCATACGCCCTTTTTGGCCAACCAAGCAAGCTTGCAAAGGAAATCTGCACTACAATGAAGTCTCACTTCCCCCCGGTCAAAAGGGCCATCTGAAAAAAGTGTAAAATCCAGAAAGGCAGGACAGGCCATGGAGAACTGGGAGCCTTGTTATGCTGATGGGCGGGATGTAAATTGCCAACAGACACTCGGGAGAAGTGTATGGTGTTTCCTGAAACATCTAAAAAACAAAGCAACAGAGCCTAGGGCACTGCCACTTATGGTCCTATAGCTTAGGGAAATTAAAATCAAAAAGACACAGCCACCCCAAAATTTGGGACGCCTCTGTTTACAAGAACCTCGTTTACAGTACAAGTTCAACATCGCAGAAAGTGAAAAATGGATAAAGAAGTTGTGGTATTTACTTACAAAGCAATATCACTCAGCAATGAAATCTATGTCATCAGACCCTTAGCAGCACAATGAGTGGATTCAGGTATGATGATTCTAACTGAAATAAGTCACACAGAAAAAGAAACATCATAAGATATCAGTAATACACGGAATGTAAACTTAGCTACACAGGAACTGAATTACAGAACAGAACAGGGTCTCAAATTTAGAAAACCAACTTATGCTTGCTTAAGGGGAAAGGTGAGTTGGGGTGCTGCATAAAACCAGAGATTGAAATGAGCACAGATAAAGTTCCTTAAGCCAAATATGGAATAGACAAGAGCTACTCCTTGCTCAACGAAATGGACTCAACACCGCATATTAAACGCCAAAGAATGTACCTGACTAGTAAGTATGTTAAAACCTATAGACTGCTATGTCTCCGAAAGAGAATCAAGCATGTGTACAGGGGCATAAACGCAGCAGTGATAGGATTGGAGAGGTTCGGTGAGCAAATGAAGACCCTTTGAAGTCATATTGCATGGTACCCTTTCCACGGGTTTCAACTACCCAGGTTTAAGGTATTCTTCCTTCAGCTAAAACATGCATGTGGAAACTAGAGTATGATCAACCATGTGATTGGGAGACGTGTTCAAATATGTCTCAGTTTTCGTACCCTGGTACTCGGGTGCAACATTCCAGACGCTTTACTAACACTCTCCCGACTTGGAGAGTCAGCGCCTTTAACCTCCTGTTTGGCCCAGTTTGCAGTTTCTGCGGAAGATGAACAGGAATAGCGAGAAACAATGAGAGACTAGCTGGAGGTGTCTGGACGGGCAAATTTAACTCTCATTTCCCACCAGAAAGAGGAAATAACCAAAGGCTCAGCGTGCCGTGCCGGAACCAGATTAGGGCCTGAAGCCATCCTGTGGTGTTGCGGCCAGCTCAAAAGAAAGCGAATTGAAGAAAGGAGCTCAGGCGCACTGTAATTCACAAACCTGCAGAGTTATAAATGACAGCTATCGTCCAAAAATATACTGAAGTAAGGCTGCCAAGAGGACTTGAAAGCAGGGCAGAATTGCAGGAAACCAATTTCAGGAGGTAGACTGGAATTGCATTGAAAGCATAGGAAAAGAGGCAGAACGTCCACAATGATGCACTTGGCCAAAAAGGGCGTATGCGTTTTTTCCTGAATATATTCAGGAAAAAACGCATACGCCCTTTTTGGCCAACCAAGCAAGCTTGCAAAGGAAATCTGCACTACAATGAAGTCTCACTTCCCCCCGGTCAAAAGGGCCATCTGAAAAAAGTGTAAAATCCAGAAAGGCAGGACAGGCCATGGAGAACTGGGAGCCTTGTTATGCTGATGGGCGGGATGTAAATTGCCAACAGACACTCGGGAGAAGTGTATGGTGTTTCCTGAAACATCTAAAAAACAAAGCAACAGAGCCTAGGGCACTGCCACTTATGGTCCTATAGTTTAGGGAAATTAAAATCAAAAAGACACAGCCACCCCAAAATTTGGGACGCCTCTGTTTACAAGAACCTCGTTTACAGTACAAGTTCAACATCGCAGAAAGTGAAAAATGGATAAAGAAGTTGTGGTATTTACTTACAAAGCAATATCACTCAGCAATGAAATCTATGTCATCAGACCCTTAGCAGCACAATGAGTGGATTCAGGTATGATGATTCTAACTGAAATAAGTCACACAGAAAAAGAAACATCATAAGATATCAGTAATACACGGAATGTAAACTTGGCTACACAGGAACTGAATTCCAAAACAGAACAGGTTCTCAAATTTAGAAAACCAACTTATGCTTGCTTAAGGGGAAAGGTGAGTTGGGTTGCTGCATAAAACCAGAGATTGAAATGAGCACAGATAAAGTTCCTTAAGCCAAATATGGAATAGACAAGAGCTACTCCTTGCTCAACGAAATGGACTCAACACCGCATATTAAACGCCTAAGAATGTACCTGACTAGTAAGTATCTTAAAACCTATGGATTGCTATGTCTCTGAAAGAGAATCAAGCATGTGTACAGGGGCATAAACGCAGCAGTGATAGGATTGGAGAGGTTCGGTGAGCAAATGAAGACCCTTTGAAGTCATATTGCATGGTACCCATTACACGGGTTTCAACTACCCAGGTTTAAGGTATTCTTCCTTCAGCTAAAACATGCATGTGGAACCTAGAGTATGATCAACCATGTGATTGGGAGACGTGTTCAAATATGTCTCAGTTTTCGTACCCTGGTACTCGGGTGCAACATTCCAGACGGTTTACTAACACTCTCCCGACTTGGAGAGTCAGCGCCTTTAACCTCCTGTTTGGCCCAGTTTGCAATTTCTGCGGAAGATGAACAGGAATAGCGAGAAACAATGAGAGACTAGCTGGAGGTGTCTGGACGGGCAAATTTAACTCTCATTTCCCACCAGAAAGAGGAAATAACCAAAGGCTCAGCGTGCCGTGCCGGAACCAGATTAGGGCCTGAAGCCATCCTGCGGTGTTGCGGCCAGGTCACAAGAAAGCGAGTTGAAGAAAGGAGCTCAGGGGCACTGTAATTCACAAACCTGCAGAGTTATAAATGACAGCTATCGTCCAAAAATAGACTGAAGTAAGGCTGCCAAGAGGACTTGAAAGCGGGGCAGAATTGCAGGAAACCGATTTCAGGAGGTAGACTGGAATTGCATTGAAAGCATAGGAAAAGAGGCAGAACGTCCACAATGATGCACTTGGCCAAAAAGGGCGTATGCGTTTTTTCCTGAATATATTCAGGAAAAAACGCATACGCCCTTTTTGGCCAACCAAGCAAGCTTGCAAAGGAAATCTGCACTACAATGAAGTCTCACTTCCCCCCGGTCAAAAGGGCCATCTGAAAAAAGTGTAAAATCCAGAAAGGCAGGACAGGCCATGGAGAACTGGGAGCCTTGTTATGCTGATGGGCGGGATGTAAATTGCCAACAACCACTCGGGAGAAGTGTATGGTGTTTCGTGAAACATCTAAAAAACAAAGCAACAGAACCTAGGGCACTTCCACTTATGGTCCTATAGCTTAGGGAAATTAAAATCAAAAAGACACAGCAACCCCAAAGATTGGAACGGCTCTGTTTACAAGAACCTCCTTTACAGTACAAGTTCAACATCGCAGAAAGTGAAAAATGGATAAAGAAGTTGTGGTATTTACTTACAAAGCAATATCACTCAGCAATGAAATCTGTGTCATCAGGCCCTTAGCAGCACAATGAGTGGATTCAGGTATGATGATTCTAACTGAAATAAGTCACACAGAAAAAGAAACATCATAAGATATCTGTAATACACGGAATGTAAACTTGGCTACACAGGAACTGAATTACAGAACAGAACAGGGTCTCAAATTTAGAAAACCAACTTATGCTTGCTTAACAGGAAAGGTGAGTTGGGGTGCTGCATAAAACCAGAGATTGAAATGAGCACAGATAAATTTCCTTAAGCCAAATATGGAATAGACAAGAGCTACACCTTGCTCAACGAAATGGACTCAACACCACATATTAAACGCCTAAGAACGTACCTGACTAGTAAGTATCTTAAAACCTATAGATTGCTATGTCTCCGAAAGAGAATCAAGCATGTGTACAGGGGCATAAACGCAGCAGTGATAGGATTGGAGAGGTTCGGTGAGCAAATGTAGACCCTTTGAAGTCATATTTCATGGTACCCATTCCACGGGTTTCAACTACCCAGGTTTTAGGTATTCTTCCTTCAGCTAAAACATGCATGTGGAACCCAGAGTATGATCAACCATGTGATCGGGAGACGTGTTCAAATATGTCTCAGTTTTCCTCCCCTGGTACTCGGGTGCAACATTCCAGACGCTTTACTAACACTCTCCCGACTTGGACAGTCAGTGCCTTTAACCTCCTGTTTGGCCCAGTTTGCAATTTCTGCGGAAGATGAACAGGAATAGGGAGAACCAATGAGAGACTAGCTGGAGGTGTCTGAACGGGCAAATTTAACTCTCATTTCCCACTAGGAAGAGGAATTAACCAAAGGCTCAGCGTGCCGTACCGGAACCAGATTAGGGCCTGAAGCCATCCTGCGGTGTTGCGGCCAGCTCACAAGAAAGTGAGTTGAAGAAAGGAGCTCAGTGGCTCTGTAATTCACAAACCTGCAGAGTTATAAATGACAGCTATCGTCCAAAAATAGACTGAAGTAAGGCTGCCAAGAGGACTTGAAAGCGGGGCAGAATTGCAGGAAACCGATTTCAGGAGGTAGACTGGAATTGCATTGAAAGTGTAGGAAAAGAGGCAGAACGTCCACAATGATGCACTTTGCCAAAAGGGCGTATCCGTTTTTTCCTGAATATATTCAGGAAAAAACGCATACGCCCTTTTTGGCCAACCAAGTAAGCTTGCAAAGGAAATCTGCACTACAATGAAGTCTCACTTCCCCCCGGTCAAAAGGGCCATCAGAATAAAGTGTAAAATCCAGAAAGGCAGGACAGGCCATGGAGAACTGGGAGCCTTGTTATGCTGATGGGCGGGATGTAAATTGCCAACAGACACTCGGGACAAGTGTATGGTGTTTCCTGAAACATCTAAAAAACAAAGCAACAGAGCCTAGGGCACTTCCACTTATGGTTCTATAGCTTAGGGAAATTAATATCAAAAAGACACAGCAACCCCAAAATTTGGGATGGCTCTTTTTACAGGAATCTCTTCTACGGCACAAGTTAAATATCCCAGAGAGCAAATAATGGATAAAGAAGTTGCGGTACTTATGTACAACAGAATACCACTCAGCAATGAAATCTATGTCACCAGGCCCGTACCAGCATAATGAGTGGATTGAGGCACGATGATTCTAAGTGAAATAAGTCACACAGAAAAAGAAACATCATAAGGTATCACTAATACACGGAATGTGAACTTGGCTACACATGAACTGAATTACAAAACAGAACAGGGTCTCAAGTTTGGAAAACCAACTTATGCCTGCTTAAGGGGGAAGGTGAGTTGGGGTGCTGCATAAAAGCAGAGTTTGAAATTAGCACAGATACCGTTCCATAAGCCAAATATGTTATAGACAAGAGCTACCCCTTGCTCAACGAAATGGATTCAACAATGAGGTATCACCTCACACCTGGTAGAATAGGCATCATTGAAAATCTACAAACAAAAAATGCTGGAAAGGGTGTGGAGAAAAGGAACCCTCTCCCACTATTGTTGGGAATATAAATTGATACAGTCATTATGGAGAACAATATGGAATTTCTTAAGAAACTAACAATAGAATTACCATATGATACAGCAATCCCAGTACTGGACATATACCCAGACAAAACCATAAATCAAAAAGAGTCATTCACCGCAATGTTCAGTGCATCACTATTTACAATATCGAGGTAATGGAAGCAACCTAAATGCCCACAGACAGACGAATGCATAAAGCTGTGGTACATATATAAAATGGAATATTACTAAGCCATGAAAAGGAATGAAATTGGGTCATTTGTAGAGACGTCGATGGATCTAGAGACTGTCATACAGAGTGAAGTAAGTCAGAAAGAGAAAAACAAATCTTGTATATTCATGCATATATGTGGAACCTAGAAAAACTGTACAGATTAACCATTTTGCAAGGCATAAATAGAGCAACAGATGTAGACAACAAACGTATGGACAACAAGGGGGGAAAGCTGTTGGGGGGTGGTGGTGGGAGGAGTTGAGAGACTGGGATTGGCATGTATACATTTATATGTATAAAATAGATAACCAATAAGAACCTGCTGTATAAAAATATAAAATAAAATTCAAAATTAAAAAGAAATAAAATTTAAAAAATAAAACAGAAAAAACAATTATTCCCTGCACATACATGTATTTATATGAATAAATTATTTCCATGCTTATATCTGTAAATACAAAAAAGAGGAATAAAATCTACCTTGAACCAAAAACGAAAAAGAGAAAAAAAACACAGAACCCACCAGTTACACAGAGGAAAACCGTATCAGGGCACTTGCTCCAGTTGTAAACAATTCTGAAGTTGGTCAGTGGTGGGGAATCGTCTCCCATTCAGCCAGCAGCCCCCACGCAACAAGCGTCCTCATTGCAAAGCTGGGGCACCGTGCCGAGGCATCTGTGAGTAAACGTGAGCTGAGCCCCAGGCCAGTTGCTGCTGAACTATTCCCACCCGTCCCAGGTAAAACACCTGAATATATACAAGGACTTGAAAGCCTAGAGGAAGGGCCATAGAGCCACACGAGTGACAGCATGCCGGCCGACTTGGTGCCTGCAGGCCAGCCAGGATGGTCCTGGCCCTGGGTGCTCTTCTGGAAGATTTCCATTTCCCTGCCTGAGATACCCGTCCTGTCCCTGCCCCCACTGCTTTTTTCCTTCCTCACCTCTGCCCAGGGAGAAATTCCAGCAGCAGGTATGGGTGACACATCCTCTTCTTTAGCAGGTGGCAGCCTGGCAACTGCTGCAGAAAGTCCAGCAGAGCCCCACTCACACTGGGCCACCCACAAAGCCGTGGCCTCTCACTCCCTCCCACCAGCCCAGCCCCGAGACTGCTGACAGGGCAGAGAAAATGGCGTCAGGCACGGCTGCAGGGGCTCTTGCTGCCTGGAGTGGTATTTATATTGATCTCAACCCAAGCACACCTGGGGAGGGCTGGCCAGCACGGTAAGGCTGCCCAGGTCAGCCAATCATCACCCCTCAGGGGCTCACAGTTGCAGAAAATGGAACTTGCTGAACCGGCCAGGTTCAAGGAACAGGTGTGGGCTCCTGAGAGTCAGGATAGACAAGGGGCTGCAGCTTTGGCTTGTTTTCTAATCATTTTATCTGGCCCATGAGTGGGAGACAACTTCAAGAAAATCCTCTCCTAATGAGAGGAACCCAGGAGTCAGGGAGAGGAGGGGTGGGTGGTGGTTGGAGACAGAGGCCTGGTGCCCCGGGTGCAGTGGAAGTCTCTGGAAGACCAGGTGGAGGGAGGCCTCACGGAGTGATGCCCAGGGTCACAGACCTGTCGCAGCTGCTGTTTGTTAGTTCAAGTCCTGCTCTGAGGTGCTCTGTGTCAGCTCTGAGCGACAGGTGAGCTGGGGGTGCTCTGCAATGAGGGCTATGTGCACGGTTCCTGTGTGCCCAGCCCTGCCACGGTACCTGCAAGGGTAGCTCTGTATCCTGGAGGGGCCTGACCACGAGAGCCCCGTGGGCTGGGGTGGGGGTGGGGTACCTGCCCAGGTGAGCTCCATATTCTGGGATTGGTCTGACCACGAGAGCCCCATGGGCTGCTGGGGACCTGGTAAAGGATGTCAGGACAGTCAGTGAAGCCACCGAGGATATACCTCCAGTTGCTCCTAATTCCTACACCCTGCTGGTCATTCTACCAACCACCAGGACATGGTATTCTGTATTAGTCTTCAATGATGCCTTCTTTTGTATTCCATTAGTCCCAGAGTCACAAGAAATTTTGGCTTGTGAGTGGCAGGACTCAACATACAACTAAAACAATACTTCCGGGCCGTCTGGCCCCAAGGGTGCAAAAATTCCCACACCATCTTTGGGGAAAGCTTAGCTAAAGACCTAAAAGTTCTACCTCTGGAAAAGGAAACCCTCCTTCAATATGCAGACGACATTCTGATCACCAGCCCTACTAAGGAGGCCTCTGAACTACCAAGCCAATAAAGGATAGAAGTTGTCCAAGAAAAAGCTCAAATATCACAGACTGCGGTGACCTGCCTGGGCTTCATTCTCACAGAAGGTCAGAGAAGCCCATCCCAGGAAAGGGAAGAAACCATTTTCAGCCTTACCCCTTTCTAAAACTAGAAGACAGCTTAGGGGTTCCTGGGGAGGCCAGGGTTTGCTGCTTCTGGATCCCTAACTACAGTCTACTAGCTGGGCCTCTATATGAAACACTGAAAGGAAAAGATGATGATCCTTTTGAATAGAATCCAGAAGTGGCCTTTCAAGAATGGAAAGAGCAGTCAATTCAGACCCTTGCCCTGGAACTCCCTAATTTAGCTAAACCCTTTGACCTTTACATTCCCGGTGAAAGGTGAATCGCCATTGGAGAATTAGTGCAAAAACTGGGACCACTTGAAATGGAACAATGCAAGAATGCCATCCAGGTAGGATAAACTACGGTCACTAAGGGGCTTGGCCCACTGCCACATCTGGCCAAGATACTGGCGGTATCTAAAAACCTGGAAATCAGCAGCCCAAAAGGCCACCTCCCTCCTAAGGGAAAAGGACCCCACGTGGTGATCCTAACCACCAACCATGCCCTGAAGTTGCAGGGTTCGCTCCGTGGGCACACTGACCTCGAGTGAGGAGGCCCTCCAACTCCAACATCCAGAGAGATAACCGGGGGCAACAGGGCACCATGACGACTCGTGTGAACATCACTTGACCTGGAGTTTCTCTCATAAAACAACAAGAGTGTGTCCCAAAAGAGTAGACTACTGCTTGCAGGACTTACTGCACCCAGAGGGGAGCTAATAATCTTGGTGGGGGAACAGTATACCACACTGTCACCATAGAAAAGCCTACAGACACCGTGATGATGGTGGCCAATAAGACCGGCTGGACTCCTGTTTACTTCAAAAGGCTGTTGACTCAGTAGCCATCATGGTCCTTGATCACCACTGACCCTGGACTGTCTGGGAGTTGAGCGGGCAGGGCTCTGACACCTGGTGCTGTTTGTACGTTAATTCAGGGGCCTAACTGAAGAAAGCGCAGACTACTGGTCAGAGCATCTAGGCTGGCAGAGACGGTCAGCCTAAGGTGGCCGAACAAATGTGGGGCGGGGTGAAACCGGCCCCCACAGCGTCTCTGCACATCTCTTTCCTGGACCCTTAAAGGTCATTAGAATCTATAACACTTCCAATGCTGGTGCTCAGGTGGACGAGCAGGGAAGCAGGGGTCCTGGGGACAATCAATGTCACCGGGAGGCTGCTGGGGAGAAGCTCTGACCCTCGCCCCAGGGTATGAGGGCTCCCAACTCAGCACTCAGCAGTTACAGAAGAAGGGTCTGCACCCTCAGCACTCCAAGAATGAGGAACGGGACAAAAGGCAGAGGAGGGGTTTGTCCCCAGCAAAGCCCATTAAAAATCCCTGGGAGATAAAAATAGAATCTGGGCAATAAAGTCAAGTCTAACCTTTTTTATCCTTTGTGCTTTGTCTAATTTCACGTGCTCCTAGGGTCCCGCATGCAGAGGTTCCACACCCGGCACTTCAGACCAGATTTCCTAGTGCAGAATGGCTGGGTCGACACCTCAGCTCCTGGGGCCCAGTGCAGACTCCACGATATAGAGCCTGAGCTACAGCCAACCCGGCCCTCGAGAGCTCCGCCACCTCCCTCCCTCCCACTGACTCTGACAGGATCTCTACACAGCAGCCCAGCCCACAGCCCACGGGGTAGTGCATGCTCTCACCTCTCCATTCTCTGATCAAAATATAAAGTTTCCTTTGCTTGTGAACCAAACTCAGTCTCGATCTGTTGGCCCCAATGACACTGGGCAGGGGGACACTTGTTGGGGTCCACTCTGGAGGATCAGTAACAGAAATTGAGACTATTGTAACCTCAATGAACAGATGTGTGAGCCAAACTGTAGTTAACATAGAACAGTGTATAAGGCTTGGGTAAAATAAGATGTTTTTAACACTTCCATTTGATATTTCCATCACTTTTTATAAGCAAGTTCAGTGAAAAGGTTTGTCTTATTTGTCAGGTCAATATTAGAGAAACGAAGTGATTTCTTTCCAAGGATGTACAGCTAATAATCTTGGTTAAACCTTCAATCTTGTTTTAAATGCTTTTCCATTGAAAATGATACCTCTCTTTCAGCTCCCCCATTTCTGAGAAGTATAAAATCTTATAATTTATTATTACCAAAGGGGAAAGGTGGGAGGAGGGATAAATTAACAGTTTGGAATGAACACATACACACTGCTATGTATAAAATAGATCATCAACAAGGAACTACTGTATAGCACAGGGAACTACACTCAACATTTTGCAATAACCTATAAGGGGAAATAATCTGAAAAAGAATAGATATTTTTATTGACATCATCTATCAATGACAGTTAAAGTGTAGCCTAAGGGAAGCTGGTGGTGAGTGCTTCTGACCCTGAAGACTTCAATCATCTAAAGTTTGGACTCTGCCTACTTCCCAAGGCCCTTAAGGAACATATGTGTAGCTGTAGCTTAAAAAATTCCCCAGTTTGGGTTTCGGGGAGACACTGATTTTGAAAAAGCCCTGGTGTTCTCCTTACATGAATGGGACTCTTCCTACTGCTAAAACATGTCTGTCACACCCAGAGGATGGTATACCGTCTGATCGGGAAGAGTTTGGAAAAGGCATCTCATCTCCTCATCTCCTGGTGCTCGGGTTCACCCCTCCAGCGTCTTTACTAACAGTCTCCCCACTTGGAGATGTCAGCACTGTCAACATCCTGTTGCGTACAGTTTGGAATTTGTCCAGAGGATGAAGCGGAAGGATGAGGAACAATGAGAGACAAGTCCTAGGTGTTCAGACAGGCACATGTCACTCTAATTTCCAATCAGGAAGATGAATTGACCAAAAGCTAGGGTTGCCCATGGAAACAGTATAGGGCTTGAGGAAATCCCGCTGCTTTGTGGCCAGTTCCCATAAACACGAGTTGAACAATGGAACTCAGGGGCAGTAAAATTCACAAAACTGCAGAGTTGAAAATATCCATCACTGAAAAATGTCTTGAGGAAAGTCAGAGAAAAGGACTTGTAAGCAAGGGAGAATGGCAGGAAAGGGATTTGAGGAGGTAGAAAGGACTCGCCATTAAGCACAAGAAAAGGAGCTGAACATTGCCAACATTGCAGTTGGCCAAAAAGGGTGTATGCGTTCTTTTCTGTATATATTCAAGAAAAGGGCATACACTTTTTTAGCCAACCAAACAGGTGGGCACTGGAAGTCAATACTACAAAAGATATCACTTCGCATCAGTCAGAAGAGCCATCCTCATAAAGCGTAAACAACAGAAATGCAGGACAGGGCAACGAGAAGAGGGAGCCCTGTGAGACTTATAGTGGAAATGTATATTGCCAACGGCCATTCTGGAGAAGTGTATTGTGTTTACTAAAGCATCTAAAAAATGAGCTACAGAGCATAGGGCACTTGCACTCATGGGCGTATATCTTGGGAAAAACAAAAATCGAGAGGACACAGGCACCCCAATGTTTACCCCCTCTCTGTTTAAAAGATCCTCGACTAGGATATAACTTAAATGTCTCTGGAGGGAAAAAATGGATAGAGATGTGGTACTTAGGTAGAGTGGAATATTATTCAGCCTGGAAATCAATGAAATATGGCCAGTTGTAACAACTCCGGAGGAGTTACGTATGATCATTCTAAGTGACAGAATTCAAAAAGAAAAAGACACATATCATAAGATATCACTTAAAGGTGGAATCCAAAATGGCTACACATGAAATAAATTACAAAACAAAAACATAGTCAAATATGTAGAAAACACGCATAAGGCTGCTAAACGGGAAAAGTGGGGAGGGGTGAGGCATCATCCAGGAGGTTGAAATTAGCAAAGATACCATTCCAAATACCAAACTGATAATCAACAAGGCCTACACGGTAGCTAAAAGAACTGCACTCAGCACACTCAAGTCACCGGAAAAGAATATATACGACTGGTAAGAATCTGAAAAAGAATTTATTGATGTCTCTCTGTACGTGAATCAAGTGGATGTACAGCAGCAAGAAACAGAGCTTTGAAAATCAGCTGTAACCAATATAGTAATAAATTGAAAAAAATAAATGACAGAGAGACAGAGAAAACCTCTTACAACTTTTCCTCAGGGACGGTGATGCAACATGGATTGAACACATCTAGACCCACAGCAGGATGAGACATAAGGCTGGAAACTGTTTGCGCTAAGAGAAATGTGAGGTTGGGTGAGGAAATGCACACACTTTAAAGTAATACTACCTGGTACCCATTCAATGGGTCCCAAATCTGCAGGTTCAAGGGATCTTCCTACAGCTAAAACATGCATGGAAAACCCAGAGGACTGTACACCCTGTGATCGGGAGATGTGTCTAAAATGCACCTCATTTATCCTCTCCTGGTGCTCCTGTTCACCATTCCAGCCACGCTACTTAGAATCTCCCCACTTGGAGAATCAGCACATTTAAACTTCTGTTTCACACATTTTGCAAATTGTGAGGAGGATGAACGGGAAGAGGGGGAACCAATGAGAGAAGAGTTGTAGGGGTTTGGACGGGCACATATCACTCTAATTTCCCATTAAGAATAAGAATTAAAGAAAGGCTCAGCCTGCCTCGCCAGAGCCAAAATAGGGCCTGAAGCAATCCTGCGGGTTTGAGGCCAGCTCACAAAAGAGCAACTTAAAAAATGGAGCTCAGGGTCACTGCAATTCACAAACCTGCAGAGTTATAAATGAAAACTAACGTCCAAAAATATGTTGAGGTAAGGCAAAGAAGAGGATCTGAATGCAAGACAGAATTGCAAGAAACAGATTTCAAGAGATAGATTGGACTCGTCTTTAATGCACATGAAAAGCGGCAGAATTTCGACAATGATGCAGTTGGCCCAAAAGGGCGTATGCGTTTTTTCCTGATTATATCCAGGAAAAAACGCATACGCACTTTATGGGCAACAAAGCAAGCAAGCAATGCAAATGTGCACAACAAAGAAGTCTCACTTCCCACCGGTCAAAAGGGCCATCCTAAAAAATTGTAAAAACCAGAAATGCAGGACAGGCCATGGAGAACAGGGAGCCTTTATACGCTGATGGGCAGTGTGTGAACTGCCGAGAGCCACTCTGGAGAAGTGTATGGTGGTTCCTAAATCATCTAAAAAACAGAGCTACAGAGCATAGGACACTTCCAATCATGGGAGTATATCTAGGGAAGTCTAAAAATCAACAAGACACAAGCACACCACAGTTTAGGGCTACTCTGTTTACAAGAACCTCAACTTCAGTACACCTTAAATACCCCAAGAAAGAGAACAATGGATAAAGAAGATGTGGTACTTATGTACAATGGAATATCTCTTCACCATGAAATCAATGTAATAAGGCTAGTAGAAGGATAAAGAGTGGATTTAGGTCCGATAATACTACTTGAAATAAGTCAAACAGAAAAAGAAACATATCATAAGATATCACTTATAGAGGGAGGGTAAATATGGCTGCACAAGAAATGAATTACAGAACAGAACAGTGTCTCACATTTAGAAAACACACTTATGTCAGCTTAAGGGGAAAGGAGAGGTGGGGTGATGCATAAAACCAGAGTTTGAAATTAGCACAGATACCGTTCAATAAACCAAATAGGTATTAGACAAGATCTACACCTTGCTCAATGAACTGGCCTCAACACACCCTATACACCGCAGAGAAATATATCTGAGTAATAAGAATCTTAAAACCCATGTATTGATATATCTCCATAAGGGAATCAAGTGTGTGCAGAGCGGCACAAACACAGCAGTGAAAATGAGCTAAACCCCATTATAGAAATAAATTTTAAAAACAAAACGCTGAAACAATGAAAGAGAGAAAAATTCTTACAAAATTCACTCAGGGGCTGTGATGCAACCTGGATTGACCACATATAAACCCACAGCTGGATAAGACATAAGGCTGGACACTTGGGGCTGACAGGATTGGTGAGCTTTGGTGAGCAACTGCCGAAAGTTTAATGCAATACTTCATGCTACTCAGTCCAAGGGTCCCAACACTCCAGGTTGAAGGGAATCTTCCTACAGCTAAACCATGCTTGGGAAACCCAGCGACTGGTATACCATATGATCGGGAAAGGTTTCTAAAACGCACCTCATTTTTCCTCTCCTGGGGCTCCGGATCGACATTCCAGCCACTTTACTAACAACATCCCCACATGGAGTCAATGCCTTTAAGTTGTGGTATCGCACAGTCTGCAGTTAGTGCAGAGGATGAATGGGAATAGGGGGAACCAGTGAGAAACTAGCTGTAGCGGTTTCAATGGGCACATGTCACTCTAATATCACATCAGTAAGAAGAATTAACCAAAGGGACAGCAAGGTGCCCCAGAAGAAAAATAGGGCTTCAAGGAATCCTGTGGTTACGGGGCAAGACCACAAAAATAAGAGCTAAAAAATGGAGCTAAGGGCCACTGCAATTCAAAAACCTGCAGAGTTATAAAGGCCAACGATTTTTAAAAAATATATTGAGGTAAGGCTATGAAGAGGCATTGAAAGCAAGGCAGAATTGCAGGAAACCGATTTCAGGAGGTAGACTGGAATTGCACTGAAAACATATGAAGAGAGTCAGAAACTCGACAATGATGCACTTGCCCAAAAAGGGCGTATGTGTTTTTTCCTGAATATATTCAGGAAAAAACGCATACGCACTTTGTGGCCAACCAAGCAAGCTTGCAAAGGAAATTTGCACTACAATGAAGTCTCACTTCCACCTGGTCAAAACGGCCATCTGAAAAAAGTGTAAAATCCATAAAGGCATGACAGGCCATGGAGAACTGGGAGCCTTCTTATGCTGATGGGCGGGATGTAAATTGCCAACAGCCACTCTGGAGAAGAGTATGGTGTTTCCTGAAACATCTAAAAAACAAAGCAACAGAGCCTAGGGCACTTCCACTTATGGTCCTATAGCTTAGGGAAATTAAAATCAAAAAGACACAGCCACCCCAAAGTTTGGGACGGCTCTGTTTACAAGAACCTCGTTTACGGTACAAGTTCAATATTGCAGAAAGTGAAAAATGGATAAAGAACTTGTGGTACTTACGTACAATGCAATATCACTCAGCAATGAAATCTATGTCATCAGGCCCGTAGCAGCATAATGAGTGGATTCAGGTATGATGATTCGAACTGAAATAAGTCACACAGAAAAGAAACATCATAAGGTATCACTAATACACAGAATGTGAACTTGGCTACACATGAACAGAATTACAAAACAGAACAGTGTCTCAAGTTTAGAAAACCAACTTACGCTTGCTTAACGGGGAAGGTGAGTTGGGGTGCTGCATAAAACCAGAGATTGAAATGAGCACAGATAAAGTTCCTTAAGCCAAATATGGAATAGACAAGAGCTACTCCTTGCTCAACGAAATGGACTCAACACCCCATATTAAACGCCTAAGAATGTACCTGACTAGTAAGTATCTTAAAACCTATGGATTGCTATGTCTCCAAAAGAGAATCAAGCGTGTGTACAGGGGCATAAACGCAGCAGTGATAGGATTGGAGAGGTTCGGTGAGCAAATGAAGACCCTTTGAAGTCATATTGCATGGTACCCATTACACAGGTCTCAACTCTCCAGGTTTAAGGTATTCTTTCTTCAGCTAAAACATGCATGTGGAACCCAGAGTATGATCAACGATGTGAAAGGGAGACGTGTTCAAATATGTCTCAGTTTTCCTCCCCTGGTACTCGGGTGCAACATTCCAGATGCTTTACTAACACTCTCCCTACTTGGAGAGTCAGTGCCTTTAACCTCCTGTTTGCCCCAGTTTGCAATTTCTGCGGAAGATGAACAGGAATAGCGAGAACCAATGAGAGACTACCTGGAGGTGTCTGAACGGGCAAATTTAACTCTCATTTCCCACCAGGAAGAGGAATTAACCAAAGGCTCAGCGTGCCATGCCGGAACCACATTAGGGCCTGAAGACATCCTGCGGTGTTGCGGCCAGCTCACAAGAAAGGGAGTTGAAGAAAGGAGCTCAGGGGCACTGTAATTCACAAACCTGCAGAGTTATAAATGACAGCTATCGTCCAAAAATAGACTGAAGTAAGGCTGCCAAGAGGACTTGAAAGCGGGGCAGAATTGCAGGAAAGCGATTTCAGGAGGTAGACAGGAATTGCATTTCAAGCATAGGAAAAGAGGCAGAACGTCCACAATGATGCACTTGGCCAAAAAGGGCGTATGCGTTTTTTCCTGAATATATTCAGAAAAACACGCATATGCACTTTTTGGCCAACCAAGCAAGCTTGCAAAGGAAATCTGCACTACAATGAAGTCTCACTACCCCCCAGTCAAAAGGGGCATCTGAATAAAGTGTAAAATCCAGAAAGGCAGGACAGGCCATGGAGAACAGGGAGCCTTGTTATGCTGAAGGGTGGGATGTAAATTGCCAACAACCACTCGGGAGAAGTGTATGGTGTTTCCTGAAACATCTAAAAAACAAAGCAACAGAGCCTAGGGCACTTCCACTTATGGTCCTATAGCTTAGGGAATTTAAAATCAAAAAGACACAGACACCCCAAAGTTTCGAACAGCTCTGTTTACAAGAACCTCGTTTACAGTACAAGTTCAACATCGCAGAAAGTGAAAAATGGATAAAGAAATTGTGGTATTTACTTACAAAGCAATATCACTCAGCAATGAAATCTGTGTCATCAGGCCCTTAGCAGCACAATGAGTGGATTCAGGTATGATGATTCTAACTGAAATAAGTCACACAGAAAAAGAAACATCATAAGATATCAGTAATACACGGAATGTAAACTTGGCTACACAGGAACTGAATTACAGAACAGAACAGGGTCTCAAATTTAGAAAACCAACTTATGCTTGCTTAAGGGTAAAGGTGAGTTGGGGTGCTGCATAAAACCAGAGATTGAAATGAGCACAGATAAAGTTCCTTAAGTCAAATATGGAATAGACAAGAGCTACTCCTTGCTCAACGAAATGGACTCAACACCGCATATTAAACGCCTAAGAATGTACCTGACTAGTAAGTATCTTAAAACCTATGGATTGCTATGTCTCCGAAAGAGAATCAAGCATGTGTACAGGGGCATAAACGCAGCAGTGATAGGATTGGAGAGGTTTGGTGAGCAAATGAAGACCCTTTGAAGTCATATTGCATGGTAC
Source organism: Stenella coeruleoalba (assembly GCF_951394435.1). Lineage (NCBI taxonomy): Eukaryota > Metazoa > Chordata > Mammalia > Artiodactyla > Delphinidae > Stenella > Stenella coeruleoalba. The sequence goes on along the minus strand of NC_137151.1, from coordinate 32,138,398 downwards.
CCATTACACGGGTCTCAACTCTCCAGGTTTAAGGTATTCTTCCTTCAGCTAAAACATGCATGTGGAACCCAAGTATGATCAACCATGTGAACGGGAGACGTGTTCAAATATGTCTCAGTTTTCCTCCCCTGGTACTCGGGTGCAACATTCCAGATGCTTTACTAACACTCTCCCCACTTGGAGAGTCAGCGCCTTTAACCTCCTGTTTGGCCCAGTTTGCAATTTCTGCGGAAGATGAACAGGAATAGCGAGAACCAATGAGAGGCTAGCTGGAGGTGTCTGGACGGGCAAATTTAACTCTCATTTCCCACCAGGAAGAGGAAATAACCAAAGGCTCACCGTGCCGTACCGGAACCAGATTAGGGCCTGAAGCCATCCTGCGGTGTTGCGGCCAGGTCACAAGAAAGCGAGTTGAAGAAAGGAGCTCAGGGGCACTGTAATTCACAAACCTGCAGAGTTATAAATGACAGCTATCGTCCAAAAATAGACTGAAGTAAGCCTGCCAAGAGGACTTGAAAGCGGGGCAGAATTGCAGGAAACCGATTTCAGGAGGTAGACTGGAATTGCATTGAAAGCATAGGAAAAGAGGCAGAACGTCCACAATGATGCACTTGGCCAAAAAGGGCGTATGCGTTTTTTCCTGAATATATTCAGGAAAAAACGCATACGCCCTTTTTGGCCAACCAAGCAAGCTTGCAAAGGAAATCTGCACTACAATGAAGTCTCACTTCCCCCCGGTCAAAAGGGCCATCTGAAAAAAGTGTAAAATCCAGAAAGGCAGGACAGGCCGTGGAGAACTGGGAGCCTTGTTATGCTGATGGGCGGGATGTAAATTGCCAACAGACACTAGGGAGAAGTGTGTATGGTGTTTCCTGAAACATCGAAAAAGCAAAGCAACAGAGCCTAGGGCACTGCCACTTATGGTCCTATAGCTTAGGGAAATTAAAATCAAAAAGACACAGCAACCCCAATGTTTGGGACGCCTCTGTTTACAAGAACCTCGTTTACAGTACAAGTACAACATCGCAGAAAGTGAAAAATGGATAAAGAATTTGTGGTACTTACGTACAATGCAGTATCACTCAGCAATGAAATCTATGTCATCAGGCCCGTAGCAGCATAATGAGTGGATTCAGGTACGATGATTCTAACTGAAATAAGTCACACAGAAAAAGAAACATCATAAGATATCAGTAATACACGGAATGTAAACTTGGCTACACAGGAACTGAATTACAGAACAGAACAGGGTCTCAAATTTAGAAAACCAACTTATGCTTGCTTAAGGGTAAAGGTGAGTTGGGGTGCTGCATAAAACCAGAGATTGAAATGAGCACAGATAAAGTTCCTTAAGTCAAATATGGAATAGACAAGAGCTACTCCTTGCTCAACGAAATGGACTCAACACCGCATATTAAACGCCTAACAATGTACCTGACTAGTAAGTATCTTAAAACCTATGGATTGCTATGTCTCCGAAAGAGAATCAAGCATGTGTACAGGGGCATAAACGCAGCAGTGATAGGATTGGAGAGGTTCGGTGAGCAAATGAAGACCCTTTGAAGTCATATTGCATGGTACCCATTCCACGGGTCTCAACTCTACAGGTTTAAGGTATTCTTCCTTCAGCTAAAACATGCATGTGGAACCCAAGTATGATCAACCATGTGAACGGGAGACGTGTTCAAATATGTCTCAGTTTTCCTCCCCTGGTACTCGGGTGCAACATTCCAGACGCTTTACTAACACTCTCCCCACTTGGAGAGTCAGCGCCTTTAACCTCCTGTTTGGCCCAGTTTGCAATTTCTGCGGAAGATGAACAGGAATAGCGAGAACCAATGAGAGGCTAGCTGGAGGTGTCTGGACGGGCAAATTTAACTCTCATTTCCCACCAGGAAGAGGAAATAACCAAAGGCTCAGCGTGCCGTACCGGAACCAGATTAGGGGCTGAAGCCATCCTGCGGTGTTGCGGCCAGCTCAAAAGAAAGCGAGTTGAAGAAAGGAGCTCAGGGGCACTGTAATTCACAAACCTGCAGAGTTATAAATGACAGCTATCGTCCAAAAATAGACTGAAGTAAGGCTGCCAAGAGGACTTGAAAGCGGGGCAGAATTGCAGGAAACCGATTTCAGGAGGTAGACTGGAATTGCATTGAAAGCATAGGAAAAGAGGCAGAACGTCCACAATGATGCACTTGGCCAAAAAGGGCGTATGCGTTTTTTCCTGAATATATTCAGGAAAAAACGCATACGCCCTTTTTGGCCAACCAAGCAAGCTTGCAAAGGAAATCTGCACTACAATGAAGTCTCACTTCCCCCCGGTCAAAAGGGCCATCTGAAAAAAGTGTAAAATCCAGAAAGGCAGGACAGGCCATGGAGAACTGGGAGCCTTGTTATGCTGATGGGCGGGATGTAAATTGCCAACAGACACTGGGGAGAAGTGTATGGTGTTTCCTGAAACATCTAAAAAACAAAGCAACAGAACCTAGGGCACTTTCACTTATGGTCCTATAGCTTAGGGAAATTAAAATCAAAAAGACACAGCCACCCCAAAGTTTGGAACGGCTCTGTTTACAAGAACCTCGTTTACAGTACAAGTTCAACATCGCAGAAAGTGAAAAATGGATAAAGAAGTTGTGGTATTTACTTACAAAGCAATATCACTCAGCAATGAAATCTATGTCATCAGGCCCTTAGCAGCACAATGAGTGGATTCAGGTATGATGATTCTAACTGAAGTAAGTCACACAGAAAAAGAAACATCATAAGATATCAGTAATACACGGAATGTAAACTTGGCTACACAGGAACTGAATTACAGAACAGAACAGGGTCTCAAATTTAGAAAAACAACTTATGCTTGCTTAAGGGTAAAGGTGAGTTGGGGTGCTGCATAAAACCAGAGATTGAAATGAGCACAGATAAAGTTCCTTAAGCCAAATATGGAATAGACAAGAGCTACTCCTTGCTCAACGAAATGGACTCAACACCGCATATTAAACGCCTAAGAATGTACCTGACTAGTAAGTATCGTAAAACCTATGGATTGCTATGTCTCTGAAAGAGAATCAAGCATGTGTACAGGGGCATAAACGCAGCAGTGATAGGATTGGAGAGGTTCGGTGAGCAAATGAAGACCCTTTGAAGTCATATTGCATGGTACCCATTCCACGGGTCTCAACTCTCCAGGTTTAAGGTATTCTTCCTTCAGCTAAAACATGCATGTGGAACCCAAGTATGATCAACCATGTGAACGGGAGACGTGTTCAAATATGTCTCAGTTTTCCTCCCCTGGTACTCGGGTGCAACATTCCAGACGCTTTACTAACACTCTCCCCACTTGGAGAGTCAGCGCCTTTAACCTCCTGTTTGGCCCACTTTGCAATTTCTGCGGAAGATGAACAGGAATAGCGAGAACCAATGAGAGGCTAGCTGGAGGTGTCTGGACGGGCAAATTTAACTCTCATTTCCCACCAGGAAGAGGAAATAACCAAAGGCTCAGCGTGCCGTACCGGAACCAGATTAGGGCCTGAAGCCATCCTGCGGTGTTGCGGCCAGGTCACAAGAAAGCGAGTTGAAGAAAGGAGCTCAGGGGCACTGTAATTCACAAACCTGCAGAGTTATAAATGACAGCTATCGTCCAAAAATAGACTGAAGTAAGGCTGCCAAGAGGACTTGAAAGCGGGGCAGAATTGCAGGAAACCGATTTCAGGAGGTAGACTGGAATTGCATTGAAAGCATAGGAAAAGAGGCAGAACGTCCACAATGATGCACTTGGCCAAAAAGGGCGTATGCGTTTTTTCCTGAATATATTCAGGAAAAAACGCATACGCCCTTTTTGGCCAACCAAGCAAGCTTGCAAAGGAAATCTGCACTACAATGAAGTCTCACTTCCCCCCGGTCAAAAGGGCCATCTGAAAAAAGTGTAAAATCCAGAAAGGCAGAACAGGCCATGGAGAACTGCGAGCCTTGTTATGCTGACGGGCGGGATGTAAATTGCCAACAACCACTCGGGAGAAGTGTATGGTGTTTCCTGAAACATCTAAAAAACAAAGCAACAGAACCTAGGGCACTTCCACTTATGGTCCTATAGCTTAGGGAAATTAAAATCAAAAAGACACAGCCACCCCAAAGTTTGGAACGGCTCTGTTTACAAGAACCTCGTTTACAGTACAAGTTCAACATCGCAGAAAGTGAAAAATGGATAAAGAAGTTGTGGTATTTACTTACAAAGCAATATCACTCAGCAATGAAATCTATGTCATCAGGCTCTTAGCAGCACAATGAGTGGATTCAGGTATGATGATTCTAACTGAAGTAAGTCACACAGAAAAAGAAACATCATAAGATATCAGTAATACACGGAATGTAAACTTGGCTACACAGGAACTGAATTACAGAACAGAACAGGGTCTCAAATTTAGAAAAACAACTTATGCTTGCTTAAGGGTAAAGGTGAGTTGGGGTGCTGCATAAAACCAGAGATTGAAATGAGCACAGATAAAGTTCCTTAAGTCAAATATGGAATAGACAAGAGCTACTCCTTGCTCAACGAAATGGACTCAACACCGCATATTAAACACCTAAGAATGTACCTGACTAGTAAGTATCGTAAAACCTATGGATTGCTATGTCTCCGAAAGAGAATCAAGCATGTGTACAGGGGCATAAACGCAGCAGTGATAGGATTGGAGAGGTTCGGTGAGCAAATGAAGACCCTTTGAAGTCATATTGCATGGTACCCATTCCACGGGTCTCAACTCTCCAGGTTTAAGGTATTCTTCCTTCAGCTAAAACATGCATGTGGAACCCAAGTATGATCAACCATGTGAACGGGAGACGTGTTCAAATATGTCTCAGTTTTCCTCCCCTGGTACTCGGGTGCAACATTCCAGACGCTTTACTAACACTCTCCCCACTTGGAGAGTCAGCGCCTTTAACCTCCTGTTTGGCCCAGTTTGCAATTTCTGCGGAAGATGAACAGGAATAGCGAGAACCAATGAGAGGCTAGCTGGAGGTGTCTGGACGGGCAAATTTAACTCTCATTTCCCACGAGGAAGAGGAAATAACCAAAGGCTCAGCGTGCCGTACCGGAACCAGATTAGGGCCTGAAGCCATCCTGCGGTGTTGCGGCCAGCTCAAAAGAAAGCGAGTTGAAGAAAGGAGCTCAGGGGCACTGTAATTCACAAACCTGCAGAGTTATAAATGACAGCTATCATCCAAAAATAGACTGAAGTAAGGCTGCCAAGAGGACTTGAAAGCGGGGCAGAATTGCAGGAAACCGATTTCAGGAGGTAGACTGGAATTGCATTGAAAGCATAGGAAAAGAGGCAGAACGTCCACAATGATGCACTTGGCCAAAAAGGGCGTATGCGTTTTTTCCTGAATATATTCAGGAAAAAACGCATACGCCCTTTTTGGCCAACCAAGCAAGCTTGCAAAGGAAATCTGCACTACAATGAAGTCTCACTTCCCCCCGGTCAAAACGGCCATCTGAAAAAAGTGTAAAATCCAGAAAGGCAGGACAGGCCATGGAGAACTGGGAGCCTTGTTATGCTGATGGGCGGGATGTAAATTGCCAACAGACACTCGGGAGAAGTGTATGGTGTTTCCTGAAACATCTAAAAAACAAAGCGACAGAGCCTAGGGCACTGCCACTTATGGTCCTATAGCTTAGGGAAATTAAAATCAAAAAGACACAGCCACCCCAAAGTTTGGAACGGCTCTGTTTACAAGAACATCATTTACAGTACAAGTTCAACATCGCAGAAAATGAAAAATGGATAAAGAAGTTGTGGTATTTACTTACAAAGCAATATCACTCAGCAATGAAATCTATGTCATCAGGCCCTTAGCAGCACAATGAGTGGATTCAGGTATGATGATTCTAACTGAAGTAAGTCACACAGAAAAAGAAACATCATAAGATATCAGTAATACACGGAATGTAAACTTGGCTACACAGGAACTGAATTACAGAACAGAACAGGGTCTCAAATTTAGAAAACCAACTTATGCTTGCTTAAGGGTAAAGGTGAGTTGGGGTGCTGCATAAAACCAGAGATTGAAATCAGCACAGATAAAGTTCCTTAAGTCAAATATGGAATAGACAAGAGCTACTCCTTGCTCAACGAAATGGACTAAACACCGCATATTAAACGCCTAAGAATGTACCTGACTAGTAAGTATCTTAAAACCTATGGATTGCTATGTCTCCGAAAGAGAATCAAGCATGTGTACAGGGGCATAAACGCAGCAGTGATAGGATTGGAGAGGTTCGGTGAGCAAATGAAGACCCTTTGAAGTCATATTGCATGGTACCCATTACACGGGTCTCAACTCTCCAGGTTTAAGGTATTCTTCCTTCAGCTAAAACATGCATGTGGAACCCAAGTATGATCAACCATGTGAACGGGAGACGTGTTCAAATATGTCTCAGTTTTCCTGCCCTGGTACTCGGGTGCAACATTCCAGACGCTTTACTAACACTCTCCCCACTTGGAGAGTCAGCGCCTTTAACCTCCTGTTTGGCCCACTTTGCAATTTCTGCGGAAGATGAACAGGAATAGTGAGAATCAATGAGAGGCTAGCTGGAGGTGTCTGGACGGGCAAATTTAACTCTCATTTCCCACCAGGAAGAGGAAATAACCAAAGGCTCAGCATGCCGTACCGGAACCAGATTAGGGCCTGAAGCCATCCTGCGGTGTTGCGGCCAGGTCACAAGAAAGCGAGTTGAAGAAAGGAGCTCAGGGGCACTGTAATTCACAAACCTGCAGAGTTATAAATGACAGCTATCGTCCAAAAATAGACTGAAGTAAGGCTGCCAAGAGGACTTGAAAGCGGGGCAGAATTGCAGGAAACCGATTTCAGGAGGTAGACTGGAATTGCATTGAAAGCATAGGAAAAGAGGCAGAACGTCCACAATGATGCACTTGGCCAAAAAGGGCGTATGCGTTTTTTCCTGAATATATTCAGGAAAAAACGCATATGCCCTTTTTGGCCAACCAAGCAAGCTTGCAAAGGAAATCTGCACTACAATGAAGTCTCACTTCCCCCCGGTCAAAAGGGCCATCTGAAAAAAGTGTAAAATCCAGAAAGGCAGAACAGGCCATGGAGAACTGGGAGCCTTGTTATGCTGACGGGCGGGATGTAAATTGCCAACAACCACTCGGGAGAAGTGTATGGTGTTTCCTGAAACATCTAAAAAACAAAGCAACAGAACCTAGGGCACTTCCACTTATGGTCCTATAGCTTAGGGAAATTAAAATCAAAAAGACACAGCCACCCCAAAGTTTGGAACGGCTCTGTTTACAAGAACCTCGTTTACAGTACAAGTTCAACATCGCAGAAAGTGAAAAATGGATAAAGAAGTTGTGGTATTTACTTACAAAGCAATATCACTCAGCAATGAAATCTATGTCATCAGGCCCTTAGCAGCACAATGAGTGGATTCAGGTATGATGATTCTAACTGAAGTAAGTCACACAGAAAAAGAAACATCATAAGATATCAGTAATACACGGAATGTAAACTTGGCTACACAGGAACTGAATTACAGAACAGAACAGGGTCTCAAATTTAGAAAAACAACTTATGCTTGCTTAAGGGTAAAGGTGAGTTGGGGTGCTGCATAAAACCAGAGATTGAAATGAGCACAGATAAAGTTCCTTAAGTCAAATATGGAATAGACAAGAGCTACTCCTTGCTCAACGAAATGGACTCAACACCGCATATTAAACACCTAAGAATGTACCTGACTAGTAAGTATCGTAAAACCTATGGATTGCTATGTCTCCGAAAGAGAATCAAGCATGTGTACAGGGGCATAAACGCAGCAGTGATAGGATTGGAGAGGTTCGGTGAGCAAATGAAGACCCTTTGAAGTCATATTGCATGGTACCCATTCCACGGGTCTCAACTCTCCAGGTTTAAGGTATTCTTCCTTCAGCTAAAACATGCATGTGGAACCCAAGTATGATCAACCATGTGAACGGGAGACGTGTTCAAATATGTCTCAGTTTTCCTCCCCTGGTACTCGGGTGCAACATTCCAGACGCTTTACTAACACTCTCCCCACTTGGAGAGTCAGCGCCTTTAAACTCCTGTTTGGCCCAGTTTGCAATTTCTGCGGAAGATGAACAGGAATAGCGAGAACCAATGAGAGGCTAGCTGGAGGTGTCTGGACGGGCAAATTTAACTCTCATTTCCCACGAGGAAGAGGAAATAACCAAAGGCTCAGCGTGCCGTACCGGAACCAGATTAGGGCCTGAAGCCATCCTGCGGTGTTGCGGCCAGCTCAAAAGAAAGCGAGTTGAAGAAAGGAGCTCAGGGGCACTGTAATTCACAAACCTGCAGAGTTATAAATGACAGCTATCATCCAAAAATAGACTGAAGTAAGGCTGCCAAGAGGACTTGAAAGCGGGGCAGAATTGCAGGAAACCGATTTCAGGAGGTAGACTGGAATTGCATTGAAAGCATAGGAAAAGAGGCAGAACGTCCACAATGATGCACTTGGCCAAAAAGGGCGTATGCGTTTTTTCCTGAATATATTCAGGAAAAAACGCATACGCCCTTTTTGGCCAACCAAGCAAGCTTGCAAAGGAAATCTGCACTACAATGAAGTCTCACTTCCCCCCGGTCAAAAGGGCCATCTGAAAAAAGTGTAAAATCCAGAAAGGCAGGACAGGCCATGGAGAACTGGGAGCCTTGTTATGCTGATGGGCGGGATGTAAATTGCCAACAGACACTCGGGAGAAGTGTATGGTGTTTCCTGAAACATCTAAAAAACAAAGCGACAGAGCCTAGGGCACTGCCACTTATGGTCCTATAGCTTAGGGAAATTAAAATCAAAAAGACACAGCCACCCCAAAGTTTGGGATGCCTCTGTTTACAAGAACCTCGTTTACAGTACAAGTTCAACATCGCAGAAAGTGAAAAATGGATAAAGAAGTTGTGGTATTCACTTACAAGCAATATCACTCAGCAATGAAATCTGTGTCATCAGGCCCTTAGCATCACAATGAGTGGATTCAGGTATGATGATTCTAACTGAAATAAGTCACACAGAAAAAGAAACATCATAAGATATCAGTAATACACGGAATGTAAACTTGGCTACACAGGAACTGAATTACAGAACAGAACAGGGTCTCAAATTTAGAAAACCAACTTATGCTTGCTTAAGGGTAAAGGTGAGTTGGGGTGCTGCATAAAACCAGAGATTGAAATGAGCACAGATAAAGTTCCTTAAGTCAAATATGGAATAGACAAGAGCTACTCCTTGCTCAACGAAATGGACTCAACACCGCATATTAAACGCCTAAGAATGTACCTGACTAGTAAGTATCTTAAAACCTATGGATTGCTATGTCTCCGAAAGAGAATCAAGCATGTGTACAGGGGCATAAACGCAGCAGTGATAGGATTGGAGAGGTTCGGTGAGCAAATGAAGACCCTTTGAAGTCATATTGCATGGTACCCATTCCACGGGTCTCAACTCTCCAGGTTTAAGGTATTCTTCCTTCAGCTAAAACATGCATGTGGAACCCAAGTATGATCAACCATGTGAACGGGAGACGTGTTCAAATATGTCTCAGTTTTCCTCCCCTGGTACTCGGGTGCAACATTCCAGACGCTTTACTAACACTCTCCCCACTTGGAGAGTCAGCGCCTTTAACCTCCTGTTTGGCCCAGTTTGCAATTTCTGCGGAAGATGAACAGGAATAGCGAGAACCAATGAGAGACTAGCTGGAGGTGTCTGGACGGCCAAATTTAACTCTCATTTCCCACCAGGAAGAGGAAATAACCAAAGGCTCAGCGTGCCGTACCGGAACCAGATTAGGGCCTGAAGCCATCATGCGGTGTTGCGGCCAGGTCACAAGAAAGCGAGTTGAAGAAAGGAGCTCAGGGGCACTGTAATTCACAAACCTGCAGAGTTATAAATGACAGCTATCGTCCAAAAATATACTGAAGTAAGGCTGCCAAGAGGACTTGAAAGCGGGGCAGAATTGCAGGAAACCGATTTCAGGAGGTAGACTGGAATTGCATTGAAAGCATAGGAAAAGAGGCAGAACGTCCACAATGATGCACTTGGCCAAAAAGGGCGTATGCGTTTTTTCCTGAATATATTCAGGAAAAAACGCATACGCCCTTTTTGGCCAACCAAGCAAGCTTGCAAAGGAAATCTGCACTACAATGAAGTCTCACTTCCCCCCGGTCAAAAGGGCCATCTGAAAAAAGTGTAAAATCCAGAAAGGCAGGACAGGCCATGGAGAACTGGGAGCCTTGTTATGCTGATGGGCGGGATGTAAATTGCCAACAGACACTTGGGAGAAGTGTATGGTGTTTCCTGAAACATCTAAAAAACAATGCAACAGAGCCTAGGGCACTGCCACTTATGGTCCTATAGCTTAGGGAAATTAAAATCAAAAAGACACAGCCACCTCAAAGTTTGGGACGCCTCTGTTTACAAGAACCTCGTTTACAGTACAAGTTCAACATCGCAGAAAGTGAAAAATGGATAAAGAAGTTGTGGTATTTACTTACAAAGCAATATCACTCAGCAATGAAATCTATGTCATCAGGCCCTTAGCATCACAATGAGTGGATTCAGGTATGATGATTCTAACTGAAATAAGTCACACAGAAAAAGAAACATCATAAGATATCAGTAATACACGGAATGGAAACTTGGCTATACAGGAACTGAATTACAGAACAGAACAGGGTCTCAAATTTAGAAAACCAACTTATGCTTGCTTAAGGGTAAAGGTGAGTTGGGGTGCTGCATAAAACCAGAGATTGAAATGAGCACAGATAAAGTTCCTTAAGTCAAATATGGAATAGACAAGAGCTACTCCTTGCTCAACGAAATGGACTCAACACCGCATATTAAACGCCTAAGAATGTACCTGACTAGTAAGTATCGTAAAACCTATGGATTTCTATGTCTCCAAAAGTGAATCAAGCATGTGTACAGGGGCATAAACGCAGCAGTGATAGGATTGGAGAGGTTCGGTGAGCAAATGAAGACCCTTTGAAGTCATATTGCATGGTACCCATTACACGGGTCTCAACTCTCCAGGTTTAAGGTATTCTTCCTTCAGCTAAAACATGCATGTGGAACCCAAGTATGATCAACCATGTGAATGGGAGACGTGTTCAAATATGTCTCAGTTTTCCTCCCCTGGTACTCGGGTGCAACATTCCAGACGCTTTACTAACACTCTCCCCACTTGGAGAGTCAGTCCCTTTAACCTCCTGTTTGGCCCAGTTTGCAATTTCTGCGGAAGATGAACAGGAATAGCGAGAACCAATGAGAGGCTAGCTGGAGGTGTCTGGACGGGCAAATTTAACTCTCATTTCCCACCAGGAAGAGGAATTAACCAAAGGCTCAGCATGCCGGGCTGGAACCAGATTAGGGCCTGAAGCCATCCTGCGGTGTTGCGGCCAGGTCACAAGAAAGCGAGTTGAAGAAAGGAGCTCAGGGGCACTGTAATTCACAAACCTGCAGAGTTATAAATGACAGCTATCGTCCAAAAATAGACTGAAGTAAGGCTGCCAAGAGGACTTGAAAGCGGGGCAGAATAGCAGGAAACCGATTTCAGGAGGTAGACTGGAATTGCATTGAAAGCATAGGAAAAGAGGCAGAACGTCCACAATGATGCACTTGGCCAAAAAGGGCGTATGCGTTTTTTCCTGAATATATTCAGGAAAAAACGCATACGCCCTTTTTGGCCAACAAAGCAAGCTTGCAAAGGAAATCTGCACTACAATGAAGTCTCACTTCCCCCCGGTCAAAAGGGCCATCTGAAAAAAGTGTAAAATCCAGAAAGGCAGGACAGGCCATGGAGAACTGGGAGCCTTCTTATGCTGATGGGCGGGATGTAAATTGCCAACAGACACTCGGGAGAAGTGTATGGTGTTTCCTGAAACATCTAAAAAACAATGCAACAGAGCCTAGGGAACTTCCACTTATGGTCCTATAGCTTAGGGAAATTAAAATCAAAAAGACACAGCCACCCCAAAGTTTGGAACGGCTCTGTTTACAAGAACCTCGTTTACAGTACAAGTTCAACATCGCAGAAAGTGAAAAATGGATAAAGAAGTTGTGGTATTTACTTACAAAGCAATATCACTCAGCAATGAAATCTGTGTCAACAGGCCCTTAGCAGCACAATGAGTGGATTCAGGTATGATGATTCTAACTGAAGTAAGTCACACAGAAAAAGAAACATCATAAGATATCACTAATACACGGAATGTAAACTTGGCTACACAGGAACTGAATTACAGAACAGAACAGGGTCTCAAATTTAGAAAACCAACTTATGCTTGCTTAAGGGTAAAGGTGAGTTGGGGTGCTGCATAAAACCAGAGATTGAAATGAGCACAGATAAAGTTCCTTAAGTCAAATATGGAATAGACAAGAGCTACTCCTTGCTCAACGAAATGGACTCAACACCGCATATTAAACGCCTAAGAATGTGCCTGACTAGTAAGTATCTTAAAACCTATGGATTGCTATGTCTCCGAAAGAGAATCAAGCATGTGTACAGGGGCATAAATGCAGCAGTGATAGGATTGGAGAGGTTCGGTGAGCAAATGAAGACCCTTTGAAGTCATATTGCATGGTACCCATTACACGGGTCTCAACTCTCCAGGTTTAAGGTATTCTTCCTTCAGCTAAAACATGCATGTGGAACCCAAGTATGATCAACCATGTGAACGGGAGATGTGTTCAAATATGTCTCAGTTTTCCTCCCCTGGTACTCGGGTGCAACATTCCAGACGCTTTACTAACACTCTCCCCACTTGGAGAGTCAGCGTCTTTAACCTCCTGTTTGGCCCAGTTTGCAATTTCTGCGAAAGATGAACAGGAATAGCGAGAACCAATGAGAGGCTAGCTGGAGGTGTCTGGACGGGCAAATTTAACTCTCATTTCCCACCAGGAAGAGGAAATAACCAAAGGCTCAGCGTGCCGTACCGGAACCAGATTAGGGCCTGAAGCCATCCTGCGGTGTTGCGGCCAGGTCACAAGAAAGCGAGTTGAAGAAAGGAGCTCAGGGGCACTGTAATTCACAAACCTGCAGAGTTATAAATGACAGCTATCGTCCAAAAATAGACTGAAGTAAGGCTGCCAAGAGGACTCGAAAGCGGGGCAGAATTGCAGGAAACCGATTTCAGGAGGTAGACTGGAATTGCATTGAAAGCATAGGAAAAGAGGCAGAACGTCCACAATGATGCACTTGGCCAAAAAGAGCGTATGCGTTTTTTCCTGAATATATTCAGGAAAAAACGCATACGCACTTTTTGGCCAACCATGCAAGCTTGCAAAGGAAATCTGCACTACAATGAAGTCTCACTTCCCCCCGGTCAAAAGGGCCATCTGAAAAAAGTGTAAAATCCAGAAAGGCAGGACAGGCCATGGAGAACTGGGAGCCTTGTTATGCTGATGGGCGGGATGTAAATTGCCAACAACCACACGGGAGAAGTGTATGGTGTTTCCTGAAACATCTAAAAAACAAAGCAACGGAGCCTAGGGCACTTCCACTTATGGTCCTATAGCTTAGGGAAATTAAAATCAAAAAGACACAGCCACCCCAAAGTTTGGAACGGCTCTGTTTAAAAGAACCTCGTTTACAGTACAAGTTCAACATCGCAGAAAGTGAAAAATGGATAAAGAAGTTGTGGTATTCACTTACAAAGCAATATCACTCAGCAATGAAATCTATGTCATCAGGCCCTTAGCAGCACAATGAGTCGATTCAGGTATGATGATTCTAACTGAAATAAGTCACACAGAAAAAGAAACATCATAAGATATCACTAATACACGGAATGTAAACTTGGCTACACAGGAACTGAATTACAGAACAGAACTGGGTCACAAATTTAGAAAAACAACTTATGCTTGCTTAAGGGTAAAGGTGAGTTGGGGTGCTGCATAAAACCAGAGATTGAAATGAGCACAGATAAAGTTCCTTAAGCCAAATATGGAATAGACAAGAGCTACTCCTTGCTCAACGAAATGGACTCAACACCGCATATTAAACGCCTAAGAATGTACCTGACTAGTAAGTATCTTAAAACCTATGGATTGCTATGTCTCCGAAAGAGAATCAAGCATGTGTACAGGGGCATAAACGCAGCAGTGATAGGATTGGAGAGGTTCGGTGAGCAAATGAAGACCCTTTGAAGTCATATTGCATGGTACCCATTACACGGGTCTTAACTCTCCAGGTTTAAGGTATTCTTCCTTCAGCTAAAACATGCATGTGGAACCTAGAGTATGATCAACCATGTGAACGGGAGACGTGTTCAAATATGTCTCAGTTTTCCTCCCCTGGTACTCGGGTGCAACATTCCAGACGCTTTACTAACACTCTCCCCACTTGGAGAGTCAGTCCCTTTAACCTCCTGTTTGGCCCAGTTTGCAATTTCTGCGGAAGATGAACAGGAATAGCGAGAACCAATGAGAGACTAGCTGGAGGTGTCTGGACGGGCAAATTTAACTCTCATTTCCCACCAGGAAGAGGAATTAACCAAAGGCTCAGCATGCCGGGCCGGAACCAGATTAGGGCCTGAAGCCATCCTGCGGTGTTGCGGCCAGGTCACAAGAAAGCGAGTTGAAGAAAGGAGCTCAGGGGCACTGTAATTCACAAACCTGCAGAGTTATAAATGACAGCTATCGTCTAAAAATAGACTGAAGTAAGGCTGCCAAGAGGACTTGAAAGCGGGGCAGAATAGCAGGAAACCGATTTCAGGAGGTAGACTGGAATTGCATTGAAAGCATAGGAAAAGAGGCAGAACGTCCACAATGATGCACTTGGCCAAAAAGGGCGTATGCGTTTTTTCCTGAATATATTCAGGAAAAAACGCATACGCCCTTTTTGGCCAACCAAGCAAGCTTGCAAAGGAAATCTGCACTACAATGAAGTCTCACTTCCCCCTGGTCAAAAGGGCCATCTGGAAAAAGTGTAAAATCCAGAAAGGAAGGACAGGCCATGGAGAACTGGGAGCCTTGTTATGCTGATGGGCGGGATGTAAATTGCCAACAGACACTCGGGAGAAGTGTATGGTGTTTCCTGAAACATCTAAAAAACAAAGCAACAGAGCCTAGGGCACTTCCACTTATGGTCCTATAGCTTAGGGAAATTAAAATCAAAAAGACACAGCCACCCCAAAGTTTGGAACAGCTCTGTTTACAAGAACCTCGTTTACAGTACAAGTTCAACATCACAGAAATTGAAAAATGGATAAAGAAGTTGTGGTATTTACTTACAAAGCAATATCACTCAGCAATGAAATCTGTGTAACAAGGCCCTTAGCAGCACAATGAGTGGATTCAGGTATGATGATTCTAACTGAAGTAAGTCACACAGAAAAAGAAACATCATAAGATATCACTAATACACGGAATGTAAACTTGGCTACACAGGAACTGAATTACAGAACAGAACAGGGTCTCAAATTTAGAAAACCAACTATGCTTGCTTAAGGGTAAAGGTGAGTTGGGGTGCTGCATAAAACCAGAGATTGAAATGAGCACAGATAAAGTTCCTTAAGTCAAATATGGAATAGACAAGAGCTACTCCTTGCTCAACGAAATGGACTCAACACTGCATATTAAACGCCTAAGAATGTGCCTGACTAGTAAGTATCTTAAAACCTATGGATTGCTATGTCTCCGAAAGAGAATCAAGCATGTGTACAGGGGCATAAACGCAGCAGTGATAGGATTGGAGAGGTTCGGTGAGCAAATGAAGACCCTTTGAAGTCATATTGCATGGTACCCATTACACGGGTCTCAACTCTCCAGGTTTAAGGTATTCTTCCTTCAGCTAAAACATGCATGTGGAATCCAAGTATGATCAACCATGTGAACGGGAGACGTGTTCAAATATGTCTCAGTTTTCCTCCCCTGGTACTCGGGTGCAACATTCCAGACGCTTTACTAACACTCTCCCCACTTGGAGAGTCAGCGCCTTTAACCTCCTGTTTGGCCCAGTTTGCAATTTCTGCGGAAGATGAACAGGAATAGCGAGAACCAATGAGAGGCTAGCTGGAGGTGTCTGGACGGGCAAATTTAACTCTCATTTCCCACAAGGAAGAGGAAATAACCAAAGGCTCAGCGTGCCGTACCGGAACCAGATTAGGGCCTGAAGCCATCCTGCGGTGTTGCGGCCAGCTCAAAAGAAAGAGAGTTGAAGAAAGGAGCTCAGGGGCACTGTAATTCACAAACCTGCAGAGTTATAAATGACAGCTATCATCCAAAAACATACTGAAGTAAGGCTGCCAAGAGGACTTGAAAGCGGGGCAGAATTGCAGGAAACCGATTTCAGGAGGTAGACTGGAATTGCATTGAAAGCATAGGAAAAGAGGCAGAACGTCCACAATGATGCACTTGGCCAAAAAGGGCGTATGCGTTTTTTCCTGAATATATTCAGGAAAAAACGCATACGCCCTTTTTGGCCAACCAAGCAAGCTTGCAAAGGATATCTGCACTACAATGAAGTCTCACTTCCCCCCGGTCAAAAGGGCCATCTGAAAAAAGTGTAAAATCCAGAAAGGCAGGACAGGCCATGGAGAACTGGGAGCCTTGTTATGCTGATGGGCGGGATGTAAATTGCCAACAGACACTTGGGAGAAGTGTATGGTGTTTCCTGAAACATCTAAAAAACAATGCAACAGAGCCTAGGGCACTGCCACTTATGGTCCTATAGCTTAGGGAAATTAAAATCAAAAAGACACAGCCACCTCAAAGTTTGGGACGCCTCTGTTTACAAGAACCTCGTTTACAGTACAAGTTCAACATCGCAGAAAGTGAAAAATGGATAAAGAAGTTGTGGTATTTACTTACAAAGCAATATCACTCAGCAATGAAATCTATGTCATCAGGCCCTTAGCATCACAATGAGTGGATTCAGGTGTGATGATTCTAACTGAAATAAGTCACACAGAAAAAGAAACATCATAAGATATCAGTAATACACGGAATGGAAACTTGGCTATACAGGAACTGAATTACAGAACAGAACAGGGTCTCAAATTTAGAAAACCAACTTATGCTTGCTTAAGGGTAAAGGTGAGTTGGGGTGCTGCATAAAACCAGAGATTGAAATGAGCACAGATAAAGTTCCTTAAGTCAAATATGGAATAGACAAGAGCTACTCCTTGCTCAACGAAATGGACTCAACACCGCATATTAAACGCCTAAGAATGTACCTGACTAGTAAGTATCGTAAAACCTATGGATTGCTATGTCTCCAAAAGAGAATCAAGCATGTGTACAGGGGCATAAACGCAGCAGTGATAGGATTGGAGAGGTTCGGTGAGCAAATGAAGACCCTTTGAAGTCATATTGCATGGTACCCATTACACGGGTCTCAACTCTCCAGGTTTAAGGTATTCTTCCTTCAGCTAAAACATGCATGTGGAACCCAAGTATGATCAACCATGTGAATGGGAGACGTGTTCAAATATGTCTCAGTTTTCCTCCCCTGGTACTCGTGTGCAACATTGCAGACGCATTACTAACACTCTCCCCACTTGGAGAGTCAGTCCCTTTAACCTCCTGTTTGGCCCAGTTTGCAATTTCTGCGGAAGATGAACAGGAATAGCGAGAACCAATGAGAGGCTAGCTGGAGGTGTCTGGACGGGCAAATTTAACTCTCATTTCCCACCAGGAAGAGGAATTAACCAAAGGCTCAGCATGCCGGGCCGGAACCAGATTAGGGCCTGAAGCCATCCTGCGGTGTTGCGTCCAGGTCACAAGAAAGCGAGTTGAAGAAAGGAGCTCAGGGGCACTGTAATTCACAAACCTGCAGAGTTATAAATGACAGCTATCGTCCAAAAATAGACTGAAGTAAGGCTGCCAAGAGGACTTGAAAGCGGGGCAGAATAGCAGGAAACCGATTTCAGGAGGTAGACTGGAATTGCATTGAAAGCATAGGAAAAGAGGCAGAACGTCCACAATGATGCACTTGGCCAAAAAGGGCGTATGCGTTTTTTCCTGAATATATTCAGGAAAAAACGCATATGCCCTTTTTGGCCAACCAAGCAAGCTTGCAAAGGAAATCTGCACTACAATGAAGTCTCACTTCCCCCCGGTCAAAAGGGCCATCTGAAAAAAGTGTAAAATCCAGAAAGGCAGGACAGGCCATGGAGAACTGGGAGCCTTCTTATGCTGATGGGCGGGATGTAAATTGCCAACAGACACTCGGGAGAAGTGTATGGTGTTTCCTGAAACATCTAAAAAACAATGCAACAGAGCCTAGGGCACTTCCACTTATGGTCCTATAGCTTAGGGAAATTAAAATCAAAAAGACTCAGCCACCCCAAAGTTTGGAACGGCTCTGTTTACAAGAACCTCGTTTACAGTACAAGTTCAACATCGCAGAAAGTGAAAAATGGATAAAGAAGTTGTGGTATTTACTTACAAAGCAATATCACTCAGCAATGAAATCTGTGTCAACAGGCCCTTAGCAGCACAATGAGTGGATTCAGGTATGATGATTCTAACTGAAGTAAGTCACACAGAAAAAGAAACATCATAAGATATCACTAATACATGGAATGTAAACTTGGCTATACAGGAACTGAATTACAGAACAGAACAGGGTCTCAAATTATGAAACCAACTTATGCTTGCTTAAGGGTAAAGGTGAGTTGGGGTGCTGCATAAAACCAGAGATTGAAATGAGCACAGATAAAGTTCCTTAAGTCAAATATGGAATAGACAAGAGCTACTCCTTGCTCAACGAAATGGACTCAACACCGCATATTAAACGCCTAAGAATGTGCCTGACTAGTAAGTATCTTAAAACCTATGGATTGCTATGTCTCCGAAAGAGAATCAAGCATGTGTACAGGGGCATAAATGCAGCAGTGATAGGATTGGAGAGGTTCGGTGAGCAAATGAAGACCCTTTGAAGTCATATTGCATGGTACCCATTACACGGGTCTCAACTCTCCAGGTTTAAGGTATTCTTCCTTCAGCTAAAACATGCATGTGGAACCCAAGTATGATCAACCATGTGAACGGGAGACGTGATCAAATATGTCTCAGTTTTCCTCCCCTGGTACTCGGGTGCAACATTCCAGACGCTTTACTAACACTCTCCCCACTTGGAGAGTCAGCGTCTTTAACCTCCTGTTTGGCCCAGTTTGCAATTTCTGCGAAAGATGAACAGGAATAGCGAGAACCAATGAGAGGCTAGCTGGAGGTGTCTGGACGGGCAAATTTAACTCTCATTTCCCACCAGGAAGAGGAAATAACCAAAGGCTCAGCGTGCCGTACCGGAACCAGATTAGGGCCTGAAGCCATCCTGCGGTGTTGCGGCCAGGTCACAAGAAAGCGAGTTGAAGAAAGGAGCTCAGGGGCACTGTAATTCACAAACCTGCAGAGTTATAAATGACAGCTATCGTCCAAAAATATACTGAAGTAAGGCTGCCAAGAGGACTCGAAAGCGGGGCATAATTGCAGGAAACCGATTTCAGGAGGTAGACTGGAATTGCATTGAAAGCATAGGAAAAGAGGCAGAACGTCCACAATGATGCACTTGGCCAAAAAGAGCGTATGCGTTTTTTCCTGAATATATTCAGGAAAAAACGCATACGCCCTTTTTGGCCAACCATGCAAGCTTGCAAAGGAAATCTGCACTACAATGAAGTCTCACTTCCCCCCGGTCAAAAGGGCCATCTGAAAAAAGTGTAAAATCCAGAAAGGCAGGACAGGCCATGGAGAACTGGGAGCCTTGTTATGCTGATGGGCGGGATGTAAATTGCCAACAACCACACGGGAGAAGTGTATGGTGTTTCCTGAAACATCTAAAAAACAAAGCAACAGAACCTAGGGCACTTCCACTTATGGTCCTATAGCTTAGGGAAATTAAAATCAAAAAGACACAGCCACCCCAAAGTTTGGAACGGCTCTGTTTACAAGAACCTCGTTTACAGTACAAGTTCAACATCACAGAAAGTGAAAAATGGATAAAGAAGTTGTGGTATTTACTTACAAAGCAATATCACTCAGCAATGAAATCTGTGTAACAAGGCCCTTAGCAGCACAATGAGTGGATTCAGGTATGATGATTCTAACTGAAGTAAGTCACACAGAAAAAGAAACATCATAAGATATCACTAATACACGGAATGTAAACTTGGCTACACAGGAACTGAATTACAGAACAGAACAGGGTCTCAAATTTAGAAAACCAACTATGCTTGCTTAAGGGTAAAGGTGAGTTGGGGTGCTGCATAAAACCAGAGATTGAAATGAGCACAGATAAAGTTCCTTAAGTCAAATATGGAATAGACAAGAGCTACTCCTTGCTCAACGAAATGGACTCAACACCGCATATTAAACGCCTAAGAATGTACCTGACTAGTAAGTATCGTAAAACCTATGGATTGCTATGTCTCCAAAAGAGAATCAAGCATGTGTACAGGGGCATAAACGCAGCAGTGATAGGATTGGAGAGGTTCGGTGAGCAAATGAAGACCCTTTGAAGTCATATTGCATGGTACCCATTACACGGGTCTCAACTCTCCAGGTTTAAGGTATTCTTCCTTCAGCTAAAACATGCATGTGGAACCCAAGTATGATCAACCATGTGAATGGGAGACGTGTTCAAATATGTCTCAGTTTTCCTCCCCTGGTACTCGTGTGCAACATTGCAGACGCATTACTAACACTCTCCCCACTTGGAGAGTCAGTCCCTTTAACCTCCTGTTTGGCCCAGTTTGCAATTTCTGCGGAAGATGAACAGGAATAGCGAGAACCAATGAGAGGCTAGCTGGAGGTGTCTGGACGGGCAAATTTAACTCTCATTTCCCACCAGGAAGAGGAATTAACCAAAGGCTCAGCATGCCGGGCCGGAACCAGATTAGGGCCTGAAGCCATCCTGCGGTGTTGCGTCCAGGTCACAAGAAAGCGAGTTGAAGAAAGGAGCTCAGGGGCACTGTAATTCACAAACCTGCAGAGTTATAAATGACAGCTATCGTCCAAAAATAGACTGAAGTAAGGCTGCCAAGAGGACTTGAAAGCGGGGCAGAATAGCAGGAAACCGATTTCAGGAGGTAGACTGGAATTGCATTGAAAGCATAGGAAAAGAGGCAGAACGTCCACAATGATGCACTTGGCCAAAAAGGGCGTATGCGTTTTTTCCTGAATATATTCAGGAAAAAACGCATATGCCCTTTTTGGCCAACCAAGCAAGCTTGCAAAGGAAATCTGCACTACAATGAAGTCTCACTTCCCCCCGGTCAAAAGGGCCATCTGAAAAAAGTGTAAAATCCAGAAAGGCAGGACAGGCCATGGAGAACTGGGAGCCTTCTTATGCTGATGGGCGGGATGTAAATTGCCAACAGACACTCGGGAGAAGTGTATGGTGTTTCCTGAAACATCTAAAAAACAATGCAACAGAGCCTAGGGCACTTCCACTTATGGTCCTATAGCTTAGGGAAATTAAAATCAAAAAGACTCAGCCACCCCAAAGTTTGGAACAGCTCTGTTTACAAGAACCTCGTTTACAGTACAAGTTCAACATCGCAGAAAGTGAAAAATGGATAAAGAAGTTGTGGTATTTACTTACAAAGCAATATCACTCAGCAATGAAATCTGTGTCAACAGGCCCTTAGCAGCACAATGAGTGGATTCAGGTATGATGATTCTAACTGAAGTAAGTCACACAGAAAAAGAAACATCATAAGATATCACTAATACACGGAATGTAAACTTGGCTATACAGGAACTGAATTACAGAACAGAACAGGGTCTCAAATTATGAAACCAACTTATGCTTGCTTAAGGGTAAAGGTGAGTTGGGGTGCTGCATAAAACCAGAGATTGAAATGAGCACAGATAAAGTTCCTTAAGTCAAATATGGAATAGACAAGAGCTACTCCTTGCTCAACGAAATGGACTCAACACCGCATATTAAACGCCTAAGAATGTGCCTGACTAGTAAGTATCTTAAAACCTATGGATTGCTATGTCTCCGAAAGAGAATCAAGCATGTGTACAGGGGCATAAATGCAGCAGTGATAGGATTGGAGAGGTTCGGTGAGCAAATGAAGACCCTTTGAAGTCATATTGCATGGTACCCATTACACGGGTCTCAACTCTCCAGGTTTAAGGTATTCTTCCTTCAGCTAAAACATGCATGTGGAACCCAAGTATGATCAACCATGTGAACGGGAGACGTGATCAAATATGTCTCAGTTTTCCTCCCCTGGTACTCGGGTGCAACATTCCAGACGCTTTACTAACACTCTCCCCACTTGGAGAGTCAGCGTCTTTAACCTCCTGTTTGGCCCAGTTTGCAATTTCTGCGAAAGATGAACAGGAATAGCGAGAACCAATGAGAGGCTAGCTGGAGGTGTCTGGACGGGCAAATTTAACTCTCATTTCCCACCAGGAAGAGGAAATAACCAAAGGCTCAGCGTGCCGTACCGGAACCAGATTAGGGCCTGAAGCCATCCTGCGGTGTTGCGGCCAGGTCACAAGAAAGCGAGTTGAAGAAAGGAGCTCAGGGGCACTGTAATTCACAAACCTGCAGAGTTATAAATGACAGCTATCGTCCAAAAATATACTGAAGTAAGGCTGCCAAGAGGACTCGAAAGCGGGGCATAATTGCAGGAAACCGATTTCAGGAGGTAGACTGGAATTGCATTGAAAGCATAGGAAAAGAGGCAGAACGTCCACAATGATGCACTTGGCCAAAAAGAGCGTATGCGTTTTTTCCTGAATATATTCAGGAAAAAACGCATACGCCCTTTTTGGCCAACCATGCAAGCTTGCAAAGGAAATCTGCACTACAATGAAGTCTCACTTCCCCCCGGTCAAAAGGGCCATCTGAAAAAAGTGTAAAATCCAGAAAGGCAGGACAGGCCATGGAGAACTGGGAGCCTTGTTATGCTGATGGGCGGGATGTAAATTGCCAACAACCACACGGGAGAAGTGTATGGTGTTTCCTGAAACATCTAAAAAACAAAGCAACAGAACCTAGGGCACTTCCACTTATGGTCCTATAGCTTAGGGAAATTAAAATCAAAAAGACACAGCCACCCCAAAGTTTGGAACGGCTCTGTTTACAAGAACCTCGTTTACAGTACAAGTTCAACATCACAGAAAGTGAAAAATGGATAAAGAAGTTGTGGTATTTACTTACAAAGCAATATCACTCAGCAATGAAATCTGTGTAACAAGGCCCTTAGCAGCACAATGAGTGGATTCAGGTATGATGATTCTAACTGAAGTAAGTCACACAGAAAAAGAAACATCATAAGATATCACTAATACACGGAATGTAAACTTGGCTACACAGGAACTGAATTACAGAACAGAACAGGGTCTCAAATTTAGAAAACCAACTATGCTTGCTTAAGGGTAAAGGTGAGTTGGGGTGCTGCATAAAACCAGAGATTGAAATGAGCACAGATAAAGTTCCTTAAGTCAAATATGGAATAGACAAGAGCTACTCCTTGCTCAACGAAATGGACTCAACACTGCATATTAAACGCCTAAGAATGTGCCTGACTAGTAAGTATCTTAAAACCTATGGATTGCTATGTCTCCGAAAGAGAATCAAGCATGTGTACAGGGGCATAAACGCAGCAGTGATAGGATTGGAGAGGTTCGGTGAGCAAATGAAGACCCTTTGAAGTCATATTGCATGGTACCCATTCCACGGGTCTCAACTCTCCAGGTTTAAGGTATTCTTCCTTCAGCTAAAACATGCATGTGGAATCCAAGTATGATCAACCATGTGAACGGGAGACGTGTTCAAATATGTCTCAGTTTTCCTCCCCTGGTACTCGGGTGCAACATTCCAGACGCTTTACTAACACTCTCCCCACTTGGAGAGTCAGCGCCTTTAACCTCCTGTTTGGCCCAGTTTGCAATTTCTGCGGAAGATGAACAGGAATAGCGAGAACCAATGAGAGGCTAGCTGGAGGTGTCTGGACGGGCAAATTTAACTCTCATTTCCCACAAGGAAGAGGAAATAACCAAAGGCTCAGCATGCCGTACCGGAACCAGATTAGGGCCTGAAGCCATCCTGCGGTGTTGCGGCCAGCTCAAAAGAAAGCGAGTTGAAGAAAGGAGCTCAGGGGCACTGTAATTCACAAACCTGCAGAGTTATAAATGACAGCTATCGTCCAAAAATATACTGAAGTAAGGCTGCCAAGAGGACTTGAATGCGGGGCAGAATTGCAGGAAACCGATTTCAGGAGGTAGACTGGAATTGCATTGAAAGCATAGGAAAAGAGGCAGAACGTCCACAATGATGCACTTGGCCAAAAAGGGCGTATGCGTTTTTTCCTGAATATATTCAGGAAAAAACGCATACGCCCTTTTTGGCCAACCAAGCAAGCTTGCAAAGGATATCTGCACTACAATGAAGTCTCACTTCCCCCCGGTCAAAAGGGCCATCTGAAAAAAGTGTAAAATCCAGAAAGGCAGGACAGGCCATGGAGAACTGGGAGCCTTGTTATGCTGATGGGCGGGATGTAAATTGCCAACAGACACTCGGGAGAAGTGTATGGTGTTTCCTGAAACATCTAAAAAACAAAGCAACAGAACCTAGGGCACTTCCACTTATGGTCCTATAGCTTAGGGAAATTAAAATCAAAAAGACACAGCCACCCCAAAGTTTGGAACGGCTCTGTTTACAAGAACCTCGTTTACAGTACAAGTTCAACATCGCAGAAAGTGAAAAATGGATAAAGATGTTGTGGTATTCACTTACAAAGCAATATCACTCAGCAATGAAATCTATGTCATCAGGCCCTTAGCAGCACAATGAGTGGATTCAGGTATGATGATTCTAACTGAAATAAGTCACACAGAAAAAGAAACATCATAAGATATCAGTAATACACGGAATGGAAACTTGGCTACACAGGAACTGAATTACAGAACAGAACTGGGTCACAAATTTAGAAAACCAACTTATGCTTGCTTAAGGGTAAAGGTGAGTTGGGGTGCTGCATAAAACCAGAGATTGAAATGAGCACAGATAAAGTTCCTTAAGCCAAATATGGAATAGACAAGAGCTACTCCTTGCTCAACGAAATGGACTCAACACCGCATATTAAACACCTAAGAATGTACCTGACTAGTAAGTATCTTAAAACCTATGGATTGCTATGTCTCCGAAAGAGAATCAAGCATGTGTACAGGGGCATAAATGCAGCAGTGATAGGATTGGAGAGGTTCGGTGAGCAAATGAAGACCCTTTGAAGTCATATTGCATGGTACCCATTACACGGGTCTTAACTCTCCAGGTTTAAGGTATTCTTCCTTCAGCTAAAACATGCATGTGGAACCCAAGTATGATCAACCATGTGAACGGGAGACGTGTTCAAATATGTCTCAGTTTTCCTCCCCTGGTACTCGGGTGCAACATTCCAGACGCTTTACTAACACTCTCCCCACTTGGAGAGTCAGTCCCTTTAACCTCCTGTTTGGCCCAGTTTGCAATTTCTGCGGAAGATGAACAGGAATAGCGAGAACCAATGAGAGGCTAGCTGGAGGTGTGTGGACGGGCAAATTTAACTCTCATTTCCCACCAGGAAGAGGAATTAACCAAAGGCTCAGCATGCCGGGCCGGAACCAGATTAGGGCCTGAAGCCATCCTGCGGTGTTGCGGCCAGGTCACAAGAAAGCGAGTTGAAGAAAGGAGCTCAGGGGCACTGTAATTCACAAACCTGCAGAGTTATAAATGACAGCTATCGTCTAAAAATAGACTGAAGTAAGGCTGCCAAGAGGACTTGAAAGCGGGGCAGAATAGCAGGAAACCGATTTCAGGAGGTAGACTGGAATTGCATTGAAAGCATAGGAAAAGAGGCAGAACGTCCACAATGATGCACTTGGCCAAAAAGGGCGTATGCGTTTTTTCCTGAATATATTCAGGAAAAAACGCATACGCCCTTTTTGGCCAACCAAGCAAGCTTGCAAAGGAAATCTGCACTACAATGAAGTCTCACTTCCCCCCGGTCAAAAGGGCCATCTGAAAAAAGTGTAAAATCCAGAAAGGAAGGACAGGCCATGGAGAACTGGGAGCCTTGTTATGCTGATGGGCGGGATGTAAATTGCCAACAGACACTCGGGAGAAGTGTATGGTGTTTCCTGAAACATCTAAAAAACAAAGCAACAGAGCCTAGGGCACTTCCACTTATGGTCCTATAGCTTAGGGAAATTAAAATCAAAAAGACACAGCCACCCCAAAGTTTGGAACGGCTCTGTTTACAAGAACCTCGTTTACAGTACAAGTTCAACATCGCAGAAAGTGAAAAATGGATAAAGAAGTTGTGGTATTTACTTACAAAGCAATATCACTCAGCAATGAAATCTGTGTCATCAGGCCCTTAGCAGCACAATGAGTGGATTCAGGTATGATGATTCTAACTGAAGTAAGTCACACAGAAAAAGAAACATCATAAGATATCACTAATACACGGAATGTAAACTTGGCTACACAGGAACTGAATTACAGAACAGAACAGGGTCTCAAATTTAGAAAACCAACTATGCTTGCTTAAGGGTAAAGGTGAGTTGGGGTGCTGCATAAAACCAGAGATTGAAATGAGCACAGATAAAGTTCCTTAAGTCAAATATGGAATAGACAAGAGCTACTCCTTGCTCAACGAAATGGACTCAACACCGCATATTAAACGCCTAAGAATGTGCCTGACTAGTAAGTATCTTAAAACCTATGGATTGCTATGTCTCCGAAAGAGAATCAAACATGTGTACAGGGGCATAAACGCAGCAGTGATAGGATTGGAGAGGTTCGGTGAGCAAATGAAGACCCTTTGAAGTCATATTGCATGGTACCCATTCCACGGGTCTCAACTCTCCAGGTTTAAGGTATTCTTCCTTCAGCTAAAACATGCATGTGGAACCCAAGTATGATCAACCATGTGAACGGGAGACGTGTTCAAATATGTCTCAGTTTTCCTCCCCTGGTACTCGGGTGCAACATTCCAGACGCTTTACTAACACTCTCCCCACTTGGAGAGTCAGCGCCTTTAACCTCCTGTTTGGCCCAGTTTGCAATTTCTGCGGAAGATGAACAGGAATAGCGAGAACCAATGAGAGGCTAGCTGGAGGTGTCTGGTCGGGCAAATTTAACTCTCATTTCCCACCAGGAAGAGGAATTAACCAAAGGCTCAGCATGCCGGGCCGCAAACAGTTTAGGGCCTGAAGCCATCCTGCGGTGTTGCGGCCAGGTCACAAGAAAGCGAGTTGAAGAAAGGAGCTCAGGGGCACTGTAATTCACAAACGTGCAGAGTTATAAATGACAGCTATCGTCCAAAAATAGACTGAAGTAAGGCTGCCAAGAGGACTTGAAAGCGGGGCAGAATTGCAGGAAACCGATTTCAGGAGGTAGACTGGAATTGCATTGAAAGCATAGGAAAAGAGGCAGAACGTCCACAATGATGCACTTGGCCAAAAAGGGCGTATGCGTTTTTTCCTGAATATATTCAGGAAAAAACGCATACGCCCTTTTTGGCCAACCAAGCAAGCTTGCAAAGGAAATCTGCACTACAATGAAGTCTCACTTCCCCCCGGTCAAAAGGGCCATCTGAAAAAAGTGTAAAATCCAGAAAGGCAACAGGCCATTGAGAACTGGGAGCCTTGTTATGCTGATGGGCGGGATGTAAATTGCCAACAACCACTCGGGAGAAGTGTATGGTGTTTCCTGAAACATCTAAAAAACAAAGCAACAGAGCCTAGGGCACTTCCACTTATGGTCCTATAGCTTAGGGAAATTAAAATAAAAAAGACACAGCCACCCCAAAGTTTGGAACGGCTCTGTTTACAAGAACCTCGTTTACAGTACAAGTTCAACATCGCAGAAAGTGAAAAATGGATAAAGAAGTTGTGGTATTTACTTAGAAAGCAATATCACTCAGCAATGAAATCTGTGTCATCAGGCCCTTAGCAGCACAATGAGTGGATTCAGGTATGATGATTCTAACTGAAGTAAGTCACACAGAAAAAGAAACATCATAAGATATCAGTAATACACGGAATGTAAACTTGGCTACACAGGAACTGAATTACAGAACAGAACAGGGTCTCAAATTTAGAAAACCAACTTATGCTTGCTTAAGGGTAAAGGTGAGTTGGGGTGCTGCATAAAACCAGAGATTGAAATGAGCACAGATAAAGTTCCTTAAGCCAAATATGGAATAGACAAGAGCTACTCCTTGCTCAACGAAATGGACTCAACACCGCATATTAAACGCCTAAGAATGTACCTGACTAGTAAGTATCTTAAAACCTATGGATTGCTATGTCTCCGAAAGAGAATCAAGCATGTGTACAGGGGCATAAACGCAGCAGTGATAGGATTGGAGAGGTTCGGTGAGCAAATGAAGACCCTTTGAAGTCATATTGCATGGTACCCATTCCACGGGTTTCAACTACCCAGGTTTAAGGTATTCTTCCTTCAGCTAAAACATGCATGTGGAACCTAGAGTATGATCAACCATGTGATCGGGAGACGTGTTCAAATATGTCTCAGTTTTCCTCCCCTGGTACTCGGGTGCAACATTCCAGACGCTTTACTAACACTCTCCCCACTTGGAGAGTCAGTCCCTTTAACCTCCTGTTTGGCCCAGTTTGCAATTATTGCGGAAGATGAACAGGAATAGTGAGAACCAATGAGAGGCTAGCTGCAGGTGTCTGGACGGGCAAATTTAACTCTCATTTCCCACCAGGAAGAGGAAATAACCAAAGGCTCTGCGTGCCGTACCGGAACCAGATTAGGGCCTGAAGTCATCCTGCGGTGTTGCGGCCAGCTCAAAAGAAAGCGAGTTGAAGAAAGGAGCTCAGGGGCACTGTAATTCACAAACCTGCAGAGTTATAAATGACAGGTATCGTCCAAAAATAGACTGAAGTAAGGCTGCCAAGAGGACTTGAAATCGTGGCAGAATTGCAGGAAACCGATTTCAGGAGGTAGACTGGAATTGCATTGAAAGCATAGGAAAAGAGGCAGAACGTCCACAATGATGCACTTGGCCAAAAAGGGCGTATGCGTTTTTTCCTGAATATATTCAGGAAAAAACGCATACGCCCTTTTTGGCCAACCAAGCAAGCTTGCAAAGGAAATCTGCACTACAATGAAGTCTCACTTCCCCGCGGTCAAAAGGGCCATCTGAAAAAAGTGTAAAATCCAGAAAGGCAGGACAGGCCATGGAGAACAGGGAGCCTTGTTATGCTGATGGGCGGGATGTAAATTGCCAACAGACACTCGGGAGAAGTGTATGGTGTTTCCTGAAACATCTAAAAAACAAAGCAACAGAGCCTAGGGCACTTCCACTTATGGTCCTATAGCTTAGGGAAATTAAAATCAAAAAGACACAGCCACCCCAAAGTTTGGAACGGCTCTGTTTACAAGAACCTCGTTTACAGTACAAGTTCAACATCGCAGAAAGTGAAAAATGGATAAAGAAGATGTGGTATTCACTTACAAAGCAATATCACTCAGCAATGAAATCTATGTCATCAGGCCCTTAGCAGCACAATGAGTGGATTCAGGTATGATGATTCTAACTGAAATAAGTCACACAGAAAAAGAAACATCATAAGATATCAGTAATACACGGAATGGAAACTTGGCTACAGAGGAACTGAATTACAGAACAGAACAGGGTCTCAAATTTAGAAAACCAACTTATGCTTGCTTAAGGGTAAAGGTGAGTTGGGGTGCTGCATAAAACCAGAGATTGAAATGAGCACAGATAAAGTTCCTTAAGCCAAATATGGAACAGACAAGAGCCACTCCTTGCTCAACGAAATGGACTCAACACCGCATATTAAACGCCTAAGAATGTACCTGACTAGTAAGTATCTTAAAACCTATGGATTGCTATGTCTCCGAAAGAGAATCAAGCATGTGTACAGGGGCATAAACGCAGCAGTGATAGGATTGGAGAGGTTCGGTGAGCAAATGAAGACCCTTTGAAGTCATATTGCATGGTACCCATTCCACGGGTTTCAATTACCCAGGTTTTAGGTATTCTTCCTTCAGCTAAAACAGGCATGTGGAACCCAAGTATGATCAACCATGTGATCGGGAGACGTGTTCAAATATGTCTCAGTTTTCCTCCCCTGGTACTCGGGTGCAACATTCCAGACGCTTTACTAACACTCTCCCCACTTGGAGAGTCAGCGCCTTTAACCTCCTGTTTGGCCCAGTTTGCAATTTCTGCTGAAGATGAACAGGAATAGCGAGAACCAATGAGAGGCTAGCTGGAGGTGTCTGGACGGGCAAATTTAACTCTCATTTCCCAACAGGAAGAGGAAATAACCAAAGGCTCAGCGTGCCGTGCCGGAACCAGATTAGGGCCTGAAGCCATCCTGCGGTGTTGCGGCCAAGTCACAAGAAAGCGAGTTGAAGAAAGGAGCTCAGGGGCACTGTAATTCACAAACCTGCAGAGTTATAAATGACAGCTATCGTCCAAAAATAGACTGAAGTAAGGCTGCCAAGAGGACTTGAAAGTGGGGCAGAATTGCAGGAAACCGATTTCAGGAGGTAGACTGGAATTGCATTGAAAGCATAGGAAAAGAGGCAGAACGTCCACAATGATGCACTTGGCCAAAAAGGGCGTATGCGTTTTTTCCTGAATATATTCAGGAAAAAACGCATAAGCACTTTTTGGCCAACCAAGCAAGCTTGCAAAGGAAATCTGCACTACAATGAAGTCTCACTTCCCCCCGGTCAAAAGGGCCATCTGAAAAAAGTGTAAAATCCAGAAAGGCAGGACAGGCCTTGGAGAACTGGGAGCCTTGTTATGCTGATGGGCGGGATGTAAATTGCCAACAGACACTCGGGAGAAGTGTATGGTGTTTCCTGAAACATCTAAAAAACAAAGCAACAGAGCCTAGGGCACTGCCACTTATGGTCCTATAGCTTAGGGAAATTAAAATCAAAAAGACACAGCCACCCTAAAGTTTGGGACGCCTCTGTTTACAAGAACCTCGTTTACAGTACAAGTTCAACATCGCAGAAAGTGAAAAATGGATAAAGAAGTTGTGGTATTTACTTACAAAGCAATATCACTCAGCAATGAAATCTGTGTCATCAGGCACTTAGCAGCACAATGAGTGGATTCAGGTATGATGATTCTAACTGAAGTAAGTCACACAGAAAAAGAAACATCATAAGATATCAGTAATACACGGAATGTAAACTTGGCTACACAGGAACTGAATTACAGAACACAACAGGGTCTCAAATTTAGAAAACCAACTATGCTTGCTTAAGGGTAAAGGTGAGTTGGGGTGCTGCATAAAACCAGAGATTGAAATGAGCACAGATAAAGTTCCTTAAGTCAAATATGGAATAGACAAGAGCTACTCCTTGCTCAACGAAATGGACTCAACACCGCATATTAAACGCCTAAGAATGTGCCTGACTAGTAAGTATCTTAAAACCTATGGATTGCTAGGTCTCCGAAAGAGAATCAAGCATGTGTTCAGGGGCATAAACGCTGCAGTGATAGGATTGGAGAGGTTCGGTGAGCAAATGAAGACCCTTTGAAGTCATATTGCATGGTACCCATTACACGGGTCTCAACTCTCCAGGTTTAAGGTATTCTTCCTTCAGCTAAAACATGCATGTGGAACCCAAGTATGATCAACCATGTGAACGGGAGACGTGTTCAAATATGTCTCAGTTTTCCTCCCCTGGTACTCGGGTGCAACATTCCAGACGCTTTACTAACACTCTCCCCACTTGGAGAGTCAGTCCCTTTAACCTCCTGTTTGGCCCAGTTTGCAATTTCTGCGGAAGATGAACAGGAATAGCGAGAACCAATGAGAGGCTAGCTGGAGGTGTCTGGACGGGCAAATTTAACTCTCATTTCCCACCAGGAAGAGGAATTAAGCAAAGGCTCAGCATGCCGGGCCGGATCCAGATTAGGGCCTGAAGCCATCCTGCGGTGTTGCGGCCAGGTCACAAGAAAGCGAGTTGAAGAAAGGAGCTCAGGGGCACTGTAATTCACAAACCTGCAGAGTTATAAATGACAGCTATCGTCCAAAAATAGACTGAAGTAAGGCTGCCAAGAGGACTTGAAAGCGGGGCAGAATTGCAGGAAACCGATTTCAGGAGGTAGACTGGAATTGCATTGAAAGCATAGGAAAAGAGGCAGAACGTCCACAATGATGCACTTGGCCAAAAAGGGCGTATGCGTTTTTTCCTGAATATATTCAGGAAAAAACGCATACGCCATTTTTGGCCAACCAAGCAAGCTTGCAAAGGAAATCTGCACTACAATGAAGTCTCACTTCCCCCCGGTCAAAAGGGCCATCTGAAAAAAGTGTAAAATCCAGAAAGGCAGGACAGGCCATGGAGAACTGGGAGCCTTGTTATGCTGATGGGCGGGATGTAAATTGCCAACAGACACTCGGGAGAAGTGTATGGTGTTTCCTGAAACATCTAAAAAACAAAGCAACAGAGCCTAGGGCACTGCCACTTATGGTCTTATAGCTTAGGGAAATTAAAATCAAAAAGACACAGCCACCCCAAAGTTTGGGACGCCTCTGTTTACAAGAACCTCGTTTACAGTACAAGTTCAACATCGCAGAAAGTGAAAAATGGAAAGAAGTTGTGGTATTTACTTACAAAGCAATATCACTCAGCAATGAAATCTGTGTCATCAGGCCCTTAGCAGCACAATGAGTGGATTCAGGTATGATGATTCTAACTGAAGTAAGTCACACAGAAAAAGAAACATCATAAGATATCAGTAATACACGGAATGTAAACTTGGCTACACAGGAACTGAATTACAGAACAGAACAGGGTCTCAAATTTAGAAAACCAACTTATGCTTGCTTAAGGGGAAAGGTGAGTTGGGGTGCTGCATAAACCAGAGATTGAAATGAGCACAGATAAAGTTCCTTAAGTCAAATATGGAATAGACAAGAGCTAATCCTTGCTCAACGAAATGGACTCAACACCGCATATTAAACGCCTAAGAATGTACCTGACTAGTAAGTATCTTAAAACCTATGGATTGCTATGTCTCCGAAAGAGAATCAAGCATGTGTACAGGGGCATAAACGCAGCAGTGATAGGATTGGAGAGGTTCGGTGAGCAAATGAAGACCCTTTGAAGTCATATTGCATGGTACCCATTCCACGGGTCTCAACTCTCCAGGTTTAAGGTATTCTTCCTTCAGCTAAAACATGCATGTGGAACCCAAGTATGATCAACCATGTGAACGGGAGACGTGTTCAAATATGTCTCAGTTTTCCTCCCCTGGTACTCGGGTGCAACATTCCAGATGCTTTACTAACACTCTCCCCAATTGGAGAGTCAGCGCCTTTAACCTCCTGTTTGGCCCAGTTTGCAATTTCTGCGGAAGATGAACAGAAATAGCGAGAACCAATGAGAGACTAGCTGGAGGTGTCTGGACGGGCAAATTTAACTCTCATTTCCCACCAGGAAGAGGAAATAACCAAAGGCTCAGCGTGCCGTGCCGGAACCAGATTAGGGCCTGAAGCCATCCTGCGGTGTTGCGGCCAGGTCACAAGAAAGCGAGTTGAAGAAAGGAGCTCAGGGGCACTGTAATTCACAAACCTGCAGAGTTATAAATGACAGCTATCGTCCAAAAATAGACTGAAGTAAGGCTGCCAAGAGGACTTGAAAGCGGGGCAGAATTGCAGGAAACCGATTTCAGGAGGTAGACTGAAATTGCATTGAAAGCATAGGAAAAGAGGCAGAACGTCCACAATGATGCACTTGGCCAAAAAGGGCGTATGCGTTTTTTCCTGAATATATTCAGGAAAAAACGCATACGCCCTATTTGGCCAACCAAGCAAGCTTGCAAAGGAAATCTGCACTACAATGAAGTCTCACTTCCCCCCGGTCAAAAGGGCCATCTGAAAAATGTGTAAAATCCAGAAAGGCAGGACAGGCCATGGAGAACTGGGAGCCTTGTTATGCTGATGGGCGGGATGTAAATTGCCAACAACCACTCAGGAGAAGTGTATGGTGTTTCCTGAAACATCTAAAAAACAAAGCAACAGAGCCTAGGGCACTGCCACTTATGGTCCTATAGCTTAGGGAAATTAAAATCAAAAAGACACAGCCACCCCAAAGTTTGGGACGCCTCTGTTTACAAGAACCTCGTTTCCAGTACAAGTTCAACATCGCAGAAAGTGAAAAATGGATAAAGAAGTTGTGGTATTTACTTACAAAGCAATATCACTCAGCAATGAAATCTATGTCATCAGGCCCTTAGCATCACAATGAGTGGATTCAGGTATGATGATTCTAACTGAAATAAGTCACACAGAAAAAGAAACATCATAAGATATCAGTAATACACGGAATGTAAACTTGGCTACACAGGAACTGAATTACAGAACAGAACAGGGACTCAAATTTAGAAAGCCAACTTATGCTTGCTTAAGGGGAAAGGTGAGTTGGGGTGCTGCATAAAACCAGAGATTGAAATGAGCACAGATAAAGTTCCTTAAGCCAAATATGGAATAGACAAGAGCTACTCCTTGCTCAACGAAATGGACTCAACACCGCATATTAAACGCCTAACAATGTACCTGACTAGTAAGTATCTTAAAACCTATGGATTGCTATGTCTCCGAAAGAGAATCAAGCATGTGTACAGGGTCATAAACGCAGCAGTGATAGGATTGGAGAGGTTCGGTGAGCAAATGAAGACCCTTTGAAGTCATATTGCATGGTACCCATTACACGGGTCTTAACTCTCCAGGTTTAAGGTATTCTTCCTTCAGCTAAAACATGCATGTGGAACCCAAGTATGATCAACCATGTGAACGGGAGACGTGTTCAAATATGTCTCAGTTTTCCTCCCCTGGTACTCGGGTGCAACATTCCAGACGCTTTACTAACACTCTCCCCACTTGGAGAGTCAGCGCCTTTAACCTCCTGTTTGGCCCAGTTTTGCAATTTCTGCGGAAGATGAACAGGAATAGCGAGAACCAATGAGAGACTAGCTGGAGGTGTTTGGACGGGCAAATTTAACTCTCATTTCCCACCAGGAAGAGGAAATAACCAAAGGCTCAGCGTGCCGTGCCGGAACCAGATTAGGGCCTGAAGCCATCCTGCGGTGTTGCGGCCAGGTCACAAGAAAGCAAGTTGAAGAAAGGAGCTCAGGGGCACTGTAATTCACAAACCTGCAGAGTTATAAATGACAGCTATCGTCCAAAAATAGACTGAAGTAAGGCTGCCAAGAGGACTTGAAAGCGGGGCAGAAGTGTAGGAAACCGATTTCAGGAGGTAGACTGGAATTGCATTGAAAGCATAGGAAAAGAGGCAGAACGTCCACAATGATGCACTTGGCCAAAAAGGGCGTATGCGTTTTTTCCTGAATATATTCAGGAAAAAACGCATACGCCCTTTTTGGCGAACCAAGCAAGCTTGCAAAGGAAATCTGCACTACAATGAAGTCTCACTTCCCCCCGGTCAAAAGGGCCATCTGAAAAAAGTGTAAAATCCAGAAAGGCAGGACAGGCCATGGAGAACTGGGAGCCTTGTTATGCTGATGGGCGGGATGTAAATTGCCAACAGACACTCGGGAGAAGTGTATGGTGTTTCCTGAAACATCTAAAAAACAAAGCAACAGAGCCTAGGGCACTGCCACTTATGGTCTTATAGCTTAGGGAAATTAAAATCAAAAAGACACAGCCACCCCAAAGTTTGGGACGCCTCTGTTTACAAGAACCTCGTTTACAGTACAAGTTCAACATCACAGAAAGTGAAAAATGGATAAAGAAGTTGTGGTATTTACTTACAAAGCAATATCACTCAGCAATGAAATCTATGTTATCAGGCCCTTAGCATCACAATGAGTGGATTCAGGTATGATGATTCTAACTGAAATAAGTCACACAGAAAAAGAAACATCATAAGATATCAGTAATACACGGAATGTAAACTTGGCTACACAGGAACTGAATTACAGAACAGAACAGGGACTCAAATTTAGAAAACCAACTTATGCTTGCTTAAGGGGAAAGGTGAGTTGGGGTGCTGCATAAAACCAGAGATTGAAATGAGCACAGATAAAGTTCCTTAAGCCAAATATGGAATAGACAAGAGCCACTCCTTGCTCAACGAAATGGACTCAACACCGCATATTAAACGCCTAACAATGTACCTGACTAGTAAGTATCTTAAAACCTATGGATTGCTATGTCTCCGAAAGAGAATCAAGCATGTGTACAGGGGCATAAACGCAGCAGTGATAGGATTGGAGAGGTTCGGTGAGCAAATGAAGACCCTTTGAAGTCATATTGCATGGTACCCATTACACGGGTCTCAACTCTCCAGGTTTAAGGTATTCTTCCTTCAGCTAAAACATGCATGTGGAACCCAAGTATGATCAACCATGTGAACGGGAGACGTGTTCAAATATGTCTCAGTTTTCCTCCCCTGGTACTCGGGTGCAACATTCCAGACGCTTTACTAACACTCTCCCGACTTGGAGAGTCAGTCCCTTTAAACTCCTGTTTGGCCCAGTATTGCAATTTCTGCGGAAGATGAACAGGAATAGCGAGAACCAATGAGAGACTAGCTGGAGGTGTTTCGACGGGCAAATTTAACTCTCATTTCCCACCAGGAAGAGGAAATAACCAAAGGCTCAGCGTGCCGTGCCGGAACCAGATTAGGGCCTGAAGCCATCCTGCGGTGTTGCGGCCAGGTCACAAGAAAGCAAGTTGAAGAAAGGAGCTCAGGGGCACTGTAATTCACAAACCTGCAGAGTTATAAATGACAGCTATCGTCCAAAAATAGAGTGAAGTAAGGCTGCCAAGAGGACTTGAAAGCGGGGCAGAATTGCAGGAAACCGATTTCAGGAGGTAGACTGGAATTGCATTGAAAGCATAGGAAAAGAGGCAGAACGTCCACAATGATGCACTTGGCCAAAAAGGGCGTATGCGTTTTTTCCTGAATATATTCAGGAAAAAACGCATACGCCCTTTTTGGCCAACCAAGCAAGCTTGCAAAGGAAATCTGCACTACAATGAAGTCTCACTTCCCCCCGGTCAAAAGGGCCATCTGAAAAAAGTGTAAAATCCAGAAAGGCAGGACAGGCCATGGAGAACTGGGAGCCTTGTTATGCTGATGGGCGGGATGTAAATTGCCAACAACCACTCGGGAGAAGTGTATGGTGTTTCCTGAAACATCTAAAAAACAAAGCAACAGAACCTAGGGCACTTCCACTTATGGGCCTATAGCTTAGGGAAATTAAAATCAAAAAGACACAGCCACCCCAATGTTTGGAACGGCTCTCTTTACAAGAACCTCGTTTACAGTACAAGTTCAACATCGCAGAAAGTGAAAAATGGAAAGAAGTTGTGGTATTTACTTACAAAGCAATATCACTCAGCAATGAAATCTGTGTCATCAGGCCCTTAGCAGCACAATGAGTGGATTCAGGTATGATGATTCTAACTGAAGTAAGTCACACAGAAAAAGAAACATCATAAGATATCAGTAATACACGGAATGTAAACTTGGCTACACAGGAACTGAATTACAGAACAGAACAGGGTCTCAAATTTAGAAAACCAACTTATGCTTGCTTAAGGGTAAAGGTGAGTTGGGGTGCTGCATAAACCAGAGATTGAAATGAGCACAGATAAAGTTCCTTAAGTCAAATATGGAATAGACAAGAGCTAATCCTTGCTCAACGAAATGGACTCAACACCGCATATTAAACGCCTAAGAATGTACCTGACTAGTAAGTATCTTAAAACCTATGGATTGCTATGTCTCCGAAAGAGAATCAAGCATGTGTACAGGGGCATAAACGCAGCAGTGATAGGATTGGAGAGGTTCGGTGAGCAAATGAAGACCCTTTGAAGTCATATTGCATGGTACCCATTCCACGGGTCTCAACTCTCCAGGTTTAAGGTATTCTTCCTTCAGCTAAAACATGCATGTGGAACCCAAGTATGATCAACCATGTGAACGGGAGACGTGTTCAAATATGTCTCAGTTTTCCTCCCCTGGTACTCGGGTGCAACATTCCAGATGCTTTACTAACACTCTCCCCAATTGGAGAGTCAGCGCCTTTAACCTCCTGTTTGGCCCAGTTTGCAATTTCTGCGGAAGATGAACAGAAATAGCGAGAACCAATGAGAGACTAGCTGGAGGTGTCTGGACGGGCAAATTTAACTCTCATTTCCCACCAGGAAGAGGAAATAACCAAAGGCTCAGCATGCCGTGCCGGAACCAGATTAGGGCCTGAAGCCATCCTGCGGTGTTGCGGCCAGGTCACAAGAAAGCGAGTTGAAGAAAGGAGCTCAGGGGCACTGTAATTCACAAACCTGCAGAGTTATAAATGACAGCTATCGTCCAAAAATAGACTGAAGTAAGGCTGCCAAGAGGACTTGAAAGCGGGGCAGAATTGCAGGAAACCGATTTCAGGAGGTAGACTGAAATTGCATTGAAAGCATAGGAAAAGAGGCAGAACGTCCACAATGATGCACTTGGCCAAAAAGGGCGTATGCGTTTTTTCCTGAATATATTCAGGAAAAAACGCATACGCCCTATTTGGCCAACCAAGCAAGCTTGCAAAGGAAATCTGCACTACAATGAAGTCTCACTTCCCCCCGGTCAAAAGGGCCATCTGAAAAAAGTGTAAAATCCAGAAAGGCAGGACAGGCCATGGAGAACTGGGAGCCTTGTTATGCTGATGGGCGGGATGTAAATTGCCAACAACCACTCAGGAGAAGTGTATGGTGTTTCCTGAAACATCTAAAAAACAAAGCAACAGAGCCTAGGGCACTGCCACTTATGGTCCTATAGCTTAGGGAAATTAAAATCAAAAAGACACAGCCACCCCAAAGTTTGGGACGCCTCTGTTTACAAGAACCTCGTTTACAGTACAAGTTCAACATCACAGAAAGTGAAAAATGGATAAAGAAGTTGTGGTATTTACTTACAAAGCAATATCACTCAGCAATGAAATCTATGTCATCAGGCCCTTAGCATCACAATGAGTGGATTCAGGTATGATGATTCTAACTGAAATAAGTCACACAGAAAAAGAAACATCATAAGATATCAGTAATACACGGAATGTAAACTTGGCTACACAGGAACTGAATTACAGAACAGAACAGGGACTCAAATTTAGAAAACCAACTTATGCTTGCTTAAGGGGAAAGGTGAGTTGGGGTGCTGCATAAAACCAGAGATTGAAATGAGCACAGATAAAGTTCCTTAAGCCAAATATGGAATAGACAAGAGCTACTCCTTGCTCAACGAAATGGACTCAACACCGCATATTAAACGCCTAACAATGTACCTGACTAGTAAGTATCTTAAAACCTATGGATTGCTATGTCTCCGAAAGAGAATCAAGCATGTGTACAGGGGCATAAACGCAGCAGTGATAGGATTGGAGAGGTTCGGTGAGCAAATGAAGACCCTTTGAAGTCATATTGCATGGTACCCATTCCACGGGTCTCAACTCTCCAGGTTTAAGGTATTCTTCCTTCAGCTAAAACATGCATGTGGAACCCAAGTATGATCAACCATGTGAACGGGAGACGTGTTCAAATATGTCTCAGTTTTCCTCCCCTGGTACTCGGGTGCAACATTCCAGATGCTTAACTAACACTCTCCCCAATTGGAGAGTCAGGGCCTTTAACCTCCTGTTTGGCCCAGTTTGCAATTTCTGCGGAAGATGAACAGAAATAGCGAGAACCAATGAGAGACTAGCTGGAGGTGTCTGGACGGGCAAATTTAACTCTCATTTCCCACCAGGAAGAGGAAATAACCAAAGGCTCAGCATGCCGTGCCGGAACCAGATTAGGGCCTGAAGCCATCCTGCGGTGTTGCGGCCAGGTCACAAGAAAGCGAGTTGAAGAAAGGAGCTCAGGGGCACTGTAATTCACAAACCTGCAGAGTTATAAATGACAGCTATCGTCCAAAAATAGACTGAAGTAAGGCTGCCAAGAGGACTTGAAAGCGGGGCAGAATTGCAGGAAACCGATTTCAGGAGGTAGACTGGAATTGCTTTGAAAGCATAGGAAAAGAGGCAGAACGTCCACAATGATGCACTTGGCCAAAAAGGGCGTATGCGTTTTTTCCTGAATATATTCAGGAAAAAACGCATACGCCCTTTTTGGCCAACCAAGCAAGCTTGCAAAGGAAATCTGCACTACAATGAAGTCTCACTTCCCCACGGTCAAAAGGGCCATCTGAAAAAAGTGTAAAATCCAGAAAGGCAGGACAGGCCATGGAGAACTGGGAGCCTTGTTATGCTGATGGGCGGGATGTAAATTGCCAACAACCACTCGGGAGAAGTGTATGGTGTTTCCTGAAACATCTAAAAAACAAAGCAACAGAACCTAGGGCACTTCCACTTATGGGCCTATAGCTTAGGGAAATTAAAATCAAAAAGACACAGCCACCCCAAAGTTTGGAACGGCTCTGTTTAAAAGAACCTCGTTTACAGTACAAGTTCAACATCGCAGAAAGTGAAAAATGGAAAGAAGTTGTGGTATTTACTTACAAAGCAATATCACTCAGCAATGAAATCTGTGTCATCAGGCCCTTAGCAGCACAATGAGTGGATTCAGGTATGATGATTCTAACTGAAGTAAGTCACACAGAAAAAGAAACATCATAAGATATCAGTAATACACGGAATATAAACTTGGCTACACAGGAACTGAATTACAGAACAGAACAGGGTCTCAAATTTAGAAAACCAACTTATGCTTGCTTAAGGTTAAAGGTGAGTTGGGGTGCTGCATAAACCAGAGATTGAAATGAGCACAGATAAAGTTCCTTAAGTCAAATATTGAATAGACAAGAGCTACTCCTTGCTCAACGAAATGGACTCAACACCGCATATTAAACGCCTAAGAATGTACCTGACTAGTAAGTATCTTAAAACCTATGGATTGCTATGTCTCCGAAAGAGAATCAAGCATGTGTACAGGGGCATAAACGCAGCAGTGATAGGATTGGAGAGGTTCGGTGAGCAAATGAAGACCCTTTGAAGTCATATTGCATGGTACCCATTCCACGGGTCTCAACTCTCCAGGTTTAAGGTATTCTTCCTTCAGCTAAAACATGCATGTGGAACCCAAGTATGATCAACCATGTGAACGGGAGACGTGTTCAAATATGTCTCAGTTTTCCTCCCCTGGTACTCGGGTGCAACATTCCAGATGCTTTACTAACACTCTCCCCAATTGGAGAGTCAGCGCCTTTAACCTCCTGTTTGGCCCAGTTTGCAATTTCTGCGGAAGATGAACAGAAATAGCGAGAACCAATGAGAGACTAGCTGGAGGTGTCTGGACGGGCAAATTTAACTCTCATTTCCCACCAGGAAGAGGAAATAACCAAAGGCTCAGCATGCCGTGCCGGAACCAGATTAGGGCCTGAAGCCATCCTGCGGTGTTGCGGCCAGGTCACAAGAAAGCGAGTTGAAGAAAGGAGCTCAGGGGCACTGTAATTCACAAACCTGCAGAGTTATAAATGACAGCTATCGTCCAAAAATAGACTGAAGTAAGGCTGCCAAGAGGACTTGAAAGCGGGGCAGAATTGCAGGAAACCGATTTCAGGAGGTAGACTGAAATTGCATTGAAAGCATAGGAAAAGAGGCAGAACGTCCACAATGATGCACTTGGCCAAAAAGGGCGTATGCGTTTTTTCCTGAATATATTCAGGAAAAAACGCATACGCCCTATTTGGCCAACCAAGCAAGCTTGCAAAGGAAATCTGCACTACAATGAAGTCTCACTTCCCCCCGGTCAAAAGGGCCATCTGAAAAAAGTGTAAAATCCAGAAAGGCAGGACAGGCCATGGAGAACTGGGAGCCTTGTTATGCTGATGGGCGGGATGTAAATTGCCAACAACCACTCAGGAGAAGTGTATGGTGTTTCCTGAAACATCTAAAAAACAAAGCAACAGAGCCTAGGGCACTGCCACTTATGGTCCTATAGCTTAGGGAAATTAAAATCAAAAAGACACAGCCACCCCAAAGTTTGGGACGCCTCTGTTTACAAGAACCTCGTTTCCAGTACAAGTTC
Organism: Stenella coeruleoalba; assembly: GCF_951394435.1. Lineage (NCBI taxonomy): Eukaryota > Metazoa > Chordata > Mammalia > Artiodactyla > Delphinidae > Stenella > Stenella coeruleoalba. Next base: position 32,096,340 of record NC_137151.1, on the reverse strand, counting down.
AACATCGCAGAAAGTGAAAAATGGATAAAGAAGTTGTGGTATTTACTTACAAAGCAATATCACTCAGCAATGAAATCTATGTCATCAGGCCCTTAGCATCACAATGAGTGGATTCAGGTATGATGATTCTAACTGAAATAAGTCACACAGAAAAAGAAACATCATAAGATATCAGTAATACACGGAATGTAAACTTGGCTACACAGGAACTGAATTACAGAACAGAACAGGGACTCAAATTTAGAAAGCCAACTTATGCTTGCTTAAGGGTAAAGGTGAGTTGGGGTGCTGCATAAAACCAGAGATTGAAATGAGCACAGATAAAGTTCCTTAAGCCAAATATGGAATAGACAAGAGCTACTCCTTGCTCAACGAAATGGACTCAACACCGCATATTAAACGCCTAACAATGTACCTGACTAGTAAGTATCTTAAAACCTATGGATTGCTATGTCTCCGAAAGAGAATCAAGCATGTGTACAGGGTCATAAACGCAGCAGTGATAGGATTGGAGAGGTTCGGTGAGCAAATGAAGACCCTTTGAAGTCATATTGCATGGTACCCATTACACGGGTCTTAACTCTCCAGGTTTAAGGTATTCTTCCTTCAGCTAAAACATGCATGTGGAACCCAAGTATGATCAACCATGTGAACGGGAGACGTGTTCAAATATGTCTCAGTTTTCCTCCCCTGGTACTCGGGTGCAACATTCCAGACGCTTTACTAACACTCTCCCCACTTGGAGAGTCAGCGCCTTTAACCTCCTGTTTGGCCCAGTTTTGCAATTTCTGCGGAAGATGAACAGGAATAGCGAGAACCAATGAGAGACTAGCTGGAGGTGTTTGGACGGGCAAATTTAACTCTCATTTCCCACCAGGAAGAGGAAATAACCAAAGGCTCAGCGTGCCGTGCCGGAACCAGATTAGGGCCTGAAGCCATCCTGCGGTGTTGCGGCCAGGTCACAAGAAAGCAAGTTGAAGAAAGGAGCTCAGGGGCACTGTAATTCACAAACCTGCAGAGTTATAAATGACAGCTATCGTCCAAAAATAGACTGAAGTAAGGCTGCCAAGAGGACTTGAAAGCGGGGCAGAATTGCAGGAAACCGATTTCAGGAGGTAGACTGGAATTGCATTGAAAGCATAGGAAAAGAGGCAGAACGTCCACAATGATGCACTTGGCCAAAAAGGGCGTATGCGTTTTTTCCTGAATATATTCAGGAAAAAACGCATACGCCCTTTTTGGCGAACCAAGCAAGCTTGCAAAGGAAATCTGCACTACAATGAAGTCTCACTTCCCCCCGGTCAAAAGGGCCATCTGAAAAAAGTGTAAAATCCAGAAAGGCAGGACAGGCCATGGAGAACTGGGAGCCTTGTTATGCTGATGGGCGGGATGTAAATTGCCAACAGACACTCGGGAGAAGTGTATGGTGTTTCCTGAAACATCTAAAAAACAAAGCAACAGAGCCTAGGGCACTGCCACTTATGGTCTTATAGCTTAGGGAAATTAAAATCAAAAAGACACAGCCACCCCAAAGTTTGGGACGCCTCTGTTTACAAGAACCTCGTTTACAGTACAAGTTCAACATCACAGAAAGTGAAAAATGGATAAAGAAGTTGTGGTATTTACTTACAAAGCAATATCACTCAGCAATGAAATCTATGTCATCAGGCCCTTAGCATCACAATGAGTGGATTCAGGTATGATGATTCTAACTGAAATAAGTCACACAGAAAAAGAAACATCATAAGATATCAGTAATACACGGAATGTAAACTTGGCTACACAGGAACTGAATTACAGAACAGAACAGGGACTCAAATTTAGAAAACCAACTTATGCTTGCTTAAGGGGAAAGGTGAGTTGGGGTGCTGCATAAAACCAGAGATTGAAATGAGCACAGATAAAGTTCCTTAAGCCAAATATGGAATAGACAAGAGCTACTCCTTGCTCAACGAAATGGACTCAACACCGCATATTAAACGCCTAACAATGTACCTGACTAGTAAGTATCTTAAAACCTATGGATTGCTATGTCTCCGAAAGAGAATCAAGCATGTGTACAGGGGCATAAACGCAGCAGTGATAGGATTGGAGAGGTTCGGTGAGCAAATGAAGACCCTTTGAAGTCATATTGCATGGTACCCATTCCACGGGTCTCAACTCTCCAGGTTTAAGGTATTCTTCCTTCAGCTAAAACATGCATGTGGAACCCAAGTATGATCAACCATGTGAACGGGAGACGTGTTCAAATATGTCTCAGTTTTCCTCCCCTGGTACTCGGGTGCAACATTCCAGATGCTTAACTAACACTCTCCCCAATTGGAGAGTCAGGGCCTTTAACCTCCTGTTTGGCCCAGTTTGCAATTTCTGCGGAAGATGAACAGAAATAGCGAGAACCAATGAGAGACTAGCTGGAGGTGTCTGGACGGGCAAATTTAACTCTCATTTCCCACCAGGAAGAGGAAATAACCAAAGGCTCAGCATGCCGTGCCGGAACCAGATTAGGGCCTGAAGCCATCCTGCGGTGTTGCGGCCAGGTCACAAGAAAGCGAGTTGAAGAAAGGAGCTCAGGGGCACTGTAATTCACAAACCTGCAGAGTTATAAATGACAGCTATCGTCCAAAAATAGACTGAAGTAAGGCTGCCAAGAGGACTTGAAAGCGGGGCAGAATTGCAGGAAACCGATTTCAGGAGGTAGACTGGAATTGCTTTGAAAGCATAGGAAAAGAGGCAGAACGTCCACAATGATGCACTTGGCCAAAAAGGGCGTATGCGTTTTTTCCTGAATATATTCAGGAAAAAACGCATACGCCCTTTTTGGCCAACCAAGCAAGCTTGCAAAGGAAATCTGCACTACAATGAAGTCTCACTTCCCCACGGTCAAAAGGGCCATCTGAAAAAAGTGTAAAATCCAGAAAGGCAGGACAGGCCATGGAGAACTGGGAGCCTTGTTATGCTGATGGGCGGGATGTAAATTGCCAACAACCACTCGGGAGAAGTGTATGGTGTTTCCTGAAACATCTAAAAAACAAAGCAACAGAACCTAGGGCACTTCCACTTATGGGCCTATAGCTTAGGGAAATTAAAATCAAAAAGACACAGCCACCCCAAAGTTTGGAACGGCTCTGTTTAAAAGAACCTCGTTTACAGTACAAGTTCAACATCGCAGAAAGTGAAAAATGGAAAGAAGTTGTGGTATTTACTTACAAAGCAATATCACTCAGCAATGAAATCTGTGTCATCAGGCCCTTAGCAGCACAATGAGTGGATTCAGGTATGATGATTCTAACTGAAGTAAGTCACACAGAAAAAGAAACATCATAAGATATCAGTAATACACGGAATATAAACTTGGCTACACAGGAACTGAATTACAGAACAGAACAGGGTCTCAAATTTAGAAAACCAACTTATGCTTGCTTAAGGTTAAAGGTGAGTTGGGGTGCTGCATAAACCAGAGATTGAAATGAGCACAGATAAAGTTCCTTAAGTCAAATATGGAATAGACAAGAGCTACTCCTTGCTCAACGAAATGGACTCAACACCGCATATTAAACGCCTAAGAATGTACCTGACTAGTAAGTATCTTAAAACCTATGGATTGCTATGTCTCCGAAAGAGAATCAAGCATGTGTACAGGGGCATAAACGCAGCAGTGATAGGATTGGAGAGGTTCGGTGAGCAAATGAAGACCCTTTGAAGTCATATTGCATGGTACCCATTCCACGGGTCTCAACTCTCCAGGTTTAAGGTATTCTTCCTTCAGCTAAAACATGCATGTGGAACCCAAGTATGATCAACCATGTGAACGGGAGACGTGTTCAAATATGTCTCAGTTTTCCTCCCCTGGTACTCGGGTGCAACATTCCAGATGCTTTACTAACACTCTCCCCAATTGGAGAGTCAGCGCCTTTAACCTCCTGTTTGGCCCAGTTTGCAATTTCTGCGGAAGATGAACAGAAATAGCGAGAACCAATGAGAGACTAGCTGGAGGTGTCTGGACGGGCAAATTTAACTCTCATTTCCCACCAGGAAGAGGAAATAACCAAAGGCTCAGCGTGCCGTGCCGGAACCAGATTAGGGCCTGAAGCCATCCTGCGGTGTTGCGGCCAGGTCACAAGAAAGCGAGTTGAAGAAAGGAGCTCAGGGGCACTGTAATTCACAAACCTGCAGAGTTATAAATGACAGCTATCGTCCAAAAATAGACTGAAGTAAGGCTGCCAAGAGGACTTGAAAGCGGGGCAGAATTGCAGGAAACCGATTTCAGGAGGTAGACTGGAATTGCATTGAAAGCATAGGAAAAGAGGCAGAACGTCCACAATGATGCACTTGGCCAAAAAGGGCGTATGCGTTTTTTCCTGAATATATTCAGGAAAAAACGCATACGCCCTTTTTGGCCAACCAAGCAAGCTTGCAAAGGAAATCTGCACTACAATGAAGTCTCACTTCCCCCCGGTCAAAAGGGCCATCTGAAAAAAGTGTAAAATCCAGAAAGGCAGGACAGGCCATGGAGAACTGGGAGCCTTGTTATGCTGATGGGCGGGATGTAAATTGCCAACAGACAATCGGGAGAAGTGTATGGTGTTTCCTGAAACATCTAAAAAACAAAGCAACAGAACCTAGGGCACTTCCACTTATGGGCCTATAGCTTAGGGAAATTAAAATCAAAAAGACACAGCCACCCCAAAGTTTGGAACGGCTCTGTTTACAAGAACCTCATTTACAGTACAAGTTCAACATCGCAGAAAGTGAAAAATGGAAAGAAGTTGTGGTATTTACTTACAAAGCAATATCACTCAGCAATGAAATCTGTGTCATCAGGCCCTTAGCAGCACAATGAGTGGATTCAGGTATGATGATTCTAACTGAAGTAAGTCACACAGAAAAAGAAACATCATAAGATATCAGTAATACACGGAATGTAAACTTGGCTACACAGGAACTGAATTACAGAACAGAACAGGGTCTCAAATTTAGAAAACGAACTTATGCTTGCTTAAGGGTGAAGGTGAGTTGGGGTGCTGCATAAACCAGAGATTGAAATGAGCACAGATAAAGTTCCTTAAGTCAAATATGGAATAGACAAGAGCTACTCCTTGCTCAACGAAATGGACTCAACACCGCATATTAAACGCCTAAGAATGTACCTGACTAGTAAGTATCTTAAAACCTATGGATTGCTATGCCTCCGAAAGAAAATCAAGCATGTGTACAGGGGCATAAACGCAGCAGTGATAGGATTGGAGAGGTTCGGTGAGCAAATGAAGACCCTTTGAAGTCATATTGCATGGTACCCATTCCACGGGTTTCAATTACCCAGGTTTTAGGTATTCTTCCTTCAGCTAAAACATGCATGTGGAACCCAGAGTATGATCAACCATGTGATCGGGAGACGTGTTCAAATATGTCTCAGTTTTCCTCCCCTGGTACTCGGGTGCAACATTCCAGACGCTTTACTAACACTCTCCCCACTTGGAGAGTCAGCGCCTTTAACCTCCTGTTTGGCCCAGTTTGCAATTTCTGCGGAAGATGAACAGGAATAGCGAGAACCAATGAGAGGGTAGCTGGAGGTGTCTGGACGGGCAAATTTAACTCTCATTTCCCACCAGGAAGAGGAAATAACCAAAGGCTCAGCGTGCCGTACCGGAACCAGATTAGGGCCTGAAGCCATCCTGCGGTGTTGCGGCCAGTTCAAAAGAAAGCGAGTTGAAGAAAGGAGCTCAGGGGCACTGTAATTCACAAACCTGCAGAGTTATAAATGACAGCTATCGTCCAAAAATAGACTGAAGTAAGGCTGCCAAGAGGACTTGAAAGCGGGGCAGAATTGCAGGAAACCGATTTCAGGAGGTAGACTGAAATTGCATTGAAAGCATAGGAAAAGAGGCAGAACGTCCACAATGATGCACTTGGCCAAAAAGGGCGTATGCGTTTTTTCCTGAATATATTCAGGAAAAAACGCATACGCCCTTTTTGGCCAACCAAGCAAGCTTGCAAAGGAAATCTGCACTACAATGAAGTCTCACTTCCCCCCGGTCAAAAGGGCCATCTGAAAAAAGTGTAAAATCCAGAAAGGCAGGACAGGCCATGGAGAACTGGGAGCCTTGTTATGCTGATGGGCGGGATGTAAATTGCCAACAGACACTCGGGAGAAGTGTATGGTGTTTCCTGATACATCTAAAAAACAAAGCAACAGAGCCTAGGGCACTGCCACTTATGGTCCTATAGATTAGGGAAATTAAAATCAAAAAGACACAGCCACCCCAAAGTTTGGAACGGCTCTGTTTACAAGAACCTCGTTTACAGTACAAGTTCAACATCGCAGAAAGTGAAAAATGGAAAGAAGTTGTGGTATTTACTTACAAAGCAATATCACTCAGCAATGAAATCTGTGTCATCAGGCCCTTAGCAGCACAATGAGTGGATTCAGGTATGATGATTCTAACTGAAGTAAGTCACACAGAAAAAGAAACATCATAAGATATCAGTAATACACGGAATGTAAACTTGGCTACACAGGAACTGAATTACAGAACAGAACAGGGTCTCAAATTTAGAAAACCAACTTATGCTTGCTTAAGGGTAAAGGTGAGTTGGGATGCTGCATAAACCAGAGATTGAAATGAGCACAGATAAAGTTCCTTAAGTCAAATATGGAATAGACAAGAGCTACTCCTTGCTCAACGAAATGGACTCAACACCGCATATTAAACGCCTAAGAATGTACCTGACTAGTAAGTATCTTAAAACCTATGGATTGCTATGTCTCCGAAAGAGAATCAAGCATGTGTACAGGGGCATAAACGCAGCAGTGATAGGATTGGAGAGGTTCGGTGAGCAAATGAAGACCCTTTGAAGTCATATTGCATGGTACCCATTCCACGGGTCTCAACTCTCCAGGTTTAAGGTATTCTTCCTTCAGCTAAAACATGCATGTGGAACCCAAGTATGATCAACCATGTGAACGGGAGACGTGTTCAAATATGTCTCAGTTTTCCTCCCCTGGTACTCGGGTGCAACATTCCAGACGCTTTACTAACACTCTCCCCACTTGGAGAGTCCGTGCCTTTAACCTCCTGTTTGGCCCAGTTTGCAATTTCTGCGGAAGATGAACAGAAATAGCGAGAACCAATGAGAGACTAGCTGGAGGTGTCTGGACGGGCAAATTTAACTCTCATTTCCCACCAGGAAGAGGAAATAACCAAAGGCTCAGCGTGCCGTGCCGGAACCAGATTAGGGCCTGAAGCCATCCTGCGGTGTTGCGGCCAGGTCACAAGAAAGCGAGTTGAAGAAAGGAGCTCAGGGACACTGTAATTCACAAACCTGCAGAGTTATAAATGACAGCTATCGTCCAAAAATAGAATGAAGTAAGGCTGCCAAGAGGACTTGAAAGCGGGGCAGAATTGCAGGAAACCGATTTCAGGAGGTAGACTGGAATTGCATTGAAAGCATAGGAAAAGAGGCAGAACGTCCACAATGATGCACTTGGCCAAAAAGGGCGTATGCGTTTTTTCCTGAATATATTCAGGAAAAAACGCATACGCACTTTTTGGCCAACCAAGCAAGCTTGCAAAGGAAATCTGCACTACAATGAAGTCTCACTTCCCCCCGGTCAAAAGGGCCATCTGAAAAAAGTGTAAAATCCAGAAAGGCAGGACAGGCCATGGAGAACTGGGAGCCTTGTTATGCTGATGGGCGGGATGTAAATTGCCAACAACCACTCGGGAGAAGTGTATGGTGTTTCCTGAAACATCTAAAAAACAAAGCAACAGAACCTAGGGCACTTCCACTTATGGGCCTATAGCTTAGGGAAATTAAAATCAAAAAGACACAGCCACCCCAAAGTTTGGAACGGCTCTGTTTACAAGAACCTCATTTACAGTACAAGTTCAACATCGCAGAAAGTGAAAAATGGAAAGAAGTTGTGGTATTTACTTACAAAGCAATATCACTCAGCAATGAAATCTGTGTCATCAGGCCCTTAGCAGCACAATGAGTGGATTCAGGTATGATGATTCTAACTGAAGTAAGTCACACAGAAAAAGAAACATCATAAGATATCAGTAATACACGGAATGTAAACTTGGCTACACAGGAACTGAATTACAGAACAGAACAGGGTCTCAAATTTAGAAAACCAACTTATGCTTGCTTAAGGGGAAAGGTGAGTTGGGGTGCTGCATAAACCAGAGATTGAAATGAGCACAGATAAAGTTCCTTAAGTCAAATATGGAATAGACAAGAGCTACTCCTTGCTCAACGAAATGGACTCAACACCGCGTATTAAACGCCTAAGAATGTACCTGACTAGTAAGTATCTTAAAACCTATGGATTGCTATGTCTCCGAAAGAGAATCAAGCATGTGTACAGGGGCATAAACGCAGCAGTGATAGGATTGGAGAGGTTCGGTGAGCAAATGAAGACCCTTTGAAGTCATATTGCATGGTACCCATTCCACGGGTCTCAACTCTCCAGGTTTAAGGTATTCTTCCTTCAGCTAAAACATGCATGTGGAACCCAAGTATGATCAACCATGTGAACGGGAGACGTGTTCAAATATGTCTCAGTTTTCCTCCCCTGGTACTCGGGTGCAACATTCCAGATGCTTAACTAACACTCTCCCCAATTGGAGAGTCAGGGCCTTTAACCTCCTGTTTGGCCCAGTTTGCAATTTCTGCGGAAGATGAACAGAAATAGCGAGAACCAATGAGAGACTAGCTGGAGGTGTCTGGACGGGCAAATTTAACTCTCATTTCCCACCAGGAAGAGGAAATAACCAAAGGCTCAGCGTGCCGTGCCGGAACCAGATTAGGGCCTGAAGCCATCCTGCGGTGTTGCGGCCAGGTCACAAGAAAGCGAGTTGAAGAAAGGAGCTCAGGGGCACTGTAATTCACAAACCTGCAGAGTTATAAATGACAGCTATCGTCCAAAAATAGACTGAAGTAAGGCTGCCAAGAGGACTTGAAAGCGGGGCAGAATTGCAGGAAACCGATTTCAGGAGGTAGACTGGAATTGCATTGAAAGCATAGGAAAAGAGGCAGAACGTCCACAATGATGCACTTGGCCAAAAAGGGCGTATGCGTTTTTTCCTGAATATATTCAGGAAAAAACGCATACGCACTTTTTGGCCAACCAAGCAAGCTTGCAAAGGAAATCTGCACTACAATGAAGTCTCACTTCCCCCCGGTCAAAAGGGCCATCTGAAAAAAGTGTAAAATCCAGAAAGGCAGGACAGGCCATGGAGAACTGGGAGCCTTGTTATGCTGATGGGCGGGATGTAAATTGCCAACAACCACTCGGGAGAAGTGTATGGTGTTTCCTGAAACATCTAAAAAACAAAGCAACAGAACCTAGGGCACTTCCACTTATGGGCCTATAGCTTAGGGAAATTAAAATCAAAAAGACACAGCCACCCCAAAGTTTGGAACGGCTCTGTTTACAAGAACCTCGTTTACAGTACAAGTTCAACATCGCAGAAAGTGAAAAATGGAAAGAAGTTGTGGTATTTACTTACAAAGCAATATCACTCAGCAATGAAATCTGTGTCATCAGGCCCTTAGCAGCACAATGAGTGGATTCAGGTATGATGATTCTAACTGAAGTAAGTCACACAGAAAAAGAAACATCATAAGATATCAGTAATACACGGAATGTAAACTTGGCTACACAGGAACTGAATTACAGAACAGAACAGGGTCTCAAATTTAGAAAACCAACTTATGCTTGCTTAAGGTTAAAGGTGAGTTGGGGTGCTGCATAAACCAGAGATTGAAATGAGCACAGATAAAGTTCCTTAAGTCAAATATGGAATAGACAAGAGCTACTCCTTGCTCAACGAAATGGACTCAACACCGCATATTAAACGCCTAAGAATGTACCTGACTAGTAAGTATCTTAAAACCTATGGATTGCTATGTCTCCGAAAGAGAATCAAGCATGTGTACAGGGGCATAAACGCAGCAGTGATAGGATTGGAGAGGTTCGGTGAGCAAATGAAGACCCTTTGAAGTCATATTGCATGGTACCCATTCCACGGGTCTCAACTCTCCAGGTTTAAGGTATTCTTCCTTCAGCTAAAACATGCATGTGGAACCCAAGTATGATCAACCATGTGAACGGGAGACGTGTTCAAATATGTCTCAGTTTTCCTCCCCTGGTACTCGGGTGCAACATTCCAGATGCTTTACTAACACTCTCCCCAATTGGAGAGTCAGCGCCTTTAACCTCCTGTTTGGCCCAGTTTGCAATTTATGCGGAAGATGAACAGAAATAGCGAGAACCAATGAGAGACTAGCTGGAGGTGTCTGGACGGGCAAATTTAACTCTCATTTCCCACCAGGAAGAGGAAATAACCAAAGGCTCAGCGTGCCGTGCCGGAACCAGATTAGGGCCTGAAGCCATCCTGCGGTGTTGCGGCCAGGTCACAAGAAAGCGAGTTGAAGAAAGGAGCTCAGGGGCACTGTAATTCACAAACCTGCAGAGTTATATATGACAGCTATCGTCCAAAAATAGACTGAAGTAAGGCTGCCAAGAGGACTTGAAAGCGGGGCAGAATTGCAGGAAACCGATTTCAGGAGGTAGACTGGAATTGCATTGAAAGCATAGGAAAAGAGGCAGAACGTCCACAATGATGCACTTGGCCAAAAAGGGCGTATGCGTTTTTTCCTGAATATATTCAGGAAAAAACGCATACGCCCTTTTTGGCCAACCAAGCAAGCTTGCAAAGGAAATCTGCACTACAATGAAGTCTCACTTCCCCCCGGTCAAAAGGGCCATCTGAAAAAAGTGTAAAATCCAGAAAGGCAGGACAGGCCATGGAGAACTGGGAGCCTTGTTATGCTGATGGGCGGGATGTAAATTGCCAACAACCACTCGGGAGAAGTGTATGGTGTTTCCTGAAACATCTAAAAAACAAAGCAACAGAACCTAGGGCACTTCCACTTATGGGCCTATAGCTTAGGGAAATTAAAATCAAAAAGACACAGCCACCCCAAAGTTTGGAACGGCTCTGTTTACAAGAACCTCATTTACAGTACAAGTTCAACATCGCAGAAAGTGAAAAATGGAAAGAAGTTGTGGTATTTACTTACAAAGCAATATCACTCAGCAATGAAATCTGTGTCATCAGGCCCTTAGCAGCACAATGAGTGGATTCAGGTATGATGATTCTAACTGAAGTAAGTCACACAGAAAAAGAAACATCATAAGATATCAGTAATACACGGAATGGAAACTTGGCTACACAGGAACTGAATTACAGAACAGAACAGGGTCTCAAATTTAGAAAACCAAATTATGCTTGCTTAAGGGTGAAGGTGAGTTGGGGTGCTGCATAAACCAGAGATTGAAATGAGCACAGATAAAGTTCCTTAAGTCAAATATGGAATAGACAAGAGCTACTCCTTGCTCAACGAAATGGACTCAACACCGCATATTAAACGCCTAAGAATGTACCTGACTAGTAAGTATCTTAAAACCTATGGACTGCTATGCCTCCGAAAGAGAATCAAGCATGTGTACAGGGGCATAAACGCAGCAGTGATAGGATTGGAGAGGTTCGGTGAGCAAATGAAGACCCTTTGAAGTCATATTGCATGGTACCCATTCCACGGGTCTCAACTCTCCAGGTTTAAGGTATTCTTCCTTCAGCTAAAACATGCATGTGGAACCCAAGTATGATCAACCATGTGAACGGGAGACGTGTTCAAATATGTCTCAGTTTTCCTCCCCTGGTACTCGGGTGCAACATTCCAGATGCTTTACTAACACTCTCCCCAATTGGAGAGTCAGCGCCTTTAACCTCCTGTTTGGCCCAGTTTGCAATTTCTGCGGAAGATGAACAGAAATAGCGAGAACCAATGAGAGACTAGCTGGAGGTGTCTGGACGGGCAAATTTAACTCTCATTTCCCACCAGGAAGAGGAAATAACCAAAGGCTCAGCGTGCCGTGCCGGAACCAGATTAGGGCCTGAAGCCATCCTGCGGTGTTGCGGCCAGGTCACAAGAAAGCGAGTTGAAGAAAGGAGCTCAGGGGCACTGTAATTCACAAACCTGCAGAGTTATAAATGACAGCTATCGTCCAAAAATAGACTGAAGTAAGGCTGCCAAGAGGACTTGAAAGCGGGGCAGAATTGCAGGAAACCGATTTCAGGAGGTAGACTGGAATTGCATTGAAAGCATAGGAAAAGAGGCAGAACGTCCACAATGATGCACTTGGCCAAAAAGGGCGTATGCGTTTTTTCCTGAATATATTCAGGAAAAAACGCATACGCCCTTTTTGGCCAACCAAGCAAGCTTGCAAAGGAAATCTGCACTACAATGAAGTCTCACTTCCTTCCGATCAAAAGAGCCATCTGAAAAAAGTGTAAAATCCAGAAAGGCAGGACAGGCCATGGAGAACTGGGAGCCTTGTTATGCTGATGGGCGGGATGTAAATTGCCAACAACCACTCGGGAGAAGTGTATGGTGTTTCCTGAAACATCTAAAAAACAAAGCAACAGAACCTAGGGCACTTCCACTTATGGTCCTATAGCTTAGGGAAATTAAAATCAAAAAGACACAGCCACCCCAAAGTTTGGAACGGCTCTGTTTACAAGAACCTCGTTTACAGTACAAGTTCAACATCACAGAATGTGAAAAATGGATAAAGAAGTTGTGGTATTTACTTACAAAGCAATATCACTCAGCAATGAAATCTGTGTCATCAGGCCCTTAGCAGCACAATGAGTGGATTCAGGTATGATGATTCTAACTGAAATAAGTCACACAGAAAAAGAAACATCATAAGATATCAGTAATACACGGAATGGAAACTTGGCTACACAGGAACTGAATTACAGAACAGAACAGGGTCTCAAATTTAGAAAACCAACTTATTCTTGCTTAAGGGTAAAGGTGAGTTGGGGTGCAGCATAAAACCAGAGACTGAAATGAGCACAGATAAAGTTCCTTAAGCCAAATATGGAATAGACAAGAGCCACTCCTTGCTCAACGAAATGGACTCAACACCGCATATTAAACGCCTAAGAATGTACCTGACTAGTAAGTATCTTAAAACCTATGGATTGCTATGTCTCCGAAAGAGAATCAAGCATGTGTACAGGGGCATAAACGCAGCAGTGATAGGATTGGAGAGGTTCGGTGAGCAAATGAAGACCCTTTGAAGTCATATTGCATGGTACCCATTCCACGGGTTTCAACTACCCAGGTTTAAGGTATTCTTCCTTCAGCTAAAACATGCATGTGGAACCTAGAGTATGATCAACCATGTGATCGGGAGACGTGTTCAAATATGTCTCAGTTTTCCTCCCCTGGTACTCGGGTGCAACATTCCAGACGCTTTACTAACACTCTCCCCACTTGGAGAGTCAGTCCCTTTAACCTCCTGTTTGGCCCAGTTTGCAATTTCTGCGGAAGATGAACAGGAATAGCGAGAACCAATGAGAGGCTAGCTGGAGGTGTCTGGACGGGCAAATTTAACTCTCATTTCCCACCAGGAAGAGGAATTAACCAAAGGCTCAGCATGCCGGGCCAGAACCAGAGTAGGGCCTGAAGCCATCCTGCGGTGTTGCGGCCAGGTCACAAGAAAGCGAGTTGAAGAAAGGAGCTCAGGGGCACTGTAATTCACAAACCTGCAGAGTTATAAATGACAGCTATCGTCCAAAAATAGACTGAAGTAAGGCTGCCAAGAGGACTTGAAAGTGGGTCAGAATTGCAGGAAACCGATTTCAGGAGTTAGACTGGAATTGCATTGAAAGCATAGGAAAAGAGGCAGAACGTCCACAATGATGCACTTGGCCAAAAAGGGCGTATGCGTTTTTTCCTGAATATATTCAGGAAAAAACGCATACGCCCTTTTTGGCCAACCAAGCAAGCTTGCAAAGGAAATCTGCACTACAATGAAGTCTCACTTCCCCCCGGTCAAAAGGGCCATCTGAAAAAAGTGTAAAATCCAGAAAGGCAGGACAGGCCATGGAGAACTGGGAGCCTTGTTATGCTGATGGGCGGGATGTAAATTGCCAACAACCACTGGGGAGAAGTGTATGGTGTTTCCTGAAACATCTAAAAAACAAAGCAACAGAACCTAGGGCACTTCCACTTATGGTCCTATAGCTTAGGGAAATTAAAATCAAAAAGACACAGCCACCCCAAAGTTTGGAACGGCTCTGTTTACAAGAACCTCGTTTACAGTACAAGTTCAACATCGCAGAAAGTGAAAAATGGATAAAGAAGTTGTGGTATTTACTTACAAAGCAATATCACTCAGCAATGAAATCTGTGTCATCAGGCCCTTAGAAGCACAATGAGTGGATTCAGGTATGATGATTCTAACTGAAGTAAGTCACACAGAAAAAGAAACATCATAAGATATCAGTAATACACGGAATGTAAACTTGGCTACACAGGAACTGAATTACAGAACAGAACAGGGTCTCAAATTTAGAAAACCAACTTATGCTTGCTTAAGGGTAAAGGTGAGTTGGGGTGCTGCATAAAACCAGAGATTGAAATGAGCACAGATAAAGTTCCTTAAGTCAAATATGGAATAGACAAGAGCTACTCCTTGCTCAACGAAATGGACTCAACACCGCATATTAAACGCCTAAGAATGTACCTGACTAGTAAGTATCTTAAAACCTATGGATTGCTATGTCTCCGAAAGAGAATCAAGCATGTGTACAGGGGCATAAACGCAGCAGTGATAGGATTGGAGAGGTTTGGTGAGCAAATGAAGACCCTTTGAAGTCATATTGCATGGTACCCATTCCACGGGTCTCAACTCTCCAGGTTTAAGGTATTCTTCCTTCAGCTAAAACATGCATGTGGAACCCAAGTATGATCAACCATGTGAACGGGAGACGTGTTCAAATATGTCTCAGTTTTCCTCCCCTGGTACTCGGGTGCAACATTCCAGATGCTTTACTAACACTCTCTTCACTTGGAGAGTCAGCGCCTTTAACCTACTGTTTGGCCCAGCTTGCAATTTCTGCGGAAGATGAACAGGAATAAAAAACGCATACGCCCTTTTTGGCCAACCAAGCAAGCTTGCAAAGGAAATCTGCACTACAATGAAGTCTCACTTCCCCCCGGTCAAAAGGGCCATCTGAAAAAAGTGTAAAATCCAGAAAGGCAGGACAGGCCATGGAGAACTGGGAGCCTTGTTATGCTGATGGGCGGGATGTAAATTGCCAACAGACACTCGGGAGAAGTGTATGGTGTTTCCTGAAACATCTAAAAAACAAAGCAACAGAACCTAGGGCACTTCCACTTATGGTCCTATAGCTTAGGGAAATTAAAATCAAAAAGACACAGCCACCCCAAAGTTTGGGACGGCTCTGTTTACAAGAACCTCGTTTACAGTACAAGTTCAACATCGCAGAAAGTGAAAAATGGATAAGGAAGTTGTGGTATTTACTTACAAAGCAATATCACTCAGCAATGAAATCTGTGTCATCAGGCCCTTAGCAGCACAATGAGTGGATTCAGGTATGATGATTCTAACTGAAGTAAGTCACACAGAAAAAGAAACATCATAAGATATCAGTAATACACGGAATGTAAACTTGGCTACACAGGAACTGAATTACAGAACAGAACAGGGTCTCAAATTTAGAAAACCAACTATGCTTGCTTAAGGGTAAAGGTGAGTTGGGGTGCTGCATAAAATCAGAGATTGAAATGAGCACAGATAAAGTTCCTTAAGTCAAATATGGAATAGACAAGAGCTACTCCTTGCTCAACGAAATGGACCGAACACCGCATATTAAATGCCTAAGAATGTGCCTGACTACTAAGTATCTTAAAACCTATGGATTGCTATGTCTCCGAAAGAGAATCAAGCGTGTGTACAGGGGCATAAACGCAGCAGTGATAGGATTGGAGAGGTTCGGTGAGCAAATGAAGACCCTTTGAAGTCATATTGCATGGTACCCATTACACGGGTCTTAACTCTCCAGGTTTAAGGTATTCTTCCTTCAGCTAAAACATGCATGTGGAACCCAAGTATGATCAACCATGTGAACGGGAGACGTGTTCAAATATGTCTCAGTTTTCCTCCCCTGGTACTCGGGTGCAACATTCCAGACGCTTTACTAACACTCTCCCCACTTGGAGAGTCAGCGCCTTTAACATCCTGTTTGGCCCAGTTTGCAATTTCTGCGGAAGATGAACAGGAATAGCGAGAACCAATGAGAGACTAGCTGGAGGTGTCTGGACGGGCAAATTTAACTCTCATTTCCCACCAGGAAGAGGAAATAACCAAAGGCTCAGCGTGCCGTGCCGGAACCAGATTAGGGCCTGAAGCCATCCTGCGGTGTTGCGGCCAGGTCACAAGAAAGCAAGTTGAAGAAAGGAGCTCAGGGGCACTGTAATTCTCAAACCTGCAGAGTTATAAATGACAGCTATCGTCCAAAAATAGACTGAAGTAAGGCTGCCAAGTGGACTTGAAAGCGGGGCAGAATTGCAGGAAATCGATTTCAAGAGGTAGACTGGAATTGCATTGAAAGCATAGGAAAAGAGGCAGAACGTCCACAATGATGCACTTGGCCAAAAAGGGCGTATGCGTTTTTTCCTGAATATATTCAGGAAAAAACGCATACGCCCTTTTTGGCCAACCAAGCAAGCTTGCAAAGGAAATCTGCACTACAATGAAGTCTCACTTCCCCCCGGTCAAAAGGGCCATCTGAAAAAAGTGTAAAATCCAGAAACGCAGGACAGGCCATGGAGAACTGGGAGCCTTGTTATGCTGATGGGCGGGATGTAAATTGCCAACAACCACTCGGGAGAAGTGTATGGTGTTTCCTGAAACATCTAAAAAACAAAGCAACAGAACCTAGGGCACTTCCACTTATGGTCCTATAGCTTAGGGAAATTAAAATCAAAAAGACACAGCCACCCCAAAGTTTGGAACGGCTCTGTTTACAAGAACCTTGTTTACAGTACAAGTTCAACATCGCAGAAAGTGAAAAATGGATAAAGAAGTTGTGGTATTCACTTACAAAGCAATATCACTCAGCAATGAATTCTATGTCATCAGGCCCTTAGCAGCACAATGAGTGGATTCAGGTATGATGATTCTAACTGAAGTAAGTCACACAGAAAAAGAAACATCATAAGATATCAGTAATACACGGAATGTAAACTTGGCTACACAGGAACTGAATTACAGAACAGAACAGGGTCTCAAATTTAGAAAACCAACTTATGCTTGCTTAAGGGTAAAGGTGAGTTGGGGTGCTGCATAAACCAGAGATTGAAATGAGCACAGATAAAGTTCCTTAAGTCAAATATGGAATAGACAAGAGCTACTCCTTGCTCAACGAAATGGACTCAACACCGCATATTAAACGCCTAAGAATGTACCTGATTAGTAAGTATCGTAAAACCTATGGATTGCTATGTCTCCAAAAGAGAATCAAGCATGTGTACAGGGGCATAAACGCAGCAGTGATAGGATTGGAGAGGTTCGGTGAGCAAATGAAGACCCTTTGAAGTCATATTGCATGGTACCCATTCCACGGGTCTCAACTCTCCAGGTTTAAGGTATTCTTCCTTTAGCTAAAACATGCATGTGGAACCCAAGTATGATCAACCATGTGAACGGGAGACGTGTTCAAATATGTCTCAGTTTTCCTCCCCTGGTACTCGGGTGCAACATTCCAAACGCTTTACTAACACTCTCCCCACTTGGAGAGTCAGCGCCTTTAACCTCCTGTTTGGCCCAGTTTGCAATTTCTGCGGAAGATGAACAGGAATAGCGAGAACCAATGAGAGGCTAGCTGGAGGTGTCTGGACGGGCAAATTTAACTCTCATTTCCCACCAGGAAGAGGAAATAACCAAAGGCTCAGCGTGCCATGCCGGAACCACATTAGGGCCTGAAGCCATCCTGCGGTGTTGCAGCCAGGTCACAAGAAAGCGAGTTGAAGAAAGGAGCTCAGGGGCACTGTAATTCACAAACCTGCAGAGTTATAAATGACAGCTATCGTCCAAAAATAGACTGAAGTAAGGCTGCCAAGAGGACTTGAAAGCGGGGCAGAATTGCAGGAAACCGATTTCAGGAGGTAGACTGGAATTGCATTGAAAGCATAGGAAAAGAGGCAGAACGTCCACAATGATGCACTTGGCCAAAAAGGGCGTATGCGTTTTTTCCTGAATATATTCAGGAAAAAACGCATACGCCCTTTTTGGCCAACCAAGCAAGCTTGCAAAGGAAATCTGCACTACAATGAAGTCTCACTTCCCCCCGGTCAAAAGGGCCATCTGAAAAAAGTGTAAAATCCAGAAAGGCAGGACAGGCCATGGAGAACTGGGAGCCTTGTTATGCTGATGGGCGGGATGTAAATTGCCAACAGACACTCGGGAGAAGTGTATGGTGTTTCCTGAAACATCTAAAAAACAAAGCAACAGAGCCTAGGGCACTGCCACTTATGTTCTTATAGCTTAGGGAAATTAAAATCAAAAAGACACAGCCACCCCAAAGTTTGGGACGCCTCTGTTTACAAGAACCTCGTTTACAGTACAAGTTCCACATCGCAGAAAGTGAAAAATGGATAAAGAACTTGTGGTATTTACTTACAAAGCAATATCACTCAGCAATGAAATCTATGTCATCAGGCCCTTAGCATCACAATGAGTGGATTCAGGTATGATGATTCTAACTGAAATAAGTCACACAGAAAAAGAAACATCATAAGATATCAGTAATACACGGAATGTAAACTTGGCTACACAGGAACTGAATTACAGAACAGAACAGGGTCTCAAATTTAGAAAACCAACTTATGCTTGCTTAAGGGTAAAGGTGAGTTGGGGTGCTGCATAAAACCAGAGATTGAAATGAGCACAGATAAAGTTCCTTAAGTCAAATATGGAATAGACAAGAGCTACTCCTTGCTCAACGAAATGGACTCAACACCGCATATTAAACGCCTAAGAATGTACCTGACTAGTAAGTATCGTAAAACCTATGGATTGCTATGTCTCCGAAAGAGAATCAAGCATGTGTACAGGGGCATAAACGCAGCAGTGATAGGATTGGAGAGGTTCGGTGAGCAAATGAAGACCCTTTGAAGACATATTGCATGGTACCCATTCCACGGGTCTCAACTCTCCAGGTTTAAGGTATTCTTCCTTCAGCTAAAACATGCATGTGGAACCCAAGTATGATCAACCATGTGAACGGGAGACGTGTTCAAATATGTCTCAGTTTTCCTCCCCTGGTACTCGGGTGCAACATTCCAGATGCTTTACTAACACTCTCCTCACTTGGAGAGTCAGCGCCTTTAACCTACTGTTTGGCCCAGTTTGCAATTTCTGCGGAAGATGAACAGGAATAAAAAACGCATACGCCCTTTTTGGCCAACCAAGCAAGCTTGCAAAGGAAATCTGCACTACAATGAAGTCTCACTTCCCCACGGTCAAAAGGGCCATCTGAAAAAAGTGTAAAATCCAGAAAGGCAGGACAGGCCATGGAGAACTGGGAGCCTTGTTATGCTGATGGGCGGGATGTAAATTGCCAACAGACACTCGGGAGAAGTGTATGGTGTTTCCTGAAACATCTAAAAAACAAAGCAACAGAGCCTAGGGCACTTCCACTTATGGTCCTATAGCTTAGGGAAATTAAAATCAAAAAGACACAGCCACCCCAATGTTTGGGACGCCTCTGTTTACAAGAACCTCGTTTACAGTACAAGTTCAACATCGCAGAAAGTGAAAAATGGATAAAGAAGTTGTGGTATTTACTTACAAAGCAATATCACTCAGCAATGAAATCTGTGTCATCAGGCCCTTAGCAGCACAATGAGTGGATTCAGGTATGATGATTCTAACTGAAGTAAGTCACACAGAAAAAGAAACATCATAAGATATCAGTAATACACGGAATGGAAACTTGGCTACACAGGAACTGAATTACAGAACAGAACAGGGTCTCAAATTTAGAAAACCAACTATGCTTTCATAAGGGTAAAGGTGAGTTGGGGTGCTGCATAAAACCAGAGATTGAAATGAGCACAGATAAAGTTCCTTAAGTCAAATATGGAATAGACAAGAGCTACTCCTTGCTCAACGAAATGGACTCAACACCGCATATTAAACGCCTAAGAATGTGCCTGACTAGTAAGTATCTTAAAACCTATGGATTGCTATGTCTCCGAAAGAGAATCAAGCATGTGTACAGGGGCATAAACGCAGCAGTGATAGGATTGGAGAGGTTCGGTGAGCAAATGAAGACCCTTTGAAGTCATATTGCATGGTACCCATTCCACGGGTCTCAACTCTCCAGGTTTAAGGTATTCTTCCTTCAGCTAAAACATGCATGTGGAACCCAAGTATGATCAACCATGTGAATGGGAGACGTGTTCAAATATGTCTCAGTTTTCCTCCCCTGGTACTCGGGTGCAACATTCCAGACGCTTTACTAACACTCTCCCCACTTGGAGAGTCAGCGCCTTTAACCTCCTGTTTGGCCCAGTTTGCAATTTCTGCGGAAGATGAACAGGAATAGCGAGAACCAATGAGAGGCTAGCTGGAGGTGTCTGGACGGGCAAATTTAACTCTCATTTCCCACCAGGAAGAGGAAATAACCAAAGGCTCAGCGTGCCGTACCGGAACCAGATTAGGGCCTGAAGCCATCCTGCGGTGTTGCGGCCAGCTCAAAAGAAAGCGAGTTGAAGAAAGGAGCTCAGGGGCACTGTAATTCACAAACCTGCAGAGTTATAAATGACAGCTATCGTCCAAAAATAGACTGAATTAAGGCTGCCAAGAGGACTTGAAAGCGGGGCAGAATTGCAGGAAACCGATTTCAGGAGGTAGACTGAAATTGCATTGAAAGCATAGGAAAAGAGGCAGAACGTCCACAATGATGCACTTGGCCAAAAAGGGCGTATGCGTTTTTTCCTGAATATATTCAGGAAAAAACGCATACGCCCTTTTTGGCCAACCAAGCAAGCTTGCAAAGGAAATCTGCACTACAATGAAGTCTCACTTCCCCCCGGTCAAAAGGGCCATCTGAAAAAAGTGTAAAATCCAGAAAGGCAGGACAGGCCATGGAGAACTGGGAGCCTTGTTATGCTGATGGGCGGGATGTAAATTGCCAAAAACCACTCGGGAGAAGTGTATGGTGTTTCCTGAAACATCTAAAAAACAAAGCAACAGAGCCTAGGGCACTGCCACTTATGGTCCTATAGCTTAGGGAAATTAAAATCAAAAAGACACAGCCACCCCAAAGTTTGGGACGCCTCTGTTTACAAGAACCTCGTTTACAGTACAAGTTCAACATCGCAGAAAGTGAAAAATGGATAAAGAAGTTGTGGTATTTACTTACAAAGCAATATCACTCAGCAATGAAATCTATGTCATCAGGCCCTTAGCATCACAATGAGTGGATTCAGGTATGATGATTCTAACTGAAATAAGTCACACAGAAAAAGAAACATCATAAGATATCAGTAATACACGGAATGTAAACTTGGCTACACAGGAACTGAATTACAGAACAGAACAGGGTCTCAAATTTAGAAAACCAACTTATGCTTGCTTAAGGGGAAAGGTGAGTTGGGGTGCTGCATAAAACCAGAGATTGAAATGAGCACAGATAAAGTTCCTTAAGTCAAATATGGAATAGACAAGAGCTACTCCTTGCTCAACGAAATGGACTCAACACCGCATATTAAACGTCTAAGAATGTACCTGACTAGTAAGTATCTTAAAACCTATGGATTGCTATGTCTCTGAAAGAGAATCAAGCATGTGTACAGGGGCATAAACGCAGCAGTGATAGGATTGGAGAGGTTCGGTGAGCAAATGAAGACCCTTTGAAGTCATATTGCATGGTACCCATTACACGGGTCTCAACTCTCCAGGTTTAAGGTATTCTTCCTTCAGCTAAAACATGCATGTGGAACCCAAGTATGATCAACCATGTGAACGGGAGACGTGTTCAAATATGTCTCAGTTTTCCTCCCCTGGTACTCGGGTGCAACATTCCAGACGCTTTACTAACACTCTCCCCACTTGGAGAGTCAGCGCCTTTAACCTCCTGTTTGGCCCAGTTTGCAATTTCTGCGGAAGATGAACAGGAACAGTGAGAACCAATGTGAGACTAGCTGGAGGTGTCTGGACGGGCAAATTTAACTCTCATTTCCCACCAGGAAGAGGAAATAACCAAAGGCTCAGCGTGCCGTGCCGGAACCAGATTAGGGCCTGAAGCCATCCTGCGGTGTTGTGGCCAGGTCACAAGAAAGCAAGTTGAAGAAAGGAGCTCAGGGGCACTGTAATTCTCAAACCTGCAGAGTTATAAATGACAGCTATCGTCCAAAAATAGACTGAAGTAAGGCTGCCAAGAGGACTTGAAAGCGGGGCAGAATTGCAGGAAACCGATTTCAGGAGGTAGACTGGAATTGCATTGAAAGCATAGGAAAAGAGGCAGAACGTCCACAATGATGCACTTGGCCAAAAAGGGCGTATGCGTTTTTTCCTGAATATATTCAGGAAAAAACTCATACGCACTTTTTGGCCAACCAAGCAAGCTTGCAAAGGAAATCTGCACTACAATGAAGTCTCACTTCCCCCCGGTCAAAAGGGCCATCTGAAAAAAGTGTAAAATCCAGAAAGGCAGGACAGGCCATGGAGAACTGGGAGCCTTGTTATGCTGATGGGCGGGATGTAAATATCCAAGAACCACTCGGGAGAAGTGTATGGTGTTTCCTGAAACATCTAAAAAACAAAGCAACAGAACCTAGGGCACTTCCACTTATGGTCCTATAGCTTAGGGAAATTAAAATCAAAAAGACACAGCCACCCCAAAGTTTGGAACGGCTCTGTTTACAAGAACCTCGTTTACAGTACAAGTTCAACATCGCAGAAAGTGAAAAATGGATAAAGAAGTTGTGGTATTTAGTTACAAAGCAATATCACTCAGCAATGAAATCTATGTCATCAGGCCCTTAGCAGCACAATGAGTGGATTCAGGTATGATGATTCTAACTGAAATAAGTCACACAGAAAAAGAAACATCATAAGATATCAGTAATACACGGAATGGAAACTTGGCTACACAGGAACTGAATTACAGAACAGAACAGGGTCTCAAATTTAGAAAAACAACTTATGCTTGCTTAAGGTTAAAGGTGAGTTGGGGTGCTGCATAAAACCAGAGATTGAAATGAGCACAGATAAAGTTCCTTAAGCCAAATATGGAATAGACAAAAGCTACTCCTTGCTCAACGAAATGGACTCAACACCGCATATTAAACGCCTAAGAATGTACCTGACTTGTAAGTATCTTAAAACCTATGGATTGCTATGTCTCCGAAAGAGAATCAAGCATGTGTACAGGGGCATAAACGCAGCAGTGATAGGATTGGAGAGGTTCGGTGAGCAAATGAAGACCCTTTGAAGTCATATTGCATGGTACCCATTCCACGGGTTTCAACTACCCAGGTTTAAGGTATTCTTCCTTCAGCTAAAACATGCATGTGGAACCTAGAGTATGATCAACCATGTTATCGGGAGACGTGTTCAAATATGTCTCAGTTTTCCTCCCCTGGTACTCGGGTGCAACATTCCAGACGCTTTACTAACACTCTCCCCACTTGGAGAGTCAGTCCCTTTAACCTCCTGTTTGGCCCAGTTTGCAATTTCTGCGGAAGATGAACAGGAATAGCGAGAACCAATGAGAGGCTAGCTGGAGGTGTCTGGACGGGCAAATTTAACTCTCATTTCCCACCAGGAAGAGGAATTAACCAAAGGCTCAGCATGCCGGGCCGGATCCAGATTAGGGCCTGAAGCCATCCTGCGGTGTTGCGGCCAGCTCACAAGAAAGCGAGTTGAAGAAAGGAGCTCAGGGGCACTGTAATTCACAAACCTGCAGAGTTATAAATGACAGCTATCGTCCAAAAATAGACTGAAGTAAGGCTGCCAAGAGGACTTGAAAGCGGGGCAGAATTGCAGGAAACCGATTTCAGGAGGCAGACTGGAATTGCATTGAAAGCATAGGAAAAGAGGCAGAACGTCCACAATGATGCACTTGGCCAAAAAGGGCGTATGCGTTTTTTCCTGAATATATTCAGGAAAAAACGCATACGCCCTTTTTGGCCAACCAAGCAAGCTTGCAAAGGAAATCTGCACTACAATGAAGTCTCACTTCCCCCCGGTCAAAAGGGCCATCTGAAAAAAGTGTAAAATCCAGAAAGGCAGGACAGGCCATGGAGAACTGGGAGCCTTGTTATGCTGATGGGCGGGATGTAAATTGCCAACAGACACTCGGGAGAAGTGTATGGTGTTTCCTGAAACATCTAAAAAACAAAGCAACAGAGCCTAGGGCACTGCCACTTATGGTCCTATAGCTTAGGGAAATTAAAATCAAAAAGACACAGCCACCCCAAAGTTTGGGACGCCTCTGTTTACAAGAACCTCGTTTACAGTACAAGTTCAACATCGCAGAAAGTGAAAAATGGATAAAGAAGTTGTGGTATTTACTTACAAAGCAATATCACTCAGCAATGAAATCTATGTCATCAGGCCCTTAGCATCACAATGAGTGGATTCAGGTATGATGATTCTAACTGAAATAAGTCACACAGAAAAAGAAACATCATAAGATATCAGTAATACACGGAATGTAAACTTGGCTACACAGGAACTGAATTACAGAACAGAACAGGGTCTCAAATTTAGAAAACCAACTTATGCTTGCTTAAGGGTAAAGGTGAGTTGGGGTGCTGCATAAAACCAGAGATTGAAATGAGCACAGATAAAGTTCCTTAAGTCAAATATGGAATAGACAAGAGCTACTCCTTGCTCAACGAAATGGACTCAACACCGCATATTAAACGCCTAAGAATGTACCTGACTAGTAAGTATCTTAAAACCTATGGATTGCTATGTCTCCGAAAGAGAATCAAGCATGTGTACAGGGGCATAAACGCAGCAGTGATAGGATTATAGAGGTTCGGTGAGCAAATGAAGACCCTTTGAAGTCATATTGCATGGTACCCATTCCACGGGTTTCAATTACCCAGGTTTTAGGTATTCTTCCTTCAGCTAAAACATGCATGTGGAACCCAGAGTATGATCAACCATGTGATCGGGAGACGTGTTCAAATATGTCTCAGTTTTCCTCCCCTGGTACTCGGGTGCAACATTCCAGACGCTTTACTAACACTCTCCCCACTTGGAGAGTCAGCGCCTTTAACCTCCTGTTTGGCCCAGTTTGCAATTTCTGCGGAAGATGAACAGGAATAGCGAGAACCAATGAGAGGGTAGCTGGAGGTGTCTGGACGGGCAAATTTAACTCTCATTTCCCACCAGGAAGAGGAAATAACCAAAGGCTCAGCGTGCCGTACCGGAACCAGATTAGGGCCTGAAGCCATCCTGCGGTGTTGCGGCCAGGTCACAAGAAAGCGAGTTGAAGAAAGGAGCTCAGGGGCACTGTAATTCTCAAACCTGCAGAGTTATAAATGACAGCTATCGTCCAAAAATAGACTGAAGTAAGGCTGCCAAGAGGACTTGAATGCGGGGCAGAATTGCAGGAAACCGATTTCAGGAGGTAGACTGGAATTGCATTGAAAGCATAGGAAAAGAGGCAGAACGTCCACAATGATGCACTTGGCCAAAAAGGGCGTATGCGTTTTTTCCTGAATATATTCAGGAAAAAACGCATACGCCCTTTTTGGCCAACCAAGCAAGCTTGCAAAGGAAATCTGCACTACAATGAAGTCTCACTTCCCCCCGGTCAAAAGGGCCATCTGAAAAAATTGTAAAATCCAGAAAGGCAGGACAGGCCATGGAGAACTGGGAGCCTTGTTATGCTGATGGGCGGGATGTAAATTGCCAACAACCACTCGGGAGAAGTGTATGGTGTTTCCTGAAACATCTAAAAAACAAAGCAACAGAACCTAGGGCACTTCCACTTATGGTCCTATAGCTTAGGGAAATTAAAATCAAAAAGACACAGCCACCCCAAAGTTTGGAACGGCTCTGTTTGCAAGAACCTCGTTTACAGTACAAGTTCAACATCGCAGAAAGTGAAAAATGGAAAGAAGTTGTGGTATTTACTTACAAAGCAATATCACTCAGCAATGAAATCTGTGTCATCAGGCCCTTAGCAGCACAATGAGTGGATTCAGGTATGATGATTCTAACTGAAGTAAGTCACACAGAAAAAGAAACATCATAAGATATCAGTAATACACGGAATGTAAACTTGGCTACACAGGAACTGAATTACAGAACAGAACAGGGTCTCAAATTTAGAAAACCAACTTATGCTTGCTTAAGGGGAAAGGTGAGTTGGGGTGCTGCATAAAACCAGAGATTGAAATGAGCACAGATAAAGTTCCTTAAGTCAAATATGGAATAGACAAGAGCTACTCCTTGCTCAACGAAATGGACTCAACACCGCATATTAAACGTCTAAGAATGTACCTGACTAGTAAGTATCTTAAAACCTATGGATTGCTATGTCTCCGAAAGAGAATCAAGCATGTGTACAGGGGCATAAACGCAGCAGTGATAGGATTGGAGAGGTTCGGTGAGCAAATGAAGACCCTTTGAAGTCATATTGCATGGTACCCATTACACGGGTCTCAACTCTCCAGGTTTAAGGTATTCTTCCTTCAGCTAAAACATGCATGTGGAACCCAAGTATGATCAACCATGTGAACGGGAGACGTGTTCAAATATGTCTCAGTTTTCCTCCCCTGGTACTCGGGTGCAACATTCCAGACGCTTTACTAACACTCTCCCCACTTGGAGAGTCAGCGCCTTTAACCTCCTGTTTGGCCCAGTTTGCAATTTCTGCGGAAGATGAACAGAAATAGCGAGAACCAATGAGAGACTAGCTGGAGGTGTCTGGACGGGCAAATTTAACTCTCATTTCCCACCAGGAAGAGGAAATAACCAAAGGCTCAGCGTGCCGTACCGGAACCAGATTAGGGCCTGAAGCCATCCTGCGGTGTTGCGGCCAGGTCACAAGAAAGCGAGTTGAAGAAAGGAGCTCAGGGGCACTGTAATTCTCAAACCTGCAGAGTTATAAATGACAGCTATCGTCCAAAAATAGACTGAAGTAAGGCTGCCAAGAGGACTTGAATGCGGGGCAGAATTGCAGGAAACCGATTTCAGGAGGTAGACTGGAATTGCATTGAAAGCATAGGAAAAGAGGCAGAACGTCCACAATGATGCACTTGGCCAAAAAGGGCGTATGCGTTTTTTCCTGAATATATTCAGGAAAAAACGCATACGCCCTTTTTGGCCAACCAAGCAAGCTTGCAAAGGAAATCTGCACTACAATGAAGTCTCACTTCCCCCCGGTCAAAAGGGCCATCTGAAAAAATTGTAAAATCCAGAAAGGCAGGACAGGCCATGGAGAACTGGGAGCCTTGTTATGCTGATGGGCGGGATGTAAATTGCCAACAACCACTCGGGAGAAGTATATGGTGTTTCCTGAAACATCTAAAAAACAAAGCAACAGAACCTAGGGCACTTCCACTTATGGTCCTATAGCTTAGGGAAATTAAAATCAAAAAGACACAGCCACCCCAAAGTTTGGAACGGCTCTGTTTGCAAGAACCTCGTTTACAGTACAAGTTCAACATCGCAGAAAGTGAAAAATGGAAAGAAGTTGTGGTATTTACTTACAAAGCAATATCACTCAGCAATGAAATCTGTGTCATCAGACCCTTAGCAGCACAATGAGTGGATTCAGGTATGATGATTCTAACTGAAGTAAGTCACACAGAAAAAGAAACATCATAAGATATCAGTAATACACGGAATGTAAACTTGGCTACACAGGAACTGAATTACAGAACAGAACAGGGTCTCAAATTTAGAAAACCAACTTATTCTTGCTTAAGGGTAAAGGTGAGTTGGGGTGCAGCATAAAACCAGAGACTGAAATGAGCACAGATAAAGTTCCTTAAGCCAAATATGGAATAGACAAGAGCTACTCCTTGGTCAAAGAAATGGACTCAACACCGCATATTAAACGCCTAAGAATGTACCTGACTAGTAAGTATCTTAAAACCTATGGATTGCTATGTCTCCGAAAGAGAATCAAGCATGTGTACAGGGGCATAAACGCAGCAGTGATAGGATTGGAGAGGTTCGGTGAGCAAATGAAGACCCTTTGAAGTCATATTGCATGGTACCCATTCCACGGGTTTCAACTACCCAGGTTTAAGGTATTCTTCCTTCAGCTAAAACATGCATGTGGAACCTAGAGTATGATCAACCATGTGATCGGGAGACGTGTTCAAATATGTCTCAGTTTTCCTCCCCTGGTACTCGGGTGCAACATTCCAGACGCTTTACTAACACTCTCCCCACTTGGAGAGTCAGTCCCTTTAACCTCCTGTTTGGCCCAGTTTGCAATTTCTGCGGAAGATGAACAGGAATAGCGAGAACCAATGAGAGGGTAGCTGGAGGTGTCTGGACGGGCAAATTTAACTCTCATTTCCCACCAGGAAGAGGAATTAACCAAAGGCTCAGCATGCCGTGCCGGAACCAGATTAGGGCCTGAAGCCATCCTGCGGTGTTGCGGCCAGGTCACAAGAAAGCGAGTTGAAGAAAGGAGCTCAGGGGCACTGTAATTCACAAACCTGCAGAGTTATAAATGACAGCTATCGTCCAAAAATAGACTGAAGTAAGGCTGCCAAGAGGACTTGAAAGCGGGGCAGAATTGCAGGAAACCGATTTCAGGAGGTAGACTGGAATTGCATTGAAAGCATAGGAAAAGAGGCAGAACGTCCACAATGATGCACTTGGCCAAAAAGGGCGTATGCGTTTTTTCCTGAATATATTCAGGAAAAAACGCATACGCCCTTTTTGGCCAACCAAGCAAGCTTGCAAAGGAAATCTGCACTACAATGAAGTCTCACTTCCCCCCGGTCAAAAGGGCCATCTGAAAAAAGTGTAAAATCCAGAAAGGCAGGACAGGCCATGGAGAACTGGGAGCCTTGTTATGCTGATGGGCGGGATGTAAATTGCCAACAGACACTCGGGAGAAGTGTATGGTGTTTCCAGAAACATCTAAAAAACAAAGCAACAGAGCCTAGGGCACTGCCACTTATGGTCTTATAGCTTAGGGAAATTAAAATCAAAAAGACACAGCCACCCCAAAGTTTGGGACGCCTCTGTTTACAAGAACCTTGTTTACAGTACAAGTTCAACATCGCAGAAAGTGAAAAATGGATAAAGAACTTGTGGTATTTACTTACAAAGCAATATCACTCAGCAATGAAATCTATGTCATCAGGCCCTTAGCATCACAATGAGTGGATTCAGGTATGATGATTCTAACTGAAATAAGTCACACAGAAAAAGAAACATCATAAGATATCAGTAATACACGGAATGTAAACTTGGCTACACAGGAACTGAATTACAGAACAGAACAGGGTCTCAAATTTAGAAAACCAACTTATGCTTGCTTAAGGGGAAAGGTGAGTTGGGGTGCTGCATAAAACCAGAGATTGAAATGAGCACAGATAAAGTTCCTTAAGTCAAATATGGAATAGACAAGAGCTACTCCTTGCTCAACGAAATGGACTCAACACCGCATATTAAACGCCTAAGAATGTACCTGACTAGTAAGTATCGTAAAACCTATGGATTGCTATGTCTCCAAAAGAGAATCAAGCATGTGTACAGGGGCATAAACGCAGCAGTGATAGGATTGGAGAGGTTCGGTGAGCAAATGAAGACCCTTTGAAGTCATATTGCATGGTACCCATTCCACGGGTCTCAACTCTCCAGGTTTAAGGTATTCTTCCTTCAGCTAAAACATGCATGTGGAACCCAAGTATGATCAACCATGTGAACGGGAGACGTGTTCAAATATGTCTCAGTTTTCCTCCCCTGGTACTCGGGTGCAACATTCCAGACGCTTTACTAACACTCTCCCCACTTGGAGAGTCAGCGCCTTTAACCTCCTGTTTGGCCCAGTTTGCAATTTCTGCGGAAGATGAACAGGAATAGCGAGAACCAATGAGAGGCTAGCTGGAGGTGTCTGGACGGGCAAATTTAACTCTCATTTCCCACCAGGAAGAGGAAATAACCAAAGGCTCAGCGTGCCGTACTGGAACCAGATTAGGGCCTGAAGCCATCCTGCGGTGTTGCGGCCAGATCAAAAGAAAGCGAGTTTAAGAAAGGAGCTCAGGGACACTGTAATTCACAAACCTGCAGAGTTATAAATGACAGCTATCGTCCAAAAATAGACTGAAGTAAGGCTGCCAAGAGGACTTGAAAGCGGGGCAGAATTGCAGGAAACCGATTTCAGGAGGTAGACTGGAATTGCATTGAAAGCATAGGAAAAGAGGCAGAACGTCCACAATGATGCACTTGGCCAAAAAGGGCATATGCGTTTTTTCCTGAATATATTCAGGAAAAAACGCATACGCCCTTTTTGGCCAACCAAGCAAGCTTGCAAAGGAAATCTGCACTACAATGAAGTCTCACTTCCCCCCGGTCAAAAGGGCCATCTGAAAAAAGTGTAAAATCCAGAAAGGCAGGACAGGCCATGGAGAACTGGGAGCCTTGTTATGCTGATGGGCGGGATGTAAATTGCCAACAGACACTCGGGAGAAGTGTATGGTGTTTCCTGAAACATCTAAAAAACAAAGCAACAGAGCCTAGGGCACTGCCACTTATGGTCTTATAGCTTAGGGAAATTAAAATCAAAAAGACACAGCCACCCCAAAGTTTGGGACGCCTCTGTTTACAAGAACCTCGTTTACAGTACAAGTTCAACATTGCAGAAAGTGAAAAATGGATAAAGAACTTGTGGTATTTACTTACAAAGCAATATCACTCAGCAATGAAATCTATGTCATCAGGCCCTTAGCATCACAATGAGTGGATTCAGGTATGATGATTCTAACTGAAATAAGTCACACAGAAAAAGAAACATCATAAGATATCAGTAATACACGGAATGTAAACTTGGCTACACAGGAACTGAATTACAGAACAGAACAGGGTCTCAAATTTAGAAAACCAACTTATGCTTGCTTAAGGGTAAAGGTGAGTTGGGGTGCTGCATAAAACCAGAGATTGAAATGAGCACAGATAAAGTTCCTTAAGTCAAATATGGAATAGACAAGAGCTACTCCTTGCTCAACGAAATGGACTCAACACCGCATATTAAACGCCTAAGAATGTACCTGACTAGTAAGTATCGTAAAACCTATGGATTGCTATGTCTCCAAAAGAGAATCAAGCATGTGTACAGGGGCATAAACGCAGCAGTGATAGGATTGGAGAGGTTCGGTGAGCAAATGAAGACCCTTTGAAGTCATATTGCATGGTACCCATTCCACGGGTCTCAACTCTCCAGGTTTAAGGTATTCTTCCTTCAGCTAAAACATGCATGTGGAACCCAAGTATGATCAACCATGTGAACGGGAGACGTGTTCAAATATGTCTCAGGTTTCCTCCCCTGGTACTCGGGTGCAACATTCCAGACGCTTTACTAACACTCTCCCCACTTGGAGAGTCAGCGCCTTTAACCTCCTGTTTGGCCCAGTTTGCAATTTCTGCGGAAGATGAACAGGAATAGCGAGAACCAATGAGAGGGTAGCTGGAGGTGTCTGGACGGGCAAATTTAACTCTCATTTCCCACCAGGAAGAGGAAATAACCAAAGGCTCAGCGTGCCGTGCCGGAACCAGATTAGGGCCTGAAGCCATCCTGCGGTGTTGCGGCCAGGTCACAAGAAAGCGAGTTGAAGAAAGGAGCTCAGGGGCACTGTAATTCACAAACCTGCAGAGTTATAAATGACAGCTATCGTCCAAAAATAGACTGAAGTAAGGCTGCCAAGAGGACTTGAAAGCGGGGCAGAATTGCAGGAAACCGATTTCAGGAGGTAGACTGGAATTGCATTGAAAGCATAGGAAAAGAGGCAGAACGTCCACAATGATGCACTTGGCCAAAAAGGGCGTATGCGTTTTTTCCTGAATATATTCAGGAAAAAACGCATACGCCCTTTTTGGCCAACCAAGCAAGCTTGCAAAGGAAATCTGCACTACAATGAAGTCTCACTTCCCCCCGGTCAAAAGGGCCATCTGAAAAAAGTGTAAAATCCAGAAAGGCAGGACAGGCCATGGAGAACTGGGAGCCTTGTTATGCTGATGGGCGGGATGTAAATTGCCAACAGACACTCGGGAGAAGTGTATGGTGTTTCCAGAAACATCTAAAAAACAAAGCAACAGAGCCTAGGGCACTGCCACTTATGGTCTTATAGCTTAGGGAAATTAAAATCAAAAAGACACAGCCACCCCAAAGTTTGGGACGCCTCTGTTTACAAGAACCTCGTTTACAGTACAAGTTCAACATCGCAGAAAGTGAAAAATGGATAAAGAACTTGTGGTATTTACTTACAAAGCAATATCACTCAGCAATGAAATCTATGTCATCAGGCCCTTAGCATCACAATGAGTGGATTCAGGTATGATGATTCTAACTGAAATAAGTCACACAGAAAAAGAAACATCATAAGATATCAGTAATACACGGAATGTAAACTTGGCTACACAGGAACTGAATTACAGAACAGAACAGGGTCTCAAATTTAGAAAACCAACTTATGCTTGCTTAAGGGGAAAGGTGAGTTGGGGTGCTGCATAAAACCAGAGATTGAAATGAGCACAGATAAAGTTCCTTAAGTCAAATATGGAATAGACAAGAGCTACTCCTTGCTCAACGAAATGGACTCAACACCGCATATTAAACGCCTAAGAATGTACCTGACTAGTAAGTATCGTAAAACCTATGGATTGCTATGTCTCCAAAAGAGAATCAAGCATGTGTACAGGGGCATAAACGCAGCAGTGATAGGATTGGAGAGGTTCGGTGAGCAAATGAAGACCCTTTGAAGTCATATTGCATGGTACCCATTCCACGGGTCTCAACTCTCCAGGTTTAAGGTATTCTTCCTTCAGCTAAAACATGCATGTGGAACCCAAGTATGATCAACCATGTGAACGGGAGACGTGTTCAAATATGTCTCAGTTTTCCTCCCCTGGTACTCGGGTGCAACATTCCAGACGCTTTACTAACACTCTCCCCACTTGGAGAGTCAGCGCCTTTAACCTCCTGTTTGGCCCAGTTTGCAATTTCTGCGGAAGATGAACAGGAATAGCGAGAACCAATGAGAGGCTAGCTGGAGGTGTCTGGACGGGCAAATTTAACTCTCATTTCCCACCAGGAAGAGGAAATAACCAAAGGCTCAGCGTGCCGTACTGGAACCAGATTAGGGCCTGAAGCCATCCTGCGGTGTTGCGGCCAGATCAAAAGAAAGCGAGTTTAAGAAAGGAGCTCAGGGACACTGTAATTCACAAACCTGCAGAGTTATAAATGACAGCTATCGTCCAAAAATAGACTGAAGTAAGGCTGCCAAGAGGACTTGAAAGCGGGGCAGAATTGCAGGAAACCGATTTCAGGAGGTAGACTGGAATTGCATTGAAAGCATAGGAAAAGAGGCAGAACGTCCACAATGATGCACTTGGCCAAAAAGGGCATATGCGTTTTTTCCTGAATATATTCAGGAAAAAACGCATACGCCCTTTTTGGCCAACCAAGCAAGCTTGCAAAGGAAATCTGCACTACAATGAAGTCTCACTTCCCCCCGGTCAAAAGGGCCATCTGAAAAAAGTGTAAAATCCAGAAAGGCAGGACAGGCCATGGAGAACTGGGAGCCTTGTTATGCTGATGGGCGGGATGTAAATTGCCAACAGACACTCGGGAGAAGTGTATGGTGTTTCCTGAAACATCTAAAAAACAAAGCAACAGAGCCTAGGGCACTGCCACTTATGGTCTTAGAGCTTAGGGAAATTAAAATCAAAAAGACACAGCCACCCCAAAGTTTGGGACGCCTCTGTTTACAAGAACCTCGTTTACAGTACAAGTTCAACATTGCAGAAAGTGAAAAATGGATAAAGAACTTGTGGTATTTACTTACAAAGCAATATCACTCAGCAATGAAATCTATGTCATCAGGCCCTTAGCATCACAATGAGTGGATTCAGGTATGATGATTCTAACTGAAATAAGTCACACAGAAAAAGAAACATCATAAGATATCAGTAATACACGGAATGTAAACTTGGCTACACAGGAACTGAATTACAGAACAGAACAGGGTCTCAAATTTAGAAAACCAACTTATGCTTGCTTAAGGGGAAAGGTGAGTTGGGGTGCTGCATAAAACCAGAGATTGAAATGAGCACAGATAAAGTTCCTTAAGTCAAATATGGAATAGACAAGAGCTACTCCTTGCTCAACGAAATGGACTCAACACCGCATATTAAACGCCTAAGAATGTACCTGACTAGTAAGTATCGTAAAACCTATGGATTGCTATGTCTCCAAAAGAGAATCAAGCATGTGTACAGGGGCATAAACGCAGCAGTGATAGGATTGGAGAGGTTCGGTGAGCAAATGAAGACCCTTTGAAGTCATATTGCATGGTACCCATTCCACGGGTCTCAACTCTCCAGGTTTAAGGTATTCTTCCTTCAGCTAAAACATGCATGTGGAACCCAAGTATGATCAACCATGTGAACGGGAGACGTGTTCAAATATGTCTCAGGTTTCCTCCCCTGGTACTCGGGTGCAACATTCCAGACGCTTTACTAACACTCTCCCCACTTGGAGAGTCAGCGCCTTTAACCTCCTGTTTGGCCCAGTTTGCAATTTCTGCGGAAGATGAACAGGAATAGCGA
The DNA here is from genome assembly GCF_951394435.1 of Stenella coeruleoalba. NCBI lineage: Eukaryota > Metazoa > Chordata > Mammalia > Artiodactyla > Delphinidae > Stenella > Stenella coeruleoalba. The sequence goes on along the minus strand of NC_137151.1, from coordinate 32,061,626 downwards.
GAACCAATGAGAGGGTAGCTGGAGGTGTCTGGACGGGCAAATTTAACTCTCATTTCCCAACAGGAAGAGGAAATAACCAAAGGCTCAGCGTGCCGTACCGGAACCAGATTAGGGCCTGAAGCCATCCTGCGGTGTTGCGGCCAGCTCAAAAGGAAGCGAGTTGAAGAAAGGAGTTCAGGGGCACTGTAATTCACAAACCTGCAGAGTTATAAATGACAGCTATCGTCCAAAAATAGACTGAAGTAAGGCTGCCAAGAGGACTTGAAAGCGGGGCAGAATTGCAGGAAACCGATTTCAGGAGGTAGACTGAAATTGCATTGAAAGCATAGGAAAAGAGGCAGAACGTCCACAATGATGCACTTGGCCAAAAAGGGCGTATGCGTTTTTTCCTGAATATATTCAGGAAAAAACGCATACGCCCTTTTTGGCCAACCAAGCAAGCTTGCAAAGGAAATCTGCACTACAATGAACTCTCACTTCCCCCCGGTCAAAAGGGCCATCTGAAAAAAGTGTAAAATCCAGAAAGGCAGGACAGGCCATGGAGAACTGGGAGCCTTGTTATGCTGATGGGCGGGATGTAAATTGCCAACAACCACTGGGGAGAAGTGTATGGTGTTTCCTGAAACATCTAAAAAACAAAGCAACAGAGCCTAGGGCACTGCCACTTATGGTCCTATAGCTTAGGGAAATTAAAATCAAAAAGACACAGCCACCCCAAAGTTTGGGACGCCTCTGTTTACAAGAACCTCGTTTACAGTACAAGTTCAACATCGCAGAAAGTGAAAAATGGATAAAGAAGTTGTGGTATTTACTTACAAAGCAATATCACTCAGCAATGAAATCTATGTCATCAGGCCCTTAGCATCACAATGAGTGGATTCAGGTATGATGATTCTAACTGAAATAAGTCACACAGAAAAAGAAACATCATAAGATATCAGTAATACACGGAATGTAAACTTGGCTACACAGGAACTGAATTACAGAACAGAACAGGGTCTCAAATTTAGAAAACCAACTTATGCTTGCTTAAGGGGAAAGGTGAGTTGGGGTGCTGCATAAAACCAGAGATTGAAATGAGCACAGATAAAGTTCCTTAAGTCAAATATGGAATAGACAAGAGCTACTCCTTGCTCAACAAAATGGACTCAACACCGCATATTAAACGTCTAAGAATGTACCTGACTAGTAAGTATCTTAAAACCTATGGATTGCTATGTCTCCGAAAGAGAATCAAGCATGTGTACAGGGGCATAAACGCAGCAGTGATAGGATTGGAGAGGTTCGGTGAGCAAATGAAGACCCTTTGAAGTCATATTGCATGGTACCCATTACACGGGTCTTAACTCTCCAGGTTTAAGGTATTCTTCCTTCAGCTAAAACATGCATGTGGAACCCAAGTATGATCAACCATGTGAACGGGAGACGTGTTCAAATATGTCTCAGTTTTCCTCCCCTGGTACTCGGGTGCAACATTCCAGACGCTTTACTAACACTCTCCCCACTTGGAGAGTCAGCGCCTTTAACCTCCTGTTTGGCCCAGTTTGCAATTTCTGCGGAAGATGAACAGAAATAGCGAGAACCAATGAGAGACTAGCTGTAGGTGTCTGGACGGGCAAATTTAACTCTCATTTCCCACCAGGAAGAGGAAATAACCAAAGGCTCAGCGTGCCGTACCGGAACAAGATTAGGGCCTGAAGCCATCCTGCGGTGTTGCGGCCAGCTCAAAAGAAAGCGAGTTGAAGAAAGGAGCTCAGGGGCACTGTAATTCACAAACCTGCAGAGTTATAAATGACAGCTATCGTCCAAAAATAGACTGAAGTAAGGCTGCCAAGAGGACTTGAAAGCGGGGCAGAATTGCAGGAAACCGATTTCAGGAGGTAGACTGGAATTGCATTGAAAGCATAGGAAAAGAGGCAGAACGTCCACAATGATGCACTTGGCCAAAAAGGGCGTATGCGTTTTTTCCTGAATATATTCAGGAAAAAACGCATACGCCCTTTTTGGCCAACCAAGCAAGCTTGCAAAGGAAATCTGCACTACAATGAAGTCTCACTTCCCCCCGGTCAAAAGGGCCATCTGAAAAAAGTGTAAAATCCAGAAAGGCAGGACAGGCCATGGAGAACTGGGAGCCTTGTTATGCTGATGGGTGGGATGTAAATTGCCAACAACCACTCGGGAGAAGTGTATGGTGTTTCCTGAAACATCTAAAAAACAAAGCAACAGAACCTAGGGCACTTCCACTTATGGTCCTATAGCTTAGGGAAATTAAAATCAAAAAGACACAGCCACCCCAAAGTTTGGAACGGCTCTGTTTACAAGAACCTCGTTTACAGTACAAGTTCAACATCGCAGAAAGTGAAAAATGGATAAAGAAGTTGTGGTATTTACATACAAAGCAATATCACTCAGCAATGAAATCTGTGTCATCAGGCCCTTAGCAGCACAATGAGTGGATTCAGGTATGATGATTCTAACTGAAGTAAGTCACACAGAAAAAGAAACATCATAAGATATCAGTAATACACGGAATGTAAACTTGGCTACACAGGAACTGAATTACAGAACAGAACAGGGTCTCAAATTTAGAAAACCAACTTATGCTTGCTTAAGGGGAAAGGTGAGTTGGGTTGCTGCATAAAACCAGAGATTGAAATGAGCACAGATAAAGTTCCTTAAGCCAAATATGGAATAGACAAGAGCCACTCCTTGCTCAACGAAATGGACACAACACCGCATATTAAACGCCTAAGAATGTACCTGACTAGTAAGTATCTTAAAACCTATGGATTGCTATGTCTCCGAAAGAGAATCAAGCATGTGTACAGGGGCATAAACGCAGCAGTGATAGGATTGGAGAGGTTCGGTGAGCAAATGAAGACCCTTTGAAGTCATATTGCATGGTACCCATTCCACGGGTTTCAATTACCCAGGTTTTAGGTATTCTTCCTTCAGCTAAAACATGCATGTGGAACCCAGAGTATGATCAACCATGTGATCGGGAGACGTGTTCAAATATGTCTCAGTTTTCCTCCCCTGGTACTCGGGTGCAACATTCCAGACGCTTTACTAACACTCTCCCCACTTGGAGAGTCAGCGCCTTTAACCTCCTGTTTGGCCCAGTTTGCAATTTCTGCGGAAGATGAACAGGAATAGCGAGAACCAATGAGAGGTTAGCTGGAGGTGTCTGGACGGGCAAATTTAACTCTCATTTCCCAACAGGAAGAGGAAATAACCAAAGGCTCAGCGTGCCGTACCGGAACCAGATTAGGGCCTGAAGCCATCCTGCGGTGTTGCGGCCAGCTCAAAAGAAAGCGAGTTGAAGAAAGGAGCTCAGGGGCACTGTAATTCACAAACCTGCAGAGTTATAAATGACAGCTATCGTCCAAAAATAGACTGAAGTAAGGCTGCCAAGAGGACTTGAAAGTGGGGCAGAATTGCAGGAAACCGATTTCAGGAGGTAGACTGGAATTGCATTGAAAGCATAGGAAAAGAGGCAGAACGTCCACAATGATGCACTTGGCCAAAAAGGGCGTATGCGTTTTTTCCTGAATATATTCAGGAAAAAACGCATACGCCCTTTTTGGCCAACCAAGCAAGCTTGCAAAGGAAATCTGCACTACAATGAAGTCTCACTTCCCCCCGGTCAAAAGGGCCATCTGAAAAAAGTGTAAAATCCAGAAAGGCAGGACAGGCCATGGAGAACTGGGAGCCTTGTTATGCTGATGGGCGGGATGTAAATTGCCAACAACCACTCGGGAGAAGTGTATGGTGTTTCCTGAAACATCTAAAAAACAAAGCAACAGAGCCTAGGGCACTTCCACTTATGGTCCTATAGCTTAGGGAAATTAAAATCAAAAAGACACAGCCACCCCAAAGTTTGGAACGGCTCTGTTTACAAGAACCTCGTTTACAGTACAAGTTCAACATCGCAGAAAGTGAAAAATGGATAAAGAAGTTGTGGTATTTACTTACAAAGCAATATCACTCAGCAATGAAATCTATGTCATCAGGCCCTTAGCATCACAATGAGTGGATTCAGGTATGATGATTCTAACTGAAATAAGTCACACAGAAAAAGAAACATCATAAGATATCAGTAATACACGGAATGTAAACTTGGCTACACAGGAACTGAATTACAGAACAGAACAGGGTCTCAAATTTAGAAAACCAACTTATGCTTGCTTAAGGGGAAAGGTGAGTTGGGGTGCTGTATAAAACCAGAGATTGAAATGAGCACAGATAAAGTTCCTTAAGTCAAATATGGAATAGACAAGAGCTACTCCTTGCTCAACAAAATGGACTCAACACCGCATATTAAACGTCTAAGAATGTACCTGACTAGTAAGTATCTTAAAACCTATGGATTGCTATGTCTCCGAAAGAGAATCAAGCATGTGTACAGGGGCATAAACGCAGCAGTGATAGGATTGGAGAGGTTCGGTGAGCAAATGAAGACCCTTTGAAGTCATATTGCATGGTACCCATTACACGGGTCTCAACTCTCCAGGTTTAAGGTATTCTTCCTTCAGCTAAAACATGCATGTGGAACCCAAGTATGATCAACCATGTGAACGGGAGACGTGTTCAAATATGTCTCAGTTTTCCTCCCCTGGTACTCGGGTGCAACATTCCAGACGCTTTACTAACACTCTCCCCACTTGGAGAGTCAGCGCCTTTAACCTCCTGTTTGGCCCAGTTTGCAATTTCTGCGGAAGATGAACAGAAATAGCGAGAACCAATGAGAGACTAGCTGGAGGTGTCTGGACGGGCAAATTTAACTCTCATTTCCCACCAGGAAGAGGAAATAACCAAAGGCTCAGCGTGCCGTACCGGAACCAGATTAGGGCCTGAAGCCATCCTGCGGTGTTGCGGCCAGGTCACAAGAAAGCGAGTTGAAGAAAGGAGCTCAGGGGCACTGTAATTCTCAAACCTGCAGAGTTATAAATGACAGCTATCGTCCAAAAATAGACTGAAGTAAGGCTGCCAAGAGGACTTGAATGCGGGGCAGAATTGCAGGAAACCGATTTCAGGAGGTAGACTGGAATTGCATTGAAAGCATAGGAAAAGAGGCAGAACGTCCACAATGATGCACTTGGCCAAAAAGGGCGTATGCGTTTTTTCCTGAATATATTCAGGAAAAAACACATACGCCCTTTTTGGCCAACCAAGCAAGCTTGCAAAGGAAATCTGCACTACAATGAAGTCTCACTTCCCCCCGGTCAAAAGGGCCATCTGAAAAAATTGTAAAATCCAGAAAGGCAGGACAGGCCATGGAGAACTGGGAGCCTTGTTATGCTGATGGGCGGGATGTAAATTGCCAACAACCACTCGGGAGAAGTGTATGGTGTTTCCTGAAACATCTAAAAAACAAAGCAACAGAACCTAGGGCACTTCCACTTATGGTCCTATAGCTTAGGGAAATTAAAATCAAAAAGACACAGCCACCCCAAAGTTTGGAACGGCTCTGTTTGCAAGAACCTCGTTTACAGTACAAGTTCAACATCGCAGAAAGTGACAAATGGAAAGAAGTTGTGGTATTTACTTACAAAGCAATATCACTCAGCAATGAAATCTGTGTCATCAGGCCCTTAGCAGCACAATGAGTGGATTCAGGTATGATGATTCTAACCGAAGTAAGTCACACAGAAAAAGAAACATCATAAGATATCAGTAATACACGGAATGTAAACTTGGCTACACAGGAACTGAATTACAGAACAGAACAGGGTCTCAAATTTAGAAAACCAACTTATGCTTGCTTAAGGGGAAAGGTGAGTTGGGGTGCTGCATAAAACCAGAGATTGAAATGAGCACAGATAAAGTTCCTTAAGTCAAATATGGAATAGACAAGAGCTACTCCTTGCTCAACGAAATGGACTCAACACCGCATATTAAACGTCTAAGAATGTACCTGACTAGTAAGTATCTTAAAACCTATGGATTGCTATGTCTCCGAAAGAGAATCAAGCATGTGTACAGGGGCATAAACGCAGCAGTGATAGGATTGGAGAGGTTCGGTGAGCAAATGAAGACCCTTTGAAGTCATATTGCATGGTACCCATTCCACGGGTCTCAACTCTCCAGGTTTAAGGTATTCTTCCTTCAGCTAAAACATGCATGTGGAACCCAAGTATGATCAACCATGTGAACGGGAGACGTGTTCAAATATGTCTCAGTTTTCCTCCCCTGGTACTCGGGTGCAACATTCCAGACGCTTTACTAACACTCTCCCCACTTGGAGAGTCAGCGCCTTTAACCTCCTGTTTGGCCCAGTTTGCAATTTCTGCGGAAGATGAACAGAAATAGCGAGAACCAATGAGAGACTAGCTGGAGGTGTCTGGACGGGCAAATTTAACTCTCATTTCCCACCAGGAAGAGGAAATAACCAAAGGCGCAGCGTGCCGGACCGGAACCAGATTAGGGCCTGAAGCCATCCTGCGGTGTTGCGGCCAGGTCACAATAAAGCGAGTTTAAGAAAGGAGCTCAGGGGCACTGTAATTCTCAAACCTGCAGAGTTATAAATGACAGCTATCGTCCAAAAATAGACTGAAGTAAGGCTGCCAAGAGGACTTGAATGCGGGGCAGAATTGCAGGAAACCGATTTCAGGAGGTAGACTGGAATTGCATTGAAAGCATAGGAAAAGAGGCAGAACGTCCACAATGATGCACTTGGCCAAAAAGGGCGTATGCGTTTTTTCCTGAATATATTCAGGAAAAAACGCATACGCCCTTTTTGGCCAACCAAGCAAGCTTGCAAAGGAAATCTGCACTACAATGAAGTCTCACTTCCCCCCGGTCAAAAGGGCCATCTGAAAAAATTGTAAAATCCAGAAAGGCAGGACAGGCCATGGAGAACTGGGAGCCTTGTTATGCTGATGGGCGGGATGTAAATTGCCAACAACCACTCGGGAGAAGTGTATGGTGTTTCCTGAAACATCTAAAAAACAAAGCAACAGAACCTAGGGCACTTCCACTTATGGTCCTATAGCTTAGGGAAATTAAAATCAAAAAGACACAGCCACCCCAAAGATTGGAACGGCTCTGTTTGCAAGAACCTCGTTTACAGTACAAGTTCAACATCGCAGAAAGTGAAAAATGGAAAGAAGTTGTGGTATTTACTTACAAAGCAATATCACTCAGCAATGAAATCTATGTCATCAGGCCCTTAGCATCATAATGAGTGGATTCAGGTATGATGATTCTAACTGAAATAAGTCACACAGAAAAAGAAACATCATAAGATATCAGTAATACACGGAATGTAAACTTGGCTACACAGGAACTGAATTACAGAACAGAACAGGGTCTCAAATTTAGAAAACCAACTTATGCTTGCTTAAGGGGAAAGGTGAGTTGGGGTGCTGCATAAAACCAGAGATTGAAATGAGCACAGATAAAGTTCCTTAAGTCAAATATGGAATAGACAAGAGCTACTCCTTGCTCAACGAAATGGACTCAACACCGCATATTAAACGCCTAAGAATGTACCTGACTAGTAAGTATCGTAAAACCTATGGATTGCTATGTCTCCAAAAGAGAATCAAGCATGTGTACAGGGGCATAAACGCAGCAGTGATAGGATTGGAGAGGTTCGGTGAGCAAATGAAGACCCTTTGAAGTCATATTGCATGGTACCCATTCCACGGGTCTCAACTCTCCAGGTTTAAGGTATTCTTCCTTCAGCTAAAACATGCATGTGGAACCCAAGTATGATCAACCATGTGAACGGGAGACGTGTTCAAATATGTCTCAGTTTTCCTCCCCTGGTACTCGGGTGCAACATTCCAGACGCTTTACTAACACTCTCCCCACTTGGAGAGTCAGCGCCTTTAACCTCCTGTTTGGCCCAGTTTGCAATTTCTGCGGAAGATGAACAGAAATAGCGAGAACCAATGAGAGACTAGCTGTAGGTGTCTGGACGGGCAAATTTAACTCTCATTTCCCACCAGGAAGAGGAAATAACCAAAGGCTCAGCGTGCCGTACCGGAACCAGATTAGGGCCTGAAGCCATCCTGCGGTGTTGCGGCCAGGTCACAAGAAAGCGAGTTGAAGAAAGGAGCTCAGGGGCACTGTAATTCACAAACCTGCAGAGTTATAAATGACAGCTATCGTCCAAAAATAGACTGAAGTAAGGCTGCCAAGAGGACTTGAAAGCGGGGCAGAATTGCAGGAAACCGATTTCAGGAGGTAGACTGGAATTGCATTGAAAGCATAGGAAAAGAGGCAGAACGTCCACAATGATGCACTTGGCCAAAAAGGGCGTATGCGTTTTTTCCTGAATATATTCAGGAAAAAACGCATACGCCCTTTTTGGCCAACCAAGCAAGCTTGCAAAGGAAATCTGCACTACAATGAAGTCTCACTTTCCCCCGGTCAAAAGGGCCATCTGAAAAAAGTGTAAAATCCAGAAAGGCAGGACAGGCCATGGAGAACTGGGAGCCTTGTTATGCTGATGGGCGGGATGTAAATTGCCAACAACCACTCGGGAGAAGTGTATGGTGTTTCCTGAAACATCTAAAAAACAAAGCAACAGAACCTAGGGCACTTCCACTTATGGTCCTATAGCTTAGGGAAATTAAAATCAAAAAGACACAGCCACCCCAAAGTTTGGAACGGCTCTGTTTACAAGAACCTCGTTTACAGTACAAGTTCAACATCGCAGAAAGTGAAAAATGGATAAAGAAGTTGTGGTATTTACATACAAAGCAATATCACTCAGCAATGAAATCTGTGTCATCAGGCCCTTAGCAGCACAATGAGTGGATTCAGGTATGATGATTCTAACTGAAGTAAGTCACACAGAAAAAGAAACATCATAAGATATCAGTAATACACGGAATGTAAACTTGGCTACACAGGAACTGAATTACAGAACAGAACAGGGTCTCACATTTAGAAAACCAACTTATTCTTGCTTAAGGGTAAAGGTGAGTTGGGGTGCAGCATAAAACCAGAGACTGAAATGAGCACAGATAAAGTTCCTTAAGCCAAATATGGAATAGACAAGAGCTACTCCTTGCTCAACGAAATGGACTCAACACCGCATATTAAACGCCTAAGAATGTACCTGACTTGTAAGTATCTTAAAACCTATGGATTGCTATGTCTCCGAAAGAGAATCAAGCATGTGTACAGGGGCATAAACGCAGCAGTGTTAGGATTGGAGAGGTTCGGTGAGCAAATGAAGACCCTTTGAAGTCATATTGCATGGTACCCATTCCACGGGTTTCAACTACCCAGGTTTAAGGTATTCTTCCTTCAGCTAAAACATGCATGTGGAACCTAGAGTATGATCAACCATGTGATCGGGAGACGTGTTCAAATATGTCTTAGTTTTCCTCCCCTGGTACTCGGGTGCAACATTCCAGATGCTTTACTAACACTCTCCCCACTTGGAGAGTCAGTCCCTTTAACCTCCTGTTTGGCCCAGTTTGCAATTTCTGCGGAAGATGAACAGGAATAGCGAGAACCAATGAGAGGCTAGCTGGAGGTGTCTGGACGGGCAAATTTAACTCTCATTTCCCACCAGGAAGAGGAAATAACCAAAGGCTCAGCGTGCCGTGCCGGAACCAGATTAGGGCCTGAAGCCATCCTGCGGTGTTGCGGCCAGGTCACAAGAAAGCGAGTTGAAGAAAGGAGCTCAGGGGCACTGTAATTCACAAACCTGCAGAGTTATAAATGACAGCTATCATCCAAAAATAGACTGAAGTAAGGCTGCCAAGAGGACTTGAAAGCGGGGCAGAATTGCAGGAAACCGATTTCAGGAGGTAGACTGGAATTGCATTGAAAGCATAGGAAAAGAGGCAGAACGTCCACAATGATGCACTTGGCCAAAAAGGGCGTATGCGTTTTTTCCTGAATATATTCAGGAAAAAACGCATACGCCCTTTTTGGCCAACCAAGCAAGCTTGCAAAGGAAATCTGCACTACAATGAAGTCTCACTTCCCCCCGGTCAAAAGGGCCATCTGAAAAAAGTGTAAAATCCAGAAAGGCAGGACAGGCCATGGAGAACTGGGAGCCTTGTTATGCTGATGGGCGGGATGTAAATTGCCAACAGACACTCGGGAGAAGTGTATGGTGTTTCCTGAAACATCTAAAAAACAAAGCAACAGAGCCTAGGGCACTGCCACTTATGGTCTTATAGCTTAGGGAAATTAAAATCAAAAAGACACAGCCACCCCAAAGTTTGGGACGCCTCTGTTTACAAGAACCTCGTTTACAGTACAAGTTCAACATCGCAGAAAGTGAAAAATGGATAAAGAAGTTGTGGTATTTACTTACAAAGCAATATCACTCAGCAATGAAATCTATGTCATCAGGCCCTTAGCATCACAATGAGTGGATTCAGGTATGATGATTCTAACTGAAATAAGTCACACAGAAAAAGAAACATCATAAGATATCAGTAATACACGGAATGTAAACTTGGCTACACAGGAACTGAATTACAGAACAGAACAGGGTCTCAAATTTAGAAAACCAACTTATGCTTGCTTAAGGGTAAAGGTGAGTTGGGGTGCTGCCTAAAACCAGAGATTGAAATGAGCACAGATAAAGTTCCTTAAGTCAAATATGGAATAGACAAGAGCTACTCCTTGCTCAACGAAATGGACTCAACACCGCATATTAAACGCCTAAGAATGTACCTGACTAGTAAGTATCGTAAAACCTATGGATTGCTATGTCTCCAAAAGAGAATCAAGCATGTGTACAGGGGCATAAACGCAGCAGTGATAGGATTGGAGAGGTTCGGTGAGCAAATGAAGACCCTTTGAAGTCATATTGCATGGTACCCATTCCACGGGTCTCAACTCTCCAGGTTTAAGGTATTCTTCCTTCAGCTAAAACATGCATGTGGAACCCAAGTATGATCAACCATGTGAACGGGAGACGTGTTCAAATATGTCTCAGTTTTCCTCCCCTGGTACTCGGGTGCAACATTCCAGACGCTTTACTAACACTCTCCCCACTTGGAGAGTCAGCGCCTTTAACCTCCTGTTTGGCCCAGTTTGCAATTTCTGCGGAAGATGAACAGGAATAGCGAGAACCAATGAGAGGCTAGCTGGAGGTGTCTGGACGGGCAAATTTAACTCTCATTTCCCACCAGGAAGAGGAAATAACCAAAGGCTCAGCGTGCCGTACCGGAACCAGATTAGGGCCTGAAGCCATCCTGCGGTGTTGCGGCCAGCTCAAAAGAAAGCGAGTTGAAGAAAGGAGCTCAGGGGCACTGTAATTCACAAACCTGCAGAGTTATAAATGACAGCTATCGTCCAAAAATAGACTGAAGTAAGGCTGCCAAGAGGACTTGAAAGCGGGGCAGAATTGCAGGAAACCGATTTCAGGAGGTAGACTGGAATTGCATTGAAAGCATAGGAAAAGAGGCAGAACGTCCACAATGATGCACTTGGCCAAAAAGGGCGTATGCGTTTTTTCCTGAATATATTCAGGAAAAAACGCATACGCCCTTTTTGGCCAACCAAGCAAGCTTGCAAAGGAAATCTGCACTACAATGAAGTCTCACTTCCCCCCGGTCAAAAGGGCCATCTGAAAAAAGTGTAAAATCCAGAAAGGCAGGACAGGCCATGGAGAACTGGGAGCCTTGTTATGCTGATGGGCGGGATGTAAATTGCCAACAACCACTGGGGAGAAGTGTATGGTGTTTCCTGAAACATCTAAAAAACAAAGCAACAGAGCCTAGGGCACTGCCACTTATGGTCCTATAGCTTAGGGAAATTAAAATCAAAAAGACACAGCCACCCCAAAGTTTGGGACGCCTCTGTTTACAAGAACCTCGTTTACAGTACAAGTTCAACATCGCAGAAAGTGAAAAATGGATAAAGAAGTTGTGGTATTTACTTACAAAGCAATATCACTCAGCAATGAAATCTGTGTCATCAGGCCCTTAGCATCACAATGAGTGGATTCAGGTATGATGATTCTAACTGAAATAAGTCACACAGAAAAAGAAACATCATAAGATATCAGTAATACACGGAATGTAAACTTGGCTACACAGGAACTGAATTACAGAACAGAACAGGTTCTCAAATTTAGAAAACCAACTTATGCTTGCTTAAGGGTAAAGGTGAGTTGGGGTGCTGCATAAAACCAGAGATTGAAATGAGCACAGATAAAGTTCCTTAAGTCAAATATGGAATAGACAAGAGCTACTCCTTGCTCAACGAAATGGACTCAACACCGCATATTAAACGTCTAAGAATGTACCTGACTAGTAAGTATCTTAAAACCTATGGATTGCTATGTCTCCGAAAGAGAATCAAGCATGTGTACAGGGGCATAAACGCAGCAGTGATAGGATTGGAGAGGTTCGGTGAGCAAATGAAGACCCTTTGAAGTCATATTGCATGGTACCCATTACACGGGTCTTAACTCTCCAGGTTTAAGGTATTCTTCCTTCAGCTAAAACATGCATGTGGAACCCAAGTATGATCAACCATGTGAACGGGAGACGTGTTCAAATATGTCTCAGTTTTCCTCCCCTGGTACTCGGGTGCAACATTCCAGACGCTTTACTAACACTCTCCCCACTTGGAGAGTCAGCGCCTTTAACCTCCTGTTTGGCCCAGTTTGCAATTTCTGCGGAAGATGAACAGGAATAGCGAGAACCAATGAGAGGCTAGCTGGAGGTGTCTGGACGGGCAAATTTAACTCTCATTTCCCACCAGGAAGAGGAAATAACCAAAGGCTCAGCGTGCCGTGCCGGAACCAGATTAGGGCCTGAAGCCATCCTGCGGTGTTGCGGCCAGGTCACAAGAAAGCGAGTTGAAGAAAGGAGCTCAGGGGCACTGTAATTCACAAACCTGCAGAGTTATAAATGACAGCTATCATCCAAAAATAGACTGAAGTAAGGCTGCCAAGAGGACTTGAAAGCGGGGCAGAATTGCAGGAAACCGATTTCAGGAGGTAGACTGGAATTGCATTGAAAGCATAGGAAAAGAGGCAGAACGTCCACAATGATGCACTTGGCCAAAAAGGGCGTATGCGTTTTTTCCTGAATATATTCAGGAAAAAACGCATACGCCCTTTTTGGCCAACCAAGCAAGCTTGCAAAGGAAATCTGCACTACAATGAAGTCTCACTTCCCCCGGTCAAAAGGGCCATCTGAAAAAAGTGTAAAATCCAGAAAGGCAGGACAGGCCATGGAGAACTGGGAGCCTTGTTATGCTGATGGGCGGGATGTAAATTGCCAACAGACACTCGGGAGAAGTGTATGGTGTTTCCTGAAACATCTAAAAAACAAAGCAACAGAGCCTAGGGCACTGCCACTTATGGTCTTATAGCTTAGGGAAATTAAAATCAAAAAGACACAGCCACCCCAAAGTTTGGGACGCCTCTGTTTACAAGAACCTCGTTTACAGTACAAGTTCAACATCGCAGAAAGTGAAAAATGGATAAAGAAGTTGTGGTATTTACTTACAAAGCAATATCACTCAGCAATGAAATCTATGTCATCAGGACCTTAGCATCACAATGAGTGGATTCAGGTATGATGATTCTAACTGAAATAAGTCACACAGAAAAAGAAACATCATAAGATATCAGTAATACACGGAATGTAAACTTGGCTACACAGGAACTGAATTACAGAACAGAACAGGGTCTCAAATTTAGAAAACCAACTTATGCTTGCTTAAGGGTAAAGGTGAGTTGGGGTGCTGCATAAAACCAGAGATTGAAATGAGCACAGATAAAGTTCCTTAAGTCAAATATGGAATAGACAAGAGCTACTCCTTGCTCAACGAAATGGACTCAACACCGCATATTAAACGCCTAAGAATGTACCTGACTAGTAAGTATCTTAAAACCTATGGATTGCTATGTCTCCGAAAGAGAATCAAGCATGTGTACAGGGGCATAAACGCAGCAGTGATAGGATTGGAGAGGTTTGGTGAGCAAATGAAGACCCTTTGAAGTCATATTGCATGGTACCCATTCCACGGGTCTCAACTCTCCAGGTTTAAGGTATTCTTCCTTCAGCTAAAACATGCATGTGGAACCCAAGTATGATCAACCATGTGAACGGGAGACGTGTTCAAATATGTCTCAGTTTTCCTCCCCTGGTACTCGGGTGCAACATTCCAGACGCTTTACTAACACTCTCCTCACTTGGAGAGTCAGCGCCTTTAACCTACTGTTTGGCCCAGTTTGCAATTTCTGCGGAAGATGAACAGGAATAAAAAATGCATACGCCCTTTTTGGCCAACCAAGCAAGCTTGCAAAGGAAATCTGCCCTACAATGAAGTCTCACTTCCCCCGGTCTAAAGGGCCATCTGAAAAAAGTGTAAAATCCAGAAAGGCAGGACAGGCCACGGAGAACTGGGAGCCTTGTTATGCTGATGGGCGGGATGTAAATTGCCAACAGACACTCGGGAGAAGTGTATGGTGTTTCCTGAAACATCTAAAAAACAAAGCAACAGAACCTAGGGCACTTCCACTTATGGTCCTATAGCTTAGGGAAATTAAAATCAAAAAGACACAGCCACCCCAAAGTTTGGGACGGCTCTGTTTACAAGATCCTCGTTTACAGTACAAGTTCAACATCGCAGAAAGTGAAAAATGGATAAAGAAGTTGTGGTATTTACTTACAAAGCAATATCACTCAGCAATGAAATCTGTGTCATCAGGCCCTTAGCAGCACAATGAGTGGATTCAGGTATGATGATTCTAACTGAAGTAAGTCACACAGAAAAAGAAACATCATAAGATATCAGTAATACACGGAATGTAAACTTGGCTACACAGGAACTGAATTACAGAACAGAACAGGGTCTCAAATTTAGAAAAGCAACTTATGCTTGCTTAAGGGTAAAGGTGAGTTGGGGTGCTGCATAAAACCAGAGATTGAAATGAGCACAGATAAAGTTCCTTAAGTCAAATATGGAATAGACAAGAGCTACTCCTTGCTCAACGAAATGGACTCAACACCGCATATTAAACGCCTAAGAATGTGCCTGACTAGTAAGTATCTTAAAACCTATGGATTGCTTTGTCTCCGAAAGAGAATCAAGCATGTGTACAGGGGCATAAACGCAGCAGTGATAGGATTGGAGAGGTTCGGTGAGCAAATGAAGACCCTTTGAAGTCATATTGCATGGTACCCATTCCACGGGTCTCAACTCTCCAAGTTTAAGGTATTCTTCCTTCAGCGAAAACATGCATGTGGAACCCAAGTATGATCAACCATGTGAACGGGAGACGTGTTCAAATATGTCTCAGTTTTCCTCCCCTGGTACTCGGGTGCAACATTCCAGACGCTTTACTAACACTCTCCCCACTTGGAGAGTCAGCGCCTTTAACCTCCTGTTTGGCCCAGTATGCAATTTCTGCGGAAGATGAACAGGAATAGCGAGAACCAATGAGAGACTAGCTGCAGGTGTCTGGACGGGCAAATTTAACTCTCATTTCCCACCAGGAAGAGGAAATAACCAAAGGCTCAGCGTGCCGTGCCGGAACCAGATTAGGGCCTGAAGCCATCCTGCGGTGTTGCGGCCAGGTCACAAGAAAGCGAGTTGAAGAAAGGAGCTCAGGGGCACTGTAATTCTCAAACCTGCAGAGTTATAAATGACAGCTATCATCCAAAAATAGACTGAAGTAAGGCTGCCAAGAGGACTTGAAAGCGGGGCAGAATTGCAGGAAACCGATTTCAGGAGGTAGACTGGAATTGCATTGAAAGCATAGGAAAAGAGGCAGAATGTCCACAATGATGCACATGGCCAAAAAGGGCGTATGCGTTTTTTCCTGAATATATTCAGGAAAAAACGCATACGCCCTTTTTGGCCAACCAAGCAAACTTGCAAAGGAAATCTGCACTACAATGAAGTCTCACTTCCCCCTGGTCAAAAGGGCCATCTGAAAAAAGTGTAAAATCCAGAAAGGCAGGACAGGCCATGGAGAACTGGGAGCCTTGTTATGCTGATGGGCGGGATGTAAATTGCCAACAACCACTCGGGAGAAGTGTATGGTGTTTCCTGAAACATCTAAAAAACAAAGCAACAGAACCTAGGGCACTTCCACTTATGGTCCTATAGCTTAGGGAAATTAAAATCAAAAAGACACAGCCACCCCAAAGTTTGGAACGGCTCTGTTTACAAGAACCTCGTTTACAGTACAAGTTCAACATCGCAGAAAGTGAAAAATGGATAAAGAAGTTGTGGTATTTACTTACAAAGCAATATCACTCAGCAATGAAATCTGTGTCATCAGGCCCTTAGCAGCACAATGAGTGGATTCAGGTATGATGATTCTAACTGAAATAAGTCACACAGAAAAAGAAACATCATAAGATATCAGTAATACACGGAATGTAAACTTGGCTACACAGGAACTGAATTACAGAACACAACAGGGTCTCAAATTTAGAAAACCAACTTATTCTTGCTTAAGGGTAAAGGTGAGTTAGGGTGCAGCATAAAACCAGAGACTGAAATGAGCACAGATAAAGTTCCTTAAGCCAAATATGGAATAGACAAGAGCTACTCCTTGCTCAACGAAATGGACTCAACACCGCATATTAAACGCCTAAGAATGTACCTGACTAGTAAGTATCTTAAAACCTATGGATTGCTATGTCTCCGAAAGAGAATCAAGCATGTGTACAGAGGCATAAATGCAGCAGTGATAGGATTGGAGAGGTTCGGTGAGCAAATGAAGACCCTTTGAAGTCATATTGCATGGTACCCATTCCACGGGTTTCAACTACCCAGGTTTAAGGTATTCTTCCTTCAGCTAAAACATGCATGTGGAACCTAGAGTATGATCAACCATGTGATCGGGAGACGTGTTCAAATATGTCTCAGTTTTCCTCCCCTGGTACTCGGGTGCAACATTCCAGACGCTTTACTAACACTCTCCCCACTTGGAGAGTCAGTCCCTTTAACCTCCTGTTTGGCCCAGTTTGCAATTTCTGCGGAAGATGAACAGGAATAGCGAGAACCAATGAGAGGCTAGCTGGAGGTGTCTGGACGGGCAAATTTAACTCTCATTTCCCACCAGGAAGAGGAATTAACCAAAGGCTCAGCATGCCGGGCCGGAACCAGATTAGGGCCTGAAGCCATCCTGCGGTGTTGCGGCCAGGTCACAAGAAAGCGAGTTGAAGAAAGGAGCTCAGGGGCACTGTAATTCACAAACCTGCAGAGTTATAAATGACAGCTATCGTCCAAAAATAGACTGAAGTAAGGCTGCCAAGAGGACTTGAAAGCGGGGCAGAAGTGCAGGAAACCGATTTCAGGAGGTAGACTGGAATTGCATTGAAAGCATAGGAAAAGAGGCAGAACGTCCACAATGATGCACTTGGCCAAAAAGGGCGTATGCGTTTTTTCCTGAATATATTCAGGAAAAAACGCATACGCCCTTTTTGGCCAACCAAGCAAGCTTGCAAAGGAAATCTGCACTACAATGAAGTCTCACTTCCCCCCGGTCAAAAGGGCCATCTGAAAAAAGTGTAAAATCCAGAAAGGCAGGACAGGCCATGGAGAACTGGGAGCCTTGTTATGCTGATGGGCGGGATGTAAATTGCCAACAAACACTCGGGAGAAGTGTATGGTGTTTCCTGAAACATCTAAAAAACAAAGCAACAGAGCCTAGGGCACTGCCACTTATGGTCTTATAGCTTAGGGAAATTAAAATCAAAAAGACACAGCCACCCCAAAGTTTGGGACGCCTCTGTTTACAAGAACCTCGTTTACAGTACAAGTTCAACATCGCAGAAAGTGAAAAATGGATAAAGAAGTTGTGGTATTTACTTACAAAGCAATATCACTCAGCAATGAAATCTATGTCATCAGGCCCTTAGCATCACAATGAGTGGATTCAGGTATGATGATTCTAACTGAAATAAGTCACACAGAAAAAGAAACATCATAAGATATCAGTAATACACGGAATGTAAACTTGGCTACACAGGAACTGAATTACAGAACAGAACAGGGTCTCAAATTTAGAATACCAACTTATGCTTGCTTAAGGGTAAAGGTGAGTTGGGGTGCTGCATAAAACCAGAGATTGAAATGAGCACTGATAAAGTTCCTTAAGTCAAATATGGAATAGACAAGAGCTACTCCTTGCTCAACGAAATGGACTCAACACCGCATATTAAACGCCTAAGAATGTACCTGACTAGTAAGTATCGTAAAACCTATGGATTGCTATGTCTCCAAAAGAGAATCAAGCATGTGTACAGGGGCATAAACGCAGTAGTGATAGGATTGGAGAGGTTCGGTGAGCAAATGAAGACCCTTTGAAGTCATATTGCATGGTACCCATTCCACGGGTCTCAACTCTCCAGGTTTAAGGTATTCTTCCTTCAGCTAAAACATGCATGTGGAACCCAAGTATGATCAACCATGTGAACGGGAGACGTGTTCAAATATGTCTCAGTTTTCCTCCCCTGGTACTCGGGTGCAACATTCCAGACGCTTTACTAACACTCTCCCCACTTGGAGAGTCAGCGCCTTTAACCTCCTGTTTGGCCCAGTTTGCAATTTCTGCGGAAGATGAACAGGAATAGCGAGAACCAATGAGAGGCTAGCTGGAGGTGTCTGGACGGGCAAATTTAACTCTCATTTCCCACCAGGAAGAGGAAATAACCAAAGGCTCAGCGTGCCGTACCGGACCCAGATTAGGGCCTGAAGCCATCCTGCGGTGTTGCAGCCAGGTCACAAGAAAGCGAGTTGAAGAAAGGAGCTCAGGGGCACTGTAATTCACAAACCTGCAGAGTTATAAATGACAGCTATCGTCCAAAAATAGACTGAAGTAAGGCTGCCAAGAGGACTTGAAAGCGGGGCAGAATTGCAGGAAACCGAGTTCAGGAGGTAGACTGGAATTGCATTGAAAGCATAGGAAAAGAGGCAGAACGTCCACAATGATGCACTTGGCCAAAAAGGGCGTATGCGTTTTTTCCTGAATATATTCAGGAAAAAACGCATACGCCCTTTTTGGCCAACCAAGCAAGCTTGCAAAGGAAATCTGCACTACAATGAAGTCTCACTTCCCCCCGGTCAAAAGGGCCATCTGAAAAAAGTGTAAAATCCAGAAAGGCAGGACAGGCCATGGAGAACTGGGAGCCTTGTTATGCTGATGGGTGGGATGTAAATTGCCAAGAGACACTCGGGAGAAGTGTATGGTGTTTCCTGAAACATCTAAAAAACAAAGCAACAGAACCTAGGGCACTTCCACTTATGGTCCTATAGCTTAGGGAAATTAAAATCAAAAAGACACAGCCACCCCAAAGTTTGGAACGGCTCTGTTTACAAGAACCTCGTTTACAGTACAAGTTCAACATCGCAGAAAGTGAAAAATGGATAAAGATGTTGTGGTATTTACTTACAAAGCAATATCACTCAGCAATGAAATCTGTGTCATCAGGCCCTTAGCAGCACAATGAGTGGATTCAGGTATGATGATTCTAACTGAAGTAAGTCACACAGAAAAAGAAACATCATAAGATATCAGTAATACACGGAATGTAAACTTGGCTACACAGGAACTGAATTACAGAACAGAACAGGGTCTCAAATTTAGAAAACCAACTATGCTTGCTTAAGGGTAAAGGTGAGTTGGGGTGCTGCATAAAACCAGAGATTGAAATGAGCACAGATAAAGTTCCTTAAGTCAAATATGGAATAGACAAGAGCTACTCCTTGCTCAACGAAATGGACTCAACACCGCATATTAAACGCCTAAGAATGTGCCTGACTGGTAAGTATCTTAAAACCTATGGATTGCTATGTCTCCGAAAGAGAATCAAGCATGTGTACAGGGGCATAAACGCAGCAGTGATAGGATTGGAGAGGTTCGGTGAGCAAATGAAGACCCTTTGAAGTCATATTGCATGGTACCCATTCCACGGGTCTCAACTCTCCAAGTTTAAGGTATTCTTCCTTCAGCTAAAACATGCATGTGGAACCCAAGTATGATCAACCATGTGAACGGGAGACGTGTTCAAATATGTCTCAGTTTTCCTCCCCTGGTACTCGGGTGCAACATTCCAGACGCTTTACTAACACTCTCCCCACTTGGAGAGTCAGCGCCTTTAACCTCCTGTTTGGCCCAGTTTGCAATTTCTGCGGAAGATGAACAGGAATAGCGAGAACCAATGAGAGACTAGCTGGAGGTGTCTGGACGGGCAAATTTAACTCTCATTTCCCACCAGGAAGAGGATATAACTGAAGGCTCAGCGTGCCGTGCCGGAACCAGATTAGGGCCTGAAGCCATCCTGCGGTGTTGCGGCCAGGTCACAAGAAAGCAAGTTGAAGAAAGGAGCTCAGGAGCAGTGTAATTCTCAAACCTGCAGAGTTATAAATGACAGCTATCGTCCAAAAATAGACTGAAGTAAGGCTGCCAAGAGGACTTGAAAGCGGGGCAGAATTGCAGGAAACCGATTTCAGGAGGTAGACTGGAATTGCATTGAAAGCATAGGAAAAGAGGCAGAACGTCCACAATGATGCACTTGGCCAAAAAGGGCGTATGCGTTTTTTCCTGAATATATTCAGGAAAAAACGCATACGCCCTTTTTGGCCAACCAAGCAAGCTTGCAAAGGAAATCTGCACTACAATGAAGTCTCACTTCCCCCCGGTCAAAAGGGCCATCTGAAAACAGTGTAAAATCCAGAAAGGCAGGACAGGCCATGGAGAACTGGGAGCCTTGTTATGCTGATGGGCGGGATGTAAATTGCCAACAACCACTCGGGAGAAGTGTATGGTGTTTCCTGAAACATCTAAAAAACAAAGCAACAGAACCTAGGGCACTTCCACTTATGGTCCTATAGCTTAGGGAAATTAAAATCAAAAAGACACAGCCACCCCAAAGTTTGGAACGGCTCTGTTTACAAGAACCTCGTTTACAGTACAAGTTCAACATCGCAGAAAGTGAAAAATGGATAAAGAAATTGTGGTATTCACTTACAAAGCAATATCACTCAGCAATGAAATCTATGTCATCAGGCCCTTAGCAGCACAATGAGTGGATTCAGGTATGATGATTCTAACTGAAATAAGTCACACAGAAAAAGAAACATCATAAGATATCAGTAATACACGGAATGTAAACTTGGCTACACAGGAACTGAATTACAGAACAGAACAGGGTCTCAAATTTAGAAAACCAACTTATGCTTGCTTAAGGGTAAAGGTGAGTTGGGGTGCTGCATAAACCAGAGATTGAAATGAGCACAGATAAAGTTCCTTAAGTCAAATATGGAATAGACAAGAGCTACTCCTTGCTCAACGAAATGGACTCAACACCGCATATTAAACGCCTAAGAATGTACCTGATTAGTAAGTATCTTAAAACCTATGGATTGCTATGTCTCCGAAAGAGAATCAAGCATGTGTACAGGGGCATAAACGCAGCAGTGATAGGATTGGAGAGGTTCGGTGAGCAAATGAAGACCCTTTGAAGTCATATTGCATGGTACCCATTCCACGGGTCTCAACTCTCCAAGTTTAAGGTATTCTTCCTTCAGCTAAAACATGCATGTGGAACCCAAGTATGATCAACCATGTGAACGGGAGACGTGTTCAAATATGTCTCAGTTTTCCTCCCCTGGTACTCGGGTGCAACATTCCAGACGCTTTACTAACACTCTCCCCACTTGGAGAGTCAGCGCCTTTAACCTCCTGTTTGGCCCAGTATGCAATTTCTGCGGAAGATGAACAGGAATAGCGAGAACCAATGAGAGACTAGCTGCAGGTGTCTGGACGGGCAAATTTAACTCTCATTTCCCACCAGGAAGAGGAAATAACCAAAGGCTCAGCGTGCCGTGCCGGAACCAGATTAGTACCTGAAGCCATCCTGCGGTGTTACGGCCAGGTCACAAGAAAGCAAGTTGAAGAAAGGAGCTCAGGGGCACTGTAATTCTCAAATCTGCAGAGTTATAAATGACAGCTATCGTCCAAAAATAGACTGAAGTAAGGCTGCCAAGAGGACTTGAAAGCGGGGCAGAATTGCAGGAAACCGATTTCAGGAGGTAGACTGGAATTGCATTGAAAGCATAGAAAAAGAGGCAGAACGACCACAATGATGCACATGGCCAAAAAGGGCGTATGCGTTTTTTCCTGAATATATTCAGGAAAAAACGCATACGCCCTTTTTGGCCAACCAAGCAAGCTTGCAAAGGAAATCTGCACTACAATGAAGTCTCACTTCCCCCTGGTCAAAAGGGCCATCTGAAAAAAGTGTAAAATCCAGAAAGGCAGGACAGGCCATGGAGAACTGGGAGCCTTGTTATGCTGATGGGCGGGATGTAAATTGCCAACAACCACTCGGGAGAAGTGTATGGTGTTTCCTGAAACATCTAAAAAACAAAGCAACAGAGCCTAGGGCACTTCCACTTATGGTCCTATAGCTTAGGGAAATTAAAATCAAAAAGACACAGCCACCCCAAAGTTTGGGACGCCTCTGTTTACAAGAACCTCGTTTACAGTACAAGTTCAACATCGCAGAAAGTGAAAAATGGATAAAGAAGTTGTGGTATTTACTTACAAAGCAATATCACTCAGCAATGAAATCTATGTCATCAGGCCCTTAGCATCACAATGAGTGGATTCAGGTATGATGATTCTAACTGAAATAAGTCACACAGAAAAAGAAACATCATAAGATATCAGTAATACACGGAATGTAAACTTGGCTACACAGGAACTGAATTACAGAACAGAACAGGGTCTCAAATTTAGAAAACCAACTTATTCTTGCTTAAGGGTAAAGGTGAGTTAGGGTGCAGCATAAAACCAGAGACTGAAATGAGCACAGATAAAGTTCCTTAAGCCAAATATGGAATAGACAAGAGCTACTCCTTGCTCAACGAAATGGACTCAACACCGCATATTAAACGCCTAAGAATGTACCTGACTAGTAAGTATCTTAAAACCTATGGATTGCTATGTCTCCAAAAGAGAATAAAGCATGTGTACAGGGGCATAAACGCAGCAGTGATAGGATTGGAGAGGTTCGGTGAGCAAATGAAGACCCTTTGAAGTCATATTGCATGGTACCCATTCCACGGGTTTCAACTACCCAGGTTTAAGGTATTCTTCCTTCAGCTAAAACATGCATGTGGAACCTAGAGTATGATCAACCATGTGATCGGGAGACGTGTTCAAATATGTCTCAGTTTTCCTCCCCTGGTACTCGGGTGCAACATTCCAGACGCTTTACTAACACTCTCCCCACTTGGAGAGTCAGTCCCTTTAACCTCCTGTTTGGCCCAGTTTGCAATTTCTGCGGAAGATGAACAGGAATAGCGAGAACCAATGAGAGGCTAGCTGGAGGTGTCTGGACGGGCAAATTTAACTCTCATTTCCCACCAGGAAGAGGAATTAACCAAAGGCTCAGCATGCCGGGCCGGAACCAGATTAGGGCCTGAAGCCATCCTGCGGTGTTGCGGCCAGGTCAAAAGAAAGCGAGTTGAAGAAAGGAGCTCAGGGGCACTGTAATTCACAAACCTGCAGAGTTATAAATGACAGCTATCGTCCAAAAATAGACTGAAGTAAGGCTGCCAAGAGGACTTGAAAGCGGGGCAGAATTGCAGGAAACCGATTTCAGGAGGTAGACTGGAATTGCATTGAAAGCATAGGAAAAGAGGCAGAACGTCCACAATGATGCACTTGGCCAAAAAGGGCATATGCGTTTTTTCCTGAATATATTCAGGAAAAAACGCATACGCCCTTTTTGGCCAACCAAGCAAGCTTGCAAAGGAAATCTGCACTACAATGAAGTCTCACTTCCCCCCGGTCAAAAGGGCCATCTGAAAAAAGTGTAAAATCCAGAAAGGCAGGACAGGCCATGGAGAACTGGGAGCCTTGTTATGCTGATGGGCGGGATGTAAATTGCCAACAACCACACGGGAGAAGTGTATGGTGTTTCCTGAAACATCTAAAAAACAAAGCAACAGAGCCTAGGGCACTGCCACTTATGGTCTTATAGCTTAGGGAAATTAAAATCAAAAAGACACAGCCACCCCAAAGTTTGGGACGCCTCTGTTTACAAGAACCTCGTTTACAGTACAAGTTCAACATCGCAGAAAGTGAAAAATGGATAAAGAAGTTGTGGTATTTACTTACAAAGCAATATCACTCAGCAATGAAATCTATGTCATCAGGCCCTTAGCATCACAATGAGTGGATTCAGGTATGATGATTCTAACTGAAATAAGTCACACAGAAAAAGAAACATCATAAGATATCAGTAATACACGGAATGTAAACTTGGCTACACAGGAACTGAATTACAGAACAGAACAGGGTCTCAAATTTAGAAAACCAACTTATGCTTGCTTAAGGGGAAAGGTGAGTTGGGGTGCTGCATAAAACCAGAGATTGAAATGAGCACAGATAAAGTTCCTTAAGTCAAATATGGAATAGACAAGAGCTACTCCTTGCTCAACGAAATGGACTCAACACCGCATATTAAACGCCTAAGAATGTACCTGACTAGTAAGTATCGTAAAACCTATGGATTGCTATGTCTCCAAAAGAGAATCAAGCATGTGTACAGGGGCATAAACGCAGCAGTGATAGGATTGGAGAGGTTCGGTGAGCAAATGAAGACCCTTTGAAGTCATATTGCATGGTACCCATTCCACGGGTCTCAACTCTCCAGGTTTAAGGTATTCTTCCTTCAGCTAAAACATGCATGTGGAACCCAAGTATGATCAACCATGTGAACGGGAGACGTGTTCAAATATGTCTCAGTTTTCCTCCCCTGGTACTCGGGTGCAACATTCCAGACGCTTTACTAACACTCTCCCCACTTGGAGAGTCAGCGCCTTTAACCTCCTGTTTGGCCCAGTTTGCAATTTCTGCGGAAGATGAACAGGAATAGCGAGAACCAATGAGAGGCTAGCTGGAGGTGTCTGGACGGGCAAATTTAACTCTCATTTCCCACCAGGAAGAGGAATTAACCAAAGGCTCAGAGTGCCGTACCGGACCCAGATTAGGGCCTGAAGCCATCCTGCGGTGTTGCAGCCAGGTCACAAGAAAGCGAGTTGAAGAAAGGAGCTCAGGGGCACTGTAATTCACAAACCTGCAGAGTTATAAATGACAGCTATCGTCCAAAAATAGACTGAAGTAAGGCTGCCAAGAGGACTTGAAAGCGGGGCAGAATTGCAGGAAACCGATTTCAGGAGGTAGACTGGAATTGCATTGAAAGCATAGGAAAAGAGGCAGAACGTCCACAATGATGCACTTGGCCAAAAAGGGCGTATGCGTTTTTTCCTGAATATATTCAGGAAAAAACGCATACGCCCTTTTTGGCCAACCAAGCAAGCTTGCAAAGGAAATCTGCACTACAATGAAGTCTCACTTCCCCCGGTCAAAAGGGCCATCTGAAAAAAGTGTAAAATCCAGAAAGGCAGGACAGGCCATGGAGAACTGGGAGCCTTGTTATGCTGATGGGCGGGATGTAAATTGCCAACAGACACTCGGGAGAAGTGTATGGTGTTTCCTGAAACATCTAAAAAACAAAGCAACAGAGCCTAGGGCACTGCCACTTATGGTCTTATAGCTTAGGGAAATTAAAATCAAAGAGACACAGCCACCCCAAAGTTTGGGACGCCTCTGTTTACAAGAACCTCGTTTACAGTACAAGTTCAACATCGCAGAAAGTGAAAAATGGATAAAGAAGTTGTGGTATTTACTTACAAAGCAATATCACTCAGCAATGAAATCTATGTCATCAGGCCCTTAGCATCACAATGAGTGGATTCAGGTATGATGATTCTAACTGAAATAAGTCACACAGAAAAAGAAACATCATAAGATATCAGTAATACACGGAATGTAAACTTGGCTACACAGGAACTGAATTACAGAACAGAACAGGGTCTCAAATTTAGAAAACCAACTTATGCTTGCTTAAGGGGAAAGGTGAGTTGGGGTGCTGCATAAAACCAGAGATTGAAATGAGCACAGATAAAGTTCCTTAAGCAAAATATGGAATAGACAAGAGCCACTCCTTGCTCAACGAAATGGACTCAACACCGCATATTAAACGCCTAAGAATGTACCTGACTAGTAAGTATCGTAAAACCTATGGATTGCTATGTCTCCGAAAGAGAATCAAGCATGTGTACAGGGGCATAAACGCAGCAGTGATAGGATTGGAGAGGTTCGGTGAGCAAATGAAGACCCTTTGAAGTCATATTGCATGGTACCCATTCCACGCGTCTCAACTCTCCAGGTTTAAGGTATTCTTCCTTCAGCTAAAACATGCATGTGGAACCCAAGTATGATCAACCATGTGAACGGGAGACGTGTTCAAATATGTCTCAGTTTTCCTCCCCTGGTACTCGGGTGCAACATTCCAGACGCTTTACTAACACTCTCCCCACTTGGAGAGTCAGCGCCTTTAACCTCCTGTTTGGCCCAGTTTGCAATTTCTGCGGAAGATGAACAGGAATAGCGAGAACCAATGAGAGGCTAGCTGGAGGTGTCTGGACGGGCAAATTTAACTCTCATTTCCCACCAGGAAGAGGAAATAACCAAAGGCTCAGAGTGCCGTACCGGACCCAGATTAGGGCCTGAAGCCATTCTGCGGTGTTGCAGCCAGGTCACAAGAAAGCGAGTTGAAGAAAGGAGCTCAGGGGCACTGTAATTCACAAACCTGCAGAGTTATAAATGACAGCTATCGTCCAAAAATAGACTGAAGTAAGGCTGCCAAGAGGACTTGAAAGCGGGGCAGAATTGCAGGAAACCGATTTCAGGAGGTAGACTGGAATTGCATTGAAAGCATAGGAAAAGAGGCAGAACGTCCACAATGATGCACTTGGCCAAAAAGGGCGTATGCGTTTTTTCCTGAATATATTCAGGAAAAAACGCATACGCCCTTTTTGGCCAACCAAGCAAGCTTGCAAAGGAAATCTGCACTACAATGAAGTCTCACTTCCCCCCGGTCAAAAGGGCCATCTGAAAAAAGTGTAAAATCCAGAAAGGCAGGACAGGCCATGGAGAACTGGGAGCCTTGTTATGCTGATGGGTGGGATGTAAATTGCCAACAGACACTCGGGAGAAGTGTATGGTGTTTCCTGAAACATCTAAAAAACAAAGCAACAGAACCTAGGGCACTTCCACTTATGGTCCTATAGCTTAGGGAAATTAAAATCAAAAAGACACAGCCACCCCAAAGTTTGGAACGGCTCTGTTTACAAGAACCTCGTTGACAGTACAAGTTCAACATCGCAGAAAGTGAAAAATGGATAAAGAAGTTGTGGTATTTACTTACAAAGCAATATCACTCAGCAATGAAATCTGTGTCATCAGGCCCTTAGCAGCACAATGAGTGGATTCAGGTATGATGATTCTAACTGAAGTAAGTCACACAGAAAAAGAAACATCATAAGATATCAGTAATACACGGAATGTAAACTTGGCTACACAGGAACTGAATTACAGAACAGAACAGGGTCTCAAATTTAGAAAACCAACTATGCTTGCTTAAGGGTAAAGGTGAGTTGGGGTGCTGCATAAAACCAGAGATTGAAATGAGCACAGATAAAGTTCCTTAAGTCAAATATGGAATAGACAAGAGCTACTCCTTGCTCAACGAAATGGACTCAACACCGCATATTAAACGCCTAAGAATGTGCCTGACTGGTAAGTATCTTAAAACCTATGGATTGCTATGTCTCTGAAAGAGAATCAAGCATGTGTACAGGGGCATAAACGCAGCAGTGATAGGATTGGAGAGGTTCGGTGAGCAAATGAAGACCCTTTGAAGTCATATTGCATGGTACCCATTACACGGGTCTTAACTCTCCAGGTTTAAGGTATTCTTCCTTCAGCTAAAACATGCATGTGGAACCCAAGTATGATCAACCATGTGAACGGGAGACGTGTTCAAATATGTCTCAGTTTTCCTCCCCTGGTACTCGGGTGCAACATTCCAGACGCTTTACTAACACTCTCCCCACTTGGAGAGTCAGCGCCTTTAACCTCCTGTTTGGCCCAGTTTGCAATTTCTGCGGAAGATGAACAGGAATAGCGAGAACCAATGAGAGACTAGCTGGAGGTGTCTGGACGGGCAAATTTAACTCTCATTTCCCACCAGGAAGAGGATATAACCGAAGGCTCAGCGTGCCGTGCCGGAACCAGATTAGGGCCTGAAGCCATCCTGCGGTGTTGCAGCCAGGTCACAAGAAAGCAAGTTGAAGAAAGGAGCTCAGGAGCAGTGTAATTCTCAAACCTGCAGAGTTATAAATGACAGCTATCGTCCAAAAATAGACTGAAGTAAGGCTGCCAAGAGGACTTGAAAGCGGGGCAGAATTGCAGGAAACCGATTTCAGGAGGTAGACTGGAATTGCATTGAAAGCATAGGAAAAGAGGCAGAACGTCCACAATGATGCACTTGGCCAAAAAGGGTGTATGTGTTTTTTCCTGAATATATTCAGGAAAAAACGCATACGCCCTTTTTGGCCAACCAAGCAAGCTTGCAAAGGAAATCTGCACTACAATGAAGTCTCACTTCCCCCGGTCAAAAGGGCCATCTGAAAAAAGTGTAAAATCCAGAAAGGCAGGACAGGCCATGGAGAACTGGGAGCCTTGTTATGCTGATGGGCGGGATGTAAATTGCCAACAGACACTCGGGAGAAGTGTATGGTGTTTCCTGAAACATCTAAAAAACAAAGCAACAGAGCCTAGTGCACTGCCACTTATGGTCTTATAGCTTAGGGAAATTAAAATCAAAAAGACACAGCCACCCCAAAGTTTGGGACGCCTCTGTTTACAAGAACCTCGTTTACAGTACAAGTTCAACATCGCAGAAAGTGAAAAATGGATAAAGAAGTTGTGGTATTTACTTACAAAGCAATATCACTCAGCAATGAAATCTATGTCATCAGGCCCTTAGCATCACAATGAGTGGATTCAGGTATGATGATTCTAACTGAAATAAGTCACACAGAAAAAGAAACATCATAAGATATCAGTAATACACGGAATGTAAACTTGGCTACACAGGAACTGAATTACAGAACAGGACAGGGTCTCAAATTTAGAAAACCAACTTATGCTTGCTTAAGGGGAAAGGTGAGTTGGGGTGCTGCATAAAACCAGAGATTGAAATGAGCACAGATAAAGTTCCTTAAGTAAAATATGGAATAGACAAGAGCCACTCCTTGCTCAACGAAATGGACTCAACACCGCATATTAAACGCCTAAGAATGTACCTGACTAGTAAGTATCGTAAAACCTATGGATTGCTATGTCTCCGAAAGAGAATCAAGCATGTGTACAGGGGCATAAACGCAGCAGTGATAGGATTGGAGAGGTTCGGTGAGCAAATGAAGACCCTTTGAAGTCATATTTCATGGTACCCATTACACGGGTCTCAACTCTCCAGGTTTAAGGTATTCTTCCTTCAGCTAAAACATGCATGTGGAACCCAAGTATGATCAACCATGTGAACGGGAGACGTGTTCAAATATGTCTCAGTTTTCCTCCCCTGGTACTCGGGTGCAACATTCCAGACGCTTTACTAACACTCTCCTCACTTGGAGAGTCAGCGCCTTTAACCTACTGTTTGGCCCAGTTTGCAATTTCTGCGGAAGATGAACAGGAATAGCGAGAACCAATGAGAGACTAGCTGGAGGTGTCTGGACGGGCAAATTTAACTCTCATTTCCCACCAGGAAGAGGAAATAACCAAAGGCTCAGCGTGCCGTGCCGGAACCAGATTAGGGCCTGAAGCCATCCTGCGGTGTTGCGGCCAGGTCAGAAGAAAGCGAGTTGAAGAAAGGAGCTCAGGGGCACTGTAATTCACAAACCTGCAGAGTTATAAATGACAGCTATCGTCCAAAAATAGACGGAAGTAAGGCTGCCAAGAGGACTTGAAAGCGGGGCAGAATTGCAGGAAACCGATTTCAGGAGGTAGACTGGAATTGCATTGAAAGCATAGGAAAAGAGGCAGAACGTCCACAATGATGCACTTGGCCAAAAAGGGCGTATGCGTTTTTTCCTGAAATATTCAGGAAAAAACGCATACGCCCTTTTTGGCCAACCAAGCAAGCTTGCAAAGGAAATCTGCACTACAATGAAGTCTCACTTCCCACCGGTCAAAAGGGCCATCTGAAAAAAGTGTAAAATCCAGAAAGGCAGGACAGGCCATGGAGAACTGGGAGCCTTGTTATGCTGATGGGCGGGATGTAAATTGCCAACAACCACTCGGGAGAAGTGTATGGTGTTTCCTGAAACATCTAAAAAACAAAGCAACAGAACCTAGGGCACTTCCACTTATGGTCCTATAGCTTAGGGAAATTAAAATCAAAAAGACACAGCCACCCCAAAGTTTGGAACGGCTCTGTTTACAAGAACCTCATTTACAGTACAAGTTCAACATCGCAGAAAGTGAAAAATGGATAAAGAAGTTGTGGTATTTACTTACAAAGCAATATCACTCAGCAATGAAATCTATGTCATCAGGCCCTTAGCAGCACAATGAGTGGATTCAGGTATGATGATTCTAACTGAAATAAGTCACACAGAAAAAGAAACATCATAAGATATCAGTAATACACGGAATGTAAACTTGGCTACACAGGAACTGAATTACAGAACAGAACAGGGTCTCAAATTTAGAAAACCAACTTATTCTTGCTTAAGGGTAAAGGTGAGTTAGGGTGCAGCATAAAACCAGAGACTGAAATGAGCACAGATAAAGTTCCTTAAGCGAAATATGGAATAGACAAGAGCTACTCCTTGCTCAACGAAATGGACTCAACACCGCATATTAAACGCCTAAGAATGTACCTGACTAGTAAGTATCGTAAAACCTATGGATTGCTATGTCTCCAAAAGAGAATCAAGCATGTGTACAGGGGCATAAACGCAGCAGTGATAGGATTGGAGAGGTTCGGTGAGCAAATGAAGACCCTTTGAAGTCATATTGCATGGTACCCATTCCACGGGTCTCAACTCTCCAGGTTTAAGGTATTCTTCCTTCAGCTAAAACATGCATGTGGAACCCAAGTATGATCAACCATGTGAACGGGAGACGTGTTCAAATATGTCTCAGTTTTCCTACCCTGGTACTCGGGTGCAACATTCCAGACGCTTTACTAACACTCTCCTCACTTGGAGAGTCAGCGCCTTTAACCTCCTGTTTGGCCCAGTTTGCAATTTCTGCAGAAGATGAACAGGAATAAAAAACGAATACGCCCTTTTTGGCCAACCAAGCAAGCTTGCAAAGGAAATCTGCACTACAATGAAGTCTCACTTCCCCCCAGTCAAAAGGGCCATCTGAAAAAAGTGTAAAATCCAGAAAGGCAGGACAGGCTATGGAGAACTGGGAGCCTTGTTATGCTGATGGGCGGGATGTAAATTGCCAACAGACACTCGGGAGAAGTGTATGGTGTTTCCTGAAACATCTAAAAAACAAAGCAACAGAACCTAGGGCACTTCCACTTATGGTCCTATAGCTTAGGGAAATTAAAATCAAAAAGACACAGCCACCCCAAAGTTTGGAACGGCTCTGTTTACAAGAACCTCGTTTACAGTACAAGTTCAACATCGCAGAAAGTGAAAAATGGATAAAGAAGTTGTGGTATTTACTTACAAAGCAATATCACTCAGCAATGAAATCTGTGTCATCAGGCCCTTAGCAGCACAATGAGTGGATTCAGGTATGATGATTCTAACTGAAGTAAGTCACACAGAAAAAGAAACATCATAAGATATCAGTAATACACGGAACGTAAACTTGGCTACACAGGAACTGAATTACAGAACAGAACAGGGTCTCAAATTTAGAAAACCAACTATGCTTGCTTAAGGGTAAAGGTGAGTTGGGGTGCTGCATAAAACCAGAGATTGAAATGAGCACAGATAAAGTTCCTTAAGTCAAATATGGAATAGACAAGAGCTACTCCTTGCTCAACGAAATGGACTCAACACCGCATATTAAACGCCTAAGAATGTGCCTGACTAGTAAGTATCTTAAAACCTATGGATTGCTATGTCTCCGAAAGAGAATCAAGCATGTGTACAGGGGCATAAACGCAGCAGTGATAGGACTGGAGAGGTTCGGTGAGCAAATGAAGACCCTTTGAAGTCATATTGCATGGTACTCATTACACGGGTCTCAACTCTCCAGGTTTAAGGTATTCTTCCTTCAGCTAAAACATGCATGTGGAACCCAAGTATGATCAACCAAGTGAACGGGAGACGTGTTCAAATATGTCTCAGTTTTCCTCCCCTGGTACTCGGGTGCAACATTCCAGACGCTTTACTAACACTCTCCCCACTTGGAGAGTCAGCGCCTTTAACCTCCTGTTTGGCCCACTTTGCAATTTCTGCGGAAGATGAACAGGAATAGCGAGAACCAATGAGAGACTAGCTGGAGATGTCTGGACGGGCAAATTTAACTCTCATTTCCCACCAGGAAGAGGAAATAACCGAAGGCTCAGCGTGCCGTGCCGGAACCAGATTAGGGCCTGAAGCCATCCTGCGGTGTTGCGGCCAGCTCACAAGAAAGCGAGTTGAAGAAAGGAGCTCAGGAACACTGTAATTCTCAAACCTGCAGAGTTATAAATGACAGCTATCGTCCAAAAATAGACTGAAGTAAGGCTGCCAAGAGGACTTGAAAGCGGGGCAGAATTGCAGGAAACCGATTTCAGGAGGTAGACTGGAACTGCATTGAAAGCATAGGAAAAGAGGCAGAACGTCCACAATGATGCACTTGGCCAAAAAGGGCGTATGCGTTTTTTCCTGAATATATTCAGGAAAAAACGCATACGCACTTTTTGGCCAACCAAGCAAGCTTGCAAAGGAAATCTGCACTACAATGAAGTCTCACTTCCCCCCGGTCAAAAGGGCCATCTGAAAAAAGTGTAAAATCCAGAAAGGCAGGACAGGCCATGGAGAACTGGGAGCCTTGTTATGCTGATGGGCGGGATGTAAATTGCCAACAACCACTCGGGAGAAGTGTATGGTGTTTCCTGAAACATCTAAAAAACAAAGCAACAGAACCTAGGGCACTTCCACTTATGGTCCTATAGCTTAGGGAAATTAAAATCAAAAAGACACAGCCACCCCAAAGTTTGGAACGGCTCTGTTTACAAGAACCTCGTTTACAGTACAAGTTCAACATCGCAGAAAGTGAAAAATGGATAAAGAAGTTGTGGTATTCACTTACAAAGCAATATCACTCAGCAATGAAATCTATGTCATCAGGCCCTTAGCAGCACAATGAGTGGATTCAGGTATGATGATTCTAACTGAAATAAGTCACACAGAAAAAGAAACATCATAAGATATCAGTAATACACGGAATGGAAACTTGGCTACACAGGAACAGAATTACAGAACAGAACAGGGTCTCAAATTTAGAAAAACAACTTATGCTTGCTTAAGGGTAAAGGTGAGTTGGGGTGCTGCATAAAACCAGAGATTGAAATGAGCACAGATAAAGTTCCTTAAGCCAAATATGGAATAGACTAGAGCTACTCCTTGCTCAACGAAATGGACTCAACACCGCATATTAAACGCCTAAGAATGTACCTGACTTGTAAGTATCTTAAAACCTATGGATAGCTATGTCTCCAAAAGAGAATCAAGCATGTGTACAGGGGCATAAACGCAGCAGTGATAAGGTTGGAGAGGTTCGGTGAGCAAATGAAGACCCTTTGAAGTCATATTGCATGGTACCCATTCCACGGGTTTCAACTACCCAGGTTTAAGGTATTCTTCCTTCAGCTAAAACATGCATGTGGAACCTAGAGTATGATCAACCATGTGAACGGGAGACGTGTTCAAATATGTCTCAGTTTTCCTCCCCTGGTACTCGGGTGCAACATTCCAGACGCTTTACTAACACTCTCCCCACTTGGAGAGTCAGTCCCTTTAACCTCCTGTTTGGCCCAGTTTGCAATTTCTGCGGAAGATGAACAGGAATAGCGAGAACCAATGAGAGGCTAGCTGGAGGTGTCTGGACGGGCAAATTTAACTCTCATTTCCCACCAGGAAGAGGAATTAACCAAAGGCTCAGCATACCGGGCCGGAACCAGATTAGGGCCTGAAGCCATCCTGCGGTGTTGCGGCCAGGTCACAAGAAAGCGAGTTGAAGAAAGGAGCTCAGGGGCACTGTAATTCACAAACCTGCAGAGTTATAAATGACAGCTATCATCCAAAAATAGACTGAAGTAAGGCTGCCAAGAGGACTTGAAAGCGGGGCAGAATTGCAGGAAACCGATTTCAGGAGGTAGACTGGAATTGCATTGAAAGCATAGGAAAAGAGGCAGAACGTCCACAATGATACACTTGGCCAAAAAGGGCGTATGCGTTTTTTCCTGAATATATTCAGGAAAAAACGCATACGCCCTTTTTGGCCAACCAAGCAAGCTTGCAAAGGAAATCTGCACTACAATGAAGTCTCACTTCCCCCCGGTCAAAAGGGCCATCTGAAAACAGTGTAAAATCCAGAAAGGCAGGACAGGCCATGGAGAACTGGGAGCCTTGTTATGCTGATGGCTGGGATGTAAATTGCCAACAACCACTCGGGAGAAGTGTATGGTGTTTCCTGAAACATCTAAAAAACAAAGCAACAGAACCTAGGGCACTTCCACTTATGGTCCTATAGCTTAGGGAAATTAAAATCAAAAAGACACAGCCACCCCAAAGTTTGGAACGGCTCTGTTTACAAGAAACTCGTTTACAGTACAAGTTCAACATCGCAGAAAGTGAAAAATGGATAAAGAAGTTGTGGTATTTACTTACAAAGCAATATCACTCAGCAATGAAATCTATGTCATCAGGCCCTTAGCAGCACAATGAGTGGATTCAGGTATGATGATTCTAACTGAAATAAGTCACACAGAAAAAGAAACATCATAAGATATCAGTAATACACGGAATGTAAACTTGGCTACACAGGAACTGAATTACAGAACAGAACAGGGTCTCAAATTTAGAATACCAACTTATGCTTGCTTAAGGGTAAAGGTGACTTGGGGTGCTGCATAAAACCAGAGATTGAAATGAGCACAGATAAAGTTCCTTAAGTCAAATATGGAATAGACAAGAGCTACTCCTTGCTCAACGAAATGGACTCAACACCGCATATTAAACGCCTAAGAATGTACCTGACTAGTAAGTATCGTAAAACCTATGGATTGCTATGTCTCCAAAAGAGAATCAAGCATGTGTACAGGGGCATAAACGCAGCAGTGATAGGATTGGAGAGGTTCGGTGAGCAAATGAAGACCCTTTGAGGTCATATGGCATGGTACCCATTACACGGGTCTTAACTCTCCAGGTTTAAGGTATTCTTCCTTCAGCTAAAACATGCATGTGGAACCCAAGTATGATCAACCATGTGAACGGGAGACGTGTTCAAATATGTCTCAGTTTTCCTCCCCTGGTACTCGGGTGCAACATTCCAGACGCTTTACTAACACTCTCCCGACTCGGAGAGTCAGTCCCTTTAACCTCCTGTATGGCCCAGTTTGCAATTTCTGTGGAAGATGAACAGGAATAGCGAGAACCAATGAGAGGCTAGCTGGAGGTGTCTGGACGGGCAAATTTAACTCTCATTTCCCACCAGGAAGAGGAATTAACAAAAGGCTCAGCGTGCCGTGCCGGAACCAGATTAAGGCCTGAAGCCATCCTGCGGTGTTGCGGCCAGCTCAAAAGAAAGCGAGTTGAAGAAAAGAGCTCAGGGGCACTGTAATTCACAAACCTGCAGAGTTATAAATGACAGCTATCGTCCAAAAATATACTGAAGTAAGGCTGCCAAGAGGACTTGAAAGCGGGGCAGAATTGCAGGAAACCGATTTCAGGAGGTAGACTGGAATGCACTGAAAGCATAGGAAAAGAGGCAGAACGTCCACAATGATGCACTTGGCCAAAAAGGGCGTATGCGTTTTTTCCTGAATATATTCAGGAAAAAACGCATACGCCCTTTTTGGCCAACCAAGCAAGCTTGCAAAGGAAATCTGCACTACAATGAAGTCTCACTTCCCCCCGGTCAAAAGGGCCATCTGAAAAAAGTGTAAAATCCAGAAAGGCAGGACAGGCCATGGAGAACTGGGAGCCTTGTTATGCTGAAGGGCGGGATGTAAATTGCCAACAACCACTCGGGAGAAGTGTATGGTGTTTCCTGAAACATCTAAAAAACAAAGCAACAGAGCCCAGGGCACTTCCACTTATGGTCCTATAGCTTAGGGAATTTAAAATCAAAAAGACAGAGCCACCCCAAAGTTTGGAACGGCTCTGTTTACAAGAACCTCGTTTACAGTACAAGTTCAACATCGCAGAAAGTGAAAAATGGATAAAGAAGTTGTGGTATTTATTTACAAAGCAATATCACTCAGCAATGAAATCTGTGTCATCAGGCCCTTAGGAGCACAATGAGTGGATTCAGGTATGATGATTCTAACTGAAATAAGTCACACAGAAAAAGAAACATCATAAGATATCACTAATACACGGAATGTAAACTTGGCTACACAGGAACTGAATTACAGAACAGAACAGGGTCTCAAATTTAGAAAACCAACTTATGCTTGCTTAAGGGTAAAGGTGAGTTGGGGTGCTGCATAAAACCAGAGATTGAAATGAGCACAGATAAAGTTCCTTAAGTCAAATATGGAATAGACAAGAGCTACTCCTTGCTCAACGAAATGGACTCAACACCGCATATTAAACGCCTAAGAATGTACCTGACTAGTAAGTATCGTAAAACCTATGGATTGCTATGTCTCCAAAAGAGAATCAAGCATGTGCACAGGGGCATAAACGCAGCAGTGATAGGATTGGAGAGGTTCGGTGAGCAAATGAAGACCCTTTGAAGTCATATTGCATGGTACCCATTCCACGGGTTTCAACTACCCAGGTTTAAGGTATTCTTCCTTCAGCTAAAACATGCATGTGGAACCTAGAGTTTGATCAACCATTTGATTGGGAGACGTGTTCAAATATGTCTCAGTTTTCGTACCCTGGTACTCGGGTGCAACATTCCAGACGCTTTACTAACACCCTCCCGACTTTGAGAGTCAGTCCCTTTAACCTCCTGTTTGGCCCAGTTTGCAATTTCTGCGGAAGATGAACAGGAATAGCGAGAACCAATGAGAGACTAGCTGGAGGTGTCTGAACGGGCAAATTTAACTCTCATTTCCCACCAGGAAGAAGAATTAACCAAAGGCTCAGCGTGCCGTGCCGGAACCAGATTAGGGCCTGAAGCCATCCTGCGGTGTTGCGGCCAGGTCACAAGAAAGCGAGTTGAAGAAAGGAGCTCAGGGGCACTGTAATTCACAAACCTGCAGAGTTATAAATGACAGCTATCATCCAAAAATATACTGAAGTAAGGCTGCCAAGAGGACTTGAAAGTGGGGCAGAATTGCAGGAAACCGATTTCAGGAGGTAGACTGGAATTGCATTGAAAGCACAGGAAAAGAGGCAGAACGTCCACAATGATGCACTTGGCCAAAAAGGGCGTATGCGTTTTTTCCTGAATATATTCAGGAAAAAACGCATACGCCCTTTATGGCGAACAAAGCAAACTTGCAAAGGAAATCTGCACTACAATGAAGTCTCACTTCTCCCTGGTCAAAAGGGCCATCTGAAAAAAGTGTTAAATCCAGAAAGGCAGGACAGGCCATGGAGAACTGGGAGCCTTGTTATGCTGATGGGCGGGATGTAAATTGCCAACAGACACTAGGGAGAAGTGTATGGTGTTTCCTGAAACATCTAAAAAACAAAGCAACAGAGCCTAGGGCACTTCCACTTATGGTCCTATAGCTTAGGGAAATTAAAATCAAAAAGACACAGCCACCCCAAAGTTTGGGACGCCTCCGTTTACAAGAACCTCGTTTCCCGTACAAGTTCAATATCACAGAAAGTGAAAAATGGATAAACAACTTGTGGTACTTACGTACAATGCAGTATCACTCAGCAATGAAATCTATGTCATCAGGCCCGTAGCAGCATAATGAGTGGATTCAGGTACGATGATTCTAACTGAAATAAGTCACACAGAAAAAGAAACATCATAAGATATCAGTAATACACGGAATGTAAACTTGGCTACACAGGAACTGCATTCCAAAACAGAACAGGGTCTCAAATTTAGAAAAGCAACTTATGCTTGCTTAAGGGGAAAGGTGAGTTGGGGTGCTGCATAAAACCAGAGATTGAAATGAGCACAGATAAAGTTCCTTAAGCCAAATATGGAATAGACAAGAGCTACTCCTTGCTCAACGAAATGGACTCAACACCGCATATTAAACGCCTAAGAATGTACCTGACTAGTAAGTATCGTAAAACCTATGGATTGCTATGTCTCCAAAAGAGAATCAAGCATGTGTACAGGGGCATAAACGCAGCAGTGATAGGATTGGAGAGGTTCGGTGAGCAAATGAAGACCCTTTGAAGTCATATTGCATGGTACCCATTACACGAGTCTCAACTCTCCAGTTTTAAGGTATTCTTCCTTCAGCTAAAACATGCATGTGGAACCCAAGTATGATCAACCATGTGAACGGGAGACGTGTTCAAATATGTCTCAGTTTTCCTCCCCTGGTACTCGGGTGCAACATTCCAGACGCTTTACTAACACTCTCCCCACTTGGAGAGTCAGTCCCTTTAACCTCCTGTTTGGCCCAGTTTGCAATTTCTGCAGAAGATGAACAGGAATAGCGAGAACCAATGAGAGGCTAGCTGGAGGTGTCTGGACGGGCAAATTTAACTCTCATTTCCCACCAGGAAGAGGAATTAACCAAAGGCTCAGCGTGCCGTACCAGAACCAGATTAGGGTCTGAAGCCATCCTGCGGTGTTGCGGCCAGCTCAAAAGAAAGCGAGTTGAAGAAAGGAGCTCAGGGGCACTGTAATTCACAAACCTGCAGAGTTATAAATGACAGCTATCGTCCAAAAATAGACTGAAGTAAGGCTGCCAAGAGGACTTGAAAGCGGGGCAGAATTGCAGGAAACCGATTTCAGGAGGTAGACTGGAATTGCATTGAAAGCATAGGAAAAGAGGCAGAACGTCCACAATGATGCACTTGGCCAAAAAGGGCGTATGCGTTTTTTCCTGAATATATTCAGGAAAAAACGCATACGCCCTTTTTGGCCAACCAAGCAAGCTTGCAAAGGAAATCTGCACTACAATGAAGTCTCACTTCCCCCCGGTCAAAAAGGCCATCTGAAAAAAGTGTAAAATCCAGAAAGGCAGGACAGGCCATGGAGAACTGGGAGCCTTGTTATGCTGATGGGCGGGATGTAAATTGCCAACAACCACTCGGGAGAAGTGTATGGTGTTTCCTGAAACATCTAAAAAACAAAGCAACAGAGCCTAGGGCACTTCCACTTATGGTCCTATAGCTTAGGGAAATTAAAATCAAAAAGACACAGCCACCTCAAAGTTTTGGATGCCTCTGTTTACAAGAACCTCGTTTACCGTACAAGTTCAATATCACAGAAAGTGAAAAATGGATAAAGAACTTGTGGTACTTACGTACAATGCAGTATCACTCAGCAATGAAATCTATGTCATCAGGCCCGTATCAGCATAATTAGTGCATTCAGGTACGATGATTCTAACTGAAATAAGTCACACAGAAAAAGAAACATCATAAGATATCACTAATAAACGGAATGTAAACTTGGCTACACACGAACTGAATTCCAAAACAGAACAGGTTCTCAAATTTAGAAAACCAACTTATGCTTGCTTAAGGGGAAAGGTGAGTTGGGTTGCTGCATAAAACCAGAGATTGAAATGAGCACAGATAAAGTTCCTTAAGCCAAATATGGAATAGACAAGAGCTACTCCTTGCTCAACGAAATGGACTCAACACCGCATATTAAACGCCTAAGAATGTACCTGACTAGAAAGTATCTTAAAACCTATGGATTGCTATGTCTCTGAAAGAGAATCAAGCATGTGTACAGGGGCATAAACGCAGCAGTGATAGGATTGGAGAGGTTCGGTGAGCAAATGAAGACCCTTTGAAGTCATATTGCATGGTACCCTTTCCACGGGTTTCAACTACCCAGGTTTAGGGTATTCTTCCTTCAGCTAAAACATGCATGTGGAATCTAGAGTATGATCAACCATGTGATTGGGAGATGTGTTCAAATATGTCTCAGTTTTCGTACCCTGGTACTCGGGTGCAACATTCCAGACGCTTTACTAACACTCTCCCGACTTGGAGAGTCAGCGCCTTTAACCTCCTGTTTGGCCCAGTTTGCAG
This sequence comes from Stenella coeruleoalba, assembly GCF_951394435.1. Lineage (NCBI taxonomy): Eukaryota > Metazoa > Chordata > Mammalia > Artiodactyla > Delphinidae > Stenella > Stenella coeruleoalba. Next base: position 32,021,426 of record NC_137151.1, on the reverse strand, counting down.
TTTCTGCGGAAGATGAACAGGAATAGCGAGAACCAATGAGAGACTAGCTGGAGGTGTCTGGACGGGCAAATTTAACTCTCATTTCCCAGCAGAAAGAGGAAATAACCAAAGGCTCAGTGTGCCGTGCCGGAACGAGATTAGGGCCTGAAGCCATCCTGCGGTGTTGCGGCCAGCTCAAAAGAAAGCGAATTGAAGAAAGGAGCTCAGGCGCACTGTAATTCACAAACCTGCAGAGTTATAAATGACAGCTATCGTCCAAAAATATACTGAAGTAAGGCTGCCAAGAGGACTTGAAAGCAGGGCAGAATTGCAGGAAACCGATTTCAGGAGGTAGACTGGAATTGCATTGAAAGCATAGGAAAAGAGGCAGAACGTCCACAATGATGCACTTGGCCAAAAAGGGCGTATGCGTTTTTTCCTGAATATATTCAGGAAAAAACGCATACGCACTTTTTGGCCAACCAAGCAAGCTTGCAAAGGAAATCTGCACTACAATGAAGTCTCACTTCCCCCCGGTCAAAAGGGCCATCTGAAAAAAGTGTAAAATCCAGAAAGGCAGGACAGGCCATGGAGAACTGGGAGCCTTGTTATGCTGATGGGCGGGATGTAAATTGCCAACAGACACTTGGGAGAAGTGTATGGTGTTTCCTGAAACATCTAAAAAACAAAGCAACAGAGCCTAGGGCACTGCCACTTATGGTCCTATAGCTTAGGGAAATTAAAATCAAAAAGACACAGCCACCCCAAAGATTGGAACGGCTCTGTTTACAAGAACCTCCTTTACAGTACAAGTTCAACATCGCAGAAAGGGAAAAATGGATAAAGAAGTTGTGGTATTTACTTACAAAGCAATATCACTCAGCAATGAAATCTGTGTCATCAGGCCCTTAGCAGCACAATGAGTGGATTCAGGTATGATGATTCTAACTGAAATAAGTCACACAGAAAAAGAAACATCATAAGATATCTGTAATACACGGAATGTAAACTTGGCTACACAGGAACTGAATTACAGAACAGAACAGGGTCTCAAATTTAGAAAACCAACTTATGCTTGCTTAAGGGTAAAGGTGAGTTGGGGTGCTGCATAAAACCAGAGATTGAAATGAGCACAGATAAAGTTCCTTAAGTCAAATATGGAATAGACAAGAGCTACTCCTTGCTCAACGAAATGGACTCAACACCGCATATTAAACGCCTAAGAATGTACCTGACTAGTAAGTATCTTAAAACCTATGGATTGCTATGTCTCCGAAAGAGAATCAAGCATGTGTACAGGGGCATAAACGCAGCAGTGATAGGATTGGAGAGGTTCGGTGAGCAAATGAAGACCCTTTGAAGTCATATTGCATGGTACCCTTTCCACGGGTTTCAACTACCCAGGTTTAAGGTATTCTTTCTTCAGCTAAAACATGCATGTGGAACCCAGAGTATGATCAACCGTGTGATCAGGAGACGTGTTCAAATATGTCTCAGTTTTCGTCCCCTGGTACTTCGGTGCAACATTCCAGACGCTTTACTAACATTCTCCCCACTTGGAGAGTCAGTGCCTTTCACCTCCTGTTTGGCCCAGTTTGCAATTTCTGCGGAAGATGTACAGGAATAGGGAGAACCAATGAGAGACAAGCGCGAGGTGTCTGGACGGGCAAATTTAACTCTAATTTCCCACCAGGATGAGGAATTAACCAAAGGCTCAGCGTGCCGTGCCGGAACCAGATTAGGGCCTGAAGCCATCCTGCGGAGTTGCGGCCAGGTCACAAGAAAGCGAGTTGAAGAAAGGAGCTCAGGGGCACTGTAATTCACAAACCTGCAGAGTTATAAATGACAGCTATCGTCCAAAAATGTACTGAAGTAAGGCTGCCAAGAGGACTTGAAAGCGGGGCAGAATTGCAGGAAACCGATTTCAGGAGGTAGACTGGAATTGCATTGAAAGCGTAGGAAAAGAGGCAGAACGTCCACAATGATGCACTTGGCCAAAAGGGCGTATGCGTTTTTTCCTGAATATATTCAGGAAAAAACGCATACGCCCTTTTTGGCCAACCAAGCAAGCTTGCAAAGGAAATCTGCACTACAATGAAGTCTCACTTCCCCCCGGTCAAAAGGGCCATCTGAAAAAAGTGTAAAATCCAGAAAGGCAGGACAGGCCATGGAGAACTGGGAGCCTTGTTATGCTGATGGGCGGGATGTAAATTGCCAACAGACACTCGGGACAAGTGTATGGTGTTTCCTGAAACATCTAAAAAACAAAGCAACAGAGCCTAGGGCACTTCCACTTATGGTCCTATAGCTTAGGGAAATTAATATCAAAAAGACACAGCCACCCCAAAGTTTGGGACGCCTCTGTTTACAAGAACCTCGTTTACCGTACAAGTTCAATATCACAGAAAGTGAAAAATGGATAAAGAACTTGTGGTACTTACGTACAATGCAGTATCACTCAGCAATGAAATCTATGTCACCAGGCCCGTACCAGCATAATGAGTGGATTGAGGCACGATGATTCTAAGTGAAATAAGTCACACAGAAAAAGAAACATCATAAGGTATCACTAATACACGGAATGTGAACTTGGCTACACATGAACTGAATTACAAAACAGAACAGGGTCTCAAGTTTGGAAAACCAACTTATGCCTGCTTAAGGGGGAAGGTGAGTTGGGGTGCTGCATAAAAGCAGAGTTTGAAATTAGCACAGATACCGTTCCATAAGCCAAATATGTTATAGACAAGAGCTACCCCTTGCTCAACGAAATGGCTTCAACAATGAGGTATCACCTCACACCTGGTAGAATAGGCATCATTGAGAATCTACAAACAAAAAATGCTGGAAAGGGTGTGGAGAAAAGGAACCCTCTCCCACTATTGTTGGGAATATAAATTGATACAGTCATTATGGAGAACAATATGGAATTTCTTAAGAAACTAACAATAGAATTACCATATGATACAGCAATCCCAGTACTGGACATATACCCAGACAAAACCATAAATCAAAAAGAGTCATTCACCGCAATGTTCAGTGCATCACTATTTACAATATCGAGGTAATGGAAGCAACCTAAATGCCCACAGACAGACGAATGCATAAAGCTGTGGTACATATATAAAATGGAATATTACTAAGCCACGAAAAGGAATGAAATTGGGTCATTTGTAGAGACGTCGATGGATCTAGAGACTGTCATACAGAGTGAAGTAAGTCAGAAAGAGAAAAACAAATCTTGTATATTCATGCATATATGTGGAACCTAGAAAAACTGTACAGATTAACCATTTTGCAAGGCATAAATAGAGCAACAGATGTAGACAACAAACGTATGGACAACAAGGGGGGAAAGCTGTTGGGGGGTGGTGGTGGGAGGAGTTGAGAGACTGGGATTGGCATGTATACATTTATATGTATAAAATAGATAACCAATAAGAACCTGCTGTATAAAAATATAAAATAAAATTCAAAATTAAAAAGAAATAAAATTTAAAAAATAAAACAGAAAAAACAATTATTCCCTGCACATACATGTATTTATATGAATAAATTATTTCCATGCTTATATCTGTAAATACAAAAAAGAGGAATAAAATCTACCTTGAACCAAAAACGAAAAAGAGAAAAAAAACACAGAACCCACCAGTTACACAGAGGAAAACCGTATCAGGGCACTTGCTCCAGTTGTAAACAATTCTGAAGTTGGTCAGTGGTGGGGAATCGTCTCCCATTCAGCCAGCAGCCCCCACGCAACAAGCGTCCTCATTGCAAAGCTGGGGCACCGTGCCGAGGCATCTGTGAGTAAACGTGAGCTGAGCCCCAGGCCAGTTGCTGCTGAACTATTCCCACCCGTCCCAGGTAAAACACCTGAATATATACAAGGACTTGAAAGCCTAGAGGAAGGGCCATAGAGCCACACGAGTGACAGCATGCCGGCCGACTTGGTGCCTGCAGGCCAGCCAGGATGGTCCTGGCCCTGGGTGCTCTTCTGGAAGATTTCCATTTCCCTGCCTGAGATACCCGTCCTGTCCCTGCCCCCACTGCTTTTTTCCTTCCTCACCTCTGCCCAGGGAGAAATTCCAGCAGCAGGTATGGGTGACACATCCTCTTCTTTAGCAGGTGGCAGCCTGGCAACTGCTGCAGAAAGTCCAGCAGAGCCCCACTCACACTGGGCCACCCACAAAGCCGTGGCCTCTCACTCCCTCCCACCAGCCCAGCCCCGAGACTGCTGACAGGGCAGAGAAAATGGCGTCAGGCACGGCTGCAGGGGCTCTTGCTGCCTGGAGTGGTATTTATATTGATCTCAACCCAAGCACACCTGGGGAGGGCTGGCCAGCACGGTAAGGCTGCCCAGGTCAGCCAATCATCACCCCTCAGGGGCTCACAGTTGCAGAAAATGGAACTTGCTGAACCGGCCAGGTCCAAGGAACAGGTGTGGGCTCCTGAGAGTCAGGATAGACAAGGGGCTGCAGCTTTGGCTTGTTTTCTAATCATTTTATCTGGCCCATGAGTGGGAGACAACTTCAAGAAAACCCTCTCCTAATGAGAGGAACCCAGGAGTCAGGGAGAGGAGGGGTGGGTGGTGGTTGGAGACAGAGGCCTGGTGCCCCGGGTGCAGTGGAAGTCTCTGGAAGACCAGGTGGAGGGAGGCCTCACGGAGTGATGCCCAGGGTCACAGACCTGTCGCAGCTGCTGTTTGTTAGTTCAAGTCCTGCTCTGAGGTGCTCTGTGTCAGCTCTGAGCGACAGGTGAGCTGGGGGTGCTCTGCAATGAGGGCTATGTGCACGGTTCCTGTGTGCCCAGCCCTGCCACGGTACCTGCAAGGGTAGCTCTGTATCCTGGAGGGGCCTGACCACGAGAGCCCCGTGGGCTGGGGTGGGGGTGGGGTACCTGCCCAGGTGAGCTCCATATTCTGGGATTGGTCTGACCACGAGAGCCCCATGGGCTGCTGGGGACCTGGTAAAGGATGTCAGGACAGTCAGTGAAGCCACCGAGGATATACCTCCAGTTGCTCCTAATTCCTACACCCTGCTGGTCATTCTACCAACCACCAGGACATGGTATTCTGTATTAGTCTTCAATGATGCCTTCTTTTGTATTCCATTAGTCCCAGAGTCACAAGAAATTTTGGCTTGTGAGTGGCAGGACTCAACATACAACTAAAACAATACTTCCGGGCCGTCTGGCCCCAAGGGTGCAAAAATTCCCACACCATCTTTGGGGAAAGCTTAGCTAAAGACCTAAAAGTTCTACCTCTGGAAAAGGAAACCCTCCTTCAATATGCAGACGACATTCTGATCACCAGCCCTACTAAGGAGGCCTCTGAACTACCAAGCCAATAAAGGATAGAAGTTGTCCAAGAAAAAGCTCAAATATCACAGACTGCGGTGACCTGCCTGGGCTTCATTCTCACAGAAGGTCAGAGAAGCCCATCCCAGGAAAGGGAAGAAACCATTTTCAGCCTTACCCCTTTCTAAAACTAGAAGACAGCTTAGGGGTTCCTGGGGAGGCCAGGGTTTGCTGCTTCTGGATCCCTAACTACAGTCTACTAGCTGGGCCTCTATATGAAACACTGAAAGGAAAAGATGATGATCCTTTTGAATAGAATCCAGAAGTGGCCTTTCAAGAATGGAAAGAGCAGTCAATTCAGACCCTTGCCCTGGAACTCCCTAATTTAGCTAAACCCTTTGACCTTTACATTCCCGGTGAAAGGTGAATCGCCATTGGAGAATTAGTGCAAAAACTGGGACCACTTGAAATGGAACAATGCAAGAATGCCATCCAGGTAGGATAAACTACGGTCACTAAGGGGCTTGGCCCACTGCCACATCTGGCCAAGATACTGACGGTATCTAAAAACCTGGAAATCAGCAGCCCAAAAGGCCACCTCCCTCCTAAGGGAAAAGGACCCCACGTGGTGATCCTAACCACCAACCATGCCCTGAAGTTGCAGGGTTCGCTCCGTGGGCACACTGACCTCGAGTGAGGAGGCCCTCCAACTCCAACATCCAGAGAGATAACCGGGGGCAACAGGGCACCATGACGACTCGTGTGAACATCACTTGACCTGGAGTTTCTCTCATAAAACAACAAGAGTGTGTCCCAAAAGAGTAGACTACTGCTTGCAGGACTTACTGCACCCAGAGGGGAGCTAATAATCTTGGTGGGGGAACAGTATACCACACTGTCACCATAGAAAAGCCTACAGACACCGTGATGATGGTGGCCAATAAGACCGGCTGGACTCCTGTTTACTTCAAAAGGCTGTTGACTCAGTAGCCATCATGGTCCTTGATCACCACTGACCCTGGACTGTCTGGGAGTTGAGCGGGCAGGGCTCTGACACCTGGTGCTGTTTGTACGTTAATTCAGGGGCCTAACTGAAGAAAGCACAGACTACTGGTCAGAGCATCTAGGCTGGCAGAGACGGTCAGCCTAAGGTGGCCGAACAAATGTGGGGCGGGGTGAAACCGGCCCCCACAGCGTCTCTGCACATCTCTTTCCTGGACCCTTAAAGGTCATTAGAATCTATAACACTTCCAATGCTGGTGCTCAGGTGGACGAGCAGGGAGGCAGGGGTCCTGGGGACAATCAATGTCACCGGGAGGCTGCTGGGGAGAAGCTCTGACCCTCGCCCCAGGGTATGAGGGCTCCCAACTCAGCACTCAGCAGTTACAGAAGAAGGGTCTGCACCCTCAGCACTCCAAGAATGAGGAACGGGACAAAAGGCAGAGGAGGGGTTTGTCCCCAGCAAAGCCCATTAAAAATCCCTGGGAGATAAAAATAGAATCTGGGCAATAAAGTCAAGTCTAACCTTTTTTATCCTTTGTGCTTTGTCTAATTTCACGTGCTCCTAGGGTCCCGCATGCAGAGGTTCCACACCCGGCACTTCAGACCAGATTTCCTAGTGCAGAATGGCTGGGTCGACACCTCAGCTCCTGGGGCCCAGTGCAGACTCCACGATATAGAGCCTGAGCTACAGCCAACCCGGCCCTCGAGAGCTCCGCCACCTCCCTCCCTCCCACTGACTCTGACAGGATCTCTACACAGCAGCCCAGCCCACAGCCCACGGGGTAGTGCATGCTCTCACCTCTCCATTCTCTGATCAAAATATAAAGTTTCCTTTGCTTGTGAACCAAACTCAGTCTCGATCTGTTGGCCCCAATGACACTGGGCAGGGGGACACTTGTTGGGGTCCACTCTGGAGGATCAGTAACAGAAATTGAGACTATTGTAACCTCAATGAACAGATGTGTGAGCCAAACTGTAGTTAACATAGAACAGTGTATAAGGCTCGGGTAAAATAAGATGTTTTTAACACTTCCATTTGATATTTCCATCACTTTTTATAAGCAAGTTCAGTGAAAAGGTTTGTCTTATTTGTCAGGTCAATATTAGAGAAACGAAGTGATTTCTTTCCAAGGATGTACAGCTAATAATCTTGGTTAAACCTTCAATCTTGTTTTAAATGCTTTTCCATTGAAAATGATACCTCTCTTTCAGCTCCCCCATTTCTGAGAAGTATAAAATCTTATAATTTATTATTACCAAAGGGGAAAGGTGGGAGGAGGGATAAATTAACAGTTTGGAATGAACACATACACACTGCTATGTATAAAATAGATCATCAACAAGGAACTACTGTATAGCACAGGGAACTACACTCAACATTTTGCAATAACCTATAAGGGGAAATAATCTGAAAAAGAATAGATATTTTTATTGACATCATCTATCAATGACAGTTAAAGTGTAGCCTAAGGGAAGCTGGTGGTGAGTGCTTCTGACCCTGAAGACTTCAATCATCTAAAGTTTGGACTCTGCCTACTTCCCAAGGCCCTTAATGAACATATGTGTAGCTGTAGCTTAAAAACTTCCCCAGTTTGGGTTTCGGGGAGACACTGATTTTGAAAAAGCCCTGGTGTTCTCCTTACATGAATGGGACTCTTCCTACTGCTAAAACATGTCTGTCACACCCAGAGGATGGTATACCGTCTGATCGGGAAGAGTTTGGAAAAGGCATCTCATCTCCTCATCTCCTGGTGCTCGGGTTCACCCCTCCAGCGTCTTTACTAACAGTCTCCCCACTTGGAGATGTCAGCACTGTCAACATCCTGTTGCGTACAGTTTGGAATTTGTCCAGAGGATGAAGCGGAAGGATGAGGAACAATGAGAGACAAGTCCTAGGTGTTCAGACAGGCACATGTCACTCTAATTTCCAATCAGGAAGATGAATTGACCAAAAGCTAGGGTTGCCCATGGAAACAGTATAGGGCTTGAGGAAATCCGCTGCTTTGTGGCCAGTTCCCATAAACACGAGTTGAACAATGGAACTCAGGGGCAGTAAAATTCACAAAACTGCAGAGTTGAAAATATCCATCACTGAAAAATGTCTTGAGGAAAGTCAGAGAAAAGGACTTGTAAGCAAGGGAGAATGGCAGGAAAGGGATTTGAGGAGGTAGAAAGGACTCGCCATTAAGCACAAGAAAAGGAGCTGAACATTGCCAACATTGCAGTTGGCCAAAAAGGGTGTATGCGTTCTTTTCTGTATATATTCAAGAAAAGGGCATACACTTTTTTAGCCAACCAAACAGGTGGGCACTGGAAGTCAATACTACAAAAGATATCACTTCGCATCAGTCAGAAGAGCCATCCTCATAAAGCGTAAACAACAGAAATGCAGGACAGGGCAACGAGAAGAGGGAGCCCTGTGAGACTTATAGTGGAAATGTATATTGCCAACGGCCATTCTGGAGAAGTGTATTGTGTTTACTAAAGCATCTAAAAAATGAGCTACAGAGCATAGGGCACTTGCACTCATGGACGTATATCTTGGGAAAAACAAAAATCGAGAGGACACAGGCACCCCAATGTTTACCCCCTCTCTGTTTAAAAGATCCTCGACTAGGATATAACTTAAATGTCTCTGGAGGGAAAAAATGGATAGAGATGTGGTACTTAGGTAGAGTGGAATATTATTCAGCCTGGAAATCAATGAAATATGGCCAGTTGTAACAAATCTGGAGGAGTTACGTATGATCATTCTAAGTGACAGAATTCAAAAAGAAAAAGACACATATCATAAGATATCACTTAAAGGTGGAATCCAAAATGGCTACACATGAAATAAATTACAAAACAAAAACATAGTCAAATATGTAGAAAACACGCATAAGGCTGCTAAACGGGAAAGGTGGGGAGGGGTGAGGCATCATCCAGGAGGTTGAAATTAGCAAAGATACCATTCCAAATACCAAACTGATAATCAACAAGGCCTACACGGTAGCTAAAAGAACTGCACTCAGCACACTCAAGTCACCGGAAAAGAATATATACGACTGGTAAGAATCTGAAAAAGAATTTATTGATGTCTCTCTGTACGTGAATCAAGTGGATGTACAGCAGCAAGAAACAGAGCTTTGAAAATCAGCTGTAACCAATATAGTAATAAATTGAAAAAAATAAATGACAGAGAGACAGAGAAAACCTCTTACAACTTTTCCTCAGGGACGGTGATGCAACATGGATTGAACACATCTAGACCCACAGCAGGATGAGACATAAGGCTGGAAACTGTTTGCGCTAAGAGAAATGTGAGGTTGGGTGAGGAAATGCACACCCTTTAAAGTAATACTACCTGGTACCCATTCAATGGGTCCCAAATCTGCAGGTTCAAGGGATCTTCCTACAGCTAAAACATGCATGGAAAACCCAGAGGACTGTACACCATGTGATCGGGAGATGTGTCTAAAATGCACCTCATTTATCCTCTCCTGGTGCTCCTGTTCACCATTCCAGCCACGCTACTTAGAATCTCCCCACTTGGAGAATCAGCACATTTAAACTTCTGTTTCACACATTTTGCAAATTGTGAGGAGGATGAACGGGAAGAGGGGGAACCAATGAGAGAAGAGTTGTAGGGGTTTGGACGGGCACATATCACTCTAATTTCCCATTAAGAATAAGAATTAAAGAAAGGCTCAGCCTGCCTCGCCGGAGCCAAAATAGGGCCTGAAGCAATCCTGCGGGTTTGAGGCCAGCTCACAAAAGAGCAACTTAAAAAATGGAGCTCAGGGTCACTGCAATTCACAAACCTGCAGAGTTATAAATGAAAACTAACGTCCAAAAATATGTTGAGGTAAGGCAAAGAAGAGGATCTGAATGCAAGACAGAATTGCAAGAAACAGATTTCAAGAGATAGATTGGACTCGTCTTTAATGCACATGAAAAGCGGCAGAATTTCGACAATGATGCAGTTGGCCCAAAAGGGCGTATGCGTTTTTTCCTGATTATATCCAGGAAAAAACGCATACGCACTTTATGGGCAACGAAGCAAGCAAGCAATGCAAATGTGCACAACAAAGAAGTCTCACTTCCCACCGGTCAAAAGGGCCATCCTAAAAAATTGTAAAAACCAGAAATGCAGGACAGGCCATGGAGAACAGGGAGCCTTTATACGCTGATGGGCAGTGTGTGAACTGCCGAGAGCCACTCTGGAGAAGTGTATGGTGGTTCCTAAATCATCTAAAAAACAGAGCTACAGAGCATAGGACACTTCCAATCATGGGAGTATATCTAGGGAAGTCTAAAAATCAACAAGACACAAGCACACCACAGTTTAGGGCTACTCTGTTTACAAGAACCTCAACTTCAGTACACCTTAAATACCCCAAGAAAGAGAACAATGGATAAAGAAGATGTGGTACTTATGTACAATGGAATATCTCTTCACCATGAAATCAATGTAATAAGGCTAGTAGAAGGATAAAGAGTGGATTTAGGTCCGATAATACTACTTGAAATAAGTCAAACAGAAAAAGAAACATATCATAAGATATCACTTATAGAGGGAGGGTAAATATGGCTGCACAAGAAATGAATTACAGAACAGAACAGTGTCTCACATTTAGAAAACACACTTATGTCAGCTTAAGGGGAAAGGAGAGGTGGGGTGATGCATAAAACCAGAGTTTGAAATTAGCACAGATACCGTTCAATAAACCAAATAGGTATTAGACAAGATCTACACCTTGCTCAATGAACTGGCCTCAACACACCCTATACACCGCAGAGAAATATATCTGAGTAATAAGAATCTTAAAACCCATGTATTGATATATCTCCATAAGGGAATCAAGTGTGTGCAGAGCGGCACAAACACAGCAGTGAAAATGAGCTAAACCCCATTATAGAAATAAATTTTAAAAACAAAACGCTGAAACAATGAAAGAGAGAAAAATTCTTACAAAATTCGCTCAGGGGCTGTGATGCAACCTGGATTGACCACATATAAACCCACAGCTGGATAAGACATAAGGCTGGACACTTGGGGCTGACAGGATTGGTGAGCTTTGGTGAGCAACTGCCGAAAGTTTAATGCAATACTTCATGCTACTCAGTCCAAGGGTCCCAACACTCCAGGTTGAAGGGAATCTTCCTACAGCTAAACCATGCTTGGGAAACCCAGCGACTGGTATACCATATGATCGGGAAAGGTTTCTAAAACGCACCTCATTTTTCCTCTCCTGGGGCTCCGGATCGACATTCCAGCCGCTTTACTAACAACATCCCCACATGGAGTCAATGCCTTTAAGTTGTGGTATCGCACAGTCTGCAGTTAGTGCAGAGGATGAATGGGAATAGGGGGAACCAGTGAGAAACTAGCTGTAGCGGTTTCAATGGGCACATGTCACTCTAATATCACATCAGTAAGAAGAATTAACCAAAGGGACAGCAAGGTGCCCCAGAAGAAAAATAGGGCTTCAAGGAATCCTGTGGTTACGGGGCAAGACCACAAAAATAAGAGCTAAAAAAATGGAGCTAAGGGCCACTGCAATTCAAAAACCTGCAGAGTTATAAAGGCCAAAGATTTTTAAAAAATATATTGAGGTAAGGCTATGAAAAGGCATTGAAAGCAAGGCAGAATTGCAGGAAACCGATTTCAGGAGGTAGACTGGAATTGCACTGAAAACATATGAAGAGAGTCAGAAACTCGACAATGATGCACTTGCCCAAAAAGGGCGTATGTGTTTTTTCCTGAATATATTCAGGAAAAAACGCATACGCACTTTTTGGCCAACCAAGCAAGCTTGCAAAGGAAATTTGCACTACAATGAAGTCTCAATTCCACCTGGTCAAAACGGCCATCTGAAAAAAGTGTAAAATCCAGAAAGGCATGACAGGCCATGGAGAACTGGGAGCCTTCTTATGCTGATGGGCGGGATGTAAATTGCCAACAGCCACTCTGGAGAAGAGTATGGTGTTTCCTGAAACATCTAAAAAACAAAGCAACAGAGCCTAGGGCACTTCCACTTATGGTCCTATAGCTTAGGGAAATTAAAATCAAAAAGACACAGCCACCCCAAAGTTTGGGACGGCTCTGTTTACAAGAACCTCGTTTACGGTACAAGTTCAATATTGCAGAAAGTGAAAAATGGATAAAGAACTTGTGGTACTTACGTACAATGCAATATCACTCAGCAATGAAATCTATGTCATCAGGCCCGTAGCAGCATAATGAGTGGATTCAGGTATGATGATTCGAACTGAAATAAGTCACACAGAAAAGAAACATCATAAGGTATCACTAATACACAGAATGTGAACTTGGCTACACATGAACAGAATTACAAAACAGAACAGTGTCTCAAGTTTAGAAAACCAACTTACGCTTGCTTAACGGGGAAGGTGAGTTGGGGTGCTGCATAAAACCAGAGATTGAAATGAGCACAGATAAAGTTCCTTAAGCCAAATATGGAATAGACAAGAGCTACTCCTTGCTCAAAGAAATGGACTCAACACCCCATATTAAACGCCTAAGAATGTACCTGACTAGTAAGTATCTTAAAACCTATGGATTGCTATGTCTCCAAAAGAGAATCAAGCGTGTGTACAGGGGCATAAACGCAGCAGTGATAGGATTGGAGAGGTTTGGTGAGCAAATGAAGACCCTTTGAAGTCATATTGCATGGTACCCATTACACAGGTCTCAACTCTCCAGGTTTAAGGTATTCTTTCTTCAGCTAAAACATGCATGTGGAACCCAGAGTATGATCAACGATGTGAAAGGGAGACGTGTTCAAATATGTCTCAGTTTTCCTCCCCTGGTACTCGGGTGCAACATTCCAGATGCTTTACTAACACTCTCCCTACTTGGAGAGTCAGTGCCTTTAACCTCCTGTTTGCCCCAGTTTGCAATTTCTGCGGAAGATGAACAGGAATAGCGAGAACCAATGAGAGACTACCTGGAGGTGTCTGAACGGGCAAATTTAACTCTCATTTCCCACCAGGAAGAGGAATTAACCAAAGGCTCAGCGTGCCATGCCGGAACCACATTAGGGCCTGAAGACATCCTGCGGTGTTGCGGCCAGCTCACAAGAAAGGGAGTTGAAGAAAGGAGCTCAGGGGCACTGTAATTCACAAACCTGCAGAGTTATAAATGACAGCTATCGTCCAAAAATATACTGAAGTAAGGCTGCCAAGAGGACTTGAAAGCGGGGCAGAATTGCAGGAAACCGATTTCAGGAGGTAGACAGGAATTGCATTTCAAGCATAGGAAAAGAGGCAGAACGTCCACAATGATGCACTTGGCCAAAAAGGGCGTATGCGTTTTTTCCTGAATATATTCAGGAAAACACGCATATGCACTTTTTGGCCAACCAAGCAAGCTTGCAAAGGAAATCTGCACTACAATGAAGTCTCACTACCCCCCAGTCAAAAGGGGCATCTGAAAAAAGTGTAAAATCCAGAAAGGCAGGACAGGCCATGGAGAACTGGGAGCCTTGTTATGCTGAAGGGTGGGATGTAAATTGCCAACAACCACTCGGGAGAAGTGTATGGTGTTTCCTGAAACATCTAAAAAACAAAGCAACAGAGCCTAGGGCACTTCCACTTATGGTCCTATAGCTTAGGGAATTTAAAATCAAAAAGACACAGACACCCCAAAGTTTCGAACAGCTCTGTTTACAAGAACCTCGTTTACAGTACAAGTTCAACATCGCAGAAAGTGAAAAATGGATAAAGAAGTTGTGGTATTTACTTACAAAGCAATATCACTCAGCAATGAAATCTGTGTCATCAGGCCCTTAGCAGCACAATGAGTGGATTCAGGTATGATGATTCTAACTGAAATAAGTCACACAGAAAAAGAAACATCATAAGATATCAGTAATACACGGAATGTAAACTTGGCTACACAGGAACTGAATTACAGAACAGAACAGGGTCTCAAATTTAGAAAACCAACTTATGCTTGCTTAAGGGTAAAGGTGAGTTGGGGTGCTGCATAAAACCAGAGATTGAAATGAGCACAGATAAAGTTCCTTAAGCCAAATATGGAATAGACAAGAGCTACTCCTTGCTCAACGAAATGGACTCAACACCGCATATTAAACGCCTAAGAATGTACCTGACTAGTAAGTATCTTAAAACCTATGGATTGCTATGTCTCCGAAAGAGAATCAAGCATGTGTACAGGGGCATAAACGCAGCAGTGATAGGATTGGAGAGGTTCGGTGAGCAAATGAAGACCCTTTGAAGTCATATTGCATGGTACCCATTACACGGGTCTCAACTCTCCAGGTTTAAGGTATTCTTCCTTCAGCTAAAACATGCATGTGGAACCCAAGTATGATCAACCATGTGAACGGGAGACGTGTTCAAATATGTCTCAGTTTTCCTCCCCTGGTACTCGGGTGCAACATTCCAGACGCTTTACTAACACTCACCCCACTTGGAGAGTCAGCGCCTTTAAACTCCTGTTTGGCCCAGTTTGCAATTTCTGCGGAAGATGAACAGGAATAGCGAGAACCAAAGAGAGGCTAGCTGGAGGTGTCTGGACGGGCAAATTTAACTCTCATTTCCCACCAGGAAGAGGAAATAACCAAAGGCTCAGCGTGCCGTACCGGAACCAGATTAGGGCCTGAAGCCATCCTTCGGTGTTGCGGCCAGCTCAAAAGAAAGAGAGTTGAAGAAAGGAGCTCAGGGGCACTGTAATTCACAAACCTACAGAGTTATAAATGACAGCTATCGTCCAAAAATAGACTGAAGTAAGCCTGCCAAGAGGACTTGAAAGCGGGGCAGAATTGCAGGAAACCGATTTCAGGAGGTAGACTGGAATTGCATTGAAAGCATAGGAAAAGAGGCAGAACGTCCACAATGATGCACTTGGCCAAAAAGGGCGTATGCGTTTTTTCCTGAATATATTCAGGAAAAAACGCATACGCCCTTTTTGGCCAACCAAGCAAGCTTGCAAAGGAAATCTGCACTACAATGAAGTCTCACTTCCCCCCGGTCAAAAGGGGCATCTGAAAAAAGTGTAAAATCCAGAAAGGCAGGACAGGCCATGGAGAACTGGGAGCCTTGTTATGCTGATGGGCGGGATGTAAATTGCCAACAGACATTAGGGAGAAGTGTATGGTGTTTCCTGAAACATCGAAAAAGCAAAGCAACAGAGCCTAGGGCACTGCCACTTATGGTCCTATAGCTTAGGGAAATTAAAATCAAAAAGACACAGCAACCCCAATGTTTGGGACGCCTCTGTTTACAAGAACCTCGTTTACAGTACAAGTTCAACATCGCAGAAAGTGAAAAATGGATAAAGAACTTGTGGTACTTACGTACAATGCAGTATCACTCAGCAATGAAATCTATGTCATCAGGACCGTAGCAGCATAATGAGTGGATTCAGGTACGATGATTCTAACTGAAATAAGTCACACAGAAAAAGAAACATCATAAGATATCACTAATACACGGAATGTAAACTTGGCTACACAGGAACTGCATTCCAAAACAGAACAGGGTCTCAAATTTAGAAAACCAACTTATGCTTGCTTAAGGGGAAAGGTGAGTTGAGGTGCTGCATAAAACCAGAGATTGAAATGAGCACAGATAAAGTTCCTTAAGCCAAATATGGAATAGACAAGAGCTACTCCTTGGTCAACGAAATGGACTCAAAACCCCATATTAAACCTCTAAGAATGTACCTGACTAGTAAGTATCGTAAAACCTATGGATTGCTATGTCTCCGAAAGAGAATCAAGCGTGTTTACAGGGGTATAAACGCAGCAGTGATAGGATTGGAGAGGTTCGGTGAGCAAATGAAGACCCTTTGAAGTCATATTGCATGGTACCCATTACACGGGTCTCAACTCTCCAGGTTTAAGGTATTCTTCCTTCAGCTAAAACATGCATGTGGAACCCAGAGTATGATCAACCATGTGAATGGGAGACGTGTTCAAATATGTCTCAGTTTTCCTCCCCTGGTACTCGGGTGCAACATTCCAGACGCTTTACTAACACTCTCCGGACTTGGAGAGTCAGTCCCTTTAACCTCCTGTTTGGCCCAGTTTGCAATTTCTGTGGAAGATGAACAGGAATAGCGAGAACCAAAGAGAGGCTAGCTGGAGGTGTCTGGACGGGCAAATTTAACTCTCATTTTCCACCAGGAAGAGGAAATAACCAAAGGCTCAGCGTGCCGTACCGGAACCAGATTAGGGCCTGAAGCCATCCTTCGGTGTTGCGGCCAGCTCAAAAGAAAGAGAGTTGAAGAAAGGAGCTCAGGGGCACTGTAATTCACAAACCTGCAGAGTTATAAATGACAGCTATCGTCCAAAAATAGACTGAAGTAAGCCTGCCAAGAGGACTTGAAAGCGGGGCAGAATTGCAGGAAACCGATTTCAGGAGGTAGACTGGAATTGCATTGAAAGCATAGGAAAAGAGGCAGAACGTCCACAATGATGCACTTGGCCAAAAAGGGCGTATGCGTTTTTTCCTGAATATATTCAGGAAAAAACGCATACGCCCTTTTTGGCCAACCAAGCAAGCTTGCAAAGGAAATCTGCACTACAATGAAGTCTCACTTCCCCCCGGTCAAAAGGGGCATCTGAAAAAAGTGTAAAATCCAGAAAGGCAGGACAGGCCATGGAGAAGTGGGAGCCTTGTTATGCTGATGGGCGGGATGTAAATTGCCAACAGACACTAGGGAGAAGTGTATGGTGTTTCCTGAAACATCGAAAAAGCAAAGCAACAGAGCCTAGGGCACTGCCACTTATGGTCCTATAGCTTAGGGAAATTAAAATCAAAAAGACACAGCAACCCCAATGTTTGGGACGCCTCTGTTTACAAGAACCTCGTTTACAGTACAAGTTCAACATCGCAGAAAGTGAATAATGGATAAAGAACTTGTGGTACTTACGTACAATGCAGTATCACTCAGCAATGAAATCTATGTCATCAGGCCCGTAGCAGCATAATGAGTGGATTCAGGTACGATGATTCTAACTGAAATAAGTCACACAGAAAAAGAAACATCATAAGATATCACTAATACACGGAATGTAAACTTGGCTACACAGGAACTGCATTCCAAAACAGAACAGGGTCTCAAATTTAGAAAACCAAGTTATGCTTGCTAAAGGGGAAAGGTGAGTTGAGGTGCTGCATAAAACCAGAGATTGAAATGAGCACAGATAAAGTTCCTTAAGCCAAATATGGAATAGACAAGAGCTACTCCTTGGTCAACGAAATGGACTCAAAACCCCATATTAAACCCCTAAAAATGTACCTCACTAGTAAGTATCTTAAAACCTATGGATTGCTATGTCTCCAAAAGAGAATCAAGCGTGTGTACAGGGGTATAAACGCAGCAGTGATAGGATTGGAGAGGTTCGGTGAGCAAATGAAGACCCTTTGAAGTCATATTGCATGGTACCCATTACACGGGTCTCAACTCTCCAGGTTTAAGGTATTCTTCCTTCAGCTAAAACATGCATGTGGAACCCAGAGTATGATCAACCATGTGAACGGGAGACGTGTTCAAATATGTCTCAGTTTTCCTCCCCTGGTACTCGGGTGCAACATTCCAGACGCTTTACTAACACTCTCCGGACTTGGAGAGTCAGTCCCTTTAACCTCCTGTTTGGCCCAGTTTGCAATTTCTGCGGAAGATGAACAGGAATAGCGAGAACCAATGAGAGGCTAGCTGGAGGTGTCTGGACGGGCAAATTTAACTCTCATTTCCCACCAGGAAGAGGAATTAACCAAAGGCTCAGCATGCAGGGCCGGAACCAGATTAGGGCCTGAAGCCATCCTGCGGTGTTGCGGCCAGGTCACAAGAAAGCGAGTTGAAGAAAGGAGCTCAGGGGCACTGTAATTCACAAACCTGCAGAGTTATAAATGACAGCTATCGTCCAAAAATAGACTGAAGTAAGGCTGCCAAGAGGACTTGAAAGCGGGGCAGAATTGCAGGAAACCGATTTCAGGAGGTAGACTGGAATTGCATTGAAAGCATAGGAAAAGAGGCAGAACGTCCACAATGATGCACTTGGCCAAAAAGGGCGTATGCGTTTTTTCCTGAATATATTCAGGAGAAAACGCATACGCCCTTTTTGGCCAACCAAGCAAGCTTGCAAAGGAAATCTACACTACAATGAAGTCTCACTTCCCCCCGGTCAAAAGGGCCATCTGAAAAAAGTGTAAAATCCAGAAAGGCAGGACAGGCCATGGAGAACTGGGAGCCTTGTTATGCTGATGGGCGGGATGTAAATTGCCAACAACCACTCCGGAGAAGTGTATGGTGTTTCCTGAAACATCTAAAAAACAAAGCAACAGAACCTAGGGCACTTCCACTTATGGTCCTATAGCTTAGGGAAATTAAAATCAAAAAGACACAGTCACCCCAAAGTTTGGAACGGCTCTGTTTACAAGAACCTCGTTTACAGTACAAGTTCAACATCGCAGAAAGTGAAAAATGGATAAAGAAGTTGTGGTATTTACTTACAAAGCAATATCACTCAGCAATGAAATCTGTGTCATCAGGCCCTTAGCAGCACAATGAGTGGATTCAGGTATGATGATTCTAACTGAAGTAAGTCACACAGAAAAAGAAACATCATAAGATATCAGTAATACACGGAATTTAAACTTGGCTACACAGGAACTGAATTACAGAACAGAACAGGGTCTCAAATTTAGAAAAGCAACTTATGCTTGCTTAAGCGTAAAGGTGAGTTGGGGTGCTGCATAAAACCAGAGATTGAAATGAGCACAGATAAAGTTCCTTAAGTCAAATATGGAATAGACAAGAGCTACTCCTTGCTCAACGAAATGGACTCAACACCGCATATTAAACGCCTAAGAATGTACCTGACTAGTAAGTATCTTAAAACCTATGGATTGCTATGTCTCCGAAAGAGAATCAAGCATGTGTACAGGGGCATAAACGCAGCAGTGATAGGATTGGAGAGGTTCGGTGAGCAAATGAAGACCCTTTGAAGTCATATTGCATGGTACCCATTCCACGGGTCTCAACTCTCCAGGTTTAAGGTATTCTTCCTTCAGCTAAAACATGCATGTGGAACCCAAGTATGATCAACCATGTGAACGGGAGACGTGTTCAAATATGTCTCAGTTTTCCTCCCCTGGTACTCGGGTGCAACATTCCAGACGCTTTACTAACACTCTCCCCACTTGGAGAGTCAGCGCCTTTAACCTCCTGTTTGGCCCAGTTTGCAATTTCTGCGGAAGATGAACAGGAATAGCGAGAACCAATGAGAGGCTAGCTGGAGGTGTCTGGACGGGCAAATTTAACTCTCATTTCCCACCAGGAAGAGGAAATAACCAAAGGCTCAGCGTGCCGTACCGGAACCAGATTAGGGCCTGAAGCCATCCTGCGGTGTTGCGGCCAGCTCAAAAGAAAGCGAGTTGAAGAAAGGAGCTCAGGGGCACTGTAATTCACAAACCTGCAGAGTTATAAATGACAGCTATCGTCCAAAAATAGACTGAAGTAAGGCTGCCAAGAGGACTTGAAAGCGGGACAGAATTGCAGGAAACCGATTTCAGGAGGTAGACTGGAATTGCATTGAAAGCATAGGAAAAGAGGCAGAACGTCCACAATGATGCACTTGGCCAAAAAGGGCGTATGCGTTTTTTCCTGAATATATTCAGGAGAAAAAACGCATACGCCCTTTTTGGCCAACCAAGCAAGCTTGCAAAGGAAATCTGCACTACAATGAAGTCTCACTTCCCCCCGGTCAAAAGGGCCATCTGAAAAAAGTGTAAAATCCAGAAAGGCAGGACAGGCCATGGAGAACTGGGAGCCTTGTTATGCTGATGGGCGGGATGTAAATTGCCAACAACCACTCGGGAGAAGTGTATGGTGTTTCCTGAAACATCTAAAAAACAAAGCAACAGAACCTAGGGCACTTCCACTTATGGTCCTATAGCTTAGGGAAATTAAAATCAAAAAGACACAGCCACCCCAAAGTTTGGAACGGCTCTGTTTACAAGAACCTCGTTTACAGTACAAGTTCAACATCGCAGAAAGTGAAAAATGGATAAAGAAGTTGTGGTATTTACTTACAAAGCAATATCACTCAGCAATGAAATCTATGTCATCAGGCCCTTAGCAGCACAATGAGTGGATTCAGGTATGATGATTCTAACTGAAGTAAGTCACACAGAAAAAGAAACATCATAAGATATCAGTAATACACGGAATGGAAACTTGGCTACACAGGAACTGAATTACAGAACAGAACAGGGTCTCAAATTTAGAAAAACAACTTATGCTTGCTTAAGGGTAAAGGTGAGTTGGGGTGCTGCATAAAACCAGAGATTGAAATGAGCACAGATAAAGTTCCTTAAGTCAAATATGGAATAGACAAGAGCTACTCCTTGCTCAACGAAATGGACTCAACACCGCATATTAAACGCCTAAGAATGTACCTGACTAGTAAGTATCTTAAAACCTATGGATTGCTATGTCTCCGAAAGAGAATCAAGCATGTGTACAGGGGCATAAACGCAGCAGTGATAGGATTGGAGAGGTTCGGTGAGCAAATGAAGACCCTTTGAAGTCATATTGCATGGTACCCATTCCACGGGTCTCAACTCTCCAGGTTTAAGGTATTCTTCCTTCAGCTAAAACATGCATGTGGAACCCAAGTATGATCAACCATGTGAACGGGAGACGTGTTCAAATATGTCTCAGTTTTCCTCCCCTGGTACTCGGGTGCAACATTCCAGACGCTTTACTAACACTCTCCCCACTTGGAGAGTCAGCGCCTTTAACCTCCTGTTTGGCCCAGTTTGCAATTTCTGCAGAAGATGAACAGGAATAGCGAGAACCAATGAGAGGCTAGCTGGAGGTGTCTGGACGGGCAAATTTAACTCTCATTTCCCACCAGGAAGAGGAAATAACCAAAGGCTCAGCATGCCATACCGGAACCAGATTAGGGCCTGAAGCCATCCTGCGGTGTTGCGGCCAGCTCAAAAGAAAGCGAGTTGAAGAAAGGAGCTCAGGGGCACTGTAATTCACAAACCTGCAGAGTTATAAATGACAGCTATCGTCCAAAAATAGACTGAAGTAAGGCTGCCAAGAGGACTTGAAAGCGGGACAGAATTGCAGGAAACCGATTTCAGGAGGTAGACTGGAATTGCATTGAAAGCATAGGAAAAGAGGCAGAACGTCCACAATGATGCACTTGGCCAAAAAGGGCGTATGCGTTTTTTCCTGAATATATTCAGGAAAAAACGCATACGCCCTTTTTGGCCAACCAAGCAAGCTTGCAAAGGAAATCTGCACTACAATGAAGTCTCACTTCCCCCCGGTCAAAAGGGCCATCTGAAAAAAGTGTAAAATCCAGAAAGGCAGGACAGGCCATGGAGAACTGGGAGCCTTGTTATGCTGATGGGCGGGATGTAAATTGCCAACAACCACTCGGGAGAAGTGTATGGTGTTTCCTGAAACATCTAAAAAACAAAGCAACAGAACCTAGGGCACTTCCACTTATGGTCCTATAGCTTAGGGAAATTAAAATCAAAAAGACACAGCCACCCCAAAGTTTGGAACGGCTCTGTTTACAAGAACCTCGTTTACAGTACAAGTTCAACATCGCAGAAAGTGAAAAATGGATAAAGAAGTTGTGGTATTTACTTACAAAGCAATATCACTCAGCAATGAAATCTATGTCATCAGGCCCTTAGCAGCACAATGAGTGGATTCAGGTATGATGATTCTAACTGAAGTAAGTCACACAGAAAAAGAAACATCATAAGATATCAGTAATACACGGAATGGAAACTTGGCTACACAGGAACTGAATTACAGAACAGAACAGGGTCTCAAATTTAGAAAAACAACTTATGCTTGCTTAAGGGTAAAGGTGAGTTGGGGTGCTGCATAAACCAGAGATTGAAATGAGCACAGATAAAGTTCCTTAAGTCAAATATGGAATAGACAAGAGCTACTCCTTGCTCAACGAAATGGACTCAACACCGCATATTAAACGCCTAAGAATGTACCTGACTAGTAAGTATCTTAAAACCTATGGATTGCTATGTCTCCGAAAGAGAATCAAGCATGTGTACAGGGGCATAAACGCAGCAGTGATAGGATTGGAGAGGTTCGGTGAGCAAATGAAGACCCTTTGAAGTCATATTGCATGGTACCCATTCCACGGGTCTCAACTCTCCAGGTTTAAGGTATTCTTCCTTCAGCTAAAACATGCATGTGGAACCCAAGTATGATCAACCATGTGAACGGGAGACGTGTTCAAATATGTCTCAGTTTTCCTCCCCTGGTACTCGGGTGCAACATTCCAGACGCTTTACTAACACTCTCCCCACTTGGAGAGTCAGCGCCTTTAACCTCCTGTTTGGCCCAGTTTGCAATTTCTGCGGAAGATGAACAGGAATAGCGAGAACCAATGAGAGGCTAGCTGGAGGTGTCTGGACGGGCAAATTTAACTCTCATTTCCCACCAGGAAGAGGAAATAACCAAAGGCTCAGCGTGCCATACCGGAACCAGATTAGGGCCTGAAGCCATCCTGCGGTGTTGCGGCCAGCTCAAAAGAAAGCGAGTTGAAGAAAGGAGCTCAGGGGCACTGTAATTCACAAACCTGCAGAGTTATAAATGACAGCTATCGTCCAAAAATAGACTGAAGTAAGGCTGCCAAGAGGACTTGAAAGCGGGGCAGAATTGCAGGAAACCGATTTCAGGAGGTAGACTGGAATTGCATTGAAAGCATAGGAAAAGAGGCAGACCGTCCACAATGATGCACTTGGCCAAAAAGGGCGTATGCGTTTTTTCCTGAATATATTCAGGAAAAAACGCATACGCCCTTTTTGGCCAACCAAGCAAGCTTGCAAAGGAAATCTGCACTACAATGAAGTCTCACTTCCCCCCGGTCAAAAGGGCCATCTGAAAAAAGTGTAAAATCCAGAAAGGCAGGACAGGCCATGGAGAACTGGGAGCCTTGTTATGCTGATGGGCGGGATGTAAATTGCCAACAACCACTCGGGAGAAGTGTATGGTGTTTCCTGAAACATCTAAAAAACAAAGCAACAGAGCCTAGGGCACTGCCACTTATGGTCCTATAGCT
This sequence comes from Stenella coeruleoalba, assembly GCF_951394435.1. Lineage (NCBI taxonomy): Eukaryota > Metazoa > Chordata > Mammalia > Artiodactyla > Delphinidae > Stenella > Stenella coeruleoalba. The sequence continues at coordinate 31,998,057 of NC_137151.1, read as the reverse complement.
TAGGGAAATTAAAATCAAAAAGACACAGCCACCCCAAAGTTTGGGATGCCTCTGTTTACAAGAACCTCGTTTACAGTACAAGTTCAACATCGCAGAAAGTGAAAAATGGATAAAGAAGTTGTGGTATTCACTTACAAAGCAATATCACTCAGCAATGAAATCTGTGTCATCAGGCCCTTAGCAGCACAATGAGTGGATTCAGGTATGATGATTCTAACTGAAGTAAGTCACACAGAAAAAGAAACATCATAAGATATCAGTAATACACGGAATGGAAACTTGGCTACACAGGAACTGAATTACAGAACAGAACAGGGTCTCAAATTTAGAAAAACAACTTATGCTTGCTTAAGGGTAAAGGTGAGTTGGGGTGCTGCATAAAACCAGAGATTGAAATGAGCACAGATAAAGTTCCTTAAGTCAAATATGGAATAGACAAGAGCTACTCCTTGCTCAATGAAATGGACTCAACACCGCATATTAAACGCCTAAGAATGTACCTGACTAGTAAGTATCTTAAAACCTATGGATTGCTATGTCTCCGAAAGAGAATCAAGCATGTGTACAGGGGCATAAACGCAGCAGTGATAGGATTGGAGAGGTTCGGTGAGCAAATGAAGACCCTTTGAAGTCATATTGCATGGTACCCATTCCACGGGTCTCAACTCTCCAGGTTTAAGGTATTCTTCCTTCAGCTAAAACATGCATGTGGAACCCAAGTATGATCAACCATGTGAACGGGAGACGTGTTCAAATATGTCTCAGTTTTCCTCCCCTGGTACTCGGGTGCAACATTCCAGACGCTTTACTAACACTCTCCCCACTTGGAGAGTCAGCGCCTTTAACCTCCTGTTTGGCCCAGTTTGCAATTTCTGCGGAAGATGAACAGGAATAGCGAGAACCAATGAGAGGCTAGCTGGAGGTGTCTGGACGGGCAAATTTAACTCTCATTTCCCACCAGGAAGAGGAAATAACCAAAGGCTCAGCGTGCCGTGCCGGAACCAGATTAGGGCCTGAAGCCATCCTGCGGTGTTGCGGCCAGGTCACAAGAAAGCGAGTTGAAGAAAGGAGCTCAGGGGCACTGTAATTCACAAACCTGCAGAGTTATAAATGACAGCTATCGTCCAAAAATAGACTGAAGTAAGGCTGCCAAGAGGACTTGAAAGCGGGACAGAATTGCAGGAAACCGATTTCAGGAGGTAGACTGGAATTGCATTGAAAGCATAGGAAAAGAGGCAGAACGTCCACAATGATGCACTTGGCCAAAACGGGCGTATGCGTTTTTTTCCTGAATATATTCAGGAGAAAACGCATACGCCCTTTTTGGCCAACCAAGCAAGCTTGCAAAGGAAATCTGCACTACAATGAAGTCTCACTTCCCCCCGGTCAAAAGGGCCATCTGAAAAAAGTGTAAAATCCAGAAAGGCAGGACAGGCCATGGAGAACTGGGAGCCTTGTTATGCTGATGGGCGGGATGTAAATTGCCAACAACCACTCGGGAGAAGTGTATGGTGTTTCCTGAAACATCTAAAAAACAAAGCAACAGAACCTAGGGCACTTCCACTTATGGTCCTATAGCTTAGGGAAATTAAAATCAAAAAGACACAGCCACCCCAAAGTTTGGAACGGCTCTGTTTACAAGAACCTCGTTTACAGTACAAGTTCAACATCGCAGAAAGTGAAAAATGGATAAAGAAGTTGTGGTATTTACTTACAAAGCAATATCACTCAGCAATGAAATCTGTGTCATCAGGCCCTTAGCAGCACAATGAGTGGATTCAGGTATGATGATTCTAACTGAAGTAAGTCACACAGAAAAAGAAACATCATAAGATATCAGTAATACACGGAATGGAAACTTGGCTACACAGGAACTGAATTACAGAACAGAACAGGGTCTCAAATTTAGAAAACCAACTTATGCTTGCTTAAGGGTAAAGGTGAGTTGGGGTGCTGCATAAAACCAGAGATTGAAATGAGCACAGATAAAGTTCCTTAAGCCAAATATGGAATAGACAAGAGCTACTCCTTGCTCAACGAAATGGACTCAACACCGCATATTAAACGCCTAAGAATGTACCTGACTAGTAAGTATCTTAAAACCTATGGATTGCTATGTCTCTGAAAGAGAATCAAGCATGTGTACAAGGGCATAAACGCAGCAGTGATAAGATTGGAGAGGTTCGGTGAGCAAATGAAGACCCTTTGAAGTCATATTGCATGGTACCCATTCCACGGGTTTCAACTACCCAGGTTTTAGGTATTCTTCCTTCAGCTAAAACATGCATGTGGAACCCAGAGTATGATCAACCATGTGATCGGGAGACGTGTTCAAATATGTCTCAGTTTTCGTATCCTGGTACTCGGGTGCAACATTCCAGACGCTTTACTAACACTCTCCCGACTTGGAGAGTCAGTCCCTTTAACCTCTTGTTTGGCCCAGTTTGCAATTTCTGTGGAAGATGAACAGGAATAGCGAGAACCAATGAGAGACTAGCTGGAGGTGTCTGGACGGGCAAATTTAACTCTCATTTCCCACCAGGAAGAGGAATTAACCAAAGGCTCAGCGTGCCGTGCCGGAACCAGATTAGGGCCTGAAGCCATCCTGCGGTGTTGCGGCCAGGTCACAAGAAAGCGAGTTGAAGAAAGGAGCTCAGGGGCACTGTAATTCACAAACCTGCAGAGTTATAAATGACAGCTATCGTCCAAAAATAGACTGAAGTAAGGCTGCCAAGAGGACTTGAAAGCGGGGCAGAATTGCAGGAAACCGATTTCAGGAGGTAGACTGAAATTGCATTGAAAGCATAGGAAAAGAGGCAGAACGTCCACAATGATGCACTTGGCCAAAAAGGGCGTATGCGTTTTTTCCTGAATATATTCAGGAAAAAACGCATACGCCCTTTTTGGCCAACCAAGCAAGCTTGCAAAGGAAATCTGCACTACAATGAAGTCTCACTTCCCCCCGGTCAAAAGGGCCATCTGAAAAAAGTGTAAAATCCAGAAAGGCAGGACAGGCCATGGAGAACTGGGAGCCTTGTTATGCTGATGGGCGGGATGTAAATTGCCAACAGACACTCAGGAGAAGTGTATGGTGTTTCCTGAAACATCTAAAAAACAAAGCAACAGAGCCTAGGGCACTTCCACTTATGGTCCTATAGCTTAGGGAAATTAAAATCAAAAAGACACAGCCACCCCAAAGTTTGGGACGCCTCCGTTTACAAGAACCTTGTTACCGCACAAGTTCAATATCACAGAAAGTGAAAAATGGATAAAGAACTTGTGGTACTTACGTACAATGCAGTATCACTCAGCAATGAAATCTATGTCATCAGGCCCGTAGCAGCATAATGAGTGGATTCAGGTACGATGATTCTAACTGAAATAGGTCACACAGAAAAAGAAACATCATAAGATATCAGTAATACACGGAATGTAAACTTGGCTACACAGGAACTGAATTACAGAACAGAACAGGGACTCAAATTTAGAAAACCAACTTATGCTTGCTTAAAGGGAAAGGTGAGTTGGGGTGCTGCATAAAACCAGAGATTGAAATGAGCACAGATAAAGTTCCTTAAGTCAAATATGGAATAGACAAGAGCTACTCTTGCTCAACGAAATGGACTCAACACCGCATATTAAATGCCTAAGAATGTACCTGACTAGTAAGTATCTTAAAACCTATGGATTGCTATGTCCCCGAAAGAGAATCAAGCATGTGTACAGGGGCATAAACGCAGCAGTGATAGGATTGGAGAGGTTCGGTGAGCAAGTGAAGACCCTTTGAAGTCATATTGCATGGTACCCATTCCACGGGTTTCAACTAACCAGGTTTAAGGTATTCTTCCTTCAGCTAAAACATGCATGTGGAACCCAAGTATGATCAACCATGTGAACGGGAGACGTGTTCAAATATGTCTCAGTTTTCGTACCCTGGTAATCGGGTGCAACATTCCAGATGCTTTACTAACACTCTCCCCACTTGAAGAGTCAGCGCCTTTAACATCCTGTTTGGCCCAGTTTGCAATTTCTGCGTAAGATGAACAGGAATAGCGAGAACCAATGTGAGACTAGCTGGAGGTGTCTGGACGGGCAAATTTAACTCTCATTTCCCACCAGGAAGAGGAAATAACCAAAGGCTCAGCGTGCCGTGCCGGAACCAGATTAGGGCCTGAAGCCATCCTGCGGTGTTGCGGCCAGGTCACAAGAAAGCGAGTTGAAGAAAGGAGCTCAGGGGCACTGTAATTCACAAACCTGCAGAGTTATAAATGACAGCTATCGTCCAAAAATAGACTGAAGTAAGGCTGCCAAGAGGACTTGAAAGCGGGGCAGAATTGCAGGAAACCGATTTCAGGAGGTAGACTGGAATTGCATTGAAAGCATAGGAAAAGAGGCAGAACGTCCACAATGATGCACTTGGCCAAAAAGGGCGTATGCGTTTTTTCCTGAATATATTCAGGAAAAAACGCATACGCCCTTTTTGGCCAACCAAGCAAACTTGCAAAAGAAATCTGCACTACAATGAAGTCTCACTTCCCCCCGGTCAAAAGGGCCATCTGAAAAAAGTGTAAAATCCAGAAAGGCAGGACAGGCCATGGAGAACTGGGAGCCTTGTTATGCTGATGGGCGGGATGTAAATTGCCAACAGACACTCGGGAGAAGTGTATGGTGTTTCCTGAAACATCTAAAAAACAAAGCAACAGAGCCTAGGGCACTTCCACTTATGGTCCTATAGCTTAGGGAAATTAAAATCAAAAAGACACAGCCACCCCAAAGTTTTGGATGCCTCCGTTTACAAGAACCTCGTTTACAGTACAAGTTCAACATCGCAGAAAGTGAAAAATGGATAAAGAAGTTTTGGTATTTACTTACAAAGCAATATCACTCAGCAATGAAATCTGTGTCATCAGGACCTTAGCAGCACAATGAGTGGATTCAGGTATGATGATTCTAACTGAAATAAGTCACACAGAAAAAGAAACATCATAAGATATCAGTAATACATGGAATGTAAACTTGGCTACACAGGAACTGAATTACAGAACAAAACAGGGACTCAAATTTAGAAAACCAACTTATGCTTGCTTAAGGGGAAAGGTGAGTTGGGGTGCTGCATAAAACCAGAGATTGAAATGAGCACAGATAAAGTTCCTTAAGTCAAATATGGAATAGACAAGAGCTACTCCTTGCTCAACGAAATGGACTCAACACCGCATATTAAACGCCTAAGAATGTACCTTACTAGTAAGTATCTTAAAACCTATGGATTGCTATGTCTCCGAAAGAGAATCAAGCATGTGTACAGGGGCATAAACGCAGCAGTGATAGGATTGGAGAGGTTCGTGAGCAAATGAAGACCCTTTGAAGTCATATTGCATGGTACCCATTCCAAGGGTTTCAACTACCCAGGTTTAAGGTATTCTTCCTTCAGCTAAAACATGCATGTGGAACCTAGAGTATGATCAACCATGTGATCGGGAGACGTGTTCAAATATGTCTCAGTTTTCGTACCCTGGTACTCGGGTGCAACATTCCAGACGCTTTACTAACACTCTCCCCACTTGGAGAGTCAGTCCCTTTAACCTCCTGTTTGGCCCAGTTTGCAATTTCTGTGGAAGATGAACAGGAATAGCGAGAACCAATGAGAGACTAGCTGGAGGTGTCTGGATGGGCAAATTTAACTCTCATTTCCCACCAGGAAGAGGAATTAACCAAAGGCTCAGTGTGCCGTGCCAGAACCAGATTAGGGCCTGAAGACATCCTGCAGTGTTGCGGCCAGGTCACAAGAAAGCGAGTTGAAGAAAGGAGCTCAGGGGCACTGTAATTCACAAACCTGCAGAGTTATAAATGACAGCTATCGTCCAAAATTATACTGAAGGAAGGCTGCCAAGAGGACTTGAAAGCGGGGCAGAATTGCAGGAAACCGATTTCAGGAGGTAGACTGGAATTGCATTGAAAGCATAGGAAAAGAGGCAGAACGTCCACAATGATGCACTTGGCCAAAAAGAGCGTATGGGTTTTTTCCTGAATGTATTCAGGAAAAAACGCATACGCCCTTTTTGGCCAACCAAGCAAACTTGCAAAGGAAATCTGCACTACAATGAAGTCTCACTTCTCCCTGGTCAAAAGGGCCATCTGAAAAAAGTGTAAAATCCAGAAAGGCAGGACAGGCCATGGAGAACTGGGAGCCTTGTTATGCTGATGGGCGGGATGTAAATTGCCAACAGACACTCAGGAGAAGTGTATGGTGTTTCCTGAAACATCTAAAAAACAAAGCAACAGAGCCTAGGGCACTTCCACTTATGGTCCTATAGCTTAGGGAAATTAAAATCAAAAAGACACAGCCACCCCAAAGTTTGGGATGCCTCCGTTTACAAGAACCTCGTTTACCGTACAAGTTCAATATCACAGAAAGTGAAAAATGGATAAAGAACTTGTGGTACTTACGTACAATGCAGTATCACTCAGCAATTAAATCTATGTCATCAGGCCCGTAGCAGCATAATGAGTGGATCCAGGTACGATGACTCTAACTGAAATAAGTCACACAGAAAAAGAAACATCATAAGATATCACTAATACACGGAATGTAAACTTGGCTACACAGGAACTGCATTCCAAAACAGAACAGGGTCTCAAATTTAGAAAACCAACTTATGCTTGCTTAAGTGGAAAGGTGAGTTGGGGTGCTGTATAAAACCAGAGATTGAAATGAGCACAGATAAAGTTCCTTAAGCCAAATATGGAATAGACAAGAGCTACTCCTTGCTCAACGAAATGGACCCAAAACCCCATATTAAACGCCTAAAAATGTACCTGACTAATAAGTATCTTAAAACCTATGGATTGCTATGTCTCCGAAAGAGAATCAAGCATGTGTACAGGGGCATAAACGCAGCAGTGATAGGATTGGAGAGGTTCGGTGAGCAAATGAAGACCCTTTGAAGTCATATTGCATGGTACCCATTCCACGGGTCTCAACTCTCCAGGTTTAAGGTATTCTTCCTTCAGCTAAAACATGCATGTGGAACCCAAGTATGATCAACCATGTGAACGGGAGACGTGTTCAAATATGTCTCAGTTTTCCTCCCCTGGTACTCGGGTGCAACATTCCAGATGCTTTACTAACACTCTCCCGACTTGGAGAGTCAGTCCCTTTAACCTCCTGTTTGGCACAGTTTGCAATTTCTGCGGAAGATGAACAGGAATAGCGAGAACCAATGAGAGGCTAGCTGGAGGTGTCTGGACGGGCAAATTTAACTCTCATTTCCCACCAGGAAGAGGAAATAACCAAAGGCTCAGCGTGCAGTACCGGAACCAGATTAGGGCCTGAAGCCATCCTGCGGTGTTGCGGCCAGCTCAAAATAAAGCGAGTTGAAGAAAGGAGCTCAGGGGCACTGTAATTCACGAACCTGCAGAGTTATAAATGACAGCTATCGTCCAAAAATAGACTGAAGTAAGGCTGCCAAGAGGACTTGAAAGCGGGGCAGAATTGCAGGATACCGATTTCAGGAGGTAGACTGGAATTGCATTGAAAGCATAGGAAAAGAGGCAGAACGTCCACAATGATGCACTTGGCCAAAAAGGGCGTATGCGTTTTTTCCTGAATATATTCAGGAAAAAACGCATACGCCCTTTTTGGCCAACCAAGCAAGCTTGCAAAGGAAATCTGCACTACAATGAAGTCTCACTTCCCCCCGGTCAAAAGGGCCATCTGAAAAAAGTGTAAAATCCAGAAAGGCAGGACAGGCCATGGAGAACTGGGAGCCTTGTTATGCTGATGGGCGGGATGTAAATTGCCAACAGACACTCGGGAGAAGTGTATGGTGTTTCCTGAAACATCTAAAAAACAAAGCAACAGAGCCTAGGGCACTTCCACTTATGGTCCTATAGCTTAGGGAAATTAAAATCAAAAAGACACAGCCACCCCAAAGTTTGGGACGGCTCTGTTTACAAGAACCTCGTTTACAGTACAAGTTCAACATCGCAGAAAGTGAAAAATGGATAAAGAAGTTGTGGTATTTACTTACAAAGCAATATCACTCAGCAATGAAATCTGTGTCATCAGGCCCTTAGCAGCACAATGAGTGGATTCAGGTATGATGATTCTAACTGAAATAAGTCACACAGAAAAAGAAACATCATAAGATATCAGTAATACACGGAATGTAAACTTGGCTACACAGGAACTGAATTACAGAACAGAACAGGGTCTCAAGTTTAGAAAACCAACTTATGCCTGCTTAAGGGGGAAGGTGAGTTGGAGTGCTGCATAAAACCAGAGATTGAAATGAGCACAGATACCGTTCCATAAGCCAAATATGTAATAGACAAGAGCTACCCCTTGCTCAACGAAATGGATTCAACAATGAGGTATCACCTCACACCTGGTAGAATAGGCATCATTGAAAATCTACAAACAAAAAATGCTGGAAAGGGTGTGGAGAAAAGGAACCCTCTTCCACTATTGTTGGGAATATAAATTGATACAGTCATTATGGAGAACAATATGGAATTTCTTAAGAAACTAACAATAGAATTACCAGATGATACAGCAATCCCAGTACTGGACATATACCCAGACAAAACCATAAATCAAAAAGAATCATTCACCGCAATGTTCATTGCATCACTATTTACAATATCGAGGTAATGGAAGCAACCTAAATGCCCACAGACAGACGAATGCATAAAGCTGTGGTACATATATAAAATAGAATATTACTAAGCCATGAAAAGGAATGAAATTGGGTCATTTGTAGAGACGTCGATGGATCTAGAGACTGTCATACAGAGTGAAGTAAGTCAGAAAGAGAAAAACAAGTCTTGTATATTCATGCATATATGTGGAACCTAGAAAAACTGTAGAGATTAACCATTTTGCAAGGCATAAATAGAGCAACAGATGTAGACAACAAACGTATGGACAACAAGGGGGGAAAGCTGTTGGGGGGTGGTGGTGGGAGGAGTTGAGAGACTGGGATTGGCATGTATACATTTATATGTATAAAATAGATAACCAATAAGAACCTGCTGTATAAAAATATAAAATAAAATTCAAAATTAAAAAGAAATAAAATTTAAAAAATAAAACAGAAAAAAACAATTATTCCCTGCACATACATGTATTTATATGAATAAATTATTTCCATGCTTATATCTGTAAATACAAAAAAGAGGAATAAAATCTACCTTGAACCAAAAACGAAAAAGAGAAAAAAAACACAGAACCCACCAGTTACACAGAGGAAAACCGTATCAGGGCACTTGCTCCAGTTGTAAACAATTCTGAAGTTGGTCAGTGGTGGGGAATCGTCTCCCATTCAGCCAGCAGCCCCCACGCAACAAGCGTCCTCATTGCAAAGCTGGGGCACCGTGCCGAGGCATCTGTGAGTAAACGTGAGCTGAGCCCCAGGCCAGTTGCTGCTGAACTATTCCCACCCGTCCCAGGTAAAACACCTGAATATATACAAGGACTTGAAAGCCTAGAGGAAGGGCCATAGAGCCACACGAGTGACAGCATGCCGGCCGACTTGGTGCCTGCAGGCCAGCCAGGATGGTCCTGGCCCTGGGTGCTCTTCTGGAAGATTTCCATTTCCCTGCCTGAGATACCCGTCCTGTCCCTGCCCCCACTGCTTTTTTCCTTCCTCACCTCTGCCCAGGGAGAAATTCCAGCAGCAGGTATGGGTGACACATCCTCTTCTTTAGCAGGTGGCAGCCTGGCAACTGCTGCAGAAAGTCCAGCAGAGCCCCACTCACACTGGGCCACCCACAAAGCCGTGGCCTCTCACTCCCTCCCACCAGCCCAGCCCCGAGACTGCTGACAGGGCAGAGAAAATGGCGTCAGGCACGGCTGCAGGGGCTCTTGCTGCCTGGAGTGGTATTTATATTGATCTCAACCCAGGCACACCTGGGGAGGGCTGGCCGGCACGGTAAGGCTGCCCAGGTCAGCCAATCATCACCCCTCAGGGGCTCACAGTTGCAGAAAATGGAACTTGCTGAACCGGCCAGGTCCAAGGAACAGGTGTGGGCTCCTGAGAGTCAGGATAGACAAGGGGCTGCAGCTTTGGCTTGTTTTCTAATCATTTTATCTGGCCCATGAGTGGGAGACAACTTCAAGAAAACCCTCTCCTAATGAGAGGAACCCAGGAGTCAGGGAGAGTAGGGGTGGGTGGTGGTTGGAGACAGAGGCCTGGTGCCCCGGGTGCAGTGGAAGTCTCTGGAAGACCAGGTGGAGGGAGGCCTCACGGAGTGATGCCCAGGGTCACAGACCTGTCGCAGCTGCTGTTTGTTAGTTCAAGTCCTGCTCTGAGGTGCTCTGTGTCAGCTCTGAGCGACAGGTGAGCTGGGGGTGCGCTGCAATGAGGGCTATGTGCACGGTTCCTGTGTGCCCAGCCCTGCCACGGTACCTGCAAGGGTAGCTCTGTATCCTGGGAGGGGCCTGACCACGAGAGCCCCGTGGGCTGGGGTGGGGGTGGGGTACCTGCCCAGGTGAGCTCCATATTCTGGGATTGGTCTGACCACGAGAACCCCATGGGCTGCTGGGGACCTGGTAAAGGATGTCAGGACAGTCAGTGAAGCCACCGAGGATATACCTCCAGTTGCTCCTAATTCCTACACCCTGCTGGTCATTCTACCAACCACCAGGACATGGTATTCTGTATTAGTCTTCAATGATGCCTTCTTTTGTATTCCATTAGTCCCAGAGTCACAAGAAATTTTGGCTTGTGAGTGGCAGGACTCAACATACAACTAAAACAATACTTCCGGGCCGTCTGGCCCCAAGGGTGCAAAAATTCCCACACCATCTTTGGGGAAAGCTTAGCTAAAGACCTAAAAGTTCTACCTCTGGAAAAGGAAACCCTCCTTCAATATGCAGACGACATTCTGATCACCAGCCCTACTAAGGAGGCCTCTGAACTACCAAGCCAATAAAGGATAGAAGTTGTCCAAGAAAAAGCTCAAATATCACAGACTGCGGTGACCTGCCTGGGCTTCATTCTCACAGAAGGTCAGAGAAGCCCATCCCAGGAAAGGGAAGAAACCATTTTCAGCCTTACCCCTTTCTAAAACTAGAAGACAGCTTAGGGGTTCCTGGGGAGGCCAGGGTTTGCTGCTTCTGGATCCCTAACTACAGTCTACTAGCTGGGCCTCTATATGAAACACTGAAAGGAAAAGATGATGATCCTTTTGAATAGAATCCAGAAGTGGCCTTTCAAGAATGGAAAGAGCAGTCAATTCAGACCCTTGCCCTGGAACTCCCTAATTTAGCTAAACCCTTTGACCTTTACATTCCCGGTGAAAGGTGAATCGCCATTGGAGAATTAGTGCAAAAACTGGGACCACTTGAAATGGAACAATGCAAGAATGCCATCCAGGTAGGATAAACTACGGTCACTAAGGGGCTTGGCCCACTGCCACATCTGGCCAAGATACTGGCGGTATCTAAAAACCTGGAAATCAGCAGCCCAAAAGGCCACCTCCCTCCTAAGGGAAAAGGACCCCACGTGGTGATCCTAACCACCAACCATGCCCTGAAGTTGCAGGGTTCGCTCCGTGGGCACACCGACCTCGAGTGAGGAGGCCCTCCAACTCCAACATCCAGAGAGATAACCGGGGGCAACAGGGCACCATGACGACTCGTGTGAACATCACTTGACCTGGAGTTTCTCTCATAAAACAACAAGAGTGTGTCCCAAAAGAGTAGACTACTGCTTGCAGGACTTACTGCACCCAGAGGGGAGCTAATAATCTTGGCGGGGGAACAGTATACCACACTGTCACCATAGAAAAGCCTACAGACACCGTGATGATGGTGGCCAATAAGACCGGCTGGACTCCTGTTTACTTCAAAAGGCTGTTGACTCAGTAGCCATCATGGTCCTTGATCACCACTGACCCTGGACTGTCTGGGAGTTGAGCGGGCAGGGCTCTGACACCTGGTGCTGTTTGTACGTTAATTCAGGGGCCTAACTGAAGAAAGCGCAGACTACTGGTCAGAGCATCTAGGCTGGCAGAGACGGTCAGCCTAAGGTGGCCGAACAAATGTGGGGCGGGGTGAAACCGGCCCCCACAGCGTCTCTGCACATCTCTTTCCTGGACCCTTAAAGGTCATTAGAATCTATAACACTTCCAATGCTGGTGCTCAGGTGGACGAGCAGGGAGGCAGGGGTCCTGGGGACAATCAACGTCACTGGGAGGCTGCTGGGGAGAAGCTCTGACCCTCGCCCCAGGGTATGAGGGCTCCCAACTCAGCACTCAGCAGTTACAGAAGAAGGGTCTGCACCCTCAGCACTCCAAGAATGAGGAACGGGACAAAAGGCAGAGGAGGGGTTTGTCCCCAGCAAAGCCCATTAAAAATCCCTGGGAGATAAAAATAGAATCTGGGCAATAAAGTCAAGTCTAACCTTTTTTATCCTTTGTGCTTTGTCTAATTTCACGTGCTCCTAGGGTCCCGCATGCAGAGGTTCCACACCCGGCACTTCAGACCAGATTTCCTAGTGCAGAATGGCTGGGTCGACACCTCAGCTCCTGGGGCCCAGTGCAGACTCCACGATATAGAGCCTGAGCTACAGCCAACCCGGCCCTCGAGAGCTCCGCCGCCTCCCTCCCTCCCACTGACTCTGACAGGATCTCTACACAGCAGCCCAGCCCACAGCCCACGGGGTAGTGCATGCTCTCACCTCTCCATTCTCTGATCAAAATATAAAGTTTCCTTTGCTTGTGAACCAAACTCAGTCTCGATCTGTTGGCCCCAATGACACTGGGCAGGGGGACACTTGTTGGGGTCCACTCTGGAGGATCAGTAACAGAAATTGAGACTATTGTAACCTCAATGAACAGATGTGTGAGCCAAACTGTAGTTAACATAGAACAGTGTATAAGGCTCGGGTAAAATAAGATGTTTTTAACACTTCCATTTGATATTTCCATCACTTTTTATAAGCAAGTTCAGTGAAAAGGTTTGTCTTATTTGTCAGGTCAATATTAGAGAAACGAAGTGATTTCTTTCCAAGGATGTACATCTAATAATCTTGGTTAAACCTTCAATCTTGTTTTAAATGCTTTTCCATTGAAAATGATACCTCTCTTTCAGCTCCCCCATTTCTGAGAAGTATAAAATCTTATAATTTATTATTACCAAAGGGGAAAGGTGGGAGGAGGGATAAATTAACAGTTTGGAATGAACACATACACACTGCTATGTATAAAATAGATCATCAACAAGGAACTACTGTATAGCACAGGGAACTACACTCAACATTTTGCAATAACCTATAAGGGGAAATAATCTGAAAAAGAATAGATATTTTTATTGACATCATCTATCAATGACAGTTAAAGTGTAGCCTAAGGGAAGCTGGTGGTGAGTGCTTCTGACCCTGAAGACTTCAATCATCTAAAGTTTGGACTCTGCCTACTTCCCAAGGCCCTTAACGAACATATGTGTAGCTGTAGCTTAAAAAATTCCCCAGTTTGGGTTTCGGGGAGACACTGATTTTGAAAAAGCCCTGGTGTTCTCCTTACATGAATGGGACTCTTCCTACTGCTAAAACATGTCTGTCACACCCAGAGGATGGTATACCGTCTGATCGGGAAGAGTTTGGAAAAGGCATCTCATCTCCTCATCTCCTGGTGCTCGGGTTCACCCCTCCAGCGTCTTTACTAACAGTCTCCCCACTTGGAGATGTCAGCACTGTCAACATCCTGTTGCGTACAGTTTGGAATTTGTCCAGAGGATGAAGCGGAAGGATGAGGAACAATGAGAGACAAGTCCTAGGTGTTCAGACAGGCACATGTCACTCTAATTTCCAATCAGGAAGACGAATTGACCAAAGGCTAGGGTTGCCCATGGAAACAGTATAGGGCTTGAGGAAATCCCGCTGCTTTGTGGCCAGTTCCCATAAACACGAGTTGAACAATGGAACTCAGGGGCAGTAAAATTCACAAAACTGCAGAGTTGAAAATATCCATCACTGAAAAATGTCTTGAGGAAAGTCAGAGAAAAGGACTTGTAAGCAAGGGAGAATGGCAGGAAAGGGATTTGAGGAGGTAGAAAGGACTCGCCATTAAGCACAAGAAAAGGAGCTGAACATTGCCAACATTGCAGTTGGCCAAAAAGGGTGTATGCATTCTTTTCTGTATATATTCAAGAAAAGGGCATACACTTTTTTAGCCAACCAAACAGGTGGGCACTGGAAGTCAATACTACAAAAGATATCACTTCGCATCAGTCAGAAGAGCCATCCTCATAAAGCGTAAACAACAGAAATGCAGGACAGGGCAACGAGAAGAGGGAGCCCTGTGAGACTTATAGTGGAAATGTATATTGCCAACGGCCATTCTGGAGAAGTGTATTGTGTTTACTAAAGCATCTAAAAAATGAGCTACAGAGCATAGGGCACTTGCACTCATGGGCGTATATCTTGGGAAAAACAAAAATCGAGAGGACACAGGCACCCCAATGTTTACCCCCTCTCTGTTTAAAAGATCCTCGACTAGGATATAACTTAAATGTCTCTGGAGGGAAAAAATGGATAGAGATGTGGTACTTAGGTAGAGTGGAATATTATTCAGCCTGGAAATCAATGAAATATGGCCAGTTGTAACAACTCCGGAGGAGTTACGTATGATCATTCTAAGTGACAGAATTCAAAAAGAAAAAGACACATATCATAAGATATCACTTAAAGGTGGAATCCAAAATGGCTACACATGAAATAAATTACAAAACAAAAACATAGTCAAATATGTAGAAAACACGCATAAGGCTGCTAAACGGGAAAGGTGGGGAGGGGTGAGGCATCATCCAGGAGGTTGAAATTAGCAAAGATACCATTCCAAATACCAAACTGATAATCAACAAGGCCTACACGGTAGCTAAAAGAACTGCACTCAGCACACTCAAGTCACCGGAAAAGAATATATACGACTGGTAAGAATCTGAAAAAGAATTTATTGATGTCTCTCTGTACGTGAATCAAGTGGATGTACAGCAGCAAGAAACAGAGCTTTGAAAATCAGCTGTAACCAATATAGTAATAAATTGAAAAAAATAAACGACAGAGAGACAGAGAAAACCTCTTACAACTTTTCCTCAGGGACGGTGATGCAACATGGATTGAACACATCTAGACCCACAGCAGGATGAGACATAAGGCTGGAAACTGTTTGCGCTAAGAGAAATGTGAGGTTGGGTGAGGAAATGCACACCCTTTAAAGTAATACTACCTGGTACCCATTCAATGGGTCCCAAATCTGCAGGTTCAAGGGATCTTCCTACAGCTAAAACATGCATGGAAAACCCAGAGGACTGTACACCATGTGATCGGGAGATGTGTCTAAAATGCACCTCATTTATCCTCTCCTGGTGCTCCTGTTCACCATTCCAGCCACGCTACTTAGAATCTCCCCACTTGGAGAATCAGCACATTTAAACTTCTGTTTCACACATTTTGCAAATTGTGAGGAGGATGAACGGGAAGAGGGGGAACCAATGAGAGAAGAGTTGTAGGGGTTTGGACGGGCACATATCACTCTAATTTCCCATTAAGAATAAGAATTAAAGAAAGGCTCAGCCTGCCTCGCCGGAGCCAAAATAGGGCCTGAAGCAATCCTGCGGGTTTGAGGCCAGCTCACAAAAGAGCAACTTAAAAAATGGAGCTCAGGGTCACTGCAATTCACAAACCTGCAGAGTTATAAATGAAAACTAACGTCCAAAAATATGTTGAGGTAAGGCAAAGAAGAGGATCTGAATGCAAGACAGAATTGCAAGAAACAGATTTCAAGAGATAGATTGGACTCATCTTTAACGCACATGAAAAGCCGCAGAATTTCGACAATGATGCAGTTGGCCCAAAAGGGCGTATGCGTTTTTTCCTGATTATATCCAGGAAAAAACGCATACACACTTTATGGGCAACGAAGCAAGCAAGCAATGCAAATGTGCACAACAAAGAAGTCTCACTTCCCCCCGGTCAAAAGGGCCATCCTAAAAAATTGTAAAAACCAGCAATGCAGGACAGGCCATGGAGAACAGGGAGCCTTTATACGCTGATGGGCAGTGTGTGAACTGCCGAGAGCCACTCTGGAGAAGTGTATGGTGGTTCCTAAATCATCTAAAAAACAGAGCTACAGAGCATAGGACACTTCCAATCATGGGAGTATATCTAGGGAAGTCTAAAAATCAACAAGACACAAGCACACCACAGTTTAGGGCTACTCTGTTTACAAGAACCTCAACTTCAGTACACCTTAAATACCCCAAGAAAGAGAACAATGGATAAAGAAGATGTGGTACTTATGTACAATGGAATATCTCTTCACCATGAAATCAATGTAATAAGGCTAGTAGAAGGATAAAGAGTGGATTTAGGTCCGATAATACTACTTGAAATAAGTCAAACAGAAAAAGAAACATATCATAAGATATCACTTATAGAGGGAGGGTAAATATGGCTGCACAAGAAATGAATTACAGAACAGAACAGTGTCTCACATTTAGAAAACACACTTATGTCAGCTTAAGGGGAAAGGAGAGGTGGGGTGATGCATAAAACCAGAGTTTGAAATTAGCACAGATACCGTTCAATAAACCAAATAGGTATTAGACAAGATCTACACCTTGCTCAATGAACAGGCCTCAACACACCCTATACACCACAGAGAAATATATCTGAGGAATAAGAATCTTAAAACCCATGTATTGATATATCTCCATAAGGGAATCAAGTGTGTGCAGAGCGGCACAAACACAGCAGTGAAAAGGAGCTAAACCCCATTATAGAAATAAATTTTAAAAACAAAACGCTGAAACAATGAAAGAGAGAAAAATTCTTACAAAATTCGCTCAGGGGCTGTGATGCAACCTGGATTGACCACATATAAACCCACAGCTGGATAAGACATAAGGCTGGACACTTGGGGATGACAGGATTGGTGAGCTTTGGTGAGCAACTGCCGAAAGTTTAATGCAATACTTCATGCTACTCAGTCCAAGGGTCCCAACACTCCAGGTTGAAGGGAATCTTCCTACAGCTAAACCATGCTTGGGAAACCCAGCGACTGGTATACCATATGATCGGGAAAGGTTTCTAAAACGCACCTCATTTTTCCTCTCCTGGGGCTCCGGATCGACATTCCAGCCGCTTTACTAACAACATCCCCACATGGAGTCAATGCCTTTAAGTTCTGGTATCGCACAGTCTGCAGTTAGTGCAGAGGATGAATGGGAATAGGGGGAACCAGTGAGAAACTAGCTGTAGCGGTTTCAATGGGCACATGTCACTCTAATATCACATCAGTAAGAAGAATTAACCAAAGGCACAGCAAGGTGCCCCAGAAGAAAAATAGGGCTTCAAGGAATCCTGTGGTAATGGGGCAAGACCACAAAAATAAGAGCTAAAAAATGGAGCTAAGGGCCACTGCAATTCAAAAACCTGCAGAGTTATAAAGGCCAACTATTTTTAAAAAATATATTGAGGTAAGGCTATGAAGAGGCATTGAAAGCAAGGCAGAATTGCAGGAAACCGATTTCCGGAGGTAGACTGGAATTGCATTGAAAGCATATGAAGAGAGTCAGAAACTCGACAATGATGCACTTGGCCAAAAAGGGCGTATGCGTTTTTTCCTGAATATATTCAGGAAAAAACGCATACGCCCTTTCTGGCCAACCAAGCAAGTTTGCAAAGGAAATCTGCACTACAATGAAGTCTCACTTCCACCTGGTCAAAAGGGCCATCTGAAAAAAGTGTAAAATCCAGAAAGGCACGACAGGCCATGGAGAACTGGGAGCCTTGTTATGCTGATGGGCGGGATGTAAATTGCCAACAGACACTCCGGAGAAGTGTATCGTGTTTCCTGAAACATCTAAAAAACAACGCAACAGAGCCTAGGGCACTTCCACTTATGGTCCTATAGCTTAGGGAAATTAAAATCAAAAAGACACAGCCACCCCAAAGTTTGGAACGGCTCTGTTTACAAGAACCTCGTTTACAGTACAAGTTCAACATCGCAGAAAATGAAAAATGGATAAAGAAGCTGTGGTATTTACTTACAAAGCAATATCACTCAGCAATGAAATCTATGTCATCAGGCCCTTAGAAGCACAATGAGTGGATTCAGGTATCATGATTCTAACTGAAATAAGTCACACAGAAAAAGAAACATCATAAGATATCACTAATACACGGAATGGAAACGTGGCTACACAGGAACTGAATTACAGAACAGAACAGGGTCTCAAATTTAGAAAACCAACTTATGCTTGCTTAAGGGGAAAGGTGAGTTGGGGTGCTGCATAAAACGAGAGATTGAAATGAGCACAGATAAAGTTCCTTAAGTCAAATATGGAATAGACAAGAGCTACTCCTTGCTCAACGAAATGGACTCAACACCGCATATTAAACGCCTAAGAATGTACATGACGAGTAAGTATCTTAAAACCTATGGATTGCTATGTCTCCGAAAGAGAATCAAGCATGTGTACAGGGGCATAAACGCAGCAGTGATAGGATTGGAGAGGTTCGGTGAGCAAATGAAGACCCTTTGAAGTCATATTGCATGGTACCCATTCCACGGGTCTCAACTGTCCAGGTTTAAGGTATTCTTCCTTCAGATAAAAGATGCATGTGGAACCCAAGTATGATCAACCATGTGAACGGGAGACGTGTTCAAATATGTCTCCGTTTTCCTCCCCTGGTACTCGGGTGCAACATTCCAGACGCTTTACTAACACTCTCCCCACTTGGAGAGTCAGTCCCTTTAACCTCCTGTTTGGCCCAGTTTGCAATTTCTGCGGAAGATGAACAGGAATAGCGAGAACCAATGGAGACTAGCGGGAGGTGTCTGGACGGGCAAATTTAACTCTCATTTCCTACCAGGAAGAGGAATTAACCAAAGGCTCAGCGTGCCATGCCAGAACCAGATTAGGGCCTGAAGCCATCCTGCGGTGTTGCGGCCAGGTCACAAGAAAGCGAGTTGAAGAAAGGAGCTCAGGGGCACTGTAATTCACAAACCTGCAGAGTTATAAATGACAGCTATCATCCAAAAATAGACTGAAGTAAGGCTGCCAAGAGGACTTGAAAGCGGGGCAGAATTGCAGGAAACCGATTTCAGGAGGTAGACTGGAATTGCATTGAAAGCATAGGAAAAGAGGCAGAACGTCCACAATGATGCACTTGGCCAAAAAGGGCGTATGCGTTTTTTCCTGAATATATTCAGGAAAAAACGCATACGCCCTTTTTGGCCAACCAAGCAAGCTTGCAAAGGAAATCTGCACTACAATGAAGTCTCACTTCCCCCCGGTCAAAATGGCCATCTGAAAAAAGTGTAAAATCCAGAAAGGCAGGACAGGCCATGGAGAACTGGGAGCCTTGTTATGCTGATGGGCAGGATGTAAATTGCCAACAACCACTAGGGAGAAGTGTATGGTGTTTCCTGAAACATCTAAAAAACAAAGCAACAGAACCTAGGGCACTTCCACTTATGGTCCTATAGCTTAGGGAAATTAAAATCAAAAAGACACAGCCACCCCAAAGTTTGGAACGGCTCTGTTTACAAGAACCTCGTTTACAGTACAAGTTCAACATCGCAGAAAGTGAAAAATGGATAAAGAAGTTGTGGTATTCACTTACAAAGCAATATCACTCAGCAATGAAATCTGTGTCATCAGGCCCTTAGCAGCAGAATGAGTGGATTCAGGTATGATGATTCTAACTGAAATAAGTCACACAGAAAAAGAAACATCATAAGATATCAGTAACACACGGAATGTAAACTTGGCTACACAGGAACTGAATTACAGAACAGAACAGGGTCTCAAATTTAGAAAACCAACTTATGCTTGCTTAAGGGTAAAGGTGAGTTGGGGTGCTGCATAAAACCAGAGATTGAAATGAGCACAGATAAAGTTCCTTAAGCCAAATATGGAATAGACAAGAGCTACTCCTTGCTCAACGAAATGGACTCAACACCGCATATTAAACGCCTAAGAATGTACCTGACTAGTAAGTATCTTAAAACCTATGGATTGCTATGTCTCCGAAAGAGAATCAAGCATGTGTACAGGGGCATAAACGCAGCAGTGATAGGATTGGAGAGGTTCGGTGAGCAAATGAAGACCCTTTGAAGTCATATTGCATGGTACCCATTCCACGGGTTTCAACTACCCAGGTTTTAGGTATTCTTCCTTCAG
This sequence comes from Stenella coeruleoalba, assembly GCF_951394435.1. Lineage (NCBI taxonomy): Eukaryota > Metazoa > Chordata > Mammalia > Artiodactyla > Delphinidae > Stenella > Stenella coeruleoalba. Next base: position 31,977,863 of record NC_137151.1, on the reverse strand, counting down.
CTAAAACATGCATGTGGAACCCAGAGTATGATCAACCATGTGATCGGGAGACGTGTTCAAATATGTCTCAGTTTTCGTACCCTGGTACTCGGGTGCAACATTCCAGACGCTTTACTAACACTCTCCCCACTTGGAGAGTCAGTCCCTTTAACCTCCTGTTTGGCCCAGTTTGCAATTTCTGCGGAAGATGAACAGGAATAGCGAGAACCAATGGAGACTAGCGGGAGGTGTCTGGACGGGCAAATTTAACTCTCATTTCCTACCAGGAAGAGGAATTAACCAAAGGCTCAGCGTGCCATGCCACAACCAGATTAGGGCCTGAAGCCATCCTGCGGTGTTGCGGCCAGGTCACAAGAAAGCGAGTTGAAGAAAGGAGCTCAGGGGCACTGTAATTCACAAACCTGCAGAGTTATAAATGACAGCTATCATCCAAAAATAGACTGAAGTAAGGCTGCCAAGAGGACTTGAAAGCGGGGCAGAATTGCAGGAAACCGATTTCAGGAGGTAGACTGGAATTGCATTGAAAGCATAGGAAAAGAGGCAGAACGTCCACAATGATGCACTTGGCCAAAAAGGGCGTATGCGTTTTTTCCTGAATATATTCAGGAAAAAACGCATACGCCCTTTTTGGCCAACCAAGCAAGCTTGCAAAGGAAATCTGCACTACAATGAAGTCTCACTTCCCCCCGGTCAAAATGGCCATCTGAAAAAAGTGTAAAATCCAGAAAGGCAGGACAGGCCATGGAGAACTGGGAGCCTTGTTATGCTGATGGGCGGGATGTAAATTGCCTACAACCACTAGGGAGAAGTGTATGGTGTTTCCTGAAACATCTAAAAAACAAAGCAACAGAACCTAGAGCACTTCCACTTATGGTCCTATAGCTTAGGGAAATTAAAATCAAAAAGACACAGCCACCCCAAAGTTTGGAACAGCTCTGTTTACAAGAACCTCGTTTACAGTACAAGTTCAACATCGCAGAAAGTGCAAAATGGATAAAGAAGTTGTGGTATTTACTTACAAAGCAATATCACTCAGCAATGAAATCTGTGTCATCAGGCCCTTAGCAGCAGAATGAGTGGATTCAGGTATGATGATTCTAACTGAAATAAGTCACACAGAAAAAGAAACATCATAAGATATCAGTAATACACGGAATGTAAACTTGGCTACACAGGAACTGAATTACAGAACAGAACAGTGTCTCAAATTTAGAAAACCAACTTATGCTTGCTTAAGGGTAAAGGTGAGTTGGGGTGCTGCATAAAACCAGAGATTGAAATGAGCACAGATAAAGTTCCTTAAGCCAAATATGGAATAGACAAGAGCTACTCCTTGCTCAACGAAATGGACTCAACACCGCATATTAAACGCCTAAGAATGTACCTGACTAGTAAGTATCTTAAAACCTATGGATTGCTATGTCTCTGAAAGAGAATCAAGCATGTGTACAGGGACATAAACGCAGCAGTGATAGGATTGGAGAGGTTCGGTGAGCAAATGAAGACCCTTTGAAGTCATATTGCATGGTACCCATTCCACGGGTTTCAACTACCCAGGTTTTAGGTATTCTTCCTTCAGCTAAAACATGCATGTGGAACCCAGAGTATGATCAACCATGTGATCGGGAGACGTGTTCAAATATGTCTCAGTTTTCGTACCCTGGTACTCGGGTGCAACATTCCAGACGCTTTACTAACACTCTCCCGACTTGGAGAGTCAGTCCCTTTAACCTCTTGTTTGGCCCAGTTTGCAATTTCTGTGGAAGATGAACAGGAATAGCGAGAACCAATGAGAGACTAGCTGGAGGTGTCTGGACGGGCAAATTTAACTCTCATTTCCCACCAGGAAGAGGAATTAACCAAAGGCTCAGCGTGCCGTGCCGGAACCAGATTAGGGCCTGAAGCCATCCTGCGGTGTTGCGGCCAGCTCAAAAGAAAGCGAGTTGAAGAAAGGAGCTCAGGGGCACTGTAATTCACAAACCTGCAGAGTTATAAATGACAGCTATCGTCCAAAAATAGACTGAAGTAAGGCTGCCAAGAGGACTTGAAAGCGGGGCAGAATTGCAGGAAACCGATTTCAGGAGGTAGACTGAAATTGCATTGAAAGCATAGGAAAAGAGGCAGAGCGTCCACAATGATGCACTTGGCCAAAAAGGGCGTATGCGTTTTTTCCTGAATATATTCAGGAAAAAACGCATACGCCCTTTTTGGCCAACCAAGCAAGCTTGCAAAGGAAATCTGCACTACAATGAAGTCTCACTTCCCCCCGGTCAAAAGGGCCATCTGAAAAAAGTGTAAAATCCAGAAAGGCAGGACAGGCCATGGAGAACTGGGAGCCTTGTTATGCTGATGGGCGGGATGTAAATTGCCAACAGACACTCAGGAGAAGTGTATGGTGTTTCCTGAAACATCTAAAAAACAAAGCAACAGAGCCTAGGGCACTTCCACTTATGGTCCTATAGCTTAGGGAAATTAAAATCAAAAAGACACAGCCACCCCAAAGTTTGGAACGGCTCTGTTTACAAGAACCTCGTTTACAGTACAAGTTCAACATCGCAGAAAGTGAAAAATGGATAAAGAAGTTGTGGTATTTACTTACAAAGCAATATCACTCAGCAATGAAATCTGTGTCATCAGGCCCTTAGCAGCAGAATGAGTGGATTCAGGTATGATGATTCTAACTGAAATAAGTCACACAGAAAAAGAAACATCATAAGATATCAGTAATACACGGAATGTAAACTTGGCTACACAGGAACTGAATTACAGAACAGAACAGGGTCTCAAATTTAGAAAACCAACTTATGCTTGCTTAAGGGGAAAGGTGAGTTGGGGTGCTGCATAAAACCAGAGATTGAAATGAGCACAGATAAAGTTCCTTAAGCCAAATATGGAATAGACAAGAGCTACTCCTTGCTCAACGAAATGGACTCAACACCGCATATTAAACGCCTAAGAATGTACCTGACTTGTAAGTATCTTAAAACCTATGGATTGCTATGTCTCCGAAAGAGAATCATGCATGTGTTCAGGGGCATAAACGCAGCAGTGATAGGATTGGAGTGGTACGGTGAGCAAATGAAGACCCTTTGAAGTCATATTGCATGGTACCCATTCCACGGGTTTCAACTACCCAGATTTAAGGTATTCTTCCTTCAGCTAAAACATGCATGTGGAACCCAGAGTATGATCAACCATGTGATCGGGAGACGTGTTCAAATATGTCTCAGTTTTCGTACCCTGGTACTCGGGTGCAACATTCCAGACGCTTTACTAACACTCTCCCGACTTGGAGAGTCAGTCCCTTTAACCTCCTGTTTGGCCCAGTTTGCAATTTCAGCGGAAGATGAACAGGAATAGCGAGAACCAATGAGAGACTAGCTGGAGGTGTCTGGACGGGCAAATTTAACTCTCATTTCCCACCAGGAAGAGGAATTAACCAAAGGCTCAGCGTGCCGTGCCGGAACCAGATTAGGGCCTGAAGCCATCCTGCGGTGTTGCGGCCAGCTCAAAAGAAAGCGAGTTGAAGAAAGGAGCTCAGGGGCACTGTAATTCACAAACCTGCAGAGTTATAAATGACAGCTATCGTCCAAAAATAGACTGAAGTAAGGCTGCCAAGAGGACTTGAAAGCGGGGCAGAATTGCAGGAAACCGATTTCAGGAGGTAGACTGGAATTGCATTGAAAGCGTAGGAAAAGAGGCAGAACGTCCACAATGATGCACTTGGCCAAAAAGGGCGTATGCGTTTTTTCCTGAATATATTCAGGAAAAATCGCATACGCCCTTTTTGGCCAACCAAGCAAGCTTGCAAAGGAAATCTGCACTACAATGAAGTCTCACTTCCCCCCGGTCAAAAGGGCCATCTGAAAAAAGTGTAAAATCCAGAAAGGCAGGACAGGCCATGGAGAACTGGGAGCCTTGTTATGCTGATGGGCGGGATGTAAATTGCCAACAGACACTCGGGAGAAGTGTATGGTGTTTCCTGAAACATCTAAAAAACAAAGCAACAGAGCCTAGGGCACTGCCACTTATGGTCCTATAGCTTAGGGAAATTAAAATCAAAAAGACACAGCCACCCCAAAGTTTGGGACGCCTCTGTTTACAAGAACCTCGTTTACAGTACAAGTTCAACATCGCAGAAAGTGAAAAATGGATAAAGAAGTTGTTGTATTTACTTACAAACAATATCACTCAGCAATGAAATCTATGTCATCAGGCCCTTAGCATCACAATGAGTGGATTCAGGTATGATGATTCTAACTGAAATAAGTCACACAGAAAAAGAAACATCATAAGATATCAGTAATACACGGAATGTAAACTTGGCTACACAGGAACTGAATTACAGAACAGAACAGGGTCTCAAATTTAGAAAACCAACTTATGCTTGCTTAAGGGTAAAGGTGAGTTGGGGTGCTGCATAAAACCAGAGATTGAAATGAGCACAGATAAAGTTCCTTAAGCCAAATATGGAATAGACAAGAGCCACTACTTGCTCAACGAAATGGACTCAACACCGCATATTAAACGCCTAAGAATGTACCTGACTAGTAAGTATCTTAAAACCTATGGATTGCTATGTCTCCGAAAGAGAATCAAGCATGTGTACAGGGGCATAAACGCAGCAGTGATAGGATTGGAGAGGTTCGGTGAGCAAATGAAGACCCTTTGAAGTCATATTGCATGGTACCCATTCCACGGGTTTCAACTACCCAGGTTTAAGGTATTCTTCCTTCAGCTAAAACATGCATGTGGTACCTAGAGTATGATCAACCATGTGATCGGGAGACGTGTTCAAATATGTCTCAGTTTTCGTACCCTGGTACTCGGGTGCAACATTCCAGACGCTTTACTAACACTCTCCCGACTTGGAGAGTCAGTCCCTTTAACCTCCTGTTTGGCCCAGTTTGCAATTTCTGCGGAAGATGAACAGGAATAGCGAGAACCAATGAGAGACTAGCTGGAGGTGTCTGGACGGGCAAATTTAACTCTCATTTCCCACCAGGAAGAGGAATTAACCAAAGTCTCAGCATGCCGTGCCGGAACCAGATTAGGGCCTGAAGCCATCCTTCGGTGTTTCGGCCAGCTCACAAGAAAGCGAGTTGAAGAAAGGAGCTCAGGGGCACTGTAATTCACAAACCTGCAGAGTTATAAATGACAGCTATCGTCCAAAAATAGACTGAAGTAAGGCTGCCAAGAGGACTTGAAAGCGGGGCAGAATTGCAGGAAACCGATTTCAGGAGGTAGACTGGAATTGCATTGAAAGCATAGGAAAAGAGGCAGAACGCCCACAATGATGCACTTGGCCAAAAAGGGCGTATGCGTTTTTTCCTGAATATATTCAGGAAAAAACGCATACGCCCTTTTTGGCCAACCAAGCAAGCTTGCAAAGGAAATCTGCACTACAATGAAGTCTCACTTCCCCCCGGTCAAAAGGGCCATCTGAAAAAAGTGTAAAATCCAGAAAGGCAACAGGCCATTGAGAACTGGGAGCCTTGTTATGCTGATGGGCGGGATGTAAATTGCCAAAAGACACTTGGGAGAAGTGTATGGTGTTTCCTGAAACATCTAAAAAACAAAGCAACAGCACCTAGGGCACTTCCACTTATGGTCCTATAGCTTAGGGAAATTAAAATCAAAAAGACACAGCCACCCCAAAGTTTGGAACGGCTCTGTTTACAAGAACCTCGTTTACAGTACAAGTTCAACATCGCAGAAAGTGAAAAATGGATAAAGAAGTTGTGGTATTCACTTACAAAGCAATATCACTCAGCAATGAAATCTGTGTCATCAGGCCCTTAGCAGCAGAATGAGTGGATTCAGGTATGATGATTCTAACTGAAATAAGTCACACAGAAAAAGAAACATCATAAGATATCAGTAACACACGGAATGTAAACTTGGCTACACAGGAACTGAATTACAGAACAGAACAGGGTCTCAAATTTAGAAAACCAACTTATGCTTGCTTAAGGGTAAAGGTGAGTTGGGGTGCTGCATAAAACCAGAGATTGAAATGAGCACAGATAAAGTTCCTTAAGCCAAATATGGAATAGACAAGAGCTACTCCTTGCTCAACGAAATGGACTCAACACCGCATATTAAACGCCTAAGAATGTACCTGACTGGTAAGTATCTTAAAACCTATGGATTGCTATGTCTCCGAAAGAGAATCAAGCATGTGTACAGGGGCATAAACGCAGCAGTGATAGGATTGGAGAGGTTCGGTGAGCAAATGAAGACCCTTTGAAGTCATATTGCATGGTACCCATTCCACGGGTTTCAACTACCCAGGTTTTAGGTATTCTTCCTTCAGCTAAAACATGCATGTGGAACCCAGAGTATGATCAACCATGTGATCGGGAGACATGTTCAAATATGTCTCAGTTTTCGTACCCTGGTACTCGGGTGCAACATTCCAGACGCTTTACTAACACTCTCCCCACTTGGAGAGTCAGTCCCTTTAACCTCCTGTTTGGCCCAGTTTGCAATTTCTGCGGAAGATGAACAGGAATAGCGAGAACCAATGGAGACTAGCGGGAGGTGTCTGGACGGGCAAATTTAACTCTCATTTCCTACCAGGAAGAGGAATTAACCAAAGGCTCAGCGTGCCATGCCACAACCAGATTAGGGCCTGAAGCCATCCTGCGGTGTTGCGGCCAGGTCACAAGAAAGCGAGTTGAAGAAAGGAGCTCAGGGGCACTGTAATTCACAAACCTGCAGAGTTATAAATGACAGCTATCATCCAAAAATAGACTGAAGTAAGGCTGCCAAGAGGACTTGAAAGCGGGGCAGAATTGCAGGAAACCGATTTCAGGAGGTAGACTGGAATTGCATTGAAAGCATAGGAAAAGAGGCAGAACGTCCACAATGATGCACTTGGCCAAAAAGGGCGTATGCGTTTTTTCCTGAATATATTCAGGAAAAAACGCATACGCCCTTTTTGGCCAACCAAGCAAGCTTGCAAAGGAAATCTGCACTACAATGAAGTCTCACTTCCCCCCGGTCAAAATGGCCATCTGAAAAAAGTGTAAAATCCAGAAAGGCAGGACAGGCCATGGAGAACTGGGAGCCTTGTTATGCTGATGGGCGGGATGTAAATTGCCTACAACCACTAGGGAGAAGTGTATGGTGTTTCCTGAAACATCTAAAAAACAAAGCAACAGAACCTAGAGCACTTCCACTTATGGTCCTATAGCTTAGGGAAATTAAAATCAAAAAGACACAGCCACCCCAAAGTTTGGAACAGCTCTGTTTACAAGAACCTCGTTTACAGTACAAGTTCAACATCGCAGAAAGTGCAAAATGGATAAAGAAGTTGTGGTATTTACTTACAAAGCAATATCACTCAGCAATGAAATCTGTGTCATCAGGCCCTTAGCAGCAGAATGAGTGGATTCAGGTATGATGATTCTAACTGAAATAAGTCACACAGAAAAAGAAACATCATAAGATATCAGTAATACACGGAATGTAAACTTGGCTACACAGGAACTGAATTACAGAACAGAACAGTGTCTCAAATTTAGAAAACCAACTTATGCTTGCTTAAGGGTAAAGGTGAGTTGGGGTGCTGCATAAAACCAGAGATTGAAATGAGCACAGATAAAGTTCCTTAAGCCAAATATGGAATAGTCAAGAGCTACTCCTTGCTCAACGAAATGGACTCAACACCGCATATTAAAAGCCTAAGAATGTACCTGACTAGTAAGTATCTTAAAACCTATGGATTGCTATGTCTCTGAAAGAGAATCAAGCATGTGTACAGGGACATAAACGCAGCAGTGATAGGATTGGAGAGGTTCGGTGAGCAAATGAAGACCCTTTGAAGTCATATTGCATGGTACCCATTCCACGGGTTTCAACTACCCAGGTTTTAGGTATTCTTCCTTCAGCTAAAACATGCATGTGGAACCCAGAGTATGATCAACCATGTGATCGGGAGACGTGTTCAAATATGTCTCAGTTTTCGTACCCTGGTACTCGGGTGCAACATTCCAGACGCTTTACTAACACTCTCCCGACTTGGAGAGTCAGTCCCTTTAACCTCTTGTTTGGCCCAGTTTGCAATTTCTGTGGAAGATGAACAGGAATAGCGAGAACCAATGAGAGACTAGCTGGAGGTGTCTGGACGGGCAAATTTAACTCTCATTTCCCACCAGGAAGAGGAATTAACCAAAGGCTCAGCGTGCCGTGCCGGAACCAGATTAGGGCCTGAAGCCATCCTGCGGTGTTGCGGCCAGGTCACAAGAAAGCGAGTTGAAGAAAGGAGCTCAGGGGCACTGTAATTCACAAACCTGCAGAGTTATAAATGACAGCTATCGTCCAAAAATAGACTGAAGTAAGGCTGCCAAGAGGACTTGAAAGCGGGGCAGAATTGCAGGAAACCGATTTCAGGAGGTAGACTGAAATTGCATTGAAAGCATAGGAAAAGAGGCAGAGCGTCCACAATGATGCACTTGGCCAAAAAGGGCGTATGCGTTTTTTCCTGAATATATTCAGGAAAAAACGCATACGCCCTTTTTGGCCAACCAAGCAAGCTTGCAAAGGAAATCTGCACTACAATGAAGTCTCACTTCCCCCCGGTCAAAAGGGCCATCTGAAAAAAGTGTAAAATCCAGAAAGGCAGGACAGGCCATGGAGAACTGGGAGCCTTGTTATGCTGATGGGCGGGATGTAAATTGCCAACAGACACTCAGGAGAAGTGTATGGTGTTTCCTGAAACATCTAAAAAACAAAGCAACAGAGCCTAGGGCACTTCCACTTATGGTCCTATAGCTTAGGGAAATTAAAATCAAAAAGACACAGCCACCCCAAAGTTTGGAACGGCTCTGTTTACAAGAACCTCGTTTACAGTACAAGTTCAACATCGCAGAAAGTGAAAAATGGATAAAGAAGTTGTGGTATTTACTTACAAAGCAATATCACTCAGCAATGAAATCTGTGTCATCAGGCCCTTAGCAGCAGAATGAGTGGATTCAGGTATGATGATTCTAACTGAAATAAGTCACACAGAAAAAGAAACATCATAAGATATCAGTAATACACGGAATGTAAACTTGGCTACACAGGAACTGAATTACAGAACAGAACAGGGTCTCAAATTTAGAAAACCAACTTATGCTTGCTTAAGGGGAAAGGTGAGTTGGGGTGCTGCATAAAACCAGAGATTGAAATGAGCACAGATAAAGTTCCTTAAGCCAAATATGGAATAGACAAGAGCTACTCCTTGCTCAACGAAATGGACTCAACACCGCATATTAAACGCCTAAGAATGTACCTGACTTGTAAGTATCTTAAAACCTATGGATTGCTATGTCTCCGAAAGAGAATCATGCATGTGTTCAGGGGCATAAACGCAGCAGTGATAGGATTGGAGTGGTACGGTGAGCAAATGAAGACCCTTTGAAGTCATATTGCATGGTACCCATTCCACGGGTTTCAACTACCCAGATTTAAGGTATTCTTCCTTCAGCTAAAACATGCATGTGGAACCCAGAGTATGATCAACCATGTGATCGGGAGACGTGTTCAAATATGTCTCAGTTTTCGTACCCTGGTACTCGGGTGCAACATTCCAGACGCTTTACTAACACTCTCCCGACTTGGAGAGTCAGTCCCTTTAACCTCCTGTTTGGCCCAGTTTGCAATTTCAGCGGAAGATGAACAGGAATAGCGAGAACCAATGAGAGACTAGCTGGAGGTGTCTGGACGGGCAAATTTAACTCTCATTTCCCACCAGGAAGAGGAATTAACCAAAGGCTCAGCGTGCCGTGCCGGAACCAGATTAGGGCCTGAAGCCATCCTGCGGTGTTGCGGCCAGCTCAAAAGAAAGCGAGTTGAAGAAAGGAGCTCAGGGGCACTGTAATTCACAAACCTGCAGAGTTATAAATGACAGCTATCGTCCAAAAATAGACTGAAGTAAGGCTGCCAAGAGGACTTGAAAGCGGGGCAGAATTGCAGGAAACCGATTTCAGGAGGTAGACTGGAATTGCATTGAAAGCGTAGGAAAAGAGGCAGAACGTCCACAATGATGCACTTGGCCAAAAAGGGCGTATGCGTTTTTTCCTGAATATATTCAGGAAAAATCGCATACGCCCTTTTTGGCCAACCAAGCAAGCTTGCAAAGGAAATCTGCACTACAATGAAGTCTCACTTCCCCCCGGTCAAAAGGGCCATCTGAAAAAAGTGTAAAATCCAGAAAGGCAGGACAGGCCATGGAGAACTGGGAGCCTTGTTATGCTGATGGGCGGGATGTAAATTGCCAACAGACACTCGGGAGAAGTGTATGGTGTTTCCTGAAACATCTAAAAAACAAAGCAACAGAGCCTAGGGCACTGCCACTTATGGTCCTATAGCTTAGGGAAATTAAAATCAAAAAGACACAGCCACCCCAAAGTTTGGGACGCCTCTGTTTACAAGAACCTCGTTTACAGTACAAGTTCAACATCGCAGAAAGTGAAAAATGGATAAAGAAGTTGTTGTATTTACTTACAAACAATATCACTCAGCAATGAAATCTATGTCATCAGGCCCTTAGCATCACAATGAGTGGATTCAGGTATGATGATTCTAACTGAAATAAGTCACACAGAAAAAGAAACATCATAAGATATCAGTAATACACGGAATGTAAACTTGGCTACACAGGAACTGAATTACAGAACAGAACAGGGTCTCAAATTTAGAAAACCAACTTATGCTTGCTTAAGGGTAAAGGTGAGTTGGGGTGCTGCATAAAACCAGAGATTGAAATGAGCACAGATAAAGTTCCTTAAGCCAAATATGGAATAGACAAGAGCCACTACTTGCTCAACGAAATGGACTCAACACCGCATATTAAACGCCTAAGAATGTACCTGACTAGTAAGTATCTTAAAACCTATGGATTGCTATGTCTCTGAAAGAGAATCAAGCATGTGTACAGGGGCATAAACGCAGCAGTGATAGGATTGGAGAGGTTCGGTGAGCAAATGAAGACCCTTTGAAGTCATATTGCATGGTACCCATTCCACGGGTTTCAACTACCCAGGTTTAAGGTATTCTTCCTTCAGCTAAAACATGCATGTGGTACCTAGAGTATGATCAACCATGTGATCGGGAGACGTGTTCAAATATGTCTCAGTTTTCGTACCCTGGTACTCGGGTGCAACATTCCAGACGCTTTACTAACACTCTCCCGACTTGGAGAGTCAGTCCCTTTAACCTCCTGTTTGGCCCAGTTTGCAATTTCTGCGGAAGATGAACAGGAATAGCGAGAACCAATGAGAGACTAGCTGGAGGTGTCTGGACGGGCAAATTTAACTCTCATTTCCCACCAGGAAGAGGAATTAACCAAAGTCTCAGCATGCCGTGCCGGAACCAGATTAGGGCCTGAAGCCATCCTTCGGTGTTTCGGCCAGCTCACAAGAAAGCGAGTTGAAGAAAGGAGCTCAGGGGCACTGTAATTCACAAACCTGCAGAGTTATAAATGACAGCTATCGTCCAAAAATAGACTGAAGTAAGGCTGCCAAGAGGACTTGAAAGCGGGGCAGAATTGCAGGAAACCGATTTCAGGAGGTAGACTGGAATTGCATTGAAAGCATAGGAAAAGAGGCAGAACGCCCACAATGATGCACTTGGCCAAAAAGGGCGTATGCGTTTTTTCCTGAATATATTCAGGAAAAAACGCACACGCCCTTTTTGGCCAACCAAGCAAGCTTGCAAAGGAAATCTGCACTACAATGAAGTCTCACTTCCCCCCGGTCAAAAGGGCCATCTGAAAAAAGTGTAAAATCCAGAAAGGCAACAGGCCATTGAGAACTGGGAGCCTTGTTATGCTGATGGGCGGGATGTAAATTGCCAACAGACACTTGGGAGAAGTGTATGGTGTTTCCTGAAACATCTAAAAAACAAAGCAACAGAGCCTAGGGCACTTCCACTTATGGTCCTATAGCTTAGGGAAATTAAAATCAAAAAGACACAGCCACCCCAAAGTTTGGAACGGCTCTGTTTACAAGAACCTCGTTTACAGTACAAGTTCAACATCGCAGAAAGTGAAAAATGGATAAAGAAGTTGTGGTATTTACTTACAAAGCAATATCACTCAGCAATGAAATCTGTGTCATCAGGCCCTTAGCAGCACAATGAGTGGATTCAGGCATGATGATTCTAACTGAAATAAGTCACACAGAAAAAGAAACATCATAAGATATCAGTAATACACGGAATGTAAACTTGGCTACACAGGAACTGAATTACAGAACAGAACAGGGTCTCAAATTTAGAAAACCAACTTATGCTTGCTTAAGGGTAAAGGTGAGTTGGGGTGCTGCATAAAACCAGAGATTGAAATGAGCACAGATAATGTTCCTTAAGTCAAATATGGAATAGACAAGAGCTACTCCTTGCTCAACGAAATGGACTCAACACCGCATATTAAACGCCTAAGAATGTACCTGACTAGTAAGTATCGTAAAACCTATGGATTGCTATGTCTCCAAAAGAGAATCAAGCATGTGTACAGGGGCATAAACGCAGCAGTGATAGGATTGGAGAGGTTCGGTGAGCAAATGAAGACCCTTTGAAGTCATATTGCATGGTACCCATTCCACGGGTCTCAACTCTCCAGGTTTAAGGTATTCTTCCTTCAGCTAAAACATGCATGTGGAACCCAAGTATGATCAACCATGTGAACGGGAGACGTGTTCAAATATGTCTCAGTTTTCCTCCCCTGGTACTCGGGTGCAACATTCCAGACGCTTTACTAACACTCTCCCCACTTGGAGAGTCAGCGCCTTTAACCTCCTGTTGGCCCAGTTTCCAATTTCTGCGGAAGATGAACAGGAATAGCGAGAACCAATGAGAGGCTAGCTGGAGGTGTCTGGACGGGCAAATTTAACTCTCATTTCCCACCAGGAAGAGGAATTAACCAAAGGCTCAGCTTGCCGTGCCGGAAACAGATTAGGGCCTGAAGCCATCCTGCGGTGTTGCGGCCAGGTCACAAGAAAGCGAGTTGAAGAAAGGAGCTCAGGGGCACTGTAATTCAAAAACCTGCAGAGTTATAAATGACAGCTATCGTCCAAAAATAGACTGAAGTAAGGCTGCCAAGAGGACTTGAAAGTGGGGCAGTATTGCAGGAAACCGATTTCAGGAGGTAGACTGGAATTGCATTGAAAGCATAGGAAAAGAGGCAGAACGTCCACAATGATGCACTTGGCCAAAAAGGGCGTATGCGTTTTTTCCTGAATATATTCAGGAAAAAACGCATACGCCCTTTTTGGCCAACCAAGCAAGCTTGCAAAGGAAATCTGCACTACAATGAAGTCTCACTTCCCCCCGGTCAAAAGGGCCATCTGAAAAAAGTGTAAAATCCAGAAAGGCAGGACAGGCCATGGAGAACTGGGAGCCTTGTTATGCTGATGGGCGGGATGTAAATTGCCAACAACCACTCGGGAGAAGTGTATGGTGTTTCCTGAAACATCTAAAAAACAAAGCAACAGAACCTAGGGCACTTCCACTTATGGTCCTATAGCTTAGGGAAATTAAAATCAAAAAGACACAGCCACCCCAAAGTTTGGAACGGCTCTGTTTACAAGAACCTCGTTTACAGTACAAGTTCAACATCGCAGAAAGTGAAAAATGGATAAAGAAGTTGTGGTATTTACTTACAAAGCAATATCACTCAGCAATGAAATCTGTGTCATCAGGCCCTTAGCAGCACAATGAGTGGATTCAGGTATGATGATTCTAACTGAAGTAAGTCACACAGAAAAAGAAACATCATAAGATATCAGTAATACACGGAATGTAAACTTGGCTACACAGGAACTGAATTACAGAACAGAACAGGGTCTCAAATTTAGAAAACCAACTTATGCTTGCTTAAGGGTAAAGGTGAGTTGGGGTGCTGCATAAAACCAGAGATTGAAATGAGCACAGATAAAGTTCCTTAAGTCAAATATGGAATAGACAAGAGCTACTCCTTGCTCAACGAAATGGACTCAACACCGCATATTAAACGCCTAAGAATGTACCTGACTAGTAAGTATCTTAAAACCTATGGATTGCTATGTCTCCGAAAGAGAATCAAGCATGTGTACAGGGGCATAAACGCAGCAGTGATAGGATTGGAGAGGTTCGGTGAGCAAATGAAGACCCTTTGAAGTCATATTGCATGGTACCCATTCCACGGGTCTTAACTCTCCAGGTTTAAGGTATTCTTCCTTCAGCTAAAACATGCATGTGGAAACTAGAGTATGATCAACCATGTGATCGGGAGACGTGTTCAAATATGTCTCAGTTTTCCTCCCCTGGTACTCGGGTGCAACATTCCAGACGCTTTACTAACACTCTCCCCACTTGGAGAGTCAGTCCCTTTAACCTCCTGTTTGGCCCAGTTTGCAATTTCTGCGGAAGATGAACAGGAATAGCGAGAACCAATGAGAGGCTAGCTGGAGGTGTCTGGACGGGCAAATTTAACTCTCATTTCCCACCAGGAAGAGGAATTAAGCAAAGGCTCAGCATGCCGGGCCGGATCCAGATTAGGGCCTGAAGCCATCCTGCGGTGTTGCGGCCAGGTCACAAGAAAGCGAGTTGAAGAAAGGAGCTCAGGGGCACTGTAATTCACAAACCTGCAGAGTTATAAATGACAGCTATCGTCCAAAAATAGACTGAAGTAAGGCTGCCAAGAGGACTTGAAAGCGGGGCAGAATTGCAGGAAACCGATTTCAGGAGGTAGACTGGAATTGCATTGAAAGCATAGGAAAAGAGGCAGAACGTCCACAATGATGCACTTGGCCAAAAAGGGCGTATGCGTTTTTTCCTGAATATATTCAGGAAAAAACGCATACGCCCTTTTTGGCCAACCAAGCAAGCTTGCAAAGGAAATCTGCACTACAATGAAGTCTCACTTCCCCCTGGTCAAAAGGGCCATCTGAAAAAAGTGTAAAATCCAGAAAGGCAGGACAGGCCATGGAGAACTGGGAGCCTTGTTATGCTGATGGGCGGGATGTAAATTGCCAACAGACACTTGGGAGAAGTGTATGGTGTTTCCTGAAACATCTAAAAAACAAAGCAACAGAGCCTAGGGCACTTCCACTTATGGTCCTATAGCTTAGGGAAATTAAAATCAAAAAGACACAGCCACCCCAAAGTTTGGAACGGCTCTGTTTACAAGAACCTCGTTTACAATACAAGTTCAACATCGCAGAAAGTGAAAAATGGATAAAGAACTTGTGGTACTTACGTACAATGCATGATCACTCAGCAATGAAATCTATGTCATCAGGCACGTAGCAGCATAATGAGTAGATTCAGGTACGATGATTCTAACTGAAATAAGTCACACAGAAAAAGAAACATCATAAGATATCACTAATACACGGAATGTAAACTTGGCTACACAGGAACTGAATTCCAAAACAGAACAGGTTCTCAAATTTAGAAAACCAACTTATGCTTGCTTAAGGGGAAAGGTGAGTTGGGTTGCTGCATAAAACCAGAGATTGAAATGAGCACAGATAAAGTTCCTTAAGCCAAATATGGAATAGACAAGAGCCACTCCTTGCTCAACGAAATGGACTCAACACCGCATATTAAACGCCTAAGAATGTACCTGACTAGTAAGTATCTTAAAACCTATGGATTGCTATGTCTCCGAAAGAGAATCAAGCATGTGTACAGGGGCATAAATGCAGCAGTGATAGGATTGGAGAGGTTCGGTGAGCAAATGAAGACCCTTTGAAGTCATATTGCATGGTACCCATTCCACGGGTTTCAATTACCCAGGTTTTAGGTATTCTTCCTTCAGCTAAAACAGGCATGTGGAACCCAGAGTATGATCAACCATGTGATCGGGAGACGTGTTCAAATATGTCTCAGTTTTCCTCCCCTGGTACTCGGGTGCAACATTCCAGACGCTTTACTAACACTCTCCCCACTTGGAGAGTCAGCGCCTTTAACCTCCTGTTTGGCACAGTTTGCAATTTCTGCGGAAGA
The DNA here is from genome assembly GCF_951394435.1 of Stenella coeruleoalba. Lineage (NCBI taxonomy): Eukaryota > Metazoa > Chordata > Mammalia > Artiodactyla > Delphinidae > Stenella > Stenella coeruleoalba. Next base: position 31,961,885 of record NC_137151.1, on the reverse strand, counting down.
TGAACAGGAATAGCGAGAACCAATGAGAGGCTAGCTGGAGGTGTCTGGACGGGCAAATTTAACTCTCATTTCCCAACAGGAAGAGGAAATAACCAAAGGCTCAGCGTGCCGTACCGGAACCAGATTAGGGCCTGAAGCCATCCTGCGGTGTTGCGGCCAGCTCAAAAGAAAGCGAGTTGAAGAAAGGAGCTCAGGGGCACTGTAATTCACAAACCTGCAGAGTTATAAATGACAGCTATCGTCCAAAAATAGACTGAAGTAAGGCTGCCAAGAGGACTTGAAAGCGGGGCAGAATTGCAGGAAACCGATTTCAGGAGGTAGACTGAAATTGCATTGAAAGCATAGGAAAAGAGGCAGAACGTCCACAATGATGCACTTGGCCAAAAAGGGCGTATGCGTTTTTTCCTGAATATATTCAGGAAAAAACGCATACGCCCTATTTGGCCAACCAAGCAAGCTTGCAAAGGAAATCTGCACTACAATGAAGTCTCACTTCCCCCCGGTCAAAAGGGCCATCTGAAAAAAGTGTAAAATCCAGAAAGGCAGGACAGGCCATGGAGAACTGGGAGCCTTGTTATGCTGATGGGCGGGATGTAAATTGCCAACAACCACTCAGGAGAAGTGTATGGTGTTTCCTGAAACATCTAAAAAACAAAGCAACAGAGCCTAGGGCACTGCCACTTATGGTCCTATAGCTTAGGGAAATTAAAATCAAAAAGACACAGCCACCCCAAAGTTTGGGACGCCTCTGTTTACAAGAACCTCGTTTCCAGTACAAGTTCAACATCGCAGAAAGTGAAAAATGGATAAAGAAGTTGTGGTATTTACTTACAAAGCAATATCACTCAGCAATGAAATCTATGTCATCAGGCCCTTAGCATCACAATGAGTGGATTCAGGTATGATGATTCTAACTGAAATAAGTCACACAGAAAAAGAAACATCATAAGATATCAGTAATACACGGAATGTAAACTTGGCTACACAGGAACTGAATTACAGAACAGAACAGGGACTCAAATTTAGAAAACCAACTTATGCTTGCTTAAGGGGAAAGGTGAGTTGGGGTGCTGCATAAAACCAGAGATTGAAATGAGCACAGATAAAGTTCCTTAAGCCAAATATGGAATAGACAAGAGCTACTCCTTGCTCAACGAAATGGACTCAACACCGCATATTAAACGCCTAACAATGTACCTGACTAGTAAGTATTTTAAAACCTATGGATTGCTATGTCTCTGAAAGAGAATCGAGCATGTGTACAGGGGCATAAACGCAGCAGTGATAGGATTGGAGAGGTTCGGTGAGCAAATGAAGACCCTTTGAAGTCATATTGCATGGTACCCATTACACGGGTCTTAACTCTCCAGGTTTAAGGTATTCTTCCTTCAGCTAAAACATGCATGTGGAACCCAAGTATGATCAACCATGTGAACGGGAGACGTGTTCAAATATGTCTCAGTTTTCCTCCCCTGGTACTCGGGTGCAACATTCCAGACGCTTTACTAACACTCTCCCCACTTGGAGAGTCAGCGCCTTTAACCTCCTGTTTGGCCCAGTTTTGCAATTTCTGCGGAAGATGAACAGGAATAGCGAGAACCAATGAGAGACTAGCTGGAGGTGTTTGGACGGGCAAATTTAACTCTCATTTCCCACCAGGAAGAGGAAATAACCAAAGGCTCAACGTGCCGTGCCGGAACCAGATTAGGGCCTGAAGCCATCCTGCGGTGTTGCGGCCAGGTCACAAGAAAGCAAGTTGAAGAAAGGAGCTCAGGGGCACTGTAATTCACAAACCTGCAGAGTTATAAATGACAGCTATTGTCCAAAAATAGACTGAAGTAAGGCTGCCAAGAGGACTTGAAAGCGGGGCAGAATTGCAGGAAACCGATTTCAGGAGGTAGACTGGAATTGCATTGAAAGCATAGGAATAGAGGCAGAACGTCCACAATGATGCACTTGGCCAAAAAGGGCGTATGCGTTTTTTCCTGAATATATTCAGGAAAAAACGCATACGTCCTTTTTGGCCAACCAAGCAAGCTTGCAAAGGAAATCTGCACTACAATGAAGTCTCAATTCCCCCCGGTCAAAAGGGCCATCTGAAAAAAGTGTAAAATCCAGAAAGGCAGGACAGGCCATGGAGAACTGGGAGCCTTGTTATGCTGATGGGCGGGATGTAAATTGCCAACAACCACTCGGGAGAAGTGTATGGTGTTTCCTGAAACATCTAAAAAACAAAGCAACAGAACCTAGGGCACTTCCACTTATGGGCCTATAGCTTAGGGAAATTAAAATCAAAAAGACACAGCCACCCAAAAGTTTGGAACAGCTCTGTTTACAAGAACCTCGTTTACAGTACAAGTTCAACATCGCAGAAAGTGAAAAATGGAAAGAAGTTGTGGTATTTACTTACAAAGCAATATCACTCAGCAATGAAATCTGTGTCATCAGGCCCTTAGCAGCACAATGAGTGGATTCAGGTATGATGATTCTAACTGAAGTAAGTCACACAGAAAAAGAAACATCATAAGATATCAGTAATACACGGAACGGAAACTTGGCTACAGAGGAACTGAATTACAGAACAGAACAGGGTCTCAAATTTAGAAAACCAACTTATGCTTGCTTAAGGGTAAAGGTGAGTTGGGGTGCTGCATAAAACCAGAGATTGAAATGAGCACAGATAAAGTTCCTTAAGCCAAATATGGAATAGACAAGAGCTACTCCTTGCTCAACGAAATGGACTCAACACCGCATATTAAACGCCTAAGAATGTACCTGACTAGTAAGTATCTTAAAACCTATGGATTGCTATGTCTCCGAAAGAGAATCAAGCATGTGTACAGGGGCATAAACGCAGCAGTGATAGGATTGGAGAGGTTCGGTGAGCAAATGAAGACCCTTTGAAGTCATATTGCATGGTACCCATTCCACGGGTCTCAACTCTCCAGGTTTAAGGTATTCTTCCTTCAGCTAAAACATGCATGTGGAACCCAAGTATGATCAACCATGTGAACGGGAGACGTGTTCAAATATGTCTCAGTTTTCCTCCCCTGGTACTCGGGTGCAACATTCCAGATGCTTTACTAACACTCTCCCCAATTGGAGAGTCAGCGCCTTTAACCTCCTGTTTGGCCCAGTTTGCAATTTCTGCGGAAGATGAACAGAAATAGCGAGAACCAATGAGAGACTAGCTGGAGGTGTCTGGACGGGCAAATTTAACTCTCATTTCCCACCAGGAAGAGGAAATAACCAAAGGCTCAGCGTGCCGTGCCGGAACCAGATTAGGGCCTGAAGCCATCCTGCGGTGTTGCGGCCAGGTCACAAGAAAGCGAGTTGAAGAAAGGAGCTCAGGGGCACTGTAATTCACAAACCTGCAGAGTTATAAATGACAGCTATCGTCCAAAAATAGACTGAAGTAAGGCTGCCAAGAGGACTTGAAAGCGGGGCAGAATTGCAGGAAACCGATTTCAGGAGGTAGACTGGAATTGCATTGAAAGCATAGGAAAAGAGGCAGAACGTCCACAATGATGCACTTGGCCAAAAAGTGCGTATGCGTTTTTTCCTGAATATATTCAGGAAAAAACGCATACGCCCTTTTTGGCCAACCAAGCAAGCTTGCAAAGGAAATCTGCACTACAATGAAGTCTCACTTCCCCCCGTTCAAAAGAGCCATCTGAAAAAAGTGTAAAATCCAGAAAGGCAGGACAGGCCATGGAGAACTGGAAGCCTTGTTATGCTGATGGGCGGGATGTAAATTGCCAACAACCACTCGGGAGAAGTGTATGGTGTTTCCTGAAACATCTAAAAAACAAAGCAACAGAACCTAGGGCACTTCCACTTATGGTCCTATAGCTTAGGGAAATTAAAATCAAAAAGACACAGCCACCCCAAAGTTTGGAACGGCTCTGTTTACAAGAACCTCATTTACAGTACAAGTTCAACATCGCAGAAAGTGAAAAATGGATAAAGAAGTTGTGGTATTTACTTACAAAGCAATATCACTCAGCAATGAAATCTGTGTCATCAGGCCCTTAGCAGCACAATGAGTGGATTCAGGTATGATGATTCTAACTGAAGTAAGTCACACAGAAAAAGAAACATCATAAGATATCAGTAATACACGGAATGTAAACTTGGCTACACAGGAACTGAATTACAGAACAGAACAGGGTCTCAAATTTAGAAAACCAACTTATGCTTGCTTAAGGGTAAAGGTGAGTTGGGGTGCTGCATAAAACCAGAGATTGAAATGAGCACAGATAAAGTTCCTTAAGTCAAATATGGAATAGACAAGAGCTACTCCTTGCTCAACGAAATGGACTCAACACCGCATATTAAACGCCTAAGAATGTACCTGACTAGTAAGTATCTTAAAACCTATGGATTGCTATGCCTCCGAAAGAGAATCAAGCATGTGTACAGGGGCATAAACGCAGCAGTGATAGGATTGGAGAGGTTCGGTGAGCAAATGAAGACCCTTTGAAGTCATATTGCATGGTACCCATTCCACGGGTCTCAACTCTCCAGGTTTAAGGTATTCTTCCTTCAGCTAAAACATGCATGTGGAACCCAAGTATGATCAACCATGTGAACGGGAGACGTGTTCAAATATGTCTCAGTTTTCCTCCCCTGGTACTCGGGTGCAACATTCCAGATGCTTTACTAACACTCTCCCCAATTGGAGAGTCAGCGCCTTTAACCTCCTGTTTGGCCCAGTTTGCAATTTCTGCGGAAGATGAACAGAAATAGCGAGAACCAATGAGAGACTAGCTGGAGGTGTCTGGACGGGCAAATTTAACTCTCATTTCCCACCAGGAAGAGGAAATAACCAAAGGCTCAGCGTGCCGTGCCGGAACCAGATTAGGGCCTGAAGCCATCCTGCGGTGTTGCGGCCAGGTCACAAGAAAGCGAGTTGAAGAAAGGAGCTCAGGGGCACTGAAATTCACAAACCTGCAGAGTTATAAATGACAGCTATCGTCCAAAAATAGACTGAAGTAAGGCTGCCAAGAGGACTTGAAAGCGGGGCAGAATTGCAGGAAACCGATTTCAGGAGGTAGACTGGAATTGCATTGAAAGCATAGGAAAAGAGGCAGAACGTCCACAATGATGCACTTGGCCAAAAAGGGCGTATGCGTTTTTTCCTGAATATATTCAGGAAAAAACGCATACGCCCTTTTTGGCCAACCAAGCAAGCTTGCAAAGGAAATCTGCACTACAATGAAGTCTCACTTCCCCCTGGTCAAAAGAGCCATCTGAAAAAAGTGTAAAATCCAGAAAGGCAGGACAGGCCATGGAGAACTGGGAGCCTTGTTATGCTGATGGGCGGGATGTAAATTGCCAACAACCACTCGGGAGAAGTGTATGGTGTTTCCTGAAACATCTAAAAAACAAAGCAACAGAACCTAGGGCACTTCCACTTATGGTCCTATAGCTTAGGGAAATTAAAATCAAAAAGACACAGCCACCCCAAAGTTTGGAACGGCTCTGTTTACAAGAACCTCGTTTACAGTACAAGTTCAACATCGCAGAAAGTGAAAAATGGATAAAGAAGTTGTGGTATTTACTTACAAAGCAATATCACTCAGCAATGAAATCTGTGTCATCAGGCCCTTAGCAGCACAATGAGTGGATTCAGGTATGATGATTCTAACTGAAATAAGTCACACAGAAAAAGAAACATCATAAGATATCAGTAATACACGGAATGTAAACTTGGCTACACAGGAACTGAATTACAGAACAGAACAGGGTCTCAAATTTAGAAAACCAACTTATTCTTGCTTAAGGGTAAAGGTGAGTTGGGGTGCAGCATAAAACCAGAGATTGAAATGAGCACAGATAAAGTTCCTTAAGCCAAATATGGAATAGACAAGAGCTACTCCTTGCTCAACGAAATGGACTCAACACCGCATATTAAACGCCTAAGAATGTACCTGACTAGTAAGTATCTTAAAACCTATGGATTGCTATGCCTCCGAAAGAGAATCAAGCATGTGTACAGGGGCATAAACGCAGCAGTGATAGGATTGGAGAGGTTCGGTGAGCAAATGAAGACCCTTTGAAGTCATATTGCATGGTACCCATTCCACGGGTCTCAACTCTCCAGGTTTAAGGTATTCTTCCTTCAGCTAAAACATGCATGTGGAACCCAAGTATGATCAACCATGTGAACGGGAGACGTGTTCAGATATGTCTCAGTTTTCCTCCCCTGGTACTCGGGTGCAACATTCCAGATGCTTTACTAACACTCTCCCCAATTGGAGAGTCAGCGCCTTTAACCTCCTGTTTGGCCCAGTTTGCAATTTCTGCGGAAGATGAACAGAAATAGCGAGAACCAATGAGAGACTAGCTGGAGGTGTCTGGACGGGCAAATTTAACTCTCATTTCCCACCAGGAAGAGGAAATAACCAAAGGCTCAGCGTGCTGTGCCGGAACCAGATTAGGGCCTGAAGCCATCCTGCGGTGTTGCGGCCAGGTCACAAGAAAGCGAGTTGAAGAAAGGAGCTCAGGGGCAATGTAATTCACAAACCTGCAGAGTTATAAATGACAGCTATCGTCCAAAAATAGACTGAAGTAAGGCTGCCAAGAGGACTTGAAAGCGGGGCAGAATTGCAGGAAACCGATTTCAGGAGGTAGACTGGAATTGCATTGAAAGCATAGGAAAAGAGGCAGAACGTCCACAATGATGCACTTGGCCAAAAAGGGCGTATGCGTTTTTTCCTGAATATATTCAGGAAAAAACGCATACGCCCTTTTTGGCCAACCAAGCAAGCTTGCAAAGGAAATCTGCACTACAATGAAGTCTCACTTCCCCCCGTTCAAAAGAGCCATCTGAAAAAAGTGTAAAATCCAGAAAGGCAGGACAGGCCATGGAGAACTGGGAGCCTTGTTATGCTGATGGGCGGGATGTAAATTGCCAACAACCACTCGGGAGAAGTGTATGGTGTTTCCTGAAACATCTAAAAAACAAAGCAACAGAGCCTAGGGCACTGCCACTTATGGTCCTATAGCTTAGGGAAATTAAAATCAAAAAGACACAGCCACCCCAAAGTTTGGGATGCCTCTGTTTACAAGAACCTCGTTTACAGTACAAGTTCAACATCGCAGAAAGTGAAAAATGGATAAAGAAGTTGTGGTATTTACTTACAAAGCAATATCACTCAGCAATGAAATCTGTGTCATCAGGCCCTTAGCAGCACAATGAGTGGATTCAGGTATGATGATTCTAACTGAAATAAGTCACACAGAAAAAGAAACATCATAAGATATCAGTAATACACGGAATGTAAACTTGGCTACACAGGAACTGAATTACAGAACAGAACAGGGTCTCAAATTTAGAAAACCAACTTATGCTTGCTTAAGGGTAAAGGTGAGTTCGGGTGCTGCATAAAACCAGAGATTGAAATGAGCACAGATAAAGTTCCTTAAGTCAAATATGGAATAGACAAGAGCTACTCCTTGCTCAACGAAATGGACTCAACACCGCATATTAAACGCCTAAGAATGTATCTGACTAGTAAGTATCTTAAAACCTATGGATTGCTATGTCTCCGAAAGAGAATCAAGCATGTGTACAGGGGCATAAACGCAGCAGTGATAGGATTGGAGAGGTTCGGTGAGCAAATGAAGACCCTTTGAAGTCATATTGCATGGTACCCATTACACGGGTCTTAACTCTCCAGGTTTAAGGTATTCTTCCTTCAGCTAAAACATGCATGTGGAACCCAAGTATGATCAACCATGTGAACGGGAGACGTGTTCAAATATGTCTCAGTTTTCCTCCCCTGGTACTCGGGTGCATCATTCCAGATGCTTTACTAACACTCTCCTGACTTGGAGAGTCAGGCCCTTTAAACTCCTGTTTGGCACAGTTTGCAATTTCTGCGGAAGATGAACAGGAATAGCGAGAACCAATGAGAGACTAGCTGGAGGTGTCTGGACGGGCCAATTTAACTCTCATTTCCCAACAGGAAGAGGAATTAACCAAAGGCTCAGCATGCCGTGCCGGAACCAGATTAGGGCCTGAAGCCATCCTGCGGTGTTGCGGCCAGGTCACAAGAAAGCGAGTTGAAGAAAGGAGCTCAGGGGCACTGTAATTCACAAACCTGCAGAGTTAAAAATGACAGCTATCGTCCAAAAATAGACTGAAGTAAGGCTGCCAAGAGGACTTGAAAGCGGGGCAGAATTGCAGGAAACCGATTTCAGGAGGTAGACTGGAATTGCATTGAAAGCATAGGAAAAGAGGCAGAACGTCCACAATGATGCACTTGGCCAAAAAGGGCGTATGCGTTTTTTCCTGAATATATTCAGGAAAAAACGCATACGCCGTTTTTGGCCAACCAAGCAAGCAAGCAAAGGAAATCTGCACTACAATGAAGTCTCACTTCCCCCTTGTCAAAAGGGCCATCTGAAAAAAGTGTAAAATCCAGAAAGGCAGGACAGGCCATTGAGAACTGGGAGCCTTGTTATGCTGATGGGCGGGATGTAAATTGCCAACAGACACTTGGGAGAAGTGTATGGTGTTTCCTGAAACATCTAAAAAACAAAGCAACAGAGCCTAGGGCACTTCCACTTATGGTCCTATAGCTTAGGGAAATTAAAATCAAAAAGACACAGCCACCCCAAAGTTTGGAACGGCTCTGTTTACAAGAACCTCGTTTACAGTACAAGTTCAACATCGCAGAAAGTGAAAAATGGATAAAGAACTTGTGGTACTTACGTACAATGCAGTATCACTCAGCAATGAAATCTATGTCATCAGGCACGTAGCAGCATAATGAGTAGATTTAGGTACGATGATTCTATCTGAAATAAGTCACACAGAAAAAGAAACATCATAAGATATCAGTAATACACGGAATGTAAACTTGGCTACACAGGAACTGAATTACAGAACAGAACAGGGTCTCAAATTTAGAAAACCAACTTATTCTTGCTTAAGGGTAAAGGTGAGTTGGGGTGCAGCATAAAACCAGAGACTGAAATGAGCACAGATAAATTTCCTTAAGCCAAATATGGAATAGACAAGAGCTACTCCTTGCTCAACAAAATGGACTCAACACCGCATATTAAACGCCTAAGAATGTACCTGACTAGTAAGTATCTTAAAACCTATGGATTGCTATGTCTCCGAAAGAGAATCAAGCATGTGTACAGGGGCATAAACGCAGCAGTGATAGGATTGGAGAGGTTCGGTGAGCAAATGAAGACCCTTTGAAGTCATATTGCATGGTACCCATTCCACGGGTCTTAACTCTCCAGGTTTAAGGTATTCTTCCTTCAGCTAAAACATGCATGTGGAAACTAGAGTATGATCAACCATGTGATCGGGAGACGTGTTCAAATATGTCTCAGTTTTCCTCCCCTGGTACTCGGGTGCAACATTCCAGACGCTTTACTAACACTCTCCCCACTTGGAGAGTCAGTCCCTTTAACCTCCTGTTTGGCCCAGTTTGCAATTTCTGCGGAAGATGAACAGGAATAGCGAGAACCAATGAGAGGCTAGCTGGAGGTGTCTGGACGGGCAAATTTAACTCTCATTTCCCACCAGGAAGAGGAATTAAGCAAAGGCTCAGCATGCCGGGCCGGATCCAGATTAGGGCCTGAAGCCATCCTGCGGTGTTGCGGCCAGGTCACAAGAAAGCGAGTTGAAGAAAGGAGCTCAGGGGCACTGTAATTCACAAACCTGCAGAGTTATAAATGACAGCTATCGTCCAAAAATAGACTGAAGTAAGGCTGCCAAGAGGACTTGAAAGCGGGGCAGAATTGCAGGAAACCGATTTCAGGAGGTAGACTGGAATTGCATTGAAAGCATAGGAAAAGAGGCAGAACGTCCACAATGATGCACTTGGCCAAAAAGGGCGTATGCGTTTTTTCCTGAATATATTCAGGAAAAAACGCATACGCCCTTTTTGGCCAACCAAGCAAGCTTGCAAAGGAAATCTGCACTACAATGAAGTCTCACTTCCCCCTGGTCAAAAGGGCCATCTGAAAAAAGTGTAAAATCCAGAAAGGCAGGACAGGCCATGGAGAACTGGGAGCCTTGTTATGCTGATGGGCGGGATGTAAATTGCCAACAGACACTTGGGAGAAGTGTATGGTGTTTCCTGAAACATCTAAAAAACAAAGCAACAGAGCCTAGGGCACTTCCACTTATGGTCCTATAGCTTAGGGAAATTAAAATCAAAAAGACACAGCCACCCCAAAGTTTGGAACGGCTCTGTTTACAAGAACCTCGTTTACAATACAAGTTCAACATCGCAGAAAGTGAAAAATGGATAAAGAACTTGTGGTACTTACGTACAATGCATGATCACTCAGCAATGAAATCTATGTCATCAGGCACGTAGCAGCATAATGAGTAGATTCAGGTACGATGATTCTAACTGAAATAAGTCACACAGAAAAAGAAACATCATAAGATATCACTAATACACGGAATGTAAACTTGGCTACACAGGAACTGAATTCCAAAACAGAACAGGTTCTCAAATTTAGAAAACCAACTTATGCTTGCTTAAGGGGAAAGGTGAGTTGGGTTGCTGCATAAAACCAGAGATTGAAATGAGCACAGATAAAGTTCCTTAAGCCAAATATGGAATAGACAAGAGCCACTCCTTGCTCAACGAAATGGACTCAACACCGCATATTAAACGCCTAAGAATGTACCTGACTAGTAAGTATCTTAAAACCTATGGATTGCTATGTCTCCGAAAGAGAATCAAGCATGTGTACAGGGGCATAAATGCAGCAGTGATAGGATTGGAGAGGTTCGGTGAGCAAATGAAGACCCTTTGAAGTCATATTGCATGGTACCCATTCCACGGGTTTCAATTACCCAGGTTTTAGGTATTCTTCCTTCAGCTAAAACAGGCATGTGGAACCCAGAGTATGATCAACCATGTGATCGGGAGACGTGTTCAAATATGTCTCAGTTTTCCTCCCCTGGTACTCGGGTGCAACATTCCAGACGCTTTACTAACACTCTCCCCACTTGGAGAGTCAGCGCCTTTAACCTCCTGTTTGGCACAGTTTGCAATTTCTGCGGAAGATGAACAGGAATAGCGAGAACCAATGAGAGGCTAGCTGGAGGTGTCTGGACGGGCAAATTTAACTCTCATTTCCCAACAGGAAGAGGAAATAACCAAAGGCTCAGCGTGCCGTACCGGAACCAGATTAGGGCCTGAAGCCATCCTGCGGTGTTGCGGCCAGCTCAAAAGAAAGCGAGTTGAAGAAAGGAGCTCAGGGGCACTGTAATTCACAAACCTGCAGAGTTATAAATGACAGCTATCGTCCAAAAATAGACTGAAGTAAGGCTGCCAAGAGGACTTGAAAGCGGGGCAGAATTGCAGGAAACCGATTTCAGGAGGTAGACTGAAATTGCATTGAAAGCATAGGAAAAGAGGCAGAACGTCCACAATGATGCACTTGGCCAAAAAGGGCGTATGCGTTTTTTCCTGAATATATTCAGGAAAAAACGCATACGCCCTATTTGGCCAACCAAGCAAGCTTGCAAAGGAAATCTGCACTACAATGAAGTCTCACTTCCCCCCGGTCAAAAGGGCCATCTGAAAAAAGTGTAAAATCCAGAAAGGCAGGACAGGCCATGGAGAACTGGGAGCCTTGTTATGCTGATGGGCGGGATGTAAATTGCCAACAACCACTCAGGAGAAGTGTATGGTGTTTCCTGAAACATCTAAAAAACAAAGCAACAGAGCCTAGGGCACTGCCACTTATGGTCCTATAGCTTAGGGAAATTAAAATCAAAAAGACACAGCCACCCCAAAGTTTGGGACGCCTCTGTTTACAAGAACCTCGTTTCCAGTACAAGTTCAACATCGCAGAAAGTGAAAAATGGATAAAGAAGTTGTGGTATTTACTTACAAAGCAATATCACTCAGCAATGAAATCTATGTCATCAGCCCCTTAGCATCACAATGAGTGGATTCAGGTATGATGATTCTAACTGAAATAAGTCACACAGAAAAAGAAACATCATAAGATATCAGTAATACACGGAATGTAAACTTGGCTACACAGGAACTGAATTACAGAACAGAACAGGGACTCAAATTTAGAAAACCAACTTATGCTTGCTTAAGGGGAAAGGTGAGTTGGGGTGCTGCATAAAACCAGAGATTGAAATGAGCACAGATAAAGTTCCTTAAGCCAAATATGGAATAGACAAGAGCTACTCCTTGCTCAACGAAATGGACTCAACACCGCATATTAAACGCCTAACAATGTACCTGACTAGTAAGTATCTTAAAACCTATGGATTGCTATGTCTCTGAAAGAGAATCGAGCATGTGTACAGGGGCATAAACGCAGCAGTGATAGGATTGGAGAGGTTCGGTGAGCAAATGAAGACCCTTTGAAGTCATATTGCATGGTACCCATTACACGGGTCTTAACTCTCCAGGTTTAAGGTATTCTTCCTTCAGCTAAAACATGCATGTGGAACCCAAGTATGATCAACCATGTGAACGGGAGACGTGTTCAAATATGTCTCAGTTTTCCTCCCCTGGTACTCGGGTGCAACATTCCAGACGCTTTACTAACACTCTCCCCACTTGGAGAGTCAGCGCCTTTAACCTCCTGTTTGGCCCAGTTTTGCAATTTCTGCGGAAGATGAACAGGAATAGCGAGAACCAATGAGAGACTAGCTGGAGGTGTTTGGACGGGCAAATTTAACTCTCATTTCCCACCAGGAAGAGGAAATAACCAAAGGCTCAACGTGCCGTGCCGGAACCAGATTAGGGCCTGAAGCCATCCTGCGGTGTTGCGGCCAGGTCACAAGAAAGCAAGTTGAAGAAAGGAGCTCAGGGGCACTGTAATTCACAAACCTGCAGAGTTATAAATGACAGCTATTGTCCAAAAATAGACTGAAGTAAGGCTGCCAAGAGGACTTGAAAGCGGGGCAGAATTGCAGGAAACCGATTTCAGGAGGTAGACTGGAATTGCATTGAAAGCATAGGAATAGAGGCAGAACGTCCACAATGATGCACTTGGCCAAAAAGGGCGTATGCGTTTTTTCCTGAATATATTCAGGAAAAAACGCATACGTCCTTTTTGGCCAACCAAGCAAGCTTGCAAAGGAAATCTGCACTACAATGAAGTCTCACTTCCCCCCGGTCAAAAGGGCCATCTGAAAAAAGTGTAAAATCCAGAAAGGCAGGACAGGCCATGGAGAACTGGGAGCCTTGTTATGCTGATGGGCGGGATGTAAATTGCCAACAACCACTCGGGAGAAGTGTATGGTGTTTCCTGAAACATCTAAAAAACAAAGCAACAGAACCTAGGGCACTTCCACTTATGGGCCTATAGCTTAGGGAAATTAAAATCAAAAAGACACAGCCACCCAAAAGTTTGGAACAGCTCTGTTTACAAGAACCTCGTTTACAGTACAAGTTCAACATCGCAGAAAGTGAAAAATGGAAAGAAGTTGTGGTATTTACTTACAAAGCAATATCACTCAGCAATGAAATCTGTGTCATCAGGCCCTTAGCAGCACAATGAGTGGATTCAGGTATGATGATTCTAACTGAAGTAAGTCACACAGAAAAAGAAACATCATAAGATATCAGTAATACACGGAACGGAAACTTGGCTACAGAGGAACTGAATTACAGAACAGAACAGGGTCTCAAATTTAGAAAACCAACTTATGCTTGCTTAAGGGTAAAGGTGAGTTGGGGTGCTGCATAAAACCAGAGATTGAAATGAGCACAGATAAAGTTCCTTAAGCCAAATATGGAATAGACAAGAGCTACTCCTTGCTCAACGAAATGGACTCAACACCGCATATTAAACGCCTAAGAATGTACCTGACTAGTAAGTATCTTAAAACCTATGGATTGCTATGCCTCCGAAAGAGAATCAAGCATGTGTACAGGGGCATAAACGCAGCAGTGATAGGATTGGAGAGGTTCGGTGAGCAAATGAAGACCCTTTGAAGTCATATTGCATGGTACCCATTCCACGGGTCTCAACTCTCCAGGTTTAAGGTATTCTTCCTTCAGCTAAAACATGCATGTGGAACCCAAGTATGATCAACCATGTGAACGGGAGACGTGTTCAAATATGTCTCAGTTTTCCTCCCCTGGTACTCGGGTGCAACATTCCAGATGCTTTACTAACACTCTCCCCAATTGGAGAGTCAGCGCCTTTAACCTCCTGTTTGGCCCAGTTTGCAATTTCTGCGGAAGATGAACAGAAATAGCGAGAACCAATGAGAGACTAGCTGCAGGTGTCTGGACGGGCAAATTTAACTCTCATTTCCCACCAGGAAGAGGAAATAACCAAAGGCTCAGCGTGCCGTGCCGGAACCAGATTAGGGCCTGAAGCCATCCTGCGGTGTTGCGGCCAGGTCACAAGAAAGCGAGTTGAAGAAAGGAGCTCAGGGGCACTGAAATTCACAAACCTGCAGAGTTATAAATGACAGCTATCGTCCAAAAATAGACTGAAGTAAGGCTGCCAAGAGGACTTGAAAGTGGGGCAGAATTGCAGGAAACCGATTTCAGGAGGTAGACTGGAATTGCATTGAAAGCATAGGAAAAGAGGCAGAACGTCCACAATGATGCACTTGGCCAAAAAGGGCGTATGCGTTTTTTCCTGAATATATTCAGGAAAAAACGCATACGCCCTTTTTGGCCAACCAAGCAAGCTTGCAAAGGAAATCTGCACTACAATGAAGTCTCACTTCCCCCCGGTCAAAAGAGCCATCTGAAAAAAGTGTAAAATCCAGAAAGGCAGGACAGGCCATGGAGAACTGGGAGCCTTGTTATGCTGATGGGCGGGATGTAAATTGCCAACAACCACTCGGGAGAAGTGTATGGTGTTTCCTGAAACATCTAAAAAACAAAGCAACAGAACCTAGGGCACTTCCACTTATGGTCCTATAGCTTAGGGAAATTAAAATCAAAAAGACACAGCCACCCCAAAGTTTGGAACGGCTCTGTTTACAAGAACCTCGTTTACAGTACAAGTTCAACATCGCAGAAAGTGAAAAATGGATAAAGAAGTTGTGGTATTTACTTACAAAGCAATATCACTCAGCAATGAAATCTGTGTCATCAGGCCCTTAGCAGCACAATGAGTGGATTCAGGTATGATGATTCTAACTGAAATAAGTCACACAGAAAAAGAAACATCATAAGATATCAGTAATACACGGAATGTAAACTTGGCTACACAGGAACTGAATTACAGAACAGAACAGGGTCTCAAATTTAGAAAACCAACTTATTCTTGCTTAAGGGTAAAGGTGAGTTGGGGTGCAGCATAAAACCAGAGATTGAAATGAGCACAGATAAAGTTCCTTAAGCCAAATATGGAATAGACAAGAGCTACTCCTTGCTCAACGAAATGGACTCAACACCGCATATTAAACGCCTAAGAATGTACCTGACTAGTAAGTATCTTAAAACCTATGGATTGCTATGCCTCCGAAAGAGAATCAAGCATGTGTACAGGGGCATAAACGCAGCAGTGATAGGATTGGAGAGGTTCGGTGAGCAAATGAAGACCCTTTGAAGTCATATTGCATGGTACCCATTCCACGGGTCTCAACTCTCCAGGTTTAAGGTATTCTTCCTTCAGCTAAAACATGCATGTGGAACCCAAGTATGATCAACCATGTGAACGGGAGACGTGTTCAGATATGTCTCAGTTTTCCTCCCCTGGTACTCGGGTGCAACATTCCAGATGCTTTACTAACACTCTCCCCAATTGGAGAGTCAGCGCCTTTAACCTCCTGTTTGGCCCAGTTTGCAATTTCTGCGGAAGATGAACAGAAATAGCGAGAACCAATGAGAGACTAGCTGGAGGTGTCTGGACGGGCAAATTTAACTCTCATTTCCCACCAGGAAGAGGAAATAACCAAAGGCTCAGCGTGCCGTGCCGGAACCAGATTAGGGCCTGAAGCCATCCTGCGGTGTTGCGGCCAGGTCACAAGAAAGCGAGTTGAAGAAAGGAGCTCAGGGGCAATGTAATTCACAAACCTGCAGAGTTATAAATGACAGCTATCGTCCAAAAATAGACTGAAGTAAGGCTGCCAAGAGGACTTGAAAGCGGGGCAGAATTGCAGGAAACCGATTTCAGGAGGTAGACTGGAATTGCATTGAAAGCATAGGAAAAGAGGCAGAACGTCCACAATGATGCACTTGGCCAAAAAGGGCGTATGCGTTTTTTCCTGAATATATTCAGGAAAAAACGCATACGCCCTTTTTGGCCAACCAAGCAAGCTTGCAAAGGAAATCTGCACTACAATGAAGTCTCACTTCCCCCCGTTCAAAAGAGCCATCTGAAAAAAGTGTAAAATCCAGAAAGGCAGGACAGGCCATGGAGAACTGGGAGCCTTGTTATGCTGATGGGCGGGATGTAAATTGCCAACAACCACTCGGGAGAAGTGTATGGTGTTTCCTGAAACATCTAAAAAACAAAGCAACAGAACCTAGGGCACTTCCACTTATGGTCCTATAGCTTAGGGAAATTAAAATCAAAAACACACAGCCACCCCAAAGTTTGGAACGGCTCTGTTTACAAGAACCTCGTTTACAGTACAAGTTCAACATCGCAGAAAGTGAAAAATGGATAAAGAAGTTGTGGTATTTACTTACAAAGCAATATCACTCAGCAATGAAATCTGTGTCATCAGGCCCTTAGCAGCACAATGAGTGGATTCAGGTATGATGATTCTAACTGAAATAAGTCACACAGAAAAAGAAACATCATAAGATATCAGTAATACACGGAATGTAAACTTGGCTACACAGGAACTGAATTACAGAACAGAACAGGGTCTCAAATTTAGAAAACCAACTTATTCTTGCTTAAGGGTAAAGGTGAGTTGGGGTGCAGCATAAAACCAGAGATTGAAATGAGCACAGATAAAGTTCCTTAAGCCAAATATGGAATAGACAAGAGCTACTCCTTGCTCAACGAAATGGACTCAACACCGCATATTAAACGCCTAAGAATGTACCTGACTAGTAAGTATCTTAAAACCTATGGATTGCTATGTCTCCGAAAGAGAATCAAGCATGTGTACAGGGGCATAAACGCAGCAGTGATAGGATTGGAGAGGTTCGGTGAGCAAATGAAGACCCTTTGAAGTCATATTGCATGGTACCCATTCCACGGGTTTCAAGTACCCAGTTTTAAGGTATTCTTCCTTCAGCTAAAACATGCATGTGGAACCTAGAGTATGATCAACCATGTGATCGGGAGACGTGTTCAAATATGTCTCAGTTTTCCTCCCCTGGTACTCGGGTGCAACATTCCAGACGCTTTACTAACACTCTCCCCACTTGGAGAGTCAGTCCCTTTAACCTCCTGTTTGGCCCAGTTTGCAATTTCTGCGGAAGATGAACAGGAATAGCGAGAACCAATGAGAGGCTAGCTGGAGGTGTCTGGACGGGCAAATTTAACTCTCATTTCCCACCAGGAAGAGGAATTAACCAAAGGCTCAGCATGCCGGGCCAGAACCAGATTAGGGCCTGAAGCCATCCTGCGGTGTTGCGGCCAGGTCACAAGAAAGCGAGTTGAAGAAAGGAGCTCAGGGGCACTGTAATTCACAAACCTGCAGAGTTATAAATGACAGCTATCGTCCAAAAATAGACTGAAGTAAGGCTGCCAAGAGGACTTGAAAGCGGGGCAGAATTGCAGGAAACCGATTTCAGGAGGTAGACTGGAATTGCATTGAAAGCATAGGAAAAGAGGCAGAACGTCCACAATGATGCACTTGGCCAAAAAGGGCGTATGCGTTTTTTCCTGAATATATTCAGGAAAAAACGCATACGCCCTTTTTGGCCAACCAAGCAAGCTTGCAAAGGAAATCTGCACTACAATGAAGTCTCACTTCCCCCCGGTCAAAAGGGCCATCTGAAAAAAGTGTAAAATCCAGAAAGGCAGGACAGGCCATGGAGAACTGGAAGCCTTGTTATGCTGATAGGCGGGATGTAAATTGCCAACAACCACTCGGGAGAAGTGTATGGTGTTTCCTGAAACATCTAAAAAACAAAGCAACAGAGCCTAGGGCACTGCCACTTATGGTCCTATAGCTTAGGGAAATTAAAATCAAAAAGACACAGCCACCCCAAAGTTTGGGATGCCTCTGTTTACAAGAACCTCGTTTACAGTACAAGTTCAACATCGCAGAAAGTGAAAAATGGATAAAGAAGTTGTGGTATTTACTTACAAAGCAATATCACTCAGCAATGAAATCTATGTCATCAGGCCCTTAGCATCACAATGAGTGGATTCAGGTATGATGATTCTAACTGAAATAAGTCACACAGAAAAAGAAACATCATAAGATATCAGTAATACACGGAATGTAAACTTGGCTACACAGGAACTGAATTACAGAACAGAACAGGGTCTCAAATTTAGAAAACCAACTTATGCTTGCTTAAGGGTAAAGGTGAGTTCGGGTGCTGCATAAAACCAGAGATTGAAATGAGCACAGATAAAGTTCCTTAAGTCAAATATGGAATAGACAAGAGCTACTCCTTGCTCAACGAAATGGACTCAACACCGCATATTAAACGCCTAAGAATGTATCTGACTAGTAAGTATCTTAAAACCTATGGATTGCTATGTCTCCGAAAGAGAATCAAGCATGTGTACAGGGGCATAAACGCAGCAGTGATAGGATTGGAGAGGTTCGGTGAGCAAATGAAGACCCTTTGAAGTCATATTGCATGGTACCCATTACACGGGTCTTAACTCTCCAGGTTTAAGGTATTCTTCCTTCAGCTAAAACATGCATGTGGAACCCAAGTATGATCAACCATGTGAACGGGAGACGTGTTCAAATATGTCTCAGTTTTCCTCCCCTGGTACTCGGGTGCATCATTCCAGATGCTTTACTAACACTCTCCTGACTTGGAGAGTCAGGCCCTTTAAACTCCTGTTTGGCACAGTTTGCAATTTCTGCGGAAGATGAACAGGAATAGCGAGAACCAATGAGAGACTAGCTGGAGGTGTCTGGACGGGCCAATTTAACTCTCATTTCCCAACAGGAAGAGGAATTAACCAAAGGCTCAGCATGCCGTGCCGGAACCAGATTAGGGCCTGAAGCCATCCTGCGGTGTTGCGGCCAGGTCACAAGAAAGCGAGTTGAAGAAAGGAGCTCAGGGGCACTGTAATTCACAAACCTGCAGAGTTAAAAATGACAGCTATCGTCCAAAAATAGACTGAAGTAAGGCTGCCAAGAGGACTTGAAAGCGGGGCAGAATTGCAGGAAACCGATTTCAGGAGGTAGACTGGAATTGCATTGAAAGCATAGGAAAAGAGGCAGAACGTCCACAATGATGCACTTGGCCAAAAAGGGCGTATGCGTTTTTTCCTGAATATATTCAGGAAAAAACGCATACGCCGTTTTTGGCCAACCAAGCAAGCAAGCAAAGGAAATCTGCACTACAATGAAGTCTCACTTCCCCCTTGTCAAAAGGGCCATCTGAAAAAAGTGTAAAATCCAGAAAGGCAGGACAGGCCATTGAGAACTGGGAGCCTTGTTATGCTGATGGGCGGGATGTAAATTGCCAACAGACACTTGGGAGAAGTGTATGGTGTTTCCTGAAACATCTAAAAAACAAAGCAACAGAGCCTAGGGCACTTCCACTTATGGTCCTATAGCTTAGGGAAATTAAAATCAAAAAGACACAGCCACCCCAAAGTTTGGAACGGCTCTGTTTACAAGAACCTCGTTTACAGTACAAGTTCAACATCGCAGAAAGTGAAAAATGGATAAAGAACTTGTGGTACTTACGTACAATGCAGTATCACTCAGCAATGAAATCTATGTCATCAGGCACGTAGCAGCATAATGAGTAGATTTAGGTACGATGATTCTATCTGAAATAAGTCACACAGAAAAAGAAACATCATAAGATATCAGTAATACACGGAATGTAAACTTGGCTACACAGGAACTGAATTACAGAACAGAACAGGGTCTCAAATTTAGAAAACCAACTTATTCTTGCTTAAGGGTAAAGGTGAGTTGGGGTGCAGCATAAAACCAGAGACTGAAATGAGCACAGATAAATTTCCTTAAGCCAAATATGGAATAGACAAGAGCTACTCCTTGCTCAACAAAATGGACTCAACACCGCATATTAAACGCCTAAGAATGTACCTGACTAGTAAGTATCTTAAAACCTATGGATTGCTATGTCTCCGAAAGAGAATCAAGCATGTGTACAGGGGCATAAACGCAGCAGTGATAGGATTGGAGAGGTTCGGTGAGCAAATGAAGACCCTTTGAAGTCATATTGCATGGTACCCATTACACGGGTCTTAACTCTCCAGGTTTAAGGTATTCTTCCTTCAGCTAAAACATGCATGTGGAACCCAAGTATGATCAACCATGTGAACGGGAGACGTGTTCAAATATGTCTCAGTTTTCCTCCCCTGGTACTCGGGTGCAACATTCCAGACGCTTTACTAACACTCTCCCCACTTGGAGAGTCAGCGCCTTTAACATCCTGTTTGGCCCAGTTTGCAATTTCTGCGGAAGATGAACAGGAATAGCGAGAACCAATGAGAGACTAGCTGGAGGTGTCTGGACGGGCAAATTTAACTTTCATTTCCCACCAGGAAGAGGAAATAACCAAAGGCTCAGCGTGCCGTGCCGGAACCATATTAGGGCCTGAAGCCATCCTGCGGTGTTGCGGCCAGGTCACAAGAAAGCAAGTTGAAGAATGGAGCTCAGGGGCACTGTAATTCTCAAACCTGCAGAGTTATAAATGACAGCTATCGTCCAAAAATAGACTGAAGTAAGGCTGCCAAGAGGACTTGAAAGCGGGGCAGAATTGCAGGAAACCGATTTCAGGAGGTAGACTGGAATTGCATTGAAAGCATAGGAAAAGAGGCAGAACGTCCACAATGATGCACATGGCCAAAAAGGGCGTATGCGTTTTTTCCTGAATATATTCAGGAAAAAACGCATACGCCCTTTTTGGCCAACCAAGCAAGCTTGCAAAGGAAATCTGCACTACAATGAAGTCTCACTTCCCCCCGGTCAAAAGGGCCATCTGAAAAAAGTGTAAAATCCAGAAAGGCAGGACAGGCCATGGAGAACTGGGAGCCTTGTTATGCTGATGGGCGGGATGTAAATTGCCAACAACCACTCGGGAGAAGTGTATGGTGTTTCCTGAAACATCTAAAAAACAAAGCAACAGAACCTAGGGCACTTCCACTTATGGTCCTATAGCTTAGGGAAATTAAAATCAAAAAGACACAGCCACCCCAAAGTTTGGAACGGCTCTGTTTACAAGAACCTCGTTTACAGTACAAGTTCAACATCGCAGAAAGTGAAAAATGGATAAAGAAGTTGTGGTATTCACTTACAAAGCAATATCACTCAGCAATGAAATCTATGTCATCAGGCCCTTAGCAGCACAATGAGTGGATTCAGGTATGATGATTCTAACTGAAATAAGTCACACAGAAAAAGAAACATCATAAGATATCAGTAACACACGGAATGTAAACTTGGCTACACAGGAACTGAATTACAGAACAGAACAGGGTCTCAAATTTAGAAAACCAACTTATGCTTGCTTAAGGGTAAAGGTGAGTTGGGGTGCTGCATAAACCAGAGATTGAAATGAGCACAGATAAAGTTCCTTAAGTCAAATATGGAATAGACAAGAGCTACTCCTTGCTCAACGAAATGGACTCAACACCGCATATTAAACGCCTAAGAATGTACCTGACTAGTAAGTATCTTAAAACCTATGGATTGCTATGTCTCCGAAAGAGAATAAAGCATGTGTACAGGGGCATAAACGCAGCAGTGATAGGATTGGAGAGGTTCGGTGAGCAAATGAAGACCCTTTGAAGTCATATTGCATGGTACCCATTCCACGGGTCTCAACTCTCCAGGTTTAAGGTATTTTTCCTTCAGCTAAAACATGCATGTGGAACCCAAGTATGATCAACCATGTGAACGGGAGACGTGTTCAAATATGTCTCAGTTTTCCTCCCCTGGTACTCGGGTGCAACATTCCAGACGCTTTACTAACACTCTCCCCACTTGGAGAGTCAGCGCCTTTAACCTCCTGTTTGGCCCAGTTTGCAATTTCTGCGGAAGATGAACAGGAATAGCGAGAACCAATGAGAGACTAGCTGGAGGTGTCTGGACGGGCAAATTTAACTCTCATTTCCCACCAGGAAGAGGAAATAACCAAAGGCTCAGCGTGCCGTGCCGGAACCAGATTAGGGCCTGAAGTCATCCTGTGGTGTTGCAGCCAGGTCACAAGAAAGCGAGTTGAAGAAAGGAGCTCAGGGGCACTGTAATTCTCAAACCTGCAGAGTTATAAATGACAGCTATCGTCCAAAAATAGACTGAAGTAAGGCTGCCAAGAGGACTTGAAAGCGGGGCAGAATTGCAGGAAACCGATTTCAGGAGGTAGACTGGAATTGCATTGAAAGCATAGGAAAAGAGGCAGAACGTCCACAATGATGCACTTGGCCAAAAAGGGCGTATGCGTTTTTTCCTGAATATATTCAGGAAAAAACGCATACGCCCTTTTTGGCCAACCAAGCAAGCTTGCAAAGGAAATCTGCACTACAATGAAGTCTCACTTCCCACCGGTCAAAAGGGCCATCTGAAAAAAGTGTAAAATCCAGAAAGGCAGGACAGGCCATGGAGAACTGGGAGCCTTGTTATGCTGATGGGCGGGATGTAAATTGCCAACAGACACTCGGGAGAAGTGTATGGTGTTTCCTGAAACATCTAAAAAACAAAGCAACAGAACCTAGGGCACTTCCACTTATGGTCCTATAGCTTAGGGAAATTAAAATCAAAAAGACACAGCCACCCCAAAGTTTGGAACGGCTCTGTTTACAAGAACCTCGTTTACAGTACAAGTTCAACATCGCAGAAAGTGAAAAATGGATAAAGAAGTTGCGGTATTTACTTACAAAGCAATATCACTCAGCAATGAAATCTGTGTCATCAGGCCCTTAGCAGCACAATGAGTGGATTCAGGTATGATGATTCTAACTGAAATAAGTCACACAGAAAAAGAAACATCATAAGATATCAGTAATACACGGAATGTAAACTTGGCTACACAGGAACTGAATTACAGAACAGAACAGGTTCTCAAATTTAGAAAACCAACTTATTCTTGCTTAAGGGTAAAGGTGAGTTAGGGTGCAGCATAAAACCAGAGACTGAAATGAGCACAGATAAAGTTCCTTAAGCCAAATATGGAATAGACAAGAGCTACTCCTTGCTCAACGAAATGGACTCATCACCGCATATTAAACGCCTAAGAATGTACCTGACTAGTAAGTATCTTAAAACCTATGGATTGCTATGTCTCCGAAAGAGAATAAAGCATGTGTACAGGGGCATAAACGCAGCAGTGATAGGATTGGAGAGGTTCGGTGAGCAAATGAAGACCCTTTGAAGTCATATTGCATGGTACCCATTCCACGGGACTCAACTCTCCAGGTTTAAGGTATTCTTCCTTCAGCTAAAACATGCATGTGGAACCCAGAGTATTATCAACCATGTGATCGGGAGACGTGTTCAAATATGTCTCAGTTTTCCTCCCCTGGTACTCGGGTGCAACATTCCAGACGCTTTTCTAACACTCTCCCCACTTGGAGAGTCAGCGCCTTTAACCTCCTGTTTGGCCCAGTTTGCAATTTCTGCGGAAGATGAACAGGAATAGCGAGAACCAATGAGAGACTAGCTGGAGGTGTCTGGACGGGCAAATTTAACTCTCATTTCCCACCAGGAAGAGGAAATAAACAAAGGCTCAGCGTGCCGTGCCGGAACCAGATTAGGGCCTGAAGCCATCCTGCGGTGTTGCAGCCAGGTCACAAGAAAGCGAGTTGAAGAAAGGAGCTCAGGGGCACTGTAATTCTCAAACCTGCAGAGTTATAAATGACAGCTATCGTCCAAAAATAGACTGAAGTAAGGCTGCCAAGAGGACTTGAAAGCGGGGCAGAATTGCAGGAAACCGATTTCAGGAGGTAGACTGGAATTGCATTGAAAGCATAGGAAAAGAGGCAGAACGTCCACAATGATGCACATGGCCAAAAAGGGCGTATGTGTTTTTTCGTGAATATATTCAGGAAAAAACGCATACGCCCTTTTTGGCCAACCAAGCAAGCTTGCAAAGGAAATCTGCACTACAATGAAGTCTCACTTCCCCCCGGTCAAAAGGGCCATCTGAAAAAAGTGTAAAATCCAGAAAGGCAGGACAGGCCATGGAGAACTGGGAGCCCTGTTATGCTGATGGGCGGGATGTAAATTGCCAACAACCACTCGGGAGAAGTGTATGGTGTTTCCTGAAACATCTAAAAAACAAAGCAACAGAACCTAGGGCACTTCCACTTATGGTCCTATAGCTTAGGGAAATTAAAATCAAAAAGACACAGCCACCCCAAAGTTTGGAACGGCTCTGTTTACAAGAACCTCGTTTACAGTACAAGTTCAACATCGCAGAAAGTGAAAAATGGATAAAGAAGTTGTGGTATTTACTTACAAAGCAATATCACTCAGCAATGAAATCTATGTCATCAGGCCCTTAGCAGCACAATGAGTGGATTCAGGTATGATGATTCTAACTGAAATAAGTCACACAGAAAAAGAAACATCATAAGATATCAGTAACACACGGAATGTAAACTTGGCTACACAGGAACTGAATTACAGAACAGAACAGGGTCTCAAATTTAGAAAACCAACTTATGCTTGCTTAAGGGTAAAGGTGAGTTGGGGTGCTGCATAAACCAGAGATTGAAATGAGCACAGATAAAGTTCCTTAAGTCAAATATGGAATAGACAAGAGCTACTCCTTGCTCAACGAAATGGACTCAACACCGCATATTAAACGCCTAAGAATGTACCTGACTAGTAAGTATCTTAAAACCTATGGATTGCTATGTCTCCGAAAGAGAATCAAGCATGTGTACAGGGGCATAAACGCAGCAGTGATAGGATTGGAGAGGTTCGGTGAGCAAATGAAGACCCTTTGAAGTCATATTGCATGGTACCCATTCCACGGGTCTCAACTCTCCAGGTTTAAGGTATTTTTCCTTCAGCTAAAACATGCATGTGGAACCCAAGTATGATCAACCATGTGAACGGGAGACGTGTTCAAATATGTCTCAGTTTTCCTCCCCTGGTACTTGGGTGCAACATTCCAGACGCTTTACTAACACTCTCCCCACTTGGAGAGTCAGCGCCTTTAACCTCCTGTTTGGCCCAGTTTGCAATTTCTGCGGAAGATGAACAGGAATAGCGAGAACCAATGAGAGACTAGCTGGAGGTGTCTGGACGGGCAAATTTAACTCTCATTTCCCACCAGGAAGAGGAAATAACCAAAGGCTCAGCGTGCCGTGCCGGAACCAGATTAGGGCCTGAAGCCATCCTGCGGTGTTGCAGCCAGGTCACAAGAAAGCGAGTTGAGGAAAGGAGCTCAGGGGCACTGTAATTCTCAAACCTGCAGAGTTATAAATGACAGCTATCGTCCAAAAATAGACTGAAGTAAGGCTGCCAAGAGGACTTGAAAGCGGGGAAGAATTGCAGGAAATCGATTTCAAGAGGTAGACTGGAATTGCATTGAAAGCATAGGAAAAGAGGCAGAACGTCCACAATGATGCACTTGGCCAAAAAGGGCGTATGCGTTTTTTCCTGAATATATTCAGGAAAAAACGCATACGCCCTTTTTGGCCAACCAAGCAAGCTTGCAAAGGAAATCTGCACTACAATGAAGTCTCACTTCCCCCCGGTCAAAAGGGCCATCTGAAAAAAGTGTAAAATCCAGAAAGGCAGGACAGGCCATGGAGAACTGGGAGCCTTGTTATGCTGATGGGCGGGATGTAAATTGCCAACAACCACTCGGGAGAAGTGTATGGTGTTTCCTGAAACATCTAAAAAACAAAGCAACAGAACCTAGGGCACTTCCACTTATGGTCCTATAGCTTAGGGAAATTAAAATCAAAAAGACACAGCCACCCCAAAGTTTGGAACGGCTCTGTTTACAAGAACCTCGTTTACAGTACAAGTTCAACATTGCAGAAAGTGAAAAATGGATAAAGAAGTTGTGGTATTCACTTACAAAGCAATATCACTCAGCAATGAATTCTATGTCATCAGGCCCTTAGCAGCACAATGAGTGGATTCAGGTATGATGATTCTAACTGAAGTAAGTCACACAGAAAAAGAAACATCATAAGATATCACTAATACACGGAATGTAAACTTGGCTACACAGGAACTGAATTACAGAACAGAACAGGGTCTCAAATTTAGAAAACCAACTTATGCTTGCTTAAGGGTAAAGGTGAGTTGGGGTGCTGCATAAACCAGAGATTGAAATGAGCACAGATAAAGTTCCTTAAGTCAAATATGGAATAGACAAGAGCTACTCCTTGCTCAACGAAATGGACTCAACACCGCATATTAAACGCCTAAGAATGTACCTGACTAGTAAGTATCTTAAAACCTATGGATTGCTATGTCTCCGAAAGAGAATCAAGCATTTGTACAGGGGCATAAACGCAGCAGTGATAGGATTGGAGAGGTTCGGTGAGCAAATGAAGACCCTTTGAAGTCATATTGCATGGTACCCATTCCACGGGACTCAACTCTCCAGGTTTAAGGTATTCTTCCTTCAGCTAAAACATGCATGTGGAACCCAAGTATGATCAACCATGTGAATGGGAGACGTGTTCAAATATG
Organism: Stenella coeruleoalba; assembly: GCF_951394435.1. Lineage (NCBI taxonomy): Eukaryota > Metazoa > Chordata > Mammalia > Artiodactyla > Delphinidae > Stenella > Stenella coeruleoalba. The sequence goes on along the minus strand of NC_137151.1, from coordinate 31,935,166 downwards.
TCTCAGTTTTCCTCCCCTGGTACTCGGGTGCAACATTCCAGACGCTTTACTAACACTCTCCCCACTTGGAGAGTCAGTCCCTTTAACCTCCTGTTTGGCCCAGTATGCAATTTCTGCGGAAGATGAACAGGAATAGCGAGAACCAATGAGAGACTAGCTGCAGGTGTCTGGACGGGCAAATTTAACTCTCATTTCCCACCAGGAAGAGGAAATAACCAAAGGCTCAGCATGCCGGGCCGGAACCAGATTAGGGCCTGAAGCCATCCTGCGGTGTTGCGGCCAGGTCACAAGAAAGCAAGTTGAAGAAAGGAGCTCAGGGGCACTGTAATTCTCAAACCTGCAGAGTTATAAATGACAGCTATCGTCCAAAAATAGACTGAAGTAAGGCTGCCAAGAGGACTTGAAAGCGGGGCAGAATTGCAGGAAACCGATTTCAGGAGGTAGACTGGAATTGCATTGAAAGCATAGGAAAAGAGGCAGAACGTCCACAATGATGCACATGGCCAAAAAGGGCGTATGCGTTTTTTCCTGAATATATTCAGGAAAAAACGCATACGCCCTTTTTGGCCAACCAAGCAAGCTTGCAAAGGAAATCTGCACTACAATGAAGTCTCACTTCCCCCCGGTCAAAAGGGCCATCTGAAAAAAGTGTAAAATCCAGAAAGGCAGGACAGGCCATGGAGAACTGGGAGCCCTGTTATGCTGATGGGCGGGATGTAAATTGCCAACAACCACTCGGGAGAAGTGTATGGTGTTTCCTGAAACATCTAAAAAACAAAGCAACAGAACCTAGGGCACTTCCACTTATGGTCCTATAGCTTAGGGAAATTAAAATCAAAAAGACACAGCCACCCCAAAGTTTGGAACGGCTCTGTTTACAAGAACCTCGTTTACAGTACAAGTTCAACATCGCAGAAAGTGAAAAATGGATAAAGAAGTTGTGGTATTCACTTACAAAGCAATATCACTCAGCAATGAAATCTATGTCATCAGGCCCTTAGCAGCACAATGAGTGGATTCAGGTATGATGATTCTAACTGAAATAAGTCACACAGAAAAAGAAACATCATAAGATATCAGTAACACACGGAATGTAAACTTGGCTACACAGGAACTGAATTACAGAACAGAACAGGGTCTCAAATTTAGAAAACCAACTTATGCTTGCTTAAGGGTAAAGGTGAGTTGGGGTGCTGCATAAACCAGAGATTGAAATGAGCACAGATAAAGTTCCTTAAGTCAAATATGGAATAGACAAGAGCTACTCCTTGCTCAACGAAATGGACTCAACACCGCATATTAAACGCCTAAGAATGTACCTGACTAGTAAGTATCTTAAAACCTATGGATTGCTATGTCTCCGAAAGAGAATCAAGCATGTGTACAGGGGCATAAACGCAGCAGTGATAGGATTGGAGAGGTTCGGTGAGCAAATGAAGACCCTTTGAAGTCATATTGCATGGTACCCATTCCACGGGTCTCAACTCTCCAGGTTTAAGGTATTTTTCCTTCAGCTAAAACATGCATGTGGAACCCAAGTATGATCAACCATGTGAACGGGAGACGTGTTCAAATATGTCTCAGTTTTCCTCCCCTGGTACTCGGGTGCAACATTCCAGACGCTTTACTAACACTCTCCCCACTTGGAGAGTCAGCGCCTTTAACCTCCTGTTTGGCCCAGTTTGCAATTTCTGCGGAAGATGAACAGGAATAGCGAGAACCAATGAGAGACTAGCTGGAGGTGTCTGGACGGGCAAATTTAACTCTCATTTCCCACCAGGAAGAGGAAATAACCAAAGGCTCAGCGTGCCGTGCCGGAACCAGATTAGGGCCTGAAGCCATCCTGTGGTGTTGCAGCCAGGTCACAAGAAAGCGAGTTGAAGAAAGGAGCTCAGGGGCACTGTAATTCTCAAACCTGCAGAGTTATAAATGACAGCTATCGTCCAAAAATAGACTGAAGTAAGGCTGCCAAGAGGACTTGAAAGCGGGGCAGAATTGCAGGAAACCGATTTCAGGAGGTAGACTGGAATTGCATTGAAAGCATAGGAAAAGAGGCAGAACGTCCACAATGATGCACTTGGCCAAAAAGGGCGTATGCGTTTTTTCCTGAATATATTCAGGAAAAAACGCATACGCCCTTTTTGGCCAACCAAGCAAGCTTGCAAAGGAAATCTGCACTACAATGAAGTCTCACTTCCCCCCGGTCAAAAGGGCCATCTGAAAAAAGTGTAAAATCCAGAAAGGCAGGACAGGCCATGGAGAACTGGGAGCCTTGTTATGCTGATGGGCGGGATGTAAATTGCCAACAGACACTCGGGAGAAGTGTATGGTGTTTCCTGAAACATCTAAAAAACAAAGCGACAGAGCCTAGGGCACTGCCACTTATGGTCCTATAGCTTAGGGAAATTAAAATCAAAAAGACACAGCCACCCCAAAATTTGGGATGCCTCTGTTTACAAGAACCTCGTTTACAGTACAAGTTCAACATCGCAGAAAGTGAAAAATGGATAAAGAAGTTGTGGTATTCACTTACAAAGCAATATCACTCAGCAATGAAATCTGTGTCATCAGGCCCTTAGCAGCACAATGAGTGGATTCAGGTATGATGATTCTAACTGAAGAAAGTCACACAGAAAAAGAAACATCATAAGATATCAGTAATACACGGAATGTAAACTTGGCTACACAGGAACTGAATTACAGAACAGAACAGGGTCTCAAATTTAGAAAACCAACTTATGCTTGCTTAAGGGTAAAGGTGAGTTGGGGTGCTGCATAAAACCAGAGATTGAAATCAGCACAGATAAAGTTCCTTAAGTCAAATATGGAATAGACAAGAGCTACTCCTTGCTCAACGAAATGGACTAAACACCGCATATTAAACGCCTAAGAATGTACCTGACTAGTAAGTATCTTAAAACCTATGGATTGCTATGTCTCCGAAAGAGAATCAAGCATGTGTACAGGGGCATAAACGCAGCAGTGATAGGATTGGAGAGGTTCGGTGAGCAAATGAAGACCCTTTGAAGTCATATTGCATGGTACCCATTCCACGGGTCTCAACTCTCCAGGTTTAAGGTATTCTTCCTTCAGCTAAAACATGCATGTGGAACCCAAGTATGATGAACCATGTGAACGGGAGACGTGTTCAAATATGTCTCAGTTTTCCTGCCCTGGTACTCGGGTGCAACATTCCAGACGCTTTACTAACACTCTCCCCACTTGGAGAGTCAGCGCCTTTAACCTCCTGTTTGGCCCACTTTGCAATTTCTGCGGAAGATGAACAGGAATAGTGAGAATCAATGAGAGGCTAGCTGGAGGTGTCTGGACGGGCAAATTTAACTCTCATTTCCCACCAGGAAGAGGAAATAACCAAAGGCTCAGCGTGCCGTACCGGAACCAGATTAGGGCCTGAAGCCATCCTGCGGTGTTGCGGCCAGGTCACAAGAAAGCGAGTTGAAGAAAGGAGCTCAGGGGCACTGTAATTCACAAACCTGCAGAGTTATAAATGACAGCTATCGTCCAAAAATAGACTGAAGTAAGGCTGCCAAGAGGACTTGAAAGCGGGGCAGAATTGCAGGAAACCGATTTCAGGAGGTAGACTGGAATTGCATTGAAAGCATAGGAAAAGAGGCAGAACGTCCACAATGATGCACTTGGCCAAAAAGGGCGTATGCGTTTTTTCCTGAATATATTCAGGAAAAAACGCATACGCCCTTTTTGGCCAACCAAGCAAGCTTGCAAAGGAAATCTGCACTACAATGAAGTCTCACTTCCCCCCGGTCAAAAGGGCCATCTGAAAAAAGTGTAAAATCCAGAAAGGCAGAACAGGCCATGGAGAACTGGGAGCCTTGTTATGCTGACGGGCGGGATGTAAATTGCCAACAACCACTCGGGAGAAGTGTATGGTGTTTCCTGAAACATCTAAAAAACAAAGCAACAGAACCTAGGGCACTTCCACTTATGGTCCTATAGCTTAGGGAAATTAAAATCAAAAAGACACAGCCACCCCAAAGTTTGGAACGGCTCTGTTTACAAGAACCTCGTTTACAGTACAAGTTCAACATCGCAGAAAGTGAAAAATGGATAAAGAAGTTGTGGTATTTACTTACAAAGCAATATCACTCAGCAATGAAATCTATGTCATCAGGCCCTTAGCAGCACAATGAGTGGATTCAGGTATGATGATTCTAACTGAAGTAAGTCACACAGAAAAAGAAACATCATAAGATATCAGTAATACACGGAATGTAAACTTGGCTACACAGGAACTGAATTACAGAACAGAACAGGGTCTCAAATTTAGAAAAACAACTTATGCTTGCTTAAGGGTAAAGGTGAGTTGGGGTGCTGCATAAAACCAGAGATTGAAATGAGCACAGATAAAGTTCCTTAAGTCAAATATGGAATAGAAAAGAGCTACTCCTTGCTCAACGAAATGGACTCAACACCGCATATTAAACACCTAAGAATGTACCTGACTAGTAAGTATCGTAAAACCTATGGATTGCTATGTCTCCGAAAGAGAATCAAGCATGTGTACAGGGGCATAAACGCAGCAGTGATAGGATTGGAGAGGTTCGGTGAGCAAATGAAGACCCTTTGAAGTCATATTGCATGGTACCCATTCCACGGGTCTCAACTCTCCAGGTTTAAGGTATTCTTCCTTCAGCTAAAACATGCATGTGGAACCCAAGTATGATCAACCATGTGAACGGGAGACGTGTTCAAATATGTCTCAGTTTTCCTCCCCTGGTACTCGGGTGCAACATTCCAGACGCTTTACTAACACTCTCCCCACTTGGAGAGTCAGCGCCTTTAAACTCCTGTTTGGCCCAGTTTGCAATTTCTGCGGAAGATGAACAGGAATAGCGAGAACCAATGAGAGGCTAGCTGGAGGTGTCTGGACGGGCAAATTTAACTCTCATTTCCCACGAGGAAGAGGAAATAACCAAAGGCTCAGCGTGCCGTACCGGAACCAGATTAGGGCCTGAAGCCATCCTGCGGTGTTGCGGCCAGCTCAAAAGAAAGCGAGTTGAAGAAAGGAGCTCAGGGGCACTGTAATTCACAAACCTGCAGAGTTATAAATGACAGCTATCATCCAAAAATAGACTGAAGTAAGGCTGCCAAGAGGACTTGAAAGCGGGGCAGAATTGCAGGAAACCGATTTCAGGAGGTAGACTGGAATTGCATTGAAAGCATAGGAAAAGAGGCAGAACGTCCACAATGATGCACTTGGCCAAAAAGGGCGTATGCGTTTTTTCCTGAATATATTCAGGAAAAAACGCATACGCCCTTTTTGGCCAACCAAGCAAGCTTGCAAAGGAAATCTGCACTACAATGAAGTCTCACTTCCCCCCGGTCAAAAGGGCCATCTGAAAAAAGTGTAAAATCCAGAAAGGCAGGACAGGCCATGGAGAACTGGGAGCCTTGTTATGCTGATGGGCGGGATGTAAATTGCCAACAGACACTCGGGAGAAGTGTATGGTGTTTCCTGAAACATCTAAAAAACAAAGCGACAGAGCCTAGGGCACTGCCACTTATGGTCCTATAGCTTAGGGAAATTAAAATCAAAAAGACACAGCCACCCCAAAGTTTGGGATGCCTCTGTTTACAAGAACCTCGTTTACAGTACAAGTTCAACATCGCAGAAAGTGAAAAATGGATAAAGAAGTTGTGGTATTCACTTACAAGCAATATCACTCAGCAATGAAATCTGTGTCATCAGGCCCTTAGCAGCACAATGAGTGGATTCAGGTATGATGATTCTAACTGAAGTAAGTCACACAGAAAAAGAAACATCATAAGATATCAGTAATACACGGAATGTAAACTTGGCTACACAGGAACTGAATTACAGAACAGAACAGGGTCTCAAATTTAGAAAACCAACTTATGCTTGCTTAAGGGTAAAGGTGAGTTGGGGTGCTGCATAAAACCAGAGATTGAAATGAGCACAGATAAAGTTCCTTAAGTCAAATATGTAATAGACAAGAGCTACTCCTTGCTCAACGAAATGGACTCAACACCGCATATTAAACGCCTAAGAATGTACCTGACTAGTAAGTATCTTAAAACCTATGGATTGCTATGTCTCCGAAAGAGAATCAAGCATGTGTACAGGGGCATAAACGCAGCAGTGATAGGATTGGAGAGGTTCGGTGAGCAAATGAAGACCCTTTGAAGTCATATTGCATGGTACCCATTCCACGGGTCTCAACTCTCCAGGTTTAAGGTATTCTTCCTTCAGCTAAAACATGCATGTGGAACCCAAGTATGATCAACCATGTGAACGGGAGACGTGTTCAAATATGTCTCAGTTTTCCTGCCCTGGTACTCGGGTGCAACATTCCAGACGCTTTACTAACACTCTCCCCACTTGGAGAGTCAGCGCCTTTAACCTCCTGTTTGGCCCAGTTTGCAATTTCTGCGGAAGATGAACAGGAATAGCGAGAACCAATGAGAGACTAGCTGCAGGTGTCTGGACGGCCAAATTTAACTCTCATTTCCCACCAGGAAGAGGAAATAACCAAAGGCTCAGCGTGCCGTGCCGGAACCAGATTAGGGCCTGAAGCCATCATGCGGTGTTGCGTCCAGGTCACAAGAAAGCGAGTTGAAGAAAGGAGCTCAGGGGCACTGTAATTCACAAACCTGCAGAGTTATAAATGACAGCTATCGTCCAAAAATAGACTGAAGTAAGCCTGCCAAGAGGACTTGAAAGCGGGGCAGAATTGCAGGAAACCGATTTCAGGAGGTAGACTGGAATTGCATTGAAAGCATAGGAAAAGAGGCAGAACGTCCACAATGATGCACTTGGCCAAAAAGGGCGTATGCGTTTTTTCCTGAATATATTCAGGAAAAAACGCATACGCCCTTTTTGGCCAACCAAGCAAGCTTGCAAAGGAAATCTGCACTACAATGAAGTCTCACTTCCCCCCGGTCAAAAGGGCCATCTGAAAAAAGTGTAAAATCCAGAAAGGCAGGACAGGCCATGGAGAACTGGGAGCCTTGTTATGCTGATGGGCGGGATGTAAATTGCCAACAGACACTTGGGAGAAGTGTATGGTGTTTCCTGAAACATCTAAAAAACAATGCAACAGAGCCTAGGGCACTGCCACTTATGGTCCTATAGCTTAGGGAAATTAAAATCAAAAAGACACAGCCACCTCAAAGTTTGGGACGCCTCTGTTTACAAGAACCTCGTTTACAGTACAAGTTCAACATCGCAGAAAGTGAAAAATGGATAAAGAAGTTGTGGTATTTACTTACAAAGCAATATCACTCAGCAATGTAATCTATGTCATCAGGCCCTTAGCATCACAATGAGTGGATTCAGGTATGATGATTCTAACTGAAATAAGTCACACAGAAAAAGAAACATCATAAGATATCACTAATACACGGAATGTAAACTTGGCTACACAGGAACTGAATTACAGAACAGAACAGGGTCTCAAATTTAGAAAACCAACTTATGCTTGCTTAAGGGTAAAGGTGAGTTGGGGTGCTGCATAAAACCAGAGATTGAAATGAGCACAGATAAAGTTCCTTAAGTCAAATATGGAATAGACAAGAGCTACTCCTTGCTCAACGAAATGGACTCAACACCGCATATTAAACGCCTAAGAATGTGCCTGACTAGTAAGTATCTTAAAACCTATGGATTGCTATGTCTCCGAAAGAGAATCAAGCATGTGTACAGGGGCATAAATGCAGCAGTGATAGGATTGGAGAGGTTCGGTGAGCAAATGAAGACCCTTTGAAGTCATATTGCATGGTACCCATTACACGGGTCTCAACTCTCCAGGTTTAAGGTATTCTTCCTTCAGCTAAAACATGCATGTGGAACCCAAGTATGATCAACCATGTGAACGGGAGATGTGTTCAAATATGTCTCAGTTTTCCTCCCCTGGTACTCGGGTGCAACATTCCAGACGCTTTACTAACACTCTCCCCACTTGGAGAGTCAGCGTCTTTAACCTCCTGTTTGGCCCAGTTTGCAATTTCTGCGAAAGATGAACAGGAATAGCGAGAACCAATGAGAGGCTAGCTGGAGGTGTCTGGACGGGCAAATTTAACTCTCATTTCCCACCAGGAAGAGGAAATAACCAAAGGCTCAGCGTGCCGTACCGGAACCAGATTAGGGCCTGAAGCCATCCTGCGGTGTTGCGGCCAGGTCACAAGAAAGCGAGTTGAAGAAAGGAGCTCAGGGGCACTGTAATTCACAAACCTGCAGAGTTATAAATGACAGCTATCGTCCAAAAATAGACTGAAGTAAGGCTGCCAAGAGGACTCGAAAGCGGGGCAGAATTGCAGGAAACCGATTTCAGGAGGTAGACTGGAATTGCATTGAAAGCATAGGAAAAGAGGCAGAACGTCCACAATGATGCACTTGGCCAAAAAGAGCGTATGCGTTTTTTCCTGAATATATTCAGGAAAAAACGCATACGCACTTTTTGGCCAACCATGCAAGCTTGCAAAGGAAATCTGCACTACAATGAAGTCTCACTTCCCCCCGGTCAAAAGGGCCATCTGAAAAAAGTGTAAAATCCAGAAAGGCAGGACAGGCCATGGAGAACTGGGAGCCTTGTTATGCTGATGGGCGGGATGTAAATTGCCAACAACCACACGGGAGAAGTGTATGGTGTTTCCTGAAACATCTAAAAAACAAAGCAACGGAGCCTAGGGCACTTCCACTTATGGTCCTATAGCTTAGGGAAATTAAAATCAAAAAGACACAGCCACCCCAAAGTTTGGAACGGCTCTGTTTAAAAGAACCTCGTTTACAGTACAAGTTCAACATCGCAGAAAGTGAAAAATGGATAAAGAAGTTGTGGTATTCACTTACAAAGCAATATCACTCAGCAATGAAATCTATGTCATCAGGCCCTTAGCAGCACAATGAGTCGATTCAGGTATGATGATTCTAACTGAAATAAGTCACACAGAAAAAGAAACATCATAAGATATCACTAATACACGGAATGGAAACTTGGCTACACAGGAACTGAATTACAGAACAGAACTGGGTCACAAATTTAGAAAAACAACTTATGCTTGCTTAAGGGTAAAGGTGAGTTGGGGTGCTGCATAAAACCAGAGATTGAAATGAGCACAGATAAAGTTCCTTAAGCCAAATATGGAATAAACAAGAGCTACTCCTTGCTCAACGAAATGGACTCAACACCGCATATTAAACGCCTAAGAATGTACCTGACTAGTAAGTATCTTAAAACCTATGGATTGCTATGTCTCCGAAAGAGAATCAAGCATGTGTACAGGGGCATAAACGCAGCAGTGATAGGATTGGAGAGGTTCGGTGAGCAAATGAAGACCCTTTGAAGTCATATTGCATGGTACCCATTACACGGGTCTTAACTCTCCAGGTTTAAGGTATTCTTCCTCCAGCTAAAACATGCATGTGGAACCTAGAGTATGATCAACCATGTGAACGGGAGACGTGTTCAAATATGTCTCAGTTTTCCTCCCCTGGTACTCGGGTGCAACATTCCAGACGCTTTACTAACACTCTCCCCACTTGGAGAGTCAGTCCCTTTAACCTCCTGTTTGGCCCAGTTTGCAATTTCTGCGGAAGATGAACAGGAATAGCGAGAACCAATGAGAGACTAGCTGGAGGTGTCTGGACGGGCAAATTTAACTCTCATTTCCCACCAGGAAGAGGAATTAACCAAAGGCTCAGCATGCCGGGCCGGAACCAGATTAGGGCCTGAAGCCATCCTGCGGTGTTGCGGCCAGGTCACAAGAAAGCGAGTTGAAGAAAGGAGCTCAGGGGCACTGTAATTCACAAACCTGCAGAGTTATAAATGACAGCTATCGTCTAAAAATAGACTGAAGTAAGGCTGCCAAGAGGACTTGAAAGCGGGGCAGAATAGCAGGAAACCGATTTCAGGAGGTAGACTGGAATTGCATTGAAAGCATAGGAAAAGAGGCAGAACGTCCACAATGATGCACTTGGCCAAAAAGGGCGTATGCGTTTTTTCCTGAATATATTCAGGAAAAAACGCATACGCCCTTTTTGGCCAACCAAGCAAGCTTGCAAAGGAAATCTGCACTACAATGAAGTCTCACTTCCCCCTGGTCAAAAGGGCCATCTGGAAAAAGTGTAAAATCCAGAAAGGCAGGACAGGCCATGGAGAACTGGGAGCCTTGTTATGCTGATGGGCGGGATGTAAATTGCCAACAGACACTCGGGAGAAGTGTATGGTGTTTCCTGAAACATCTAAAAAACAAAGCAACAGAGCCTAGGGCACTTCCACTTATGGTCCTATAGCTTAGGGAAATTAAAATCAAAAAGACACAGCCACCCCAAAGTTTGGAACGGCTCTGTTTACAAGAACCTCGTTTACAGTACAAGTTCAACATCACAGAAATTGAAAAATGGATAAAGAAGTTGTGGTATTTACTTACAAAGCAATATCACTCAGCAATGAAATCTGTGTAACAAGGCCCTTAGCAGCACAATGAGTGGATTCAGGTATGATGATTCTAACTGAAGTAAGTCACACAGAAAAAGAAACATCATACGATATCACTAATACACGGAATGTAAACTTGGCTACACAGGAACTGAATTACAGAACAGAACAGGGTCTCAAATTTAGAAAACCAACTATGCTTGCTTAAGGGTAAAGGTGAGTTGGGGTGCTGCATAAAACCAGAGATTGAAATGAGCACAGATAAAGTTCCTTAAGTCAAATATGGAATAGACAAGAGCTACTCCTTGCTCAACGAAATGGACTCAACACTGCATATTAAACGCCTAAGAATGTGCCTGACTAGTAAGTATCTTAAAACCTATGGATTGCTATGTCTCCGAAAGAGAATCAAGCATGTGTACAGGGGCATAAACGCAGCAGTGATAGGATTGGAGAGGTTCGGTGAGCAAATGAAGACCCTTTGAAGTCATATTGCATGGTACCCATTACACGGGTCTCAACTCTCCAGGTTTAAGGTATTCTTCCTTCAGCTAAAACATGCATGTGGAATCCAAGTATGATCAACCATGTGAACGGGAGACGTGTTCAAATATGTCTCAGTTTTCCTCCCCTGGTACTCGGGTGCAACATTCCAGACGCTTTACTAACACTCTCCCCACTTGGAGAGTCAGCGCCTTTAACCTCCTGTTTGGCCCAGTTTGCAATTTCTGCGGAAGATGAACAGGAATAGCGAGAACCAATGAGAGGCTAGCTGGAGGTGTCTGGACGGGCAAATTTAACTCTCATTTCCCACAAGGAAGAGGAAATAACCAAAGGCTCAGCGTGCCGTACCGGAACCAGATTAGGGCCTGAAGCCATCCTGCGGTGTTGCGGCCAGCTCAAAAGAAAGCGAGTTGAAGAAAGGAGCTCAGGGGCACTGTAATTCACAAACCTGCAGAGTTATAAATGACAGCTATCATCCAAAAACATACTGAAGTAAGGCTGCCAAGAGGACTTGAAAGCGGGGCAGAATTGCAGGAAACCGATTTCAGGAGGTAGACTGGAATTGCATTGAAAGCATAGGAAAAGAGGCAGAACGTCCACAATGATGCACTTGGCCAAAAAGGGCGTATGCGTTTTTTCCTGAATATATTCAGGAAAAAACGCATACGCCCTTTTTGGCCAACCAAGCAAGCTTGCAAAGGATATCTGCACTACAATGAAGTCTCACTTCCCCCCGGTCAAAAGGGCCATCTGAAAAAAGTGTAAAATCCAGAAAGGCAGGACAGGCCATGGAGAACTGGGAGCCTTGTTATGTTGATGGGCGGGATGTAAATTGCCAACAGACACTTGGGAGAAGTGTATGGTGTTTCCTGAAACATCTAAAAAACAATGCAACAGAGCCTAGGGCACTGCCACTTATGGTCCTATAGCTTAGGGAAATTAAAATCAAAAAGACACAGCCACCTCAAAGTTTGGGACGCCTCTGTTTACAAGAACCTCGTTTACAGTACAAGTTCAACATCGCAGAAAGTGAAAAATGGATAAAGAAGTTGTGGTATTTACTTACAAAGCAATATCACTCAGCAATGAAATCTATGTCATCAGGCCCTTAGCATCACAATGAGTGGATTCAGGTGTGATGATTCTAACTGAAATAAGTCACACAGAAAAAGAAACATCATAAGATATCAGTAATACACGGAATGGAAACTTGGCTATACAGGAACTGAATTACAGAACAGAACAGGGTCTCAAATTTAGAAAACCAACTTATGCTTGCTTAAGGGTAAAGGTGAGTTGGGGTGCTGCATAAAACCAGAGATTGAAATGAGCACAGATAAAGTTCCTTAAGTCAAATATGGAATAGACAAGAGCTACTCCTTGCTCAACGAAATGGACTCAACACCGCATATTAAACGCCTAAGAATGTACCTGACTAGTAAGTATCGTAAAACCTATGGATTGCTATGTCTCCAAAAGAGAATCAAGCATGTGTACAGGGGCATAAACGCAGCAGTGATAGGATTGGAGAGGTTCGGTGAGCAAATGAAGACCCTTTGAAGTCATATTGCATGGTACCCATTACACGGGTCTCAACTCTCCAGGTTTAAGGTATTCTTCCTTCAGCTAAAACATGCATGTGGAACCCAAGTATGATCAACCATGTGAATGGGAGACGTGTTCAAATATGTCTCAGTTTTCCTCCCCTGGTACTCGTGTGCAACATTCCAGACGCTTTACTAACACTCTCCCGACTTGGAGAGTCAGTCCCTTTAACCTCCTGTTTGGCCCAGTTTGCAATTTCTGCGGAAGATGAACAGGAATAGCGAGAACCAATGAGAGGCTAGCTGGAGGTGTCTGGACGGGCAAATTTAACTCTCATTTCCCACCAGGAAGAGGAATTAACCAAAGGCTCAGCATGCCGGGCCGGAACCAGATTAGGGCCTGAAGCCATCCTGCGGTGTTGCGTCCAGGTCACAAGAAAGCGAGTTGAAGAAAGGAGCTCAGGGGCACTGTAATTCACAAACCTGCAGAGTTATAAATGACAGCTATCGTCCAAAAATAGACTGAAGTAAGGCTGCCAAGAGGACTTGAAAGCGGGGCAGAATAGCAGGAAACCGATTTCAGGAGGTAGACTGGAATTGCATTGAAAGCATAGGAAAAGAGGCAGAACGTCCACAATGATGCACTTGGCCAAAAAGGGCGTATGCGTTTTTTCCTGAATATATTCAGGAAAAAACGCATATGCCCTTTTTGGCCAACCAAGCAAGCTTGCAAAGGAAATCTGCACTACAATGAAGTCTCACTTCCCCCCGGTCAAAAGGGCCATCTGAAAAAAGTGTAAAATCCAGAAAGGCAGGACAGGCCATGGAGAACTGGGAGCCTTCTTATGCTGATGGGCGGGATGTAAATTGCCAACAGACACTTGGGAGAAGTGTATGGTGTTTCCTGAAACATCTAAAAAACAATGCAACAGAGCCTAGGGCACTTCCACTTATGGTCCTATAGCTTAGGGAAATTAAAATCAAAAAGACTCAGCCACCCCAAAGTTTGGAACGGCTCTGTTTACAAGAACCTCGTTTACAGTACAAGTTCAACATCGCAGAAAGTGAAAAATGGATAAAGAAGTTGTGGTATTTACTTACAAAGCAATATCACTCAGCAATGAAATCTGTGTCAACAGGCCCTTAGCAGCACAATGAGTGGATTCAGGTATGATGATTCTAACTGAAGTAAGTCACACAGAAAAAGAAACATCATAAGATATCACTAATACACGGAATGTAAACTTGGCTATACAGGAACTGAATTACAGAACAGAACAGGGTCTCAAATTTAGAAAACCAACTTATGCTTGCTTAAGGGTAAAGGTGAGTTGGGGTGCTGCATAAAACCAGAGATTGAAATGAGCACAGATAAAGTTCCTTAAGTCAAATATGGAATAGACAAGAGCTACTCCTTGCTCAACGAAATGGACTCAACACCGCATATTAAACGCCTAAGAATGTGCCTGACTAGTAAGTATCTTAAAACCTATGGATTGCTATGTCTCCGAAAGAGAATCAAGCATGTGTACAGGGGCATAAATGCAGCAGTGATAGGATTGGAGAGGTTCGGTGAGCAAATGAAGACCCTTTGAAGTCATATTGCATGGTACCCATTACACGGGTCTCAACTCTCCAGGTTTAAGGTATTCTTCCTTCAGCTAAAACATGCATGTGGAACCCAAGTATGATCAACCATGTGAACGGGAGACGTGATCAAATATGTCTCAGTTTTCCTCCCCTGGTACTCGGGTGCAACATTCCAGACGCTTTACTAACACTCTCCCCACTTGGAGAGTCAGCGTCTTTAACCTCCTGTTTGGCCCAGTTTGCAATTTCTGCGAAAGATGAACAGGAATAGCGAGAACCAATGAGAGGCTAGCTGGAGGTGTCTGGACGGGCAAATTTAACTCTCATTTCCCACCAGGAAGAGGAAATAACCAAAGGCTCAGCGTGCCGTACCGGAACCAGATTAGGGCCTGAAGCCATCCTGCGGTGTTGCGGCCAGGTCACAAGAAAGCGAGTTGAAGAAAGGAGCTCAGGGGCACTGTAATTCACAAACCTGCAGAGTTATAAATGACAGCTATCGTCCAAAAATAGACTGAAGTAAGGCTGCCAAGAGGACTCGAAAGCGGGGCAGAATTGCAGGAAACCGATTTCAGGAGGTAGACTGGAATTGCATTGAAAGCATAGGAAAAGAGGCAGAACGTCCACAATGATGCACTTGGCCAAAAAGAGCGTATGCGTTTTTTCCTGAATATATTCAGGAAAAAACGCATACGCCCTTTTTGGCCAACCATGCAACCTTGCAAAGGAAATCTGCACTACAATGAAGTCTCACTTCCCCCCGGTCAAAAGGGCCATCTGAAAAAAGTGTAAAATCCAGAAAGGCAGGACAGGCCATGGAGAACTGGGAGCCTTGTTATGCTGATGGGCGGGATGTAAATTGCCAACAACCACACGGGAGAAGTGTATGGTGTTTCCTGAAACATCTAAAAAACAAAGCAACAGAACCTAGGGCACTTCCACTTATGGTCCTATAGCTTAGGGAAATTAAAATCAAAAAGACACAGCCACCCCAAAGTTTGGAACGGCTCTGTTTACAAGAACCTCGTTTACAGTACAAGTTCAACATCACAGAAAGTGAAAAATGGATAAAGAAGTTGTGGTATTTACTTACAAAGCAATATCACTCAGCAATGAAATCTGTGTAACAAGGCCCTTAGCAGCACAATGAGTGGATTCAGGTATGATGATTCTAACTGAAGTAAGTCACACAGAAAAAGAAACATCATAAGATATCACTAATCCACGGAATGTAAACTTGGCTACACAGGAACTGAATTACAGAACAGAACAGGGTCTCAAATTTAGAAAACCAACTATGCTTGCTTAAGGGTAAAGGTGAGTTGGGGTGCTGCATAAAACCAGAGATTGAAATGAGCACAGATAAAGTTCCTTAAGTCAAATATGGAATAGACAAGAGCTACTCCTTGCTCAACGAAATGGACTCAACACTGCATATTAAACGCCTAAGAATGTGCCTGACTAGTAAGTATCTTAAAACCTATGGATTGCTATGTCTCCGAAAGAGAATCAAGCATGTGTACAGGGGCATAAACGCAGCAGTGATAGGATTGGAGAGGTTCGGTGAGCAAATGAAGACCCTTTGAAGTCATATTGCATGGTACCCATTCCACGGGTCTCAACTCTCCAGGTTTAAGGTATTCTTCCTTCAGCTAAAACATGCATGTGGAATCCAAGTATGATCAACCATGTGAACGGGAGACGTGTTCAAATATGTCTCAGTTTTCCTCCCCTGGTACTCGGGTGCAACATTCCAGACGCTTTACTAACACTCTCCCCACTTGGAGAGTCAGCGCCTTTAACCTCCTGTTTGGCCCAGTTTGCAATTTCTGCGGAAGATGAACAGGAATAGCGAGAACCAATGAGAGGCTAGCTGGAGGTGTCTGGACGGGCAAATTTAACTCTCATTTCCCACAAGGAAGAGGAAATAACCAAAGGCTCAGCGTGCCGTACCGGAACCAGATTAGGGCCTGAAGCCATCCTGCGGTGTTGCGGCCAGCTCAAAAGAAAGCGAGTTGAAGAAAGGAGCTCAGGGGCACTGTAATTCACAAACCTGCAGAGTTATAAATGACAGCTATCGTCCAAAAACATACTGAAGTAAGGCTGCCAAGAGGACTTGAATGCGGGGCAGAATTGCAGGAAACCGATTTCAGGAGGTAGACTGGAATTGCATTGAAAGCATAGGAAAAGAGGCAGAACGTCCACAATGATGCACTTGGCCAAAAAGGGCGTATGCGTTTTTTCCTGAATATATTCAGGAAAAAACGCATACGCCCTTTTTGGCCAACCAAGCAAGCTTGCAAAGGATATCTGCACTACAATGAAGTCTCACTTCCCCCCGGTCAAAAGGGCCATCTGAAAAAAGTGTAAAATCCAGAAAGGCAGGACAGGCCATGGAGAACTGGGAGCCTTGTTATGCTGATGGGCGGGATGTAAATTGCCAACAGACACTCGGGAGAAGTGTATGGTGTTTCCTGAAACATCTAAAAAACAAAGCAACAGAACCTAGGGCACTTCCACTTATGGTCCTATAGCTTAGGGAAATTAAAATCAAAAAGACACAGCCACCCCAAAGTTTGGAACGGCTCTGTTTACAAGAACCTCGTTTACAGTACAAGTTCAACATCGCAGAAAGTGAAAAATGGATAAAGAAGTTGTGGTATTCACTTACAAAGCAATATCACTCAGCAATGAAATCTATGTCATCAGGCCCTTAGCAGCACAATGAGTGGATTCAGGTATGATGATTCTAACTGAAATAAGACACACAGAAAAAGAAACATCATAAGATATCAGTAATACACGGAATGGAAACTTGGCTACACAGGAACTGAATTACAGAACAGAACTGGGTCACAAATTTAGAAAACCAACTTATGCTTGCTTAAGGGTAAATGTGAGTTGGGGTGCTGCATAAAACCAGAGATTGAAATGAGCACAGATAAAGTTCCTTAAGCCAAATATGGAATAGACAAGAGCTACTCCTTGCTCAACGAAATGGACTCAACACCGCATATTAAACACCTAAGAATGTACCTGACTAGTAAGTATCTTAAAACCTATGGATTGCTATGTCTCCGAAAGAGAATCAAGCATGTGTACAGGGGCATAAATGCAACAGTGATAGGATTGGAGAGGTTCGGTGAGCAAATGAAGACCCTTTGAAGTCATATTGCATGGTACCCATTACACGGGTCTTAACTCTCCAGGTTTAAGGTATTCTTCCTTCAGCTAAAACATGCATGTGGAACCCAAGTATGATCAACCATGTGAACGGGAGACGTGTTCAAATATGTCTCAGTTTTCCTCCCCTGGTACTCGGGTGCAACATTCCAGACGCTTTACTAACACTCTCCCCACTTGGAGAGTCAGTCCCTTTAACCTCCTGTTTGGCCCAGTTTGCAATTTCTGCGGAAGATGAACAGGAATAGCGAGAACCAATGAGAGGCTAGCTGGAGGTGTCTGGACGGGCAAATTTAACTCTCATTTCCCACCAGGGAGAGGAATTAACCAAAGGCTCAGCATGCCGGGCCGGAACCAGATTAGGGCCTGAAGCCATCCTGCGGTGTTGCGGCCAGGTCACAAGAAAGCGAGTTGAAGAAAGGAGCTCAGGGGCACTGTAATTCACAAACCTGCAGAGTTATAAATGACAGCTATCGTCTAAAAATAGACTGAAGTAAGGCTGCCAAGAGGACTTGAAAGTGGGGCAGAATTGCAGGAAACCGATTTCAGGAGGTAGACTGGAATTGCATTGAAAGCATAGGAAAAGAGGCAGAACGTCCACAATGATGCACTTGGCCAAAAAGGGCGTATGCGTTTTTTCCTGAATATATTCAGGAAAAAACGCATACGCCCTTTTTGGCCAACCAAGCAAGCTTGCAAAGGAAATCTGCACTACAATGAAGTCTCACTTCCCCCTGGTCAAAAGGGCCATCTGAAAAAAGTGTAAAATCCAGAAAGGAAGGACAGGCCATGGAGAACTGGGAGCCTTGTTATGCTGATGGGCGGGATGTAAATTGCCAACAGACACTCGGGAGAAGTGTATGGTGTTTCCTGAAACATCTAAAAAACAAAGCAACAGAGCCTAGGGCACTTCCACTTATGGTCCTATAGCTTAGGGAAATTAAAATCAAAAAGACACAGCCACCCCAAAGTTTGGAACGGCTCTGTTTACAAGAACCTCGTTTACAGTACAAGTTCAACATCGCAGAAAGTGAAAAATGGATAAAGAAGTTGTGGTATTTACTTACAAAGCAATATCACTCAGCAATGAAATCTGTGTCATCAGGCCCTTAGCAGCACAATGAGTGGATTCAGGTATGATGATTCTAACTGAAGTAAGTCACACAGAAAAAGAAACATCATAAGATATCACTAATACACGGAATGTAAACTTGGCTACACAGGAACTGAATTACAGAACAGAACAGGGTCTCAAATTTAGAAAACCAACTATGCTTGCTTAAGGGTAAAGGTGAGTTGGGGTGCTGCATAAAACCAGAGATTGAAATGAGCACAGATAAAGTTCCTTAAGTCAAATATGGAATAGACAAGAGCTACTCCTTGCTCAACGAAATGGACTCAACACCGCATATTAAACGCCTAAGAATGTGCCTGACTAGTAAGTATCTTAAAACCTATGGATTGCTATGTCTCCGAAAGAGAATCAAGCATGTGTACAGGGGCATAAACGCAGCAGTGATAGGATTGGAGAGGTTCGGTGAGCAAATGAAGACCCTTTGAAGTCATATTGCATGGTACCCATTCCACGGGTCTCAACTCTCCAGGTTTAAGGTATTCTTCCTTCAGCTAAAACATGCATGTGGAACCCAAGTATGATCAACCATGTGAACGGGAGACGTGTTCAAATATGTCTCAGTTTTCCTCCCCTGGTACTCGGGTGCAACATTCCAGACGCTTTACTAACACTCTCCCCACTTGGAGAGTCAGCGCCTTTAACCTCCTGTTTGGCCCAGTTTGCAATTTCTGCGGAAGATGAACAGGAATAGCGAGAACCAATGAGAGGCTAGCTGGAGGTGTCTGGACGGGCAAATTTAACTCTCATTTCCCACAAGGAAGAGGAAATAACCAAAGGCTCAGCGTGCCGTACCGGAACCAGATTAGGGCCTGAAGCCATCCTGCGGTGTTGCGGCCAGCTCAAAAGAAAGCGAGTTGAAGAAAGGAGCTCAGGGGCACTGTAATTCACAAACCTGCAGAGTTATAAATGACAGCTATCGTCCAAAAACATACTGAAGTAAGGCTGCCAAGAGGACTTGAAAGCGGGGCAGAATTGCAGGAAACCGATTTCAGGAGGTAGACTGGAATTGCATTGAAAGCATAGGAAAAGAGGCAGAACGTCCACAATGATGCACTTGGCCAAAAAGGGCGTATGCGTTTTTTCCTGAATATATTCAGGAAAAAACGCATACGCCCTTTTTGGCCAACCAAGCAAGCTTGCAAAGGAAATCTGCACTACAATGAAGTCTCACTTCCCCCCGGTCAAAAGGGCCATCTGAAAAAAGTGTAAAATCCAGAAAGGCAGGACAGGCCATGGAGAACTGGGAGCCTTGTTATGCTGATGGGCGGGATGTAAATTGCCAACAGACACTCGGGAGAAGTGTATGGTGTTTCCTGAAACATCTAAAAAACAAAGCAACAGAGCCTAGGGCACTTCCACTTATGGTCCTATAGCTTAGGGAAATTAAAATCAAAAAGACACAGCCACCCCAAAGTTTGGAACGGCTCTGTTTACAAGAACCTCGTTTACAGTACAAGTTCAACATCGCAGAAAGTGAAAAATGGATAAAGAAGTTGTGGTATTTACTTACAAAGCAATATCACTCAGCAATGAAATCTGTGTCATCAGGCCCTTAGCAGCACAATGAGTGGATTCAGGTATGATGATTCTAACTGAAGTAAGTCACACAGAAAAAGAAACATCATAAGATATCACTAATACACGGAATGTAAACTTGGCTACACAGGAACTGAATTACAGAACAGAACAGGGTCTCAAATTTAGAAAACCAACTATGCTTGCTTAAGGGTAAAGGTGAGTTGGGGTGCTGCATAAAACCAGAGATTGAAATGAGCACAGATAAAGTTCCTTAAGTCAAATATGGAATAGACAAGAGCTACTCCTTGCTCAACGAAATGGACTCAACACCGCATATTAAACGCCTAAGAATGTGCCTGACTAGTAAGTATCTTAAAACCTATGGATTGCTATGTCTCCGAAAGAGAATCAAGCATGTGTACAGGGGCATAAACGCAGCAGTGATAGGATTGGAGAGGTTCGGTGAGCAAATGAAGACCCTTTGAAGTCATATTGCATGGTACCCATTCCACGGGTCTCAACTCTCCAGGTTTAAGGTATTCTTCCTTCAGCTAAAACATGCATGTGGAACCCAAGTATGATCAACCATGTGAACGGGAGACGTGTTCAAATATGTCTCAGTTTTCCTCCCCTGGTACTCGGGTGCAACATTCCAGACGCTTTACTAACACTCTCCCCACTTGGAGAGTCAGCGCCTTTAACCTCCTGTTTGGCCCAGTTTGCAATTTCTGCGGAAGATGAACAGGAATAGCGAGAACCAATGAGAGGCTAGCTGGAGGTGTCTGGACGGGCAAATTTAACTCTCATTTCCCACAAGGAAGAGGAAATAACCAAAGGCTCAGCGTGCCGTACCGGAACCAGATTAGGGCCTGAAGCCATCCTGCGGTGTTGCGGCCAGCTCAAAAGAAAGCGAGTTGAAGAAAGGAGCTCAGGGGCACTGTAATTCACAAACCTGCAGAGTTATAAATGACAGCTATCGTCCAAAAACATACTGAAGTAAGGCTGCCAAGAGGACTTGAAAGCGGGGCAGAATTGCAGGAAACCGATTTCAGGAGGTAGACTGGAATTGCATTGAAAGCATAGGAAAAGAGGCAGAACGTCCACAATGATGCACTTGGCCAAAAAGGGCGTATGCGTTTTTTCCTGAATATATTCAGGAAAAAACGCATACGCCCTTTTTGGCCAACCAAGCAAGCTTGCAAAGGAAATCTGCACTACAATGAAGTCTCACTTCCCCCTGGTCAAAAGGGCCATCTGAAAAAAGTGTAAAATCCAGAAAGGCAGGACAGGCCATGGAGAACTGGGAGCCTTGTTATGCTGATGGGCGGGATGTAAATTGCCAACAGACACTTGGGAGAAGTGTATGGTGTTTTCTGAAACATCTAAAAAACAAAGCAACAGAACCTAGGGAACTTCCACTTATGGTCCTATAGCTTAGGGAAATTAAAATCAAAAAGACACAGCCACCCCAAAGTTTGGGACGCCTCTGTTTACAAGAACCTCGTTTACAGTACAAGTTCAACATCGCAGAAAGTGAAAAATGGATAAAGAAGTTGTGGTATTTACTTACAAAGCAATATCACTCAGCAATGAAATCTATGTCATCAGGCCCTTAGCAGCACAATGAGTGGATTCAGGTATGATGATTCTAACTGAAATAAGTCACACAGAAAAAGAAACATCATAAGATATCAGTAATACACGGAATGGAAACTTGGCTACACAGGAACTGAATTACAGAACAGAACAGGTTCTCAAATTTAGAAAACCAACTTATGCTTGCTTAAGGGGAAAGGTGAGTTGGGGTGCTGCATAAAACCAGAGATTGAAATGAGCACAGATAAAGTTCCTTAAGCCAAATATGGAATAGACAAGAGCTACTCCTTGCTCAACGAAATGGACTCAACACCGCATATTAAACGTCTAAGAATGTACCTGACTAGTAAGTATCTTAAAACCTATGGATTGCTATGTCTCCGAAAGAGAATCAAGCATGTGTACAGGGGCATAAACGCAACAGTGATAGGATTGGAGACGTTCGGTGAGCAAATGAAGACCCTTTGAAGTCATATTTCATGGTACCCATTACACGGGTCTTAACTCTCCAGGTTTAAGGTATTCTTCCTTCAGCTAAAACATGCATGTGGAACCCAAGTATGATCAACCATGTGAACGGGAGACGTGTTCAAATATGTCTCAGTTTTCCTCCCCTGGTACTCCGGTGCAACATTCCAGACGCTTTACTAACACTCTCCCAACTTGGAGAGTCAGTCCCTTTAACCTCCTGTTTGGCCCAGTTTGCAATTTCTGCGGAAGATGAACAGGAATAGCGAGAACCAATGAGAGACTAGCTGGAGGTGTCTGGACGGGCAAATTTAACTCTCATTTCCCACCAGGAAGAGGAATTAATCAAAGGCTCAGCGTGCCGTGCCGGAACCAGATTAGGGCCTGAAGCCATCCTGCGGTGTTGCGGCCAGCTCAAAAGAAACCGAGTTGAAGAAAGGAGCTCAGGGGCACTGTAATTCACAAACCTGCAGAGTTATAAATGACAGCTATCGTCCAAAAACAGACTGAAGTAAGGCTGCCAAGAGGACTTGAAAGCGGGGCAGAATTGCAGGAAACCGATTTCAGGAGGTAGACTGGAATTGCATTGAAAGCATAGGAAAAGAGGCAGAACGTCCACAATAATGCACTTGGCCAAAAAGGGCGTATGCGTTTCTTCCTGAATATATTCAGGAAAAAACGCATACGCCATTTTTGGCCAACCAAGCAAGCTTGCAAAGGAAATCTGCACTACAATGAAGTCTCACTTCCCCCTGGTCAAAAGGGCCATCTGAAAAAAGTGTAAAATCCAGAAAGGCAGGACAGGCCATGGAGAACTGGGAGCCTTGTTATGCTGATGGGCGGGATGTAAATTGCCAACAGACACTTGGGAGAAGTGTATGGTGTTTCCTGAAACATCTAAAAAACAAAGCAACAGAACCTAGGGCACTTCCACTTATGGTCCTATAGCTTAGGGAAATTAAAATCAAAAAGACACAGCCACCCCAAAGTTTGGGACGCCTCTGTTTACAAGAACCTCGTTTACAGTACAAGTTCAACATCGCAGAAAGTGAAAAATGGATAAAGAAGTTGTGGTATTTACTTACAAAGCAATATCACTCAGCAATGAAATCTATGTCATCAGGCCCTTAACATCACAATGAGTGGATTCAGGTATGATGATTCTAACTGAAATAAGTCACACAGAAAAAGAAACATCATAAGATATCAGTAATACACGGAATGTAAACTTGGCTACACAGGAACTGAATTACAGAACAGAACAGGGTCTCAAATTTAGAAAACCAACTTATGCTTGCTTAAGGGGAAAGGTGAGTTGGGGTGCTGCATAAAACCAGAGATTGAAATGAGCACAGATAAAGTTCCTTAAGTCAAATATGGAATAGACAAGAGCTACTCCTTGCTCAACGAAATGGACTCAACACCGCATATTAAACGTCTAAGAATGTACCTGACTAGTAAGTATCTTAAAACCTATGGATTGCTATGTCTCCGAAAGAGAATCAAGCATGTGTACAGGGGCATAAACGCAGCAGTGATAGGATTGGAGAGGTTCGGTGAGCAAATGAAGACCCTTTGAAGTCATATTGCATGGTACCCATTCCACGGGTTTCAACTACCCAGGTTTAAGGTATTCTTCCTTCAGCTAAAACATGCATGTGGAACCTAGAGTATGATCAACCATGTGATCGGGAGACGTGTTCAAATATGTCTCAGTTTTCCTCCCCTGGTACTCGGGTGCAACATTCCAGACGCTTTACTAACACTCTCCCCACTTGGAGAGTCAGTCCCTTTAACCTCCTGTTTGGCCCAGTTTGCAATTTCTGCGGAAGATGAACAGGAATAGCGAGAACCAATGAGAGGCTAGCTGGAGGTGTCTGGACGGGCAAATTTAACTCTCATTTCCCACCAGGAAGAGGAATTAACCAAAGGCTAAGCATGCCGGGCCGGAACCAGATTAGGGCCTGAGGCCATCCTGCGGTGTTGCGGCCAGGTCACAAGAAAGCGAGTTGAAGAAAGGAGCTCAGGGGCACTGTAATTCACAAACCTGCAGAGTTATAAATGACAGCTATCGTCCAAAAATAGACTGAAGTAAGGCTGCCAAGAGGACTTGAAAGCGGGGCAGAATTGCAGGAAACCGATTTCAGGAGGTAGACTGGAATTGCATTGAAAACATAGGAAAAGAGGCAGAACGTCCACAATGATGCACTTGGCCAAAAAGGGCGTATGTGTTTTTTCCTGACTATATTCAGGAAAAAACGCATACGCCCTTTTTGGCCAACAAAGCAAGCTTGCAAAGGAAATCTGCACTACAATGAAGTCTCACTTCCCCCCGGTCAAAAGGGCCATCTGAAAAAAGTGTAAAATCCAGAAAGGCAGGACAGGCCATGGAGAACTGGGAGCCTTGTTATGCTGATGGGCGGGA
This sequence comes from Stenella coeruleoalba, assembly GCF_951394435.1. Taxonomy (NCBI): domain Eukaryota; kingdom Metazoa; phylum Chordata; class Mammalia; order Artiodactyla; family Delphinidae; genus Stenella; species Stenella coeruleoalba. The sequence continues at coordinate 31,910,770 of NC_137151.1, read as the reverse complement.
TGTAAATTGCCAACAGACACTCGGGAGAAGTGTATGGTGTTTCCTGAAACATCTAAAAAACAAAGCAACAGAGCCTAGGGCACTGCCACTTATGGTCCTATAGCTTAGGGAAATTAAAATCAAAAAGACACAGGCACCCCAAAGTTTGGAACGGCTCTGTTTACAAGAACCTCTTTTACCGTACAAGTTCAACATCGCAGAAAGTGAAAAATGGATAAAGAACTTGTGGTACTTACGTACAATGCAGTATCACTCAGCAATGAAATCTATGTCATCAGGCACGTAGCAGCATAATGAGTAGATTCAGATACGATGATTCTAACTGAAATAAGTCACACAGAAAAAGAAACATCATAAGATATCACTAATACACGGAATGTAAACTTGGCTACACAGGAACTGAATTCCAAAACAGAACAGGTTCTCAAATTTAGAAAACCAACTTATGCTTGCTTAAGGGGAAAGGTGAGTTCGTTTGCTGCATAAAACCAGAGATTGAAATGAGCACAGATAAAGTTCCTTAAGCCAAATATGGAATAGACAAGAGCCACTCCTTGCTCAACGAAATGGACTCAACACCGCATATTAAACGCCTAAGAATGTACCTGACTAGTAAGTATCTTAAAACCTATGGATTGCTATGTCTCCGAAAGAGAATCAAGCATGTGTACAGGGGCATAAACGCAGCAGTGATAGGATTGGAGAGGTTCGGTGAGCAAATGAAGACCCTTTGAAGTCATATTGCATGGTACCCATTCCACGGGTTTCAATTACCCAGGTTTTAGGTATTCTTCCTTCATCTAAAACATGCATGTGGAACCCAGAGTATGATCAACCATGTGATCGGGAGACGTGTTCAAATATGTCTCAGTTTTCCTCCCCTGGTACTCGGGTGCAACATTCCAGACGCTTTACTAACACTCTCCCCACTTGGAGAGTCAGCGCCTTTAACCTCCTGTTTGGCCCAGTTTGCAATTTCTGCGGAAGATGAACAGGAATAGCGAGAACCAATGAGAGACTAGCTGGAGGTGTTTGGACGGGCAAATTTAACTCTCATTTCCCACCAGGAAGAGGAAATAACCAAAGGCTCAGCGTGCCGTGCCGGAACCAGATTAGGGCCTGAAGCCATCCTGCGGTGTTGCGGCCAGGTCACAAGAAAGCAAGTTGAAGAAAGGAGCTCAGGGGCACTGTAATTCACAAACCTGCAGAGTTATAAATGACAGCTATCGTCCAAAAATAGACTGAAGTAAGGCTGCCAAGAGGACTTGAAAGCGGGGCAGAATTGCAGGAAACCGATTTCAGGAGGTAGACTGGAATTGCATTGAAAGCATAGGAAAAGAGGCAGAACGTCCACAATGATGCACTTGGCCAAAAAGGGCGTATGCGTTTTTTCCTGAATATATTCAGGAAAAAACGCATACGCCCTTTTTGGCCAACCAAGCAAGCTTGCAAAGGAAATCTGCACTACAATGAAGTCTCACTTCCCCCCGGTCAAAAGGGCCATCTGAAAAAAGTGTAAAATCCAGAAAGGCAGGACAGGCCATGGAGAACTGGGAGCCTTGTTATGCTGATGGGCGGGATGTAAATTGCCAACAACCACTCGGGAGAAGTGTATGGTGTTTCCTGAAACATCTAAAAAAAAAGCAACAGAACCTAGGGCACTTCCACTTATGGTCCTATAGCTTAGGGAAATTAAAATCAAAAAGACACAGCCACCCCAAAGTTTGGAACGGCTCTGTTTACAAGAACCTCGTTTACAGTACAAGTTCAACATCGCAGAAAGTGAAAAATGGATAAAGAAGTTGTGGTATTCACTTACAAAGCAATATCACTCAGCAATGAAATCTATGTCATCAGGTCCTTAGCAGCACAATGAGTGGATTCAGGTATGATGATTCTAACTGAAATAAGTCACACAGAAAAAGAAACATCATAAGATATCAGTAATACACGGAATGGAAACTTGGCTACACAGGAACTGAATTACAGAACAGAACTGGGTCACAAATTTAGAAAAACAACTTATGCTTGCTTAAGTGTAAAGGTGAGTTGGGGTGCTGCATAAAACCAGAGATTGAAATGAGCACAGATAAAGTTCCTTAAGTCAAATATGGAATAGACAAGAGCTACTCCTTGCTCAACGAAATGGACTCAACACCGCATATTAAACGCCTAAGAATGTACCTGACTTGTAAGTATCTTAAAACCTATAGATTGCTATGTCTCCGAAAGAGAATCAAGCATGTGTACAGGGGCATAAACGCAGCAGTGATAGGATTGGAGAGGTTCGGTGAGCAAATGAAGACCCTTTGAAGTCATATTGCATGGTACCCATTCCACGGGTTTCAACTACCCAGGTTTAAGGTATTCTTCCTTCAGCTAAAACATGCATGTGGAACCTAGAGTATGATCAACCATGTGATCGGGAGACGTGTTCAAATATGTCTCAGTTTTCCTCCCCTGGTAATCGGGTGCAACATTCCAGACGCTTTACTAACACTCTCCCCACTTGGAGAGTCAGTCCCTTTAACCTCCTGTTTGGCCCAGTTTGCAATTTCTGCGGAAGATGAACAGGAATAGCGAGAACCAATGAGAGGCTAGCTGGAGGTGTCTGGACGGGCAAATTTAACTCTCATTTCCCACCAGGAAGAGGAATTAACCAAAGGCTCAGCATGCCGGGCTGGAACCAGATTAGGGCCTGAAGCCATCCTGCGGTGTTGCGGCCAGGTCACAAGAAAGCGAGTTGAAGAAAGGAGCTCAGGGGCACTGTAATTCACAAACCTGCAGAGTTATAAATGACAGCTATCGTCCAAAAATAGACTGAAGTAAGGCTGCCAAGAGGACTTGAAAGCGGGGCAGAATTGCAGGAAACCGATTTCAGGAGGTAGACTGGAATTGCATTGAAAGCATAGGAAAAGAGGCAGAACGTCCACAATGATGCACTTGGCCAAAAAGGGCGTATGCGTTTTTTCCTGAATATATTCAGGAAAAAACGCATACGCCCTTTTTGGCCAACCAAGCAAGCTTGCAAAGGAAATCTGCACTACAATGAAGTCTCACTTCCCCCCGGTCAAAAGGGCCATCTGAAAAAAGTGTAAAATCCAGAAAGGCAGGACAGGCCATGGAGAACTGGGAGCCTTGTTATGCTGATGGGCGGGATGTAAATTGCCAACAGACACTCGGGAGAAGTGTATGGTGTTTCCTGAAACATCTAAAAAACAAAGCAACGGAGCCTAGGGCACTGCCACTTATGGTCCTATAGCTTAGGGAAATTAAAATCAAAAAGACACAGCCACCCCAAAGTTTGGGACGCCTCTGTTTACAAGAACCTCGTTTACAGTACAAGTTCAACATCGCAGAAAGTGAAAAATGGATAAAGAAGTTTTTGTATTTACTTACAAAGCAATATCACTCAGCAATGAAATCTATGTCATCAGGCCCTTAGCATCACAATGAGTGGATTCAGGTATGATGATTCTAACTGAAATAAGTCACACAGAAAAAGAAACATCATAAGATATCAGTAATACACGGAATGTAAACTTGGCTACACAGGAACTGAATTACAGAACAGAACAGGGACTCAAATTTAGAAAACCAACTTATGCTTGCTTAAGGGTAAAGGTGAGTTGGGGTGCTGCATAAAACCAGAGATTGAAATGAGCACAGATAAAGTTCCTTAAGTCAAATATGGAATAGACAAGAGCTACTCCTTGCTCAACGAAATGGACTCAACACCGCATATTAAACGCCTAAGAATGTACCTGACTAGTAAGTATCTTAAAACCTATGGATTGCTATGTCTCCGAAAGAGAATCAAGCATGTGTACAGGGGCATAAACGCAGCAGTGATAGGATTGGAGACGTTCGGTGAGCAAATGAAGACCCTTTGAAGTCATATTGCATGGTACCCATTACACGGGTCTTAACTCTCCAGGTTTAAGGTATTCTTCCTTCAGCTAAAACATGCATGTGGAACCCAAGTATGATCAACCATGTGAACGGGAGACGTGTTCAAATATGTCTCAGTTTTCCTCCCCTGGTACTCGGGTGCAACATTCCAGACGCTTTACTAACACTCTCCCGACTTGGAGAGTCAGTCCCTTTAAACTCCTGTTTGGCCCAGTTTGCAATTTCTGCGGAAGATGAACAGGAATAGCGAGAACCAATGAGAGACTAGCTGGAGGTGTCTGGACGGGCAAATTTAACTCTCATTTCCCACCAGGAAGAGGAATTAACCAAAGGCTCAGCGTGCTGTGCCGGAACCAGATTAGGGCCTGAAGCCATCCTGCGGTGTTGCGGCCAGCTCAAAAGAAAGCGAGTTGAAGAAAGGAGCTCAGGGGCACTGTAATTCACAAACCTGCAGAGTTATAAATGACAGCTATCGTCCAAAAATAGACTGAAGTAAGGCTGCCAAGAGGACTTGAAAGCGGGGCAGAATTGCAGGAAACCGATTTCAGGAGGTAGACTGGAATTGCATTGAAAGCATAGGAAAAGAGGTAGAACGTCCACAATAATGCACTTGGCCAAAAAGGGCGTATGCGTTTTTTCCTGAATATATTCAGGAAAAAACGCATATGCCATTTTTGGCCAACCAAGCAAGCTTGCAAAGGAAATCTGCACTACAATGAAGTCTCACTTCCCCCTGGTCAAAAGGGCCATCTGAAAAAAGTGTAAAATCCAGAAAGGCAGTACAGGCCATTGAGAACTGGGAGCCTTGTTATGCTGATGGGCGGGATGTAAATTGCCAACAGACACTCGGGAGAAGTTTATGGTGTTTCCTGAAACATCTAAAAAACAAAGCAACAGAGCCTAGGGCACTTCCACTTATGGTCCTATAGCTTAGGGAAATTAAAATCAAAAAGACACAGCCGCCCCAAAGTTTGGAACGGCTCTGTTTACAAGAACCTCTTTTACCGTACAAGTTCAACATCGCAGAAAGTGAAAAATGGATAAAGAACTTGTGGTACTTACGTACAATGCAGCATCACTCAGCAATGAAATCTATGTCATCAGGCACGTAGCAGCATAATGAGTAGATTTAGGTACGATGATTCTATCTGAAATAAGTCACACAGAAAAAGAAACATCATAAGATATCACTAATACACGGAATGTAAACTTGGCTACACAGGAACTGAATTCCAAAACAGAACAGCTTCTCAAATTTAGAAAACCAACTTATGCTTGCTTAAGGGGAAAGGTGAGTTCGGTTGCTGCATAAAACCAGAGATTGAAATGAGCACATATAAAGTTCCTTAAGCCAAATATGGAATAGACAAGAGCCACTCCTTGCTTAACGAAATGGACTCAACACCGCATATTAAACGCCTAAGAATGTACCTGACTAGTAAGTATCTTAAAACCTATGGATTGCTATGTCTCCGAAAGAGAATCAAGCATGTGTACAGGGGCATAAATGCAGCAGTGATAGGATTGGAGAGGTTCGGTGAGCAAATGAAGACCCTTTGAAGTCATATTGCATGGTACCCATTCCACTGGTTTCAATTACCCAGGTTTTAGGTATTCTTCCTTCAGTTAAATCATGCATGTGGAACCCAGAGTATGATCAAACATGTGATCGGGAGACGTGTTCAAATATGTCTCAGTTTTCCTCCCTTGGTACTCGGGTGCAACATTCCAGACGCTTTACTAACACTCTCCCCACTTGGAGAGTCAGCGCCTTTAACCGCCTGTTTGGCCCAGTTTGCAATTTCTGCGGAAGATGAACAGGAATAGCGAGAACCAATGAGAGACTAGCTGGAGGTGTTTGGACGGGCAAATTTAACTCTCATTTCCCACCAGGAAGAGGAAATAACCAAAGGCTCAGCGTGCCGTGCCGGAACCAGATTAGGGCCTGAAGCCATCCTGCGGTGTTGCGGCCAGGTCACAAGAAAGCAAGTTGAAAAAAGGAGCTCAGGGGCACTGTAATTCACAAACCTGCAGAGTTATAAATGACAGCTATCGTCCAAAAATAGACTGAAGTAAGGCTGCCAAGAGGACTTGAAAGCGGGGCAGAATTGCAGGAAACCGATTTCAGGAGGTAGACTGGAATTGCATTGAAAGCATAGGAAAAGAGGCAGAACGTCCACAATGATGCACTTGGCCAAAAAGGGCGTATGCGTTTTTTCCTGAATATATTCAGGAAAAAACGCATACGCCCTTTTTGGCCAACCAAGCAAGCTTGCAAAGGAAATCTGCACTACAATGAAGTCTCACTTCCCCCCGGTCAAAAGGGCCATCTGAAAAAAGTGTAAAATCCAGAAAGGCAGGACAGGCCATGGAGAACTGGGAGCCTTGTTATGCTGATGGGCGGGATGTAAATTGCCAACAACCACTCGGGAGAAGTGTATGGTGTTTCCTGAAACATCTAAAAAACAAAGCAACAGAACCTAGGGCACTTCCACTTATGGTCCTATAGCTTAGGGAAATTAAAATCAAAAAGACACAGCCACCCCAAAGTTTGGAACGGCTCTGTTTACAAGAACCTCGTTTACAGTACAAGTTCAACATCGCAGAAAGTGAAAAATGGATAAAGAAGTTGTGGTATTCACTTACAAAGCAATATCACTCAGCAATGAAATCTATGTCATCAGGCCCTTAGCAGCACAATGAGTGGATTCAGGTATGATGATTCTAACTGAAATAAGTCACACAGAAAAAGAAACATCATAAGATATCAGTAATACATGGAATGGAAACTTGGCTACACAGGAACTGAATTACAGAACAGAACTGGGTCACAAATTTAGAAAACCAACTTATGCTTGCTTAAGGGTAAAGGTGAGTTGGGGTGCTGCATAAAACCAGAGATTGAAATGAACACAGATAAAGTTCCTTAAGCCAAATATGCAATAGACAAGAGCTACTCCTTGCTCAACGAAATGGACTCAACACCGCATATTAAACGCCTAAGAATGTACCTGACTTGTAAGTATCTTAAAACCTATGGATTGCTATGTCTCCGAAAGAGAATCAAGCATGTGTACAGGGGCATAAACGCAGCAGTGATAGGATTGGAGAGGTTCGGTGAGCAAATGAAGACCCTTTGAAGTCATATTGCATGGTACCCATTCCACGGGTTTCAACTACCCAGGTTTAAGGTATTCTTCCTTCAGCTAAAACATGCATGTGGTACCTAGAGTATGATCAACCATGTGATCGGGAGACGTGTTCAAATATGTCTCAGTTTTCCTCCCCTGGTACTCGGGTGCAACATTCCAGACGCTTTACTAACACTCTCCCCACTTGGAGAGTCAGCGCCTTTAACCTCCTGTTTGGCCCAGTTTGCAATTTCTGCGGAAGATGAACAGGAATAGCGAGAACCAATGAGAGACTAGCTGGAGGTGTTTGGACGGGCAAATTTAACTCTCATTTCCCACCAGGAAGAGGAAATAACCAAAGGCTCAGCGTGCCGTGCCGGAACCTGATTAGGGCCTGAAGCCATCCTGCGGTGTTGCGGCCAGGTCACAAGAAAGCAAGTTGAAGAAAGGAGCTCAGGGGCACTGTAATTCACAAACCTGCAGAGTTATAAATGACAGCTATCGTCCAAAAATAGACTGAAGTAAGGCTGCCAAGAGGACTTGAAAGCGGGGCAGAATTGTAGGAAACCGATTTCAGGAGGTAGACTGGAATTGCATTGAAAGCATAGGAAAAGAGGCAGAACGTCCACAATGATGCACTTGGCCAAAAAGGGCGTATGCGTTTTTTCCTGAATATATTCAGGAAAAAACGCATACGCCCTTTTTGGCCAACCAAGCAAGCTTGCAAAGGAAATCTGCACTACAATGAAGTCTCACTTCCCCCCGGTCAAAAGGGCCATCTGAAAAAAGTGTAAAATCCAGAAAGGCAGGACAGGCCATGGAGAACTGGGAGCCTTGTTATGCTGATGGGCAGGATGTAAATTGCCAACAACCACTCGGGAGAAGTGTATGGTGTTTCCTGAAACATCTAAAAAACAAAGCAACAGAACCTAGGGCACTTCCACTTATGGTCCTATAGCTTAGGGAAATTAAAATCAAAAAGACACAGCCACTCCAAAGTTTGGAACGGCTCTGTTTACAAGAACCTCGTTTACAGTACAAGTTCAACATCGCAGAAAGTGAAAAATGGATAAAGAAGTTGTGGTATTCACTTACAAAGCAATATCACTCAGCAATGAAATCTATGTCATCAGGCCCTTAGCAGCACAATGAGTGGATTCAGGTATGATGATTCTAACTGAAATAAGTCACACAGAAAAAGAAACATCATAAGATATCAGTAATACACGGAATGTAAACTTGGCTACACAGGAACTGAATTACAGAACAGAACTGGGTCACAAATTTAGAAAAACAACTTATGCTTGCTTAAGGGTAAAGGTGAGTTGGGGTGCTGCATAAAACCAGAGATTGAAATGAGCACAGATAAAGTTCCTTAAGCCAAATATGGAATAGACAAGAGCTACTCCTTGCTCAACGAAATGGACTCAACACCGCATATTAAACGCCTAAGAATGTACCTGACTTGTAAGTATCTTAAAACCTATGGATTGCTATGTCTCCGAAAGAGAATCAAGCATGTGTACAGGGGCATAAACGCAGCAGTGATAGGATTGGAGAGGTTCGGTGAGCAAATGAAGACCCTTTGAAGTCATATTGCATGGTACCCATTCCACGGGTTTCAATTACCCAGGTTTTTGGTATTCTTCCTTCAGCTAAAACAGGCATGTGGAACCCAGAGTATGATCAACCATGTGATCGGGAGACGTGTTCAAATATGTCTCAGTTTTCCTCCCTTGGTACTCGGGTGCAACATTCCAGACGCTTTACTAACACTCTCCCCACTTGGAGAGTCAGCGCCTTTAACCTCCTGTTTGGCCCAGTTTGCAATTTCTGCGGAAGATGAACAGGAATAGCGAGAACCAATGAGAGGCTAGCTGGAGGTGTCTGGACGGGCAAATTTAACTCTCATTTCCCACCAGGAAGAGGAAATAACCAAAGGCTCAGCTTGCCGTGCCGGAACCAGATTAGGGCCTGAAGCCATCCTGCGGTGTTGCGGCCAGGTCACAAGAAAGCGAGTTGAAGAAAGGAGCTCAGGGGCACTGTAATTCACAAACCTGCAGAGTTATAAATGACAGCTATCGTCCAAAAATAGACTGAAGTAAGGCTGCCAAGAGGACTTGAAAGCGGGGCAGAATTGCAGGAAACCGATTTCAGGAGGTAGACTGGAATTGCATTGAAAGCATAGGAAAAGAGGCAGAACGTCCACAATGATGCACTTGGCCAAAAAGGGCGTATGCGTTTTTTCCTGAATATATTCAGGAAAAAACGCATACGCCCTTTTTGGCCAACCAAGCAAGCTTGCAAAGGAAATCTGCACTACAATGAAGTCTCACTTCCCCCCGGTCAAAAGGGCCATCTGAAAAAAGTTTAAAATCCAGAAAGGCAGGACAGGCCATGGAGAACTGGGAGCCTTGTTATGCTGATGGGCGGGATGTAAATTGCCAACAACCACTCGGGAGAAGTGTACGGTGTTTCCTGAAACATCTAAAAAACAAAGCAACAGAACCTAGGGCACTTCCACTTATGGTCCTATAGCTTAGGGAAATTAAAATCAAAAAGACACAGCCACCCCAAAGTTTGGAACGGCTCTGTTTACAAGAACATCATTTACAGTACAAGTTCAACATCGCAGAAAGTGAAAAATGGATAAAGAAGTTGTGGTATTTACTTACAAAGCAATATCACTCAGCAATGAAATCTGTGTCAACAGGCCCTTAGCAGCACAATGAGTGGATTCAGGTATGATGATTCTAACTGAAGTAAGTCACACAGAAAAAGAAACATCATAAGATATCACTAATACACGGAATGTAAACTTGGCTATACAGGAACTGAATTACAGAACAGAACAGGGTCTCAAATTTAGAAAACCAAATATGCTTGCTTAAGGGTAAAGGTGAGTTGGGGTGCTGCATAAAACCAGAGATTGAAATGAGCACAGATAAAGTTCCTTAAGTCAAATATGGAATAGACAAGAGCTACTCCTTGCTCAACGAAATGGACTCAACACCGCATATTAAACGCCTAAGAATGTGCCTGACTAGTAAGTATCTTAAAACCTATGGATTGCTATGTCTCCGAAAGAGAATCAAGCATGTGTACAGGGGCATAAACGCAGCAGTGATAGGATTGGAGAGGTTCGGTGAGCAAATGAAGACCCTTTGAAGTCATATTGCATGGTACCCATTACACGGGTCTTAACTCTCCAGGTTTAAGGTATTCTTCCTTCAGCTAAAACATGCATGTGGAACCCAAGTATGATCAACCATGTGAACGGGAGACGTGTTCAAATATGTCTCAGTTTTCCTCCCCTGGTACTCGGGTGCAACATTCCAGACGCTTTACTAACACTCTCCCCACTTAGAGAGTCAGCGCCTTTAACCTCCGGTTTGGCCCAGTTTGCAATTTCTGCGGAAGATGAACAGGAATAGCGAGAACCAATGAGAGGCTAGCTGGAGGTGTCTGGTCGGGCAAATTTAACTCTCATTTCCCACCAGGAAGAGGAATTAACCAAAGGCTCAGCATGCCGGGCTGCAAACAGTTTAGGGCCTGAAGCCATCCTGCGGTGTTGCGGCCAGGTCACAAGAAAGCGAGTTGAAGAAAGGAGCTCAGGGGCACTGTAATTCACAAACGTGCAGAGTTATAAATGACAGCTATCGTCCAAAAATAGACTGAAGTAAGGCTGCCAAGAGGACTTGAAAGCGGGGCAGAATTGCAGGAAACCGATTTCAGGAGGTAGACTGGAATTGCATTGAAAGCATAGGAAAAGAGGCAGAACGTCCACAATGATGCACTTGGCCAAAAAGGGCGTATGCGTTTTTTCCTGAATATATTCAGGAAAAAACGCATACGCCCTTTTTGGCCAACCAAGCAAGCTTGCAAAGGAAATCTGCACTACAATGAAGTCTCACTTCCCCCCGGTCAAAAGGGCCATCTGAAAAAAGTGTAAAATCCAGAAAGGCAACAGGCCATTGACAACTGGGAGCCTTGTTATGCTGATGGGCGGGATGTAAATTGCCAACAACCACTCGGGAGAAGTGTATGGTGTTTCCTGAAACATCTAAAAAACAAAGCAACAGAGCCTAGGGCACTTCCACTTATGGTCCTATAGCTTAGGGAAATTAAAATCAAAAAGACACAGCCACCCCAAAGTTTGGAACGGCTCTGTTTACAAGAACCTCGTTTACAGTACAAGTTCAACATCGCAGAAAGTGAAAAATGGATAAAGAAGTTGTGGTATTTACTTAGAAAGCAATATCACTCAGCAATGAAATCTGTGTCATCAGGCCCTTAGCAGCACAATGAGTGGATTCAGGTATGATGATTCTAACTGAAATAAGTCACACAGAAAAAGAAACATCATAAGATATCAGTAATACACGGAATGTAAACTTGGCTACACAGGAACTGAATTACAGAACAGAACAGGGTCTCAAATTTAGAAAACCAACTTATGCTTGCTTAAGGGTAAAGGTGAGTTGGGGTGCTGCATAAAACCAGAGATTGAAATGAGCACAGATAAAGTTCCTTAAGCCAAATATGGAATAGACAAGAGCTACTCCTTGCTCAACGAAATGGACTCAACACCGCATATTAAACGCCTAAGAATGTACCTGACTAGTAAGTATCTTAAAACCTATGGATTGCTATGTCTCCGAAAGAGAATCAAGCATGTGTACAGGGGCATAAACGCAGCAGTGATAGGATTGGAGAGGTTCGGTGAGCAAATGAAGACCCTTTGAAGTCATATTGCATGGTACCCATTCCACGGGTTTCAACTACCCAGGTTTAAGGTATTCTTCCTTCAGCTAAAACATGCATGTGGAACCTAGAGTATGATCAACCATGTGATCGGGAGACGTGTTCAAATATGTCTCAGTTTTCCTCCCCTGGTACTCGGGTGCAACATTCCAGACGCTTTACTAACACTCTCCCCACTTGGAGAGTCAGTCCCTTTAACCTCCTGTTTGGCCCAGTTTGCAATTATTGCGGAAGATGAACAGGAATAGTGAGAACCAATGAGAGGCTAGCTGCAGGTGTCTGGACGGGCAAATTTAACTCTCATTTCCCACCAGGAAGAGGAAATAACCAAAGGCTCTGCGTGCCGTACCGGAACCAGATTAGGGCCTGAAGTCATCCTGCGGTGTTGCGGCCAGCTCAAAAGAAAGCGAGTTGAAGAAAGGAGCTCAGGGGCACTGTAATTCACAAACCTGCAGAGTTATAAATGACAGGTATCGTCCAAAAATAGACTGAAGTAAGGCTGCCAAGAGGACTTGAAATCGTGGCAGAATTGCAGGAAACCGATTTCAGGAGGTAGACTGGAATTGCATTGAAAGCATAGGAAAAGAGGCAGAACGTCCACAATGATGCACTTGGCCAAAAAGGGCGTATGCGTTTTTTCCTGAATATATTCAGGAAAAAACGCACACGCCCTTTTTGGCCAACCAAGCAAGCTTGCAAAGGAAATCTGCACTACAATGAAGTCTCACTTCCCCGCGGTCAAAAGGGCCATCTGAAAAAAGTGTAAAATCCAGAAAGGCAGGACAGGCCATGGAGAACAGGGAGCCTTGTTATGCTGATGGGCGGGATGTAAATTGCCAACAGACACTCGGGAGAAGTGTATGGTGTTTCCTGAAACATCTAAAAAACAAAGCAACAGAGCCTAGGGCACTTCCACTTATGGTCCTATAGCTTAGGGAAATTAAAATCAAAAAGACACAGCCACCCCAAAGTTTGGAACGGCTCTGTTTACAAGAACCTCGTTTACAGTACAAGTTCAACATCGCAGAAAGTGAAAAATGGATAAAGAAGATGTGGTATTCACTTACAAAGCAATATCACTCAGCAATGAAATCTATGTCATCAGGCCCTTAGCAGCACAATGAGTGGATTCAGGTATGATGATTCTAACTGAAATAAGTCACACAGAAAAAGAAACATCATAAGATATCAGTAATACACGGAATGGAAACTTGGCTACAGAGGAACTGAATTACAGAACAGAACAGGGTCTCAAATTTAGAAAACCAACTTATGCTTGCTTAAGGGGAAAGGTGAGTTGGGGTGCTGCATAAAACCAGAGATTGAAATGAGCACAGATAAAGTTCCTTAAGCCAAATATGGAACAGACAAGAGCCACTCCTTGCTCAACGAAATGGACTCAAAACCGCATATTAAACGCCTAAGAATGTACCTGACTAGTAAGTATCTTAAAACCTATGGATTGCTATGTCTCCGAAAGAGAATCAAGCATGTGTACAGGGGCATAAACGCAGCAGTGATAGGATTGGAGAGGTTCGGTGAGCAAATGAAGACCCTTTGAAGTCATATTGCATGGTACCCATTCCACGGGTTTCAATTACCCAGGTTTTAGGTATTCTTCCTTCAGCTAAAACAGGCATGTGGAACCCAAGTATGATCAACCATGTGATCGGGAGACGTGTTCAAATATGTCTCAGTTTTCCTCCCCTGGTACTCGGGTGCAACATTCCAGACGCTTTACTAACACTCTCCCCACTTGGAGAGTCAGCGCCTTTAACCTCCTGTTTGGCCCAGTTTGCAATTTCTGCGGAAGATGAACAGGAATAGCGAGAACCAATGAGAGGCTAGCTGGAGGTGTCTGGACGGGCAAATTTAACTCTCATTTCCCAACAGGAAGAGGAAATAACCAAAGGCTCAGCGTGCCGTGCCGGAACCAGATTAGGGCCTGAAGCCATCCTGCGGTGTTGCGGCCAGGTCACAAGAAAGCGAGTTGAAGAAAGGAGCTCAGGGGCACTGTAATTCACAAACCTGCAGAGTTATAAATGACAGCTATCGTCCAAAAATAGACTGAAGTAAGGCTGCCAAGAGGACTTGAAAGTGGGGCAGAATTGCAGGAAACCGATTTCAGGAGGTAGACTGGAATTGCATTGAAAGCATAGGAAAAGAGGCAGAACGTCCACAATGATGCACTTGGCCAAAAAGGGCGTATGCGTTTTTTCCTGAATATATTCAGGAAAAAACGCATACGCCCTTTTTGGCCAACCAAGCAAGCTTGCAAAGGAAATCTGCACTACAATGAAGTCTCACTTCCCCCCGGTCAAAAGGGCCATCTGAAAAAAGTGTAAAATCCAGAAAGGCAGGACAGGCCTTGGAGAACTGGGAGCCTTGTTATGCTGATGGGCGGGATGTAAATTGCCAACAGACACTCGGGAGAAGTGTATGGTGTTTCCTGAAACATCTAAAAAACAAAGCAACAGAGCCTAGGGCACTGCCACTTATGGTCCTATAGCTTAGGGAAATTAAAATCAAAAAGACACAGCCACCCTAAAGTTTGGGACGCCTCTGTTTACAAGAACCTCGTTTACAGTACAAGTTCAACATCGCAGAAAGTGAAAAATGGATAAAGAAGTTGTGGTATTTACTTACAAAGCAATATCACTCAGCAATGAAATCTGTGTCATCAGGCACTTAGCAGCACAATGAGTGGATTCAGGTATGATGATTCTAACTGAAGTAAGTCACACAGAAAAAGAAACATCATAAGATATCAGTAATACACGGAATGTAAACTTGGCTACACAGGAATTGAATTACAGAACACAACAGGGTCTCAAATTTAGAAAACCAACTATGCTTGCTTAAGGGTAAAGGTGAGTTGGGGTGCTGCATAAAACCAGAGATTGAAATGAGCACAGATAAAGTTCCTTAAGTCAAATATGGAATAGACAAGAGCTACTCCTTGCTCAACGAAATGGACTCAACACCGCATATTAAACGCCTAAGAATGTGCCTGACTAGTAAGTATCTTAAAACCTATGGATTGCTAGGTCTCCGAAAGAGAATCAAGCATGTGTTCAGGGGCATAAACGCTGCAGTGATAGGATTGGAGAGGTTCGGTGAGCAAATGAAGACCCTTTGAAGTCATATTGCATGGTACCCATTACACGGGTCTCAACTCTCCAGGTTTAAGGTATTCTTCCTTCAGCTAAAACATGCATGTGGAACCCAAGTATGATCAACCATGTGAACGGGAGACGTGTTCAAATATGTCTCAGTTTTCCTCCCCTGGTACTCGGGTGCAACATTCCAGACGCTTTACTAACACTCTCCCCACTTGGAGAGTCAGTCCCTTTAACCTCCTGTTTGGCCCAGTTTGCAATTTCTGCGGAAGATGAACAGGAATAGCGAGAACCAATGAGAGGCTAGCTGGAGGTGTCTGGACGGGCAAATTTAACTCTCATTTCCCACCAGGAAGAGGAATTAAGCAAAGGCTCAGCATGCCGGGCCGGATCCAGATTAGGGCCTGAAGCCATCCTGCGGTGTTGCGGCCAGGTCACAAGAAAGCGAGTTGAAGAAAGGAGCTCAGGGGCACTGTAATTCACAAACCTGCAGAGTTATAAATGACAGCTATCGTCCAAAAATAGACTGAAGTAAGGCTGCCAAGAGGACTTGAAAGCGGGGCAGAATTGCAGGAAACCGATTTCAGGAGGTAGACTGGAATTGCATTGAAAGCATAGGAAAAGAGGCAGAACGTCCACAATGATGCACTTGGCCAAAAAGGGCGTATGCGTTTTTTCCTGAATATATTCAGGAAAAAACGCATACGCCATTTTTGGCCAACCAAGCAAGCTTGCAAAGGAAATCTGCACTACAATGAAGTCTCACTTCCCCCCGGTCAAAAGGGCCATCTGAAAAAAGTGTAAAATCCAGAAAGGCAGGACAGGCCATGGAGAACTGGGAGCCTTGTTATGCTGATGGGCGGGATGTAAATTGCCAACAGACACTCGGGAGAAGTGTATGGTGTTTCCTGAAACATCTAAAAAACAAAGCAACAGAGCCTAGGGCACTGCCACTTATGGTCTTATAGCTTAGGGAAATTAAAATCAAAAAGACACAGCCACCCCAAAGTTTGGGACGCCTCTGTTTACAAGAACCTCGTTTACAGTACAAGTTCAACATCACAGAAAGTGAAAAATGGATAAAGAAGTTGTGGTATTTACTTACAAAGCAATATCACTCAGCAATGAAATCTATGTCATCAGGCCCTTAGCATCACAATGAGTGGATTCAGGTATGATGATTCTAACTGAAATAAGTCACACAGAAAAAGAAACATCATAAGATATCAGTAATACACGGAATGTAAACTTGGCTACACAGGAACTGAATTACAGAACAGAACAGGGACTCAAATTTAGAAAACCAACTTATGCTTGCTTAAGGGGAAAGGTGAGTTGGGGTGCTGCATAAAACCAGAGATTGAAATGAGCACAGATAAAGTTCCTTAAGCCAAATATGGAATAGACAAGAGCTACTCCTTGCTCAACGAAATGGACTCAACACCGCATATTAAACGCCTAACAATGTACCTGACTAGTAAGTATCTTAAAACCTATGGATTGCTATGTCTCCGAAAGAGAATCAAGCATGTGTACAGGGTCATAAACGCAGCAGTGATAGGATTGGAGAGGTTCGGTGAGCAAATGAAGACCCTTTGAAGTCATATTGCATGGTACCCATTACACGGGTCTTAACTCTCCAGGTTTAAGGTATTCTTCCTTCAGCTAAAACATGCTTGTGGAACCCAAGTATGATCAACCATGTGAACGGGAGACGTGTTCAAATATGTCTCAGTTTTCCTCCCCTGGTACTCGGGTGCAACATTCCAGACACTTTACTAACACTCTCCCCACTTGGAGAGTCAGCGCCTTTAACCTCCTGTTTGGCCCAGTTTTGCAATTTCTGCGGAAGATGAACAGGAATAGCGAGAACCAATGAGAGACTAGCTGGAGGTGTTTGGACGGGCAAATTTAACTCTCATTTCCCACCAGGAAGAGGAAATAACCAAAGGCTCAGCGTGCCGTGCCGGAACCAGATTAGGGCCTGAAGCCATCCTGCGGTGTTGCGGCCAGGTCACAAGAAAGCGAGTTGAAGAAAGGAGCTCAGGGGCACTGTAATTCACAAACCTGCAGAGTTATAAATGACAGCTATCGTCCAAAAATAGACTGAAGTAAGGCTGCCAAGAGGACTTGAAAGCGGGGCAGAATTGCAGGAAACCGATTTCAGGAGGTAGACTGGAATTGCATTGAAAGCATAGGAAAAGAGGCAGAACGTCCACAATGATGCACTTGGCCAAAAAGGGCGTATGCGTTTTTTCCTGAATATATTCAGGAAAAAACGCATACGCCCTTTTTGGCCAACCAAGCAAGCTTGCAAAGGAAATCTGCACTACAATGAAGTCTCACTTCCCCCCGGTCAAAAGGGCCATCTGAAAAAAGTGTAAAATCCAGAAAGGCAGGACAGGCCATGGAGAACTGGGAGCCTTGTTATGCTGATGGGCGGGATGTAAATTGCCAACAACCACTCGGGAGAAGTGTATGGTGTTTCCTGAAACATCTAAAAAACAAAGCAACAGAACCT
The DNA here is from genome assembly GCF_951394435.1 of Stenella coeruleoalba. NCBI lineage: Eukaryota > Metazoa > Chordata > Mammalia > Artiodactyla > Delphinidae > Stenella > Stenella coeruleoalba. The sequence goes on along the minus strand of NC_137151.1, from coordinate 31,893,323 downwards.
AGGGCACTTCCACTTATGGGCCTATAGCTTAGGGAAATTAAAATCAAAAAGACACAGCCACCCCAATGTTTGGAACGGCTCTCTTTACAAGAACCTCGTTTACAGTACAAGTTCAACATCGCAGAAAGTGAAAAATGGAAAGAAGTTGTGGTATTTACTTACAAAGCAATATCACTCAGCAATGAAATCTGTGTCATCAGGCCCTTAGCAGCACAATGAGTGGATTCAGGTATGATGATTCTAACTGAAGTAAGTCACACAGAAAAAGAAACATCATAAGATATCAGTAATACACGGAATGTAAACTTGGCTACACAGGAACTGAATTACAGAACAGAACAGGGTCTCAAATTTAGAAAACCAACTTATGCTTGCTTAAGGGTAAAGGTGAGTTGGGGTGCTGCATAAACCAGAGATTGAAATGAGCACAGATAAAGTTCCTTAAGTCAAATATGGAATAGACAAGAGCTAATCCTTGCTCAACGAAATGGACTCAACACCGCATATTAAACGCCTAAGAATGTACCTGACTAGTAAGTATCTTAAAACCTATGGATTGCTATGTCTCCGAAAGAGAATCAAGCATGTGTACAGGGGCATAAACGCAGCAGTGATAGGATTGGAGAGGTTCGGTGAGCAAATGAAGACCCTTTGAAGTCATATTGCATGGTACCCATTCCACGGGTCTCAACTCTCCAGGTTTAAGGTATTCTTCCTTCAGCTAAAACATGCATGTGGAACCCAAGTATGATCAACCATGTGAACGGGAGACGTGTTCAAATATGTCTCAGTTTTCCTCCCCTGGTACTCGGGTGCAACATTCCAGATGCTTTACTAACACTCTCCCCAATTGGAGAGTCAGCGCCTTTAACCTCCTGTTTGGCCCAGTTTGCAATTTCTGCGGAAGATGAACAGAAATAGCGAGAACCAATGAGAGACTAGCTGGAGGTGTCTGGACGGGCAAATTTAACTCTCATTTCCCACCAGGAAGAGGAAATAACCAAAGGCTCAGCGTGCCGTGCCGGAACCAGATTAGGGCCTGAAGCCATCCTGCGGTGTTGCGGCCAGGTCACAAGAAAGCGAGTTGAAGAAAGGAGCTCAGGGGCACTGTAATTCACAAACCTGCAGAGTTATAAATGACAGCTATCGTCCAAAAATAGACTGAAGTAAGGCTGCCAAGAGGACTTGAAAGCGGGGCAGAATTGCAGGAAACCGATTTCAGGAGGTAGACTGAAATTGCATTGAAAGCATAGGAAAAGAGGCAGAACGTCCACAATGATGCACTTGGCCAAAAAGGGCGTATGCGTTTTTTCCTGAATATATTCAGGAAAAAACGCATACGCCCTATTTGGCCAACCAAGCAAGCTTGCAAAGGAAATCTGCACTACAATGAAGTCTCACTTCCCCCCGGTCAAAAGGGCCATCTGAAAAAAGTGTAAAATCCAGAAAGGCAGGACAGGCCATGGAGAACTGGGAGCCTTGTTATGCTGATGGGCGGGATGTAAATTGCCAACAACCACTCAGGAGAAGTGTATGGTGTTTCCTGAAACATCTAAAAAACAAAGCAACAGAGCCTAGGGCACTGCCACTTATGGTCCTATAGCTTAGGGAAATTAAAATCAAAAAGACACAGCCACCCCAAAGTTTGGGACGCCTCTGTTTACAAGAACCTCGTTTCCAGTACAAGTTCAACATCGCAGAAAGTGAAAAATGGATAAAGAAGTTGTGGTATTTACTTACAAAGCAATATCACTCAGCAATGAAATCTATGTCATCAGGCCCTTAGCATCACAATGAGTGGATTCAGGTATGATGATTCTAACTGAAATAAGTCACACAGAAAAAGAAACATCATAAGATATCAGTAATACACGGAATGTAAACTTGGCTACACAGGAACTGAATTACAGAACAGAACAGGGACTCAAATTTAGAAAGCCAACTTATGCTTGCTTAAGGGGAAAGGTGAGTTGGGGTGCTGCATAAAACCAGAGATTGAAATGAGCACAGATAAAGTTCCTTAAGCCAAATATGGAATAGACAAGAGCTACTCCTTGCTCAACGAAATGGACTCAACACCGCATATTAAACGCCTAACAATGTACCTGACTAGTAAGTATCTTAAAACCTATGGATTGCTATGTCTCCGAAAGAGAATCAAGCATGTGTACAGGGTCATAAACGCAGCAGTGATAGGATTGGAGAGGTTCGGTGAGCAAATGAAGACCCTTTGAAGTCATATTGCATGGTACCCATTACACGGGTCTTAACTCTCCAGGTTTAAGGTATTCTTCCTTCAGCTAAAACATGCATGTGGAACCCAAGTATGATCAACCATGTGAACGGGAGACGTGTTCAAATATGTCTCAGTTTTCCTCCCCTGGTACTCGGGTGCAACATTCCAGACGCTTTACTAACACTCTCCCCACTTGGAGAGTCAGCGCCTTTAACCTCCTGTTTGGCCCAGTTTTGCAATTTCTGCGGAAGATGAACAGGAATAGCGAGAACCAATGAGAGACTAGCTGGAGGTGTTTGGACGGGCAAATTTAACTCTCATTTCCCACCAGGAAGAGGAAATAACCAAAGGCTCAGCGTGCCGTGCCGGAACCAGATTAGGGCCTGAAGCCATCCTGCGGTGTTGCGGCCAGGTCACAAGAAAGCAAGTTGAAGAAAGGAGCTCAGGGGCACTGTAATTCACAAACCTGCAGAGTTATAAATGACAGCTATCGTCCAAAAATAGACTGAAGTAAGGCTGCCAAGAGGACTTGAAAGCGGGGCAGAAGTGTAGGAAACCGATTTCAGGAGGTAGACTGGAATTGCATTGAAAGCATAGGAAAAGAGGCAGAACGTCCACAATGATGCACTTGGCCAAAAAGGGCGTATGCGTTTTTTCCTGAATATATTCAGGAAAAAACGCATACGCCCTTTTTGGCGAACCAAGCAAGCTTGCAAAGGAAATCTGCACTACAATGAAGTCTCACTTCCCCCCGGTCAAAAGGGCCATCTGAAAAAAGTGTAAAATCCAGAAAGGCAGGACAGGCCATGGAGAACTGGGAGCCTTGTTATGCTGATGGGCGGGATGTAAATTGCCAACAGACACTCGGGAGAAGTGTATGGTGTTTCCTGAAACATCTAAAAAACAAAGCAACAGAGCCTAGGGCACTGCCACTTATGGTCTTATAGCTTAGGGAAATTAAAATCAAAAAGACACAGCCACCCCAAAGTTTGGGACGCCTCTGTTTACAAGAACCTCGTTTACAGTACAAGTTCAACATCACAGAAAGTGAAAAATGGATAAAGAAGTTGTGGTATTTACTTACAAAGCAATATCACTCAGCAATGAAATCTATGTTATCAGGCCCTTAGCATCACAATGAGTGGATTCAGGTATGATGATTCTAACTGAAATAAGTCACACAGAAAAAGAAACATCATAAGATATCAGTAATACACGGAATGTAAACTTGGCTACACAGGAACTGAATTACAGAACAGAACAGGGACTCAAATTTAGAAAACCAACTTATGCTTGCTTAAGGGGAAAGGTGAGTTGGGGTGCTGCATAAAACCAGAGATTGAAATGAGCACAGATAAAGTTCCTTAAGCCAAATATGGAATAGACAAGAGCCACTCCTTGCTCAACGAAATGGACTCAACACCGCATATTAAACGCCTAAGAATGTACCTGACTAGTAAGTATCTTAAAACCTATGGATTGCTATGTCTCCGAAAGAGAATCAAGCATGTGTACAGGGGCATAAACGCAGCAGTGATAGGATTGGAGAGGTTCGGTGAGCAAATGAAGACCCTTTGAAGTCATATTGCATGGTACCCATTCCACGGGTCTCAACTCTCCAGGTTTAAGGTATTCTTCCTTCAGCTAAAACATGCATGTGGAACCCAAGTATGATCAACCATGTGAACGGGAGACGTGTTCAAATATGTCTCAGTTTTCCTCCCCTGGTACTCGGGTGCAACATTCCAGATGCTTTACTAACACTCTCCCCAATTGGAGAGTCAGCGCCTTTAACCTCCTGTTTGGCCCAGTTTGCAATTTCTGCGGAAGATGAACAGAAATAGCGAGAACCAATGAGAGACTAGCTGGAGGTGTCTGGACGGGCAAATTTAACTCTCATTTCCCACCAGGAAGAGGAAATAACCAAAGGCTCAGCGTGCCGTGCCGGAACCAGATTAGGGCCTGAAGCCATCCTGCGGTGTTGCGGCCAGGTCACAAGAAAGCGAGTTGAAGAAAGGAGCTCAGGGGCACTGTAATTCACAAACCTGCAGAGTTATAAATGACAGCTATCGTCCAAAAATAGACTGAAGTAAGGCTGCCAAGAGGACTTGAAAGCGGGGCAGAATTGCAGGAAACCGATTTCAGGAGGTAGACTGAAATTGCATTGAAAGCATAGGAAAAGAGGCAGAACGTCCACAATGATGCACTTGGCCAAAAAGGGCGTATGCGTTTTTTCCTGAATATATTCAGGAAAAAACGCATACGCCCTATTTGGCCAACCAAGCAAGCTTGCAAAGGAAATCTGCACTACAATGAAGTCTCACTTCCCCCCGGTCAAAAGGGCCATCTGAAAAAAGTGTAAAATCCAGAAAGGCAGGACAGGCCATGGAGAACTGGGAGCCTTGTTATGCTGATGGGCGGGATGTAAATTGCCAACAACCACTCAGGAGAAGTGTATGGTGTTTCCTGAAACATCTAAAAAACAAAGCAACAGAGCCTAGGGCACTGCCACTTATGGTCCTATAGCTTAGGGAAATTAAAATCAAAAAGACACAGCCACCCCAAAGTTTGGGACGCCTCTGTTTACAAGAACCTCGTTTCCAGTACAAGTTCAACATCGCAGAAAGTGAAAAATGGATAAAGAAGTTGTGGTATTTACTTACAAAGCAATATCACTCAGCAATGAAATCTATGTCATCAGGCCCTTAGCATCACAATGAGTGGATTCAGGTATGATGATTCTAACTGAAATAAGTCACACAGAAAAAGAAACATCATAAGATATCAGTAATACACGGAATGTAAACTTGGCTACACAGGAACTGAATTACAGAACAGAACAGGGACTCAAATTTAGAAAGCCAACTTATGCTTGCTTAAGGGGAAAGGTGAGTTGGGGTGCTGCATAAAACCAGAGATTGAAATGAGCACAGATAAAGTTCCTTAAGCCAAATATGGAATAGACAAGAGCTACTCCTTGCTCAACGAAATGGACTCAACACCGCATATTAAACGCCTAACAATGTACCTGACTAGTAAGTATCTTAAAACCTATGGATTGCTATGTCTCCGAAAGAGAATCAAGCATGTGTACAGGGTCATAAAAGCAGCAGTGATAGGATTGGAGAGGTTCGGTGAGCAAATGAAGACCCTTTGAAGTCATATTGCATGGTACCCATTACACGGGTCTTAACTCTCCAGGTTTAAGGTATTCTTCCTTCAGCTAAAACATGCATGTGGAACCCAAGTATGATCAACCATGTGAACGGGAGACGTGTTCAAATATGTCTCAGTTTTCCTCCCCTGGTACTCGGGTGCAACATTCCAGACGCTTTACTAACACTCTCCCCACTTGGAGAGTCAGCGCCTTTAACCTCCTGTTTGGCCCAGTTTTGCAATTTCTGCGGAAGATGAACAGGAATAGCGAGAACCAATGAGAGACTAGCTGGAGGTGTTTGGACGGGCAAATTTAACTCTCATTTCCCACCAGGAAGAGGAAATAACCAAAGGCTCAGCGTGCCGTGCCGGAACCAGATTAGGGCCTGAAGCCATCCTGCGGTGTTGCGGCCAGGTCACAAGAAAGCAAGTTGAAGAAAGGAGCTCAGGGGCACTGTAATTCACAAACCTGCAGAGTTATAAATGACAGCTATCGTCCAAAAATAGACTGAAGTAAGGCTGCCAAGAGGACTTGAAAGCGGGGCAGAAGTGTAGGAAACCGATTTCAGGAGGTAGACTGGAATTGCATTGAAAGCATAGGAAAAGAGGCAGAACGTCCACAATGATGCACTTGGCCAAAAAGGGCGTATGCGTTTTTTCCTGAATATATTCAGGAAAAAACGCATACGCCCTTTTTGGCGAACCAAGCAAGCTTGCAAAGGAAATCTGCACTACAATGAAGTCTCACTTCCCCCCGGTCAAAAGGGCCATCTGAAAAAAGTGTAAAATCCAGAAAGGCAGGACAGGCCATGGAGAACTGGGAGCCTTGTTATGCTGATGGGCGGGATGTAAATTGCCAACAGACACTCAGGAGAAGTGTATGGTGTTTCCTGAAACATCTAAAAAACAAAGCAACAGAGCCTAGGGCACTGCCACTTATGGTCTTATAGCTTAGGGAAATTAAAATCAAAAAGACACAGCCACCCCAAAGTTTGGGACGCCTCTGTTTACAAGAACCTCGTTTACAGTACAAGTTCAACATCACAGAAAGTGAAAAATGGATAAAGAAGTTGTGGTATTTACTTACAAAGCAATATCACTCAGCAATGAAATCTATGTTATCAGGCCCTTAGCATCACAATGAGTGGATTCAGGTATGATGATTCTAACTGAAATAAGTCACACAGAAAAAGAAACATCATAAGATATCAGTAATACACGGAATGTAAACTTGGCTACACAGGAACTGAATTACAGAACAGAACAGGGACTCAAATTTAGAAAACCAACTTATGCTTGCTTAAGGGGAAAGGTGAGTTGGGGTGCTGCATAAAACCAGAGATTGAAATGAGCACAGATAAAGTTCCTTAAGCCAAATATGGAATAGACAAGAGCCACTCCTTGCTCAACGAAATGGACTCAACACCGCATATTAAACGCCTAACAATGTACCTGACTAGTAAGTATCTTAAAACCTATGGATTGCTATGTCTCCAAAAGAGAATCAAGCATGTGTACAGGGGCATAAACGCAGCAGTGATAGGATTGGAGAGGTTCGGTGAGCAAATGAAGACCCTTTGAAGTCATATTGCATGGTACCCATTACACGGGTCTCAACTCTCCAGGTTTAAGGTATTCTTCCTTCAGCTAAAACATGCATGTGGAACCCAAGTATGATCAACCATGTGAACGGGAGACGTGTTCTAATATGTCTCAGTTTTCCTCCCCTGGTACTCGGGTGCAACATTCCAGACGCTTTACTAACACTCTCCCGACTTGGAGAGTCAGTCCCTTTAAACTCCTGTTTGGCCCAGTATTGCAATTTCTGCGGAAGATGAACAGGAATAGCGAGAACCAATGAGAGACTAGCTGGAGGTGTTTCGACGGGCAAATTTAACTCTCATTTCCCACCAGGAAGAGGAAATAACCAAAGGCTCAGCGTGCCGTGCCGGAACCAGATTAGGGCCTGAAGCCATCCTGCGGTGTTGCGGCCAGGTCACAAGAAAGCAAGTTGAAGAAAGGAGCTCAGGGGCACTGTAATTCACAAACCTGCAGAGTTATAAATGACAGCTATCGTCCAAAAATAGAGTGAAGTAAGGCTGCCAAGAGGACTTGAAAGCGGGGCAGAATTGCAGGAAACCGATTTCAGGAGGTAGACTGGAATTGCATTGAAAGCATAGGAAAAGAGGCAGAACGTCCACAATGATGCACTTGGCCAAAAAGGGCGTATGCGTTTTTTCCTGAATATATTCAGGAAAAAACGCATACGCCCTTTTTGGCCAACCAAGCAAGCTTGCAAAGGAAATCTGCACTACAATGAAGTCTCACTTCCCCCCGGTCAAAAGGGCCATCTGAAAAAAGTGTAAAATCCAGAAAGGCAGGACAGGCCATGGAGAACTGGGAGCCTTGTTATGCTGATGGGCGGGATGTAAATTGCCAACAACCACTCGGGAGAAGTGTATGGTGTTTCCTGAAACATCTAAAAAACAAAGCAACAGAACCTAGGGCACTTCCACTTATGGGCCTATAGCTTAGGGAAATTAAAATCAAAAAGACACAGCCACCCCAATGTTTGGAACGGCTCTCTTTACAAGAACCTCGTTTACAGTACAAGTTCAACATCGCAGAAAGTGAAAAATGGAAAGAAGTTGTGGTATTTACTTACAAAGCAATATCACTCAGCAATGAAATCTGTGTCATCAGGCCCTTAGCAGCACAATGAGTGGATTCAGGTATGATGATTCTAACTGAAGTAAGTCACACAGAAAAAGAAACATCATAAGATATCAGTAATACACGGAATGTAAACTTGGCTACACAGGAACTGAATTACAGAACAGAACAGGGTCTCAAATTTAGAAAACCAACTTATGCTTGCTTAAGGGTAAAGGTGAGTTGGGGTGCTGCATAAACCAGAGATTGAAATGAGCACAGATAAAGTTCCTTAAGTCAAATATGGAATAGACAAGAGCTAATCCTTGCTCAACGAAATGGACTCAACACCGCATATTAAACGCCTAAGAATGTACCTGACTAGTAAGTATCTTAAAACCTATGGATTGCTATGTCTCCGAAAGAGAATCAAGCATGTGTACAGGGGCATAAACGCAGCAGTGATAGGATTGGAGAGGTTCGGTGAGCAAATGAAGACCCTTTGAAGTCATATTGCATGGTACCCATTCCACGGGTCTCAACTCTCCAGGTTTAAGGTATTCTTCCTTCAGCTAAAACATGCATGTGGAACCCAAGTATGATCAACCATGTGAACGGGAGACGTGTTCAAATATGTCTCAGTTTTCCTCCCCTGGTACTCGGGTGCAACATTCCAGATGCTTTACTAACACTCTCCCCAATTGGAGAGTCAGCGCCTTTAACCTCCTGTTTGGCCCAGTTTGCAATTTCTGCGGAAGATGAACAGAAATAGCGAGAACCAATGAGAGACTAGCTGGAGGTGTCTGGACGGGCAAATTTAACTCTCATTTCCCACCAGGAAGAGGAAATAACCAAAGGCTCAGCATGCCGTGCCCGAACCAGATTAGGGCCTGAAGCCATCCTGCGGTGTTGCGGCCAGGTCACAAGAAAGCGAGTTGAAGAAAGGAGCTCAGGGGCACTGTAATTCACAAACCTGCAGAGTTATAAATGACAGCTATCGTCCAAAAATAGACTGAAGTAAGGCTGCCAAGAGGACTTGAAAGCGGGGCAGAATTGCAGGAAACCGATTTCAGGAGGTAGACTGAAATTGCATTGAAAGCATAGGAAAAGAGGCAGAACGTCCACAATGATGCACTTGGCCAAACAGGGCGTATGCGTTTTTTCCTGAATATATTCAGGAAAAAACGCATACGCCCTATTTGGCCAACCAAGCAAGCTTGCAAAGGAAATCTGCACTACAATGAAGTCTCACTTCCCCCCGGTCAAAAGGGCCATCTGAAAAAAGTGTAAAATCCAGAAAGGCAGGACAGGCCATGGAGAACTGGGAGCCTTGTTATGCTGATGGGCGGGATGTAAATTGCCAACAACCACTCAGGAGAAGTGTATGGTGTTTCCTGAAACATCTAAAAAACAAAGCAACAGAGCCTAGGGCACTGCCACTTATGGTCCTATAGCTTAGGGAAATTAAAATCAAAAAGACACAGCCACCCCAAAGTTTGGGACGCCTCTGTTTACAAGAACCTCGTTTCCAGTACAAGTTCAACATCGCAGAAAGTGAAAAATGGATAAAGAAGTTGTGGTATTTACTTACAAAGCAATATCACTCAGCAATGAAATCTATGTCATCAGGCCCTTAGCATCACAATGAGTGGATTCAGGTATGATGATTCTAACTGAAATAAGTCACACAGAAAAAGAAACATCATAAGATATCAGTAATACACGGAATGTAAACTTGGCTACACAGGAACTGAATTACAGAACAGAACAGGGACTCAAATTTAGAAAGCCAACTTATGCTTGCTTAAGGGGAAAGGTGAGTTGGGGTGCTGCATAAAACCAGAGATTGAAATGAGCACAGATAAAGTTCCTTAAGCCAAATATGGAATAGACAAGAGCTACTCCTTGCTCAACGAAATGGACTCAACACCGCATATTAAACGCCTAACAATGTACCTGACTAGTAAGTATCTTAAAACCTATGGATTGCTATGTCTCCGAAAGAGAATCAAGCATGTGTACAGGGGCATAAACGCAGCAGTGATAGGATTGGAGAGGTTCGGTGAGCAAATGAAGACCCTTTGAAGTCATATTGCATGGTACCCATTACACGGGTCTTAACTCTCCAGGTTTAAGGTATTCTTCCTTCAGCTAAAACATGCATGTGGAACCCAAGTATGATCAACCATGTGAACGGGAGACGTGTTCAAATATGTCTCAGTTTTCCTCCCCTGGTACTCGGGTGCAACATTCCAGACGCTTTACTAACACTCTCCCCACTTGGAGAGTCAGCGCCTTTAACCTCCTGTTTGGCCCAGTTTTGCAATTTCTGCGGAAGATGAACAGGAATAGCGAGAACCAATGAGAGACTAGCTGGAGGTGTTTGGACGGGCAAATTTAACTCTCATTTCCCACCAGGAAGAGGAAATAACCAAAGGCTCAGCGTGCCGTGCCGGAACCAGATTAGGGCCTGAAGCCATCCTGCGGTGTTGCGGCCAGGTCACAAGAAAGCAAGTTGAAGAAAGGAGCTCAGGGGCACTGTAATTCACAAACCTGCAGAGTTATAAATGACAGCTATCGTCCAAAAATAGACTGAAGTAAGGCTGCCAAGAGGACTTGAAAGCGGGGCAGAATTGCAGGAAACCGATTTCAGGAGGTAGACTGGAATTGCATTGAAAGCATAGGAAAAGAGGCAGAACGTCCACAATGATGCACTTGGCCAAAAAGGGCGTATGCGTTTTTTCCTGAATATATTCAGGAAAAAACGCATACGCCCTTTTTGGCGAACCAAGCAAGCTTGCAAAGGAAATCTGCACTACAATGAAGTCTCACTTCCCCCCGGTCAAAAGGGCCATCTGAAAAAAGTGTAAAATCCAGAAAGGCAGGACAGGCCATGGAGAACTGGGAGCCTTGTTATGCTGATGGGCGGGATGTAAATTGCCAACAGACACTCGGGAGAAGTGTATGGTGTTTCCTGAAACATCTAAAAAACAAAGCAACAGAGCCTAGGGCACTGCCACTTATGGTCTTATAGCTTAGGGAAATTAAAATCAAAAAGACACAGCCACCCCAAAGTTTGGGACGCCTCTGTTTACAAGAACCTCGTTTACAGTACAAGTTCAACATCACAGAAAGTGAAAAATGGATAAAGAAGTTGTGGTATTTACTTACAAAGCAATATCACTCAGCAATGAAATCTATGTTATCAGGCTCTTAGCATCACAATGAGTGGATTCAGGTATGATGATTCTAACTGAAATAAGTCACACAGAAAAAGAAACATCATAAGATATCAGTAATACACGGAATGTAAACTTGGCTACACAGGAACTGAATTACAGAACAGAACAGGGACTCAAATTTAGAAAACCAACTTATGCTTGCTTAAGGGGAAAGGTGAGTTGGGGTGCTGCATAAAACCAGAGATTGAAATGAGCACAGATAAAGTTCCTTAAGCCAAATATGGAATAGACAAGAGCTACTCCTTGCTCAACGAAATGGACTCAACACCGCATATTAAACGCCTAACAATGTACCTGACTAGTAAGTATCTTAAAACCTATGGATTGCTATGTCTCCGAAAGAGAATCAAGCATGTGTACAGGGGCATAAACGCAGCAGTGATAGGATTGGAGAGGTTCGGTGAGCAAATGAAGACCCTTTGAAGTCATATTGCATGGTACCCATTACACGGGTCTCAACTCTCCAGGTTTAAGGTATTCTTCCTTCAGCTACAACATGCATGTGGAACCCAAGTATGATCAACCATGTGAACGGGAGACGTGTTCAAATATGTCTCAGTTTTCCTCCCCTGGTACTCGGGTGCAACATTCCAGACGCTTTACTAACACTCTCCCCACTTGGAGAGTCAGCGCCTTTAACCTCCTGTTTGGCCCAGTTTTGCAATTTCTGCGGAAGATGAACAGGAATAGCGAGAACCAATGAGAGACTAGCTGGAGGTGTCTGGACGGGCAAATTTAACTCTCATTTCCCACCAGGAAGAGGAAATAACCAAAGGCTCAGCGTGCCGTGCCGGAACCAGATTAGGGCCTGAAGCCATCCTGCGGTGTTGCGGCCAGGTCACAAGAAAGCAAGTTGAAGAAAGGAGCTCAGGGGCACTGTAATTCACAAACCTGCAGAGTTATAAATGACAGCTATCGTCCAAAAATAGACTGAAGTAAGGCTGCCAAGAGGACTTGAAAGCGGGGCAGAATTGCAGGAAACCGATTTCAGGAGGTAGACTGGAATTGCATTGAAAGCATAGGAAAAGAGGCAGAACGTCCACAATGATGCACTTGGCCAAAAAGGGCGTATGCGTTTTTTCCTGAATATATTCAGGAAAAAACGCATACGCCCTTTTTGGCCAACCAAGCAAGCTTGCAAAGGAAATCTGCACTACAATGAAGTCTCACTTCCCCCCCGGTCAAAAGGGCCATCTGAAAAAAGTGTAAAATCCAGAAAGGCAGGACAGGCCATGGAGAACTGGGAGCCTTGTTATGCTGATGGGCGGGATGTAAATTGCCAACAACCACTCGGGAGAAGTGTATGGTGTTTCCTGAAACATCTAAAAAACAAAGCAACAGAACCTAGGGCACTTCCACTTATGGGCCTATAGCTTAGGGAAATTAAAATCAAAAAGACACAGCCACCCCAAAGTTTGGAACGGCTCTGTTTACAAGAACCTCGTTTACAGTACAAGTTCAACATCGCAGAAAGTGAAAAATGGAAAGAAGTTGTGGTATTTACTTACAAAGCAATATCACTCAGCAATGAAATCTGTGTCATCAGGCCCTTAGCAGCACAATGAGTGGATTCAGGTATGATGATTCTAACTGAAGTAAGTCACACAGAAAAAGAAACATCATAAGATATCAGTAATACACGGAATGTAAACTTGGCTACACAGGAACTGAATTACAGAACAGAACAGGGTCTCAAATTTAGAAAACCAACTTATGCTTGCTTAAGGTTAAAGGTGAGTTGGGGTGCTGCATAAACCAGAGATTGAAATGAGCACAGATAAAGTTCCTTAAGTCAAATATGGAATAGACAAGAGCTACTCCTTGCTCAACGAAATGGACTCAACACCGCATATTAAACGCCTAAGAATGTACCTGACTAGTAAGTATCTTAAAACCTATGGATTGCTATGTCTCCGAAAGAGAATCAAGCATGTGTACAGGGGCATAAACGCAGCAGTGATAGGATTGGAGAGGTTCGGTGAGCAAATGAAGACCCTTTGAAGTCATATTGCATGGTACCCATTCCACGGGTCTCAACTCTCCAGGTTTAAGGTATTCTTCCTTCAGCTAAAACATGCATGTGGAACCCAAGTATGATCAACCATGTGAATGGGAGACGTGTTCAAATATGTCTCAGTTTTCCTCCCCTGGTACTCGGGTGCAACATTCCAGATGCTTTACTAACACTCTCCCCAATTGGAGAGTCAGCGCCTTTAACCTCCTGTTTGGCCCAGTTTGCAATTTCTGCGGAAGATGAACAGAAATAGCGAGAACCAATGAGAGACTAGCTGGAGGTGTCTGGACGGGCAAATTTAACTCTCATTTCCCACCAGGAAGAGGAATTAACCAAAGGCTCAGCGTGCCGTGCCGGAACCAGATTAGGGCCTGAAGCCATCCTGCGGTGTTGCGGCCAGGTCACAAGAAAGCGAGTTGAAGAAAGGAGCTCAGGGGCACTGTAATTCACAAACCTGCAGAGTTATAAATGACAGCTATCGTCCAAAAATAGACTGAAGTAAGGCTGCCAAGAGGACTTGAAAGCGGGGCAGAATTGCAGGAAACCGATTTCAGGAGGTAGACTGGAATTGCATTGAAAGCATAGGAAAAGAGGCAGAACGTCCACAATGATGCACTTGGCCAAAAAGGGCGTATGCGTTTTTTCCTGAATATATTCAGGAAAAAACGCATACGCCCTTTTTGGCCAACCAAGCAAGCTTGCAAAGGAAATCTGCACTACAATGAAGTCTCACTTCCCCCCGGTCAAAAGGGCCATCTGAAAAAAGTGTAAAATCCAGAAAGGCAGGACAGGCCATGGAGAACTGGGAGCCTTGTTATGCTGATGGGCGGGATGTAAATTGCCAACAGACAATTGGGAGAAGTGTATGGTGTTTCCTGAAACATCTAAAAAACAAAGCAACAGAGCCTAGGGCACTGCCACTTATGGTCTTATAGCTTAGGGAAATTAAAATCAAAAAGACACAGCCACCCCAAAGTTTGGGACGCCTCTGTTTACAAGAACCTCGTTTACAGTACAAGTTCAACATCACAGAAAGTGAAAAATGGATAAAGAAGTTGTGGTATTTACTTACAAAGCAATATCACTCAGCAATGAAATCTATGTTATCAGGCCCTTAGCATCACAATGAGTGGATTCAGGTATGATGATTCTAACTGAAATAAGTCACACAGAAAAAGAAACATCATAAGATATCAGTAATACACGGAATGTAAACTTGGCTACACAGGAACTGAATTACAGAACAGAACAGGGACTCAAATTTAGAAAACCAACTTATGCTTGCTTAAGGGGAAAGGTGAGTTGGGGTGCTGCATAAAACCAGAGATTGAAATGAGCACAGATAAAGTTCCTTAAACCAAATATGGAATAGACAAGAGCTACTCCTTGCTCAACGAAATGGACTCAACACCGCATATTAAACGCCTAACAATGTACCTGACTAGTAAGTATCTTAAAACCTATGGATTGCTATGTCTCCGAAAGAGAATCAAGCATGTGTACAGGGGCATAAACGCAGCAGTGATAGGATTGGAGAGGTTCGGTGAGCAAATGAAGACCCTTTGAAGTCATATTGCATGGTACCCATTACACGGGTCTTAACTCTCCAGGTTTAAGGTATTCTTCCTTCAGCTACAACATGCATGTGGAACCCAAGTATGATCAACCATGTGAACGGGAGACGTGTTCAAATATGTCTCAGTTTTCCTCCCCTGGTACTCGGGTGCAACATTCCAGACGCTTTACTAACACTCTCCCCACTTGGAGAGTCAGCGCCTTTAACCTCCTGTTTGGCCCAGTTTTGCAATTTCTGCGGAAGATGAACAGGAATAGCGAGAACCAATGAGAGACTAGCTGGAGGTGTCTGGACGGGCAAATTTAACTCTCATTTCCCACCAGGAAGAGGAAATAACCAAAGGCTCAGCGTGCCGTGCCGGAACCAGATTAGGGCCTGAAGCCATCCTGCGGTGTTGCGGCCAGGTCACAAGAAAGCGAGTTGAAGAAAGGAGCTCAGGGGCACTGTAATTCACAAACCTGCAGAGTTATAAATGACAGCTATCGTCCAAAAATAGACTGAAGTAAGGCTGCCAAGAGGACTTGAAAGCGGGGCAGAATTGCAGGAAACCGATTTCAGGAGGTAGACTGGAATTGCATTGAAAGCATAGGAAAAGAGGCAGAACGTCCACAATGATGCACTTGGCCAAAAAGGGCGTATGCGTTTTTTCCTGAATATATTCAGGAAAAAACGCATACGCCCTTTTTGGCCAAGCAAGCAAGCTTGCAAAGGAAATCTGCACTACAATGAAGTCTCACTTCCCCCCCGGTCAAAAGGGCCATCTGAAAAAAGTGTAAAATCCAGAAAGGCAGGACAGGCCATGGAGAACTGGGAGCCTTGTTATGCTGATGGGCGGGATGTAAATTGCCAACAACCACTCGGGAGAAGTGTATGGTGTTTCCTGAAACATCTAAAAAACAAAGCAACAGAACCTAGGGCACTTCCACTTATGGGCCTATAGCTTAGGGAAATTAAAATCAAAAAGACACAGCCACCCCAAAGTTTGGAACGGCTCTGTTTACAAGAACCTCGTTTACAGTACAAGTTCAACATCGCAGAAAGTGAAAAATGGAAAGAAGTTGTGGTATTTACTTACAAAGCAATATCACTCAGCAATGAAATCTGTGTCATCAGGCCCTTAGCAGCACAATGAGTGGATTCAGGTATGATGATTCTAACTGAAGTAAGTCACACAGAAAAAGAAACATCATAAGATATCAGTAATACACGGAATGTAAACTTGGCTACACAGGAACTGAATTACAGAACAGAACAGGGTCTCAAATTTAGAAAACCAACTTATGCTTGCTTAAGGTTAAAGGTGAGTTGGGGTGCTGCATAAACCAGAGATTGAAATGAGCACAGATAAAGTTCCTTAAGTCAAATATGGAATAGACAAGAGCTACTCCTTGCTCAACGAAATGGACTCAACACCGCATATTAAACGCCTAAGAATGTACCTGACTAGTAAGTATCTTAAAACCTATGGATTGCTATGTCTCCGAAAGAGAATCAAGCATGTGTACAGGGGCATAAACGCAGCAGTGATAGGATTGGAGAGGTTCGGTGAGCAAATGAAGACCCTTTGAAGTCATATTGCATGGTACCCATTCCACGGGTCTCAACTCTCCAGGTTTAAGGTATTCTTCCTTCAGCTAAAACATGCATGTGGAACCCAAGTATGATCAACCATGTGAACGGGAGACGTGTTCAAATATGTCTCAGTTTTCCTCCCCTGGTACTCGGGTGCAACATTCCAGATGCTTTACTAACACTCTCCCCAATTGGAGAGTCAGCGCCTTTAACCTCCTGTTTGGCCCAGTTTGCAATTTCTGCGGAAGATGAACAGAAATAGCGAGAACCAATGAGAGACTAGCTGGAGGTGTCTGGACGGGCAAATTTAACTCTCATTTCCCACCAGGAAGAGGAATTAACCAAAGGCTCAGCGTGCCGTGCCGGAACCAGATTAGGGCCTGAAGCCATCCTGCGGTGTTGCGGCCAGGTCACAAGAAAGCGAGTTGAAGAAAGGAGCTCAGGGGCACTGTAATTCACAAACCTGCAGAGTTATAAATGACAGCTATCGTCCAAAAATAGACTGAAGTAAGGCTGCCAAGAGGACTTGAAAGCGGGGCAGAATTGCAGGAAACCGATTTCAGGAGGTAGACTGGAATTGCATTGAAAGCATAGGAAAAGAGGCAGAACGTCCACAATGATGCACTTGGCCAAAAAGGGCGTATGCGTTTTTTCCTGAATATATTCAGGAAAAAACGCATACGCCCTTTTTGGCCAACCAAGCAAGCTTGCAAAGGAAATCTGCACTACAATGAAGTCTCACTTCCCCCCGGTCAAAAGGGCCATCTGAAAAAAGTGTAAAATCCAGAAAGGCAGGACAGGCCATGGAGAACTGGGAGCCTTGTTATGCTGATGGGCGGGATGTAAATTGCCAACAACCACTCGGGAGAAGTGTATGGTGTTTCCTGAAACATCTAAAAAACAAAGCAACAGAACCTAGGGCACTTCCACTTATGGGCCTATAGCTTAGGGAAATTAAAATCAAAAAGACACAGCCACCCCAAAGTTTGGAACGGCTCTGTTTACAAGAACCTCGTTTACAGTACAAGTTCAACATCGCAGAAAGTGAAAAATGGAAAGAAGTTGTGGTATTTACTTACAAAGCAATATCACTCAGCAATGAAATCTGTGTCATCAGGCCCTTAGCAGCACAATGAGTGGATTCAGGTATGATGATTCTAACTGAAGTAAGTCACACAGAAAAAGAAACATCATAAGATATCAGTAATACACGGAATGTAAACTTGGCTACACAGGAACTGAATTACAGAACAGAACAGGGTCTCAAATTTAGAAAACCAACTTATGCTTGCTTAAGGTTAAAGGTGAGTTGGGGTGCTGCATAAACCAGAGATTGAAATGAGCACAGATAAAGTTCCTTAAGTCAAATATGGAATAGATAAGAGCTACTCCTTGCTCAACGAAATGGACTCAACACCGCATATTAAACGCCTAAGAATGTACCTGACTAGTAAGTATCTTAAAACCTATGGATTGCTATGTCTCCGAAAGAGAATCAAGCATGTGTACAGGGGCATAAACGCAGCAGTGATAGGATTGGAGAGGTTCGGTGAGCAAATGAAGACCCTTTGAAGTCATATTGCATGGTACCCATTCCACGGGTCTCAACTCTCCAGGTTTAAGGTATTCTTCCTTCAGCTAAAACATGCATGTGGAACCCAAGTATGATCAACCATGTGAACGGGAGACGTGTTCAAATATGTCTCAGTTTTCCTCCCCTGGTACTCGGGTGCAACATTCCAGATGCTTTACTAACACTCTCCCCAATTGGAGAGTCAGCGCCTTTAACCTCCTGTTTGGCCCAGTTTGCAATTTCTGCGGAAGATGAACAGAAATAGCGAGAACCAATGAGAGACTAGCTGGAGGTGTCTGGACGGGCAAATTTAACTCTCATTTCCCACCAGGAAGAGGAATTAACCAAAGGCTCAGCGTGCCGTGCCGGAACCAGATTAGGGCCTGAAGCCATCCTGCGGTGTTGCGGCCAGGTCACAAGAAAGCGAGTTGAAGAAAGGAGCTCAGGGGCACTGTAATTCACAAACCTGCAGAGTTATAAATGACAGCTATCGTCCAAAAATAGACTGAAGTAAGGCTGCCAAGAGGACTTGAAAGCGGGGCAGAATTGCAGGAAACCGATTTCAGGAGGTAGACTGGAATTGCATTGAAAGCATAGGAAAAGAGGCAGAACGTCCACAATGATGCACTTGGCCAAAAAGGGCGTATGCGTTTTTTCCTGAATATATTCAGGAAAAAACGCATACGCCCTTTTTGGCCAACCAAGCAAGCTTGCAAAGGAAATCTGCACTACAATGAAGTCTCACTTCCCCCCGGTCAAAAGGGCCATCTGAAAAAAGTGTAAAATCCAGAAAGGCAGGACAGGCCATGGAGAACTGGGAGCCTTGTTATGCTGATGGGCGGGATGTAAATTGCCAACAGACAATCGGGAGAAGTGTATGGTGTTTCCTGAAACATCTAAAAAACAAAGCAACAGAACCTAGGGCACTTCCACTTATGGGCCTATAGCTTAGGGAAATTAAAATCAAAAAGACACAGCCACCCCAAAGTTTGGAACGGCTCTGTTTACAAGAACCTCATTTACAGTACAAGTTCAACATCGCAGAAAGTGAAAAATGGAAAGAAGTTGTGGTATTTACTTACAAAGCAATATCACTCAGCAATGAAATCTGTGTCATCAGGCCCTTAGCAGCACAATGAGTGGATTCAGGTATGATGATTCTAACTGAAGTAAGTCACACAGAAAAAGAAACATCATAAGATATCAGTAATACACGGAATGTAAACTTGGCTACACAGGAACTGAATTACAGAACAGAACAGGGTCTCAAATTTAGAAAACCAACTTATGCTTGCTTAAGGGTGAAGGTGAGTTGGGGTGCTGCATAAAACCAGAGATTGAAATGAGCACAGATAAAGTTCCTTAAGTCAAATATGGAATAGACAAGAGCTACTCCTTGCTCAACGAAATGGACTCAACACCGCATATTAAATGCCTAAGAATGTACCTGACTAGTAAGTATCTTAAAACCTATGGATTGCTATGTCTCCGAAAGAGAATCAAGCATGTGTACAGGGGCATAAACGCAGCAGTGATAGGATTGGAGAGGTTCGGTGAGCAAATGAAGACCCTTTGAAGTCATATTGCATGGTACCCATTCCACGGGTCTCAACTCTCCAGGTTTAAGGTATTCTTCCTTCAGCTAAAACATGCATGTGGAACCCAAGTATGATCAACCATGTGAACGGGAGACGTGTTCAAATATGTCTCAGTTTTCCTCCCCTGGTACTCGGGTGCAACATTCCAGATGCTTAACTAACACTCTCCCCAATTGGAGAGTCAGGGCCTTTAACCTCCTGTTTGGCCCAGTTTGCAATTTCTGCGGAAGATGAACAGAAATAGCGAGAACCAATGAGAGACTAGCTGGAGGTGTCTGGACGGGCAAATTTAACTCTCATTTCCCACCAGGAAGAGGAAATAACCAAAGGCTCAGCGTGCCGTGCCGGAACCAGATTAGGGCCTGAAGCCATCCTGCGGTGTTGCGGCCAGTCACAAGAAAGCGAGTTGAAGAAAGGAGCTCAGGGGCACTGTAATTCACAAACCTGCAGAGTTATAAATGACAGCTATCGTCCAAAAATAGACTGAAGTAAGGCTGCCAAGAGGACTTGAAAGCGGGGCAGAATTGCAGGAAACCGATTTCAGGAGGTAGACTGGAATTGCATTGAAAGCATAGGAAAAGAGGCAGAACGTCCACAATGATGCACTTGGCCAAAAAGGGCGTATGCGTTTTTTCCTGAATATATTCAGGAAAAAACGCATACGCCCTTTTTGGCCAACCAAGCAAGCTTGCAAAGGAAATCTGCACTACAATGAAGTCTCACTTCCCCCCGGTCAAAAGGGCCATCTGAAAAAAGTGTAAAATCCAGAAAGGCAGGACAGGCCATGGAGAACTGGGAGCCTTGTTATGCTGATGGGCGGGATGTAAATTGCCAACAACCACTCGGGAGAAGTGTATGGTGTTTCCTGAAACATCTAAAAAACAAAGCAACAGAACCTAGGGCACTTCCACTTATGGGCCTATAGCTTAGGGAAATTAAAATCAAAAAGACACAGCCACCCCAAAGTTTGGAACGGCTCTGTTTACAAGAACCTCATTTACAGTACAAGTTCAACATCGCAGAAAGTGAAAAATGGAAAGAAGTTGTGGTATTTACTTACAAAGCAATATCACTCAGCAATGAAATCTGTGTCATCAGGCCCTTAGCAGCACAATGAGTGGATTCAGGTATGATGATTCTAACTGAAGTAAGTCACACAGAAAAAGAAACATCATAAGATATCAGTAATACACGGAATGTAAACTTGGCTACACAGGAACTGAATTACAGAACAGAACAGGGTCTCAAATTTAGAAAACCAACTTATGCTTGCTTAAGGTTAAAGGTGAGTTGGGGTGCTGCATAAACCAGAGATTGAAATGAGCACAGATAAAGTTCCTTAAGTCAAATATGGAATAGACAAGAGCTACTCCTTGCTCAACGAAATGGACTCAACACCGCATATTAAACGCCTAAGAATGTACCTGACTAGTAAGTATCTTAAAACCTATGGATTGCTATGTCTCCGAAAGAGAATCAAGCATGTGTACAGGGGCATAAACGCAGCAGTGATAGGATTGGAGAGGTTCGGTGAGCAAATGAAGACCCTTTGAAGTCATATTGCATGGTACCCATTCCACGGGTCTCAACTCTCCAGGTTTAAGGTATTCTTCCTTCAGCTAAAACATGCATGTGGAACCCAAGTATGATCAACCATGTGAACGGGAGACGTGTTCAAATATGTCTCAGTTTTCCTCCCCTGGTACTCGGGTGCAACATTCCAGATGCTTTACTAACACTCTCCCCAATTGGAGAGTCAGCGCCTTTAACCTCCTGTTTGGCCCAGTTTGCAATTTCTGCGGAAGATGAACAGAAATAGCGGGAACCAATGAGAGACTAGCTGGAGGTGTCTGGACGGGCAAATTTAACTCTCATTTCCCACCAGGAAGAGGAAATAACCAAAGGCTCAGCGTGCCGTGCCGGAACCAGATTAGGGCCTGAAGCCATCCTGCGGTGTTGCGGCCAGGTCACAAGAAAGCGAGTTGAAGAAAGGAGCTCAGGGGCACTGTAATTCACAAACCTGCAGAGTTATAAATGACAGCTATCGTCCAAAAATAGACTGAAGTAAGGCTGCCAAGAGGACTTGAAAGCGGGGCAGAATTGCAGGAAACCGATTTCAGGAGGTAGACTGGAATTGCATTGAAAGCATAGGAAAAGAGGCAGAACGTCCACAATGATGCACTTGGCCAAAAAGGGCGTATGCGTTTTTTCCTGAATATATTCAGGAAAAAACGCATACGCCCTTTTTGGCCAACCAAGCAAGCTTGCAAAGGAAATCTGCACTACAATGAAGTCTCACTTCCCCCCGGTCAAAAGGGCCATCTGAAAAAAGTGTAAAATCCAGAAAGGCAGGACAGGCCATGGAGAACTGGGAGCCTTGTTATGCTGATGGGCGGGATGTAAATTGCCAACAGACAATCGGGAGAAGTGTATGGTGTTTCCTGAAACATCTAAAAAACAAAGCAACAGAACCTAGGGCACTTCCACTTATGGGCCTATAGCTTAGGGAAATTAAAATCAAAAAGACACAGCCACCCCAAAGTTTGGAACGGCTCTGTTTACAAGAACCTCATTTACAGTACAAGTTCAACATCGCAGAAAGTGAAAAATGGAAAGAAGTTGTGGTATTTACTTACAAAGCAATATCACTCAGCAATGAAATCTGTGTCATCAGGCCCTTAGCAGCACAATGAGTGGATTCAGGTATGATGATTCTAACTGAAGTAAGTCACACAGAAAAAGAAACATCATAAGATATCAGTAATACACGGAATGTAAACTTGGCTACACAGGAACTGAATTACAGAACAGAACAGGGTCTCAAATTTAGAAAACCAACTTATGCTTGCTTAAGGGTGAAGGTGAGTTGGGGTGCTGCATAAACCAGAGATTGAAATGAGCACAGATAAAGTTCCTTAAGTCAAATATGGAATAGACAAGAGCTACTCCTTGCTCAACGAAATGGACTCAACACCGCATATTAAACGCCTAAGAATGTACCTGACTAGTAAGTATCTTAAAACCTATGGATTGCTATGCCTCCGAAAGAGAATCAAGCATGTGTACAGGGGCATAAACGCAGCAGTGATAGGATTGGAGAGGTTCGGTGAGCAAATGAAGACCCTTTGAAGTCATATTGCATGGTACCCATTACACGGGTCTCAACTCTCCAGGTTTAAGGTATTCTTCCTTCAGCTAAAACATGCATGTGGAACCCAAGTATGATCAACCATGTGAACAGGAGATGTGTTCAAATATGTCTCAGTTTTCCTCCCCTGGTACTCGGGTGCAACATTCCAGACGCTTTACTAACACTCTCCCCACTTGGAGAGTCAGCGCCTTTAACCTCCTGTTTGGCCCAGTTTGCAATTTCTGCGGAAGATGAACAGGAATAGCGAGAACCAATGAGAGGCTAGCTGGAGGTGTCTGGACGGGCAAATTTAACTCTCATTTCCCACCAGGAAGAGGAAATAACCAAAGGCTCAGCGTGCCGTACCGGAACCAGATTAGGGCCTGAAGCCATCCTGCGGTGTTGCGGCCAGGTCACAAGAAAGCGAGTTGAAGAAAGGAGCTCAGGGGCACTGTAATTCAAAAACCTGCAGAGTTATAAATGACAGCTATCGTCCAAAAATAGACTGAAGTAAGGCTGCCAAGAGGACTTGAAAGCGGGGCAGAATTGCAGGAAACCGATTTCAGGAGGTAGACTGGAATTGCATTGAAAGCATAGGAAAAGAGGCAGAACGTCCACAATGATGCACTTGGCCAAAAAGGGCGTATGCGTTTTTTCCTGAATATATTCAGGAAAAAACGCATACGCCCTTTTTGGCCAACCAAGCAAGCTTGCAAAGGAAATCTGCACTACAATGAAGTCTCACTTCCCCCCGGTCAAAAGGGCCATCTGAAAAAAGTGTAAAATCCAGAAAGGCAGGACAGGCCATGGAGAACTGGGAGCCTTGTTATGCTGATGGGCGGGATGTAAATTGCCAACAGACAATTGGGAGAAGTGTATGGTGTTTCCTGAAACATCTAAAAAACAAAGCAACAGAACCTAGGGCACTTCCACTTATGGGCCTATAGCTTAGGGAAATTAAAATCAAAAAGACACAGCCACCCCAAAGTTTGGAACGGCTCTGTTTACAAGAACCTCATTTACAGTACAAGTTCAACATCGCAGAAAGTGAAAAATGGAAAGAAGTTGTGGTATTTACTTACAAAGCAATATCACTCAGCAATGAAATCTGTGTCATCAGGCCCTTCGCAGCACAATGAGTGGATTCAGGTATGATGATTCTAACTGAAGTAAGTCACACAGAAAAAGAAACATCATAAGATATCAGTAATACACGGAATGTAAACTTGGCTACACAGGAACTGAATTACAGAACAGAACAGGGTCTCAAATTTAGGAAACCAACTTATGCTTGCTTAAGGTTAAAGGTGAGTTGGGGTGCTGCATAAACCAGAGATTGAAATGAGCACAGATAAAGTTCCTTAAGTCAAATATGGAATAGACAAGAGCTACTCCTTGCTCAACGAAATGGACTCAACACCGCATATTAAACGCCTAAGAATGTACCTGACTAGTAAGTATCTTAAAACCTATGGATTGCTATGTCTCCGAAAGAGAATCAAGCATGTGTACAGGGGCATAAACGCAGCAGTGATAGGATTGGAGAGGTTCGGTGAGCAAATGAAGACCCTTTGAAGTCATATTGCATGGTACCCATTCCACGGGTCTCAACTCTCCAGGTTTAAGGTATTCTTCCTTCAGCTAAAACATGCATGTGGAACCCAAGTATGATCAACCATGTGAACGGGAGACGTGTTCAAATATGTCTCAGTTTTCCTCCCCTGGTACTCGGGTGCAACATTCCAGATGCTTAACTAACACTCTCCCCAATTGGAGAGTCAGGGCCTTTAACCTCCTGTTTGGCCCAGTTTGCAATTTCTGCGGAAGATGAACAGAAATAGCGAGAACCAATGAGAGACTAGCTGGAGGTGTCTGGACGGGCAAATTTAACTCTCATTTCCCACCAGGAAGAGGAAATAACCAAAGGCTCAGCATGCCGTGCCGGAACCAGATTAGGGCCTGAAGCCATCCTGCGGTGTTGCGGCCAGGTCACAAGAAAGCGAGTTGAAGAAAGGAGCTCAGGGGCACTGTAATTCACAAACCTGCAGAGTTATAAATGACAGCTATCGTCCAAAAATAGACTGAAGTAAGGCTGCCAAGAGGACTTGAAAGCGGGGCAGAATTGCAGGAAACCGATTTCAGGAGGTAGACTGGAATTGCTTTGAAAGCATAGGAAAAGAGGCAGAACGTCCACAATGATGCACTTGGCCAAAAAGGGCGTATGCGTTTTTTCCTGAATATATTCAGGAAAAAACGCATACGCCCTTTTTGGCCAACCAAGCAAGCTTGCAAAGGAAATCTGCACTACAATGAAGTCTCACTTCCCCCCGGTCAAAAGGGCCATCTGAAAAAAGTGTAAAATCCAGAAAGGCAGGACAGGCCATGGAGAACTGGGAGCCTTGTTATGCTGATGGGCGGGATGTAAATTGCCAACAACCACTCGGGAGAAGTGTATGGTGTTTCCTGAAACATCTAAAAAACAAAGCAACAGAACCTAGGGCACTTCCACTTATGGGCCTATAGCTTAGGGAAATTAAAATCAAAAAGACACAGCCACCCCAAAGTTTGGAACGGCTCTGTTTAAAAGAACCTCGTTTACAGTACAAGTTCAACATCGCAGAAAGTGAAAAATGGAAAGAAGTTGTGGTATTTACTTACAAAGCAATATCACTCAGCAATGAAATCTGTGTCATCAGGCCCTTAGCAGCACAATGAGTGGATTCAGGTATGATGATTCTAACTGAAGTAAGTCACACAGAAAAAGAAACATCATAAGATATCAGTAATACACGGAATGTAAACTTGGCTACACAGGAACTGAATTACAGAACAGAACAGGGTCTCAAATTTAGAAAACCAACTTATGCTTGCTTAAGGTTAAAGGTGAGTTGGGGTGCTGCATAAACCAGAGATTGAAATGAGCACAGATAAAGTTCCTTAAGTCAAATATGGAATAGACAAGAGCTACTCCTTGCTCAACGAAATGGACTCAACACCGCATATTAAACGCCTAAGAATGTACCTGACTAGTAAGTATCTTAAAACCTATGGATTGCTATGTCTCCGAAAGAGAATCAAGCATGTGTACAGGGGCATAAACGCAGCAGTGATAGGATTGGAGAGGTTCGGTGAGCAAATGAAGACCCTTTGAAGTCATATTGCATGGTACCCATTCCACGGGTCTCAACTCTCCAGGTTTAAGGTATTCTTCCTTCAGCTAAAACATGCATGTGGAACCCAAGTATGATCAACCATGTGAACGGGAGACGTGTTCAAATATGTCTCAGTTTTCCTCCCCTGGTACTCGGGTGCAACATTCCAGATGCTTTACTAACACTCTCCCCAATTGGAGAGTCAGCGCCTTTAACCTCCTGTTTGGCCCAGTTTGCAATTTCTGCGGAAGATGAACAGAAATAGCGGGAACCAATGAGAGACTAGCTGGAGGTGTCTGGACGGGCAAATTTAACTCTCATTTCCCACCAGGAAGAGGAAATAACCAAAGGCTCAGCGTGCCGTGCCGGAACCAGATTAGGGCCTGAAGCCATCCTGCGGTGTTGCGGCCAGGTCACAAGAAAGCGAGTTGAAGAAAGGAGCTCAGGGGCACTGTAATTCACAAACCTGCAGAGTTATAAATGACAGCTATCGTCCAAAAATAGACTGAAGTAAGGCTGCCAAGAGGACTTGAAAGCGGGGCAGAAGTGTAGGAAACCGATTTCAGGAGGTAGACTGGAATTGCATTGAAAGCATAGGAAAAGAGGCAGAACGTCCACAATGATGCACTTGGCCAAAAAGGGCGTATGCGTTTTTTCCTGAATATATTCAGGAAAAAACGCATACGCCCTTTTTGGCCAACCAAGCAAGCTTGCAAAGGAAATCTGCACTACAATGAAGTCTCACTTCCCCCCGGTCAAAAGGGCCATCTGAAAAAAGTGTAAAATCCAGAAAGGCAGGACAGGCCATGGAGAACTGGGAGCCTTGTTATGCTGATGGGCGGGATGTAAATTGCCAACAGACAATCGGGAGAAGTGTATGGTGTTTCCTGAAACATCTAAAAAACAAAGCAACAGAACCTAGGGCACTTCCACTTATGGGCCTATAGCTTAGGGAAATTAAAATCAAAAAGACACAGCCACCCCAAAGTTTGGAACGGCTCTGTTTACAAGAACCTCATTTACAGTACAAGTTCAACATCGCAGAAAGTGAAAAATGGAAAGAAGTTGTGGTATTTACTTACAAAGCAATATCACTCAGCAATGAAATCTGTGTCATCAGGCCCTTAGCAGCACAATGAGTGGATTCAGGTATGATGATTCTAACTGAAGTAAGTCACACAGAAAAAGAAACATCATAAGATATCAGTAATACACGGAATGTAAACTTGGCTACACAGGAACTGAATTACAGAACAGAACAGTGTCTCAAATTTAGAAAACCAACTTATGCTTGCTTAAGGGTGAAGGTGAGTTGGGGTGCTGCATAAACCAGAGATTGAAATGAGCACAGATAAAGTTCCTTAAGTCAAATATGGAATAGACAAGAGCTACTCCTTGCTCAACGAAATGGACTCAACACCGCATATTAAACGCCTAAGAATGTACCTGACTAGTAAGTATCTTAAAACCTATGGATTGCTATGCCTCCGAAAGAGAATCAAGCATGTGTACAGGGGCATAAACGCAGCAGTGATAGGATTGGAGAGGTTCGGTGAGCAAATGAAGACCCTTTGAAGTCATATTGCATGGTACCCATTCCACGGGTCTCAACTCTCCAGGTTTAAGGTATTCTTCCTTCAGCTAAAACATGCATGTGGAACCCAAGTATGATCAACCATGTGAACGGGAGACGTGTTCAAATATGTCTCAGTTTTCCTCCCCTGGTACTCGGGTGCAACATTCCAGATGCTTTACTAACACTCTCCCCAATTGGAGAGTCAGCGCCTTTAACCTCCTGTTTGGCCCAGTTTGCAATTTCTGCGGAAGATGAACAGAAATAGCGAGAACCAATGAGAGACTAGCTGGAGGTGTCTGGACGGGCAAATTTAACTCTCATTTCCCACCAGGAAGAGGAAATAACCAAAGGCTCAGTGTGCCGTGCCGGAACCAGATTAGGGCCTGAAGCCATCCTGCGGTGTTGCGGCCAGGTCACAAGAAAGCGAGTTGAAGAAAGGAGCTCAGGGGCACTGTAATTCACAAACCTGCAGAGTTATAAATGACAGCTATCGTCCAAAAATAGACTGAAGTAAGGCTGCCAAGAGGACTTGAAAGCGGGGCAGAATTGCAGGAAACCGATTTCAGGAGGTAGACTGGAATTGCATTGAAAGCATAGGAAAAGAGGCAGAACGTCCACAATGATGCACTTGGCCAAAAAGGGCGTATGCGTTTTTTCCTGAATATATTCAGGAAAAAACGCATACGCCCTTTTTGGCCAACCAAGCAAGCTTGCAAAGGAAATCTGCACTACAATGAAGTCTCACTTCCCCCCGATCAAAAGAGCCATCTGAAAAAAGTGTAAAATCCAGAAAGGCAGGACAGGCCATGGAGAACTGGGAGCCTTGTTATGCTGATGGGCGGGATGTAAATTGCCAACAACCACTCGGGAGAAGTGTATGGTGTTTCCTGAAACATCTAAAAAACAAAGCAACAGAACCTAGGGCACTTCCACTTATGGTCCTATAGCTTAGGGAAATTAAAATCAAAAAGACACAGCCACCCCAAAGTTTGGAACGGCTCTGTTTACAAGAACCTCGTTTAGAGTACAAGTTCAACATCACAGAATGTGAAAAATGGATAAAGAAGTTGTGGTATTTACTTACAAAGCAATATCACTCAGCAATGAAATCTGTGTCATCAGGCCCTTAGCAGCACAATGAGTGGATTCAGGTATGATGATTCTAACTGAAATAAGTCACACAGAAAAAGAAACATCATAAGATATCAGTAATACACGGAATGGAAACTTGGCTACACAGGAACTGAATTACAGAACAGAACAGGGTCTCAAATTTAGAAAACCAACTTATTCTTGCTTAAGGGTAAAGGAGAGTTGGGGTGCAGCATAAAACCAGAGACTCAAATGAGCACAGATAAAGTTCCTTAAGCCAAATATGGAATAGACAAAAGCTACTCCTTGCTCAACGAAATGGACTCAACACCGCATATTAAACGCCTAAGAATGTACCTGACTAGTAAGTATCTTAAAACCTATGGATTGCTATGTCTCCGAAAGAGAATCAAGCATGTGTACAGGGGCATAAACGCAGCAGTGATAGGATTGGAGAGGTTCGGTGAGCAAATGAAGACCCTTTGAAGTCATATTGCATGGTACCCATTCCACGGGTTTCAACTACCCAGGTTTAAGGTATTCTTCCTTCAGCTAAAACATGCATGTGGAACCTAGAGTATGATCAACCATGTGATCGGGAGACGTGTTCAAATATGTCTCAGTTTTCCTCCCCTGGTACTCGGGTGCAACATTCCAGACGCTTTACTAACACTCTCCCCACTTGGAGAGTCAGTCCCTTTAACCTCCTGTTTGGCCCAGTTTGCAATTTCTGCGGAAGATGAACAGGAATAGCGAGAACCAATGAGATGCTAGCTGGAGGTGTCTGGACGGGCAAATTTAACTCTCATTTCCCACCAGGAAGAGGAATTAACCAAAGGCTCAGCATGCCGGGCCAGAACCAGATTAGGGCCTGAAGCCATCCTGCGGTGTTGCGGCCAGGTCACAAGAAAGCGAGTTGAAGAAAGGAGCTCAGGGGCACTGTAATTCACAAACTTGCAGAGTTATAAATGACAGCTATCGTCCAAAAATAGACTGAAGTAAGGCTGCCAAGAGGACTTGAAATCGGGGCAGAATTGCAGGAAACCGATTTCAGGAGGTAGACTGGAATTGCACTGAAAGCATAGGAAAAGAGGCAGAACGTCCACAATGATGCACTTGGCCAAAAAGGGCGTATGCGTTTTTTCCTGAATATATTCAGGAAAAAACGCATACGCCCTTTTTGGCCAACCAAGCAAGCTTGCAAAGGAAATCTGCACTACAATGAAGTCTCACTTCCCCACGGTCAAAAGGGCCATCTGAAAAAAGTGTAAAATCCAGAAAGGCAGGACAGGCCATTGAGAATTGGGAGCCTTGTTATGCTGATGGGCGGGATGTAAATTGCCAACAGACACTCGGGAGAAGTGTATGGTGTTTCCTGAAACATCTAAAAAACAAAGCAACAGAGCCTAGGGCACTTCCACTTATGGTCCTATAGCTTAGGGAAATTAAAATCAAAAAGACACAGCCACCCCAAAGTTTGGAACGGCTCTGTTTACAAGAACCTCGTTTACAGTACAAGATCAACATCGCAGAAAGTGAAAAATGGATAAAGAACTTGTGGTACTTACGTACAATGCAGTATCACTCAGCAATGAAATCTATGTCATCAGGACCTTAGCATCACAATGAGTAGATTCAGGTACGATGATTCTAACTGAAATAAGTCACACAGAAAAAGAAACATCATAAGATATCAGTAATACACGGAATGTAAACTTGGCTACACAGGAACTGAATTCCAGAACAGAACAGGTTCTCAAATTTAGAAAACCAACTTATGCTTGCTTAAGGGTAAAGGTGAGTTGGGTTGCTGCATAAAACCAGAGATTGAAATGAGCACAGATAAAGTTCCTTAAGCCAAATATGGAATAGACAAGAGCCACTCCTTGCTCAACGAAATGGACTCAACACCGCATATTAAACGCCTAAGAATGTACCTGACTAGTAAGTATCTTAAAACCTATGGATTGCTATGTCTCCGAAAGAGAATCAAGCATGTGTACAGGGGCATAAACGCAGCAGTGATAGGATTGGAGAGGTTCGGTGAGCAAATGAAGACCCTTTGAAGTCATATTGCATGGTACCCATTCCACGGGTTTCAATTACCCAGGTTTTAGGTATTCTTCCTTCAGCTAAAACATGCATGTGGAACCCAGAGTATGATCAACCATGTGATCGGGAGACGTGTTCAAATATGTCTCAGTTTTCCTCCCCTGGTACTCGGGTGCAACATTCCAGACGCTTTACTAACACTCTCCCCACTTGGAGAGTCAGCGCCTTTAACCTCCTGTTTGGCCCAGTTTGCAATTTCTGCGGAAGATGAACAGGAATAGCGAGAACCAATGAGAGGGTAGCTGGAGGTGTCTGGACGGGCAAATTTAACTCTCATTTCCCACCAGGAAGAGGAAATAACCAAAGGCTCAGCGTGCCGTACCGGAACCAGATTAGGGCCTGAAGCCATCCTGCGGTGTTGCGGCCAGTTCAAAAGAAAGCGAGTTGAAGAAAGGAGCTCAGGGGCACTGTAATTCACAAACCTGCAGAGTTATAAATGACAGCTATCGTCCAAAAATAGACTGAAGTAAGGCTGCCAAGAGGACTTGAAAGCGGGGCAGAATTGCAGGAAACCGATTTCAGGAGGTAGACTGAAATTGCATTGAAAGCATAGGAAAAGAGGCAGAACGTCCACAATGATGCACTTGGCCAAAAAGGGCGTATGCGTTTTTTCCTGAATATATTCAGGAAAAAACGCATACGCCCTTTTTGGCCAACCAAGCAAGCTTGCAAAGGAAATCTGCACTACAATGAAGTCTCACTTCCCCCCGGTCAAAAGGGCCATCTGAAAAAAGTGTAAAATCCAGAAAGGCAGGACAGGCCATGGAGAACTGGGAGCCTTGTTATGCTGATGGGCGGGATGTAAATTGCCAACAGACACTCGGGAGAAGTGTATGGTGTTTCCTGATACATCTAAAAAACAAAGCAACAGAGCCTAGGGCACTGCCACTTATGGTCCTATAGATTAGGGAAATTAAAATCAAAAAGACACAGCCACCCCAAAGTTTGGAACGGCTCTGTTTACAAGAACCTCGTTTACAGTACAAGTTCAACATCGCAGAAAGTGAAAAATGGAAAGAAGTTGTGGTATTTACTTACAAAGCAATATCACTCAGCAATGAAATCTGTGTCATCAGGCCCTTAGCAGCACAATGAGTGGATTCAGGTATGATGATTCTAACTGAAGTAAGTCACACAGAAAAAGAAACATCATAAGATATCAGTAATACACGGAATGTAAACTTGGCTACACAGGAACTGAATTACAGAACAGAACAGGGTCTCAAATTTAGAAAACCAACTTATGCTTGCTTAAGGGTAAAGGTGAGTTGGGATGCTGCATAAACCAGAGATTGAAATGAGCACAGATAAAGTTCCTTAAGTCAAATATGGAATAGACAAGAGCTACTCCTTGCTCAACGAAATGGACTCAACACCGCATATTAAACGCCTAAGAATGTACCTGACTAGTAAGTATCTTAAAACCTATGGATTGCTATGTCTCCGAAAGAGAATCAAGCATGTGTACAGGGGCATAAACGCAGCAGTGATAGGATTGGAGAGGTTCGGTGAGCAAATGAAGACCCTTTGAAGTCATATTGCATGGTACCCATTCCACGGGTCTCAACTCTCCAGGTTTAAGGTATTCTTCCTTCAGCTAAAACATGCATGTGGAACCCAAGTATGATCAACCATGTGAACGGGAGACGTGTTGAAATATGTCTCAGTTTTCCTCCCCTGGTACTCGGGTGCAACATTCCAGACGCTTTACTAACACTCTCCCCACTTGGAGAGTCCGTGCCTTTAACCTCCTGTTTGGCCCAGTTTGCAATTTCTGCGGAAGATGAACAGAAATAGCGAGAACCAATGAGAGACTAGCTGGAGGTGTCTGGACGGGCAAATTTAACTCTCATTTCCCACCAGGAAGAGGAAATAACCAAAGGCTCAGCGTGCCGTGCCGGAACCAGATTAGGGCCTGAAGCCATCCTGCGGTGTTGCGGCCAGGTCACAAGAAAGCGAGTTGAAGAAAGGAGCTCAGGGGCACTGTAATTCACAAACCTGCAGAGTTATAAATGACAGCTATCGTCCAAAAATAGACTGAAGTAAGGCTGCCAAGAGGACTTGAAAGTGGGGCAGAATTGCAGGAAACCGATTTCAGGAGTTAGACTGGAATTGCATTGAAAGCATAGGAAAAGAGGCAGAACGTCCACAATGATGCACTTGGCCAAAAAGGGCGTATGCGTTTTTTCCTGAATATATTCAGGAAAAAACGCATACGCCCTTTTTGGCCAACCAAGCAAGCTTGCAAAGGAAATCTGCACTACAATGAAGTCTCACTTCCCCCCGGTCAAAAGGGCCATCTGAAAAAAGTGTAAAATCCAGAAAGGCAGGACAGGCCATGGAGAACTGGGAGCCTTGTTATGCTGATGGGCGGGATGTAAATTGCCAACAACCACTCGGGAGAAGTGTATGGTGTTTCCTGAAACATCTAAAAAACAAAGCAACAGAACCTAGGGCACTTCCACTTATGGTCCTATAGCTTAGGGAAATTAAAATCAAAAAGACACAGCCACCCCAAAGTTTGGAACGGCTCTGTTTACAAGAACCTCGTTTACAGTACAAGTTCAACATCGCAGAAAGTGAAAAATGGATAAAGAAGTTGTGGTATTTACTTACAAAGCAATATCACTCAGCAATGAAATCTGTGTCATCAGGCCCTTAGAAGCACAATGAGTGGATTCAGGTATGATGATTCTAACTGAAATAAGTCACACAGAAAAAGAAACATCATAAGATATCAGTAATACACGGAATGTAAACTTGGCTACACAGGAACTGAATTACAGAACAGAACAGGGTCTCAAATTTAGAAAACCAACTTATGCTTGCTTAAGGGGAAAGGTGAGTTGGGGTGCAGCATAAAACCAGAGACTGAAATGAGCACAGATAAAGTTCCTTAAGCCAAATATGGAATAGACAAGAGCTACTCCTTGCTCAACGAAATGGACTCAACACCGCATATTAAACGCCTAAGAATGTACCTGACTAGTAATTATCTTAAAACCTATGGATTGCTATGTCTCCGAAAGAGAATCAAGCATGTGTACAGGGGCATAAACGCAGCAGTGATAGGATTGGAGAGGTTCGGTGAGCAAATGAAGACCCTTTGAAGTCATATTGCATGGTACCCATTCCACGGGTCTCAACTCTCCAGGTTTAAGGTATTCTTCCTTCAGCTAAAACATGCATGTGGAACCCAAGTATGATCAACCATGTGAACGGGAGACGTGTTCAAATATGTCTCAGTTTTCCTCCCCTGGTACTCGGGTGCAACATTCCAGACGCTTTACTAACACTCTCTTCACTTGGAGAGTCAGCGCCTTTAACCTCCTGTTTGGCCCAGTTTGCAATTTCTGCGGAAGATGAACAGAAATAGCGAGAACCAATGAGAGACTAGCTGGAGGTGTCTGGACGGGCAAATTTAACTCTCATTTCCCACCAGGAAGAGGAAATAACCAAAGGCTCAGCGTGCCGTGCCGGAACCAGATTAGGGCCTGAAGCCATCCTGCGGTGTTGCGGCCAGGTCACAAGAAAGCGAGTTGAAGAAAGGAGCTCAGGGACACTGTAATTCACAAACCTGCAGAGTTATAAATGACAGCTATCGTCCAAAAATAGAATGAAGTAAGGCTGCCAAGAGGACTTGAAAGCGGGGCAGAATTGCAGGAAACCGATTTCAGGAGGTAGACTGGAATTGCATTGAAAGCATAGGAAAAGAGGCAGAACGTCCACAATGATGCACTTGGCCAAAAAGGGCGTATGCGTTTTTTCCTGAATATATTCAGGAAAAAACGCATACGCCCTTTTTGGCCAACCAAGCAAGCTTGCAAAGGAAATCTGCACTACAATGAAGTCTCACTTCCCCCCGGTCAAAAGGGCCATCTGAAAAAAGTGTAAAATCCAGAAAGGCAGGACAGGCCATGGAGAACTGGGAGCCTTGTTATGCTGATGGGCGGGATGTAAATTGCCAACAACCACTCGGGAGAAGTGTATGGTGTTTCCTGAAACATCTAAAAAACAAAGCAACAGAACCTAGGGCACTTCCACTTATGGGCCTATAGCTTAGGGAAATTAAAATCAAAAAGACACAGCCACCCCAAAGTTTGGAATGGCTCTGTTTACAAGAACCTCGTTTACAGTACAAGTTCAACATCGCAGAAAGTGAAAAATGGAAAGAAGTTGTGGTATTTACTTACAAAGCAATATCACTCAGCAATGAAATCTGTGTCATCAGGCCCTTAGCAGCACAATGAGTGGATTCAGATATGATGATTCTAACTGAAGTAAGTCACACAGAAAAAGAAACATCATAAGATATCAGTAATACACGGAATGTAAACTTGGCTACACAGGAACTGAATTACAGAACAGAACAGGGTCTCAAATTTAGAAAACCAACTTATGCTTGCTTAAGGTTAAAGGTGAGTTGGGGTGCTGCATAAACCAGAGATTGAAATGAGCACAGATAAAGTTCCTTAAGTCAAATATGGAATAGACAAGAGCTACTCCTTGCTCAACGAAATGGACTCAACACCGCATATTAAACGCCTAAGAATGTACCTGACTAGTAAGTATCTTAAAACCTATGGATTGCTATGTCTCCGAAAGAGAATCAAGCATGTGTACAGGGGCATAAACGCAGCAGTGATAGGATTGGAGAGGTTCGGTGAGCAAATGAAGACCCTTTGAAGTCATATTGCATGGTACCCATTCCACGGGTCTCAACTCTCCAGGTTTAAGGTATTCTTCCTTCAGCTAAAACATGCATGTGGAACCCAAGTATGATCAACCATGTGAACGGGAGACGTGTTCAAATATGTCTCAGTTTTCCTCCCCTGGTACTCGGGTGCAACATTCCAGATGCTTTACTAACACTCTCCCCAATTGGAGAGTCAGCGCCTTTAACCTCCTGTTTGGCCCAGTTTGCAATTTCTGCGGAAGATGAACAGAAATAGCGAGAACCAATGAGAGACTAGCTGGAGGTGTCTGGACGGGCAAATTTAACTCTCATTTCCCACCAGGAAGAGGAAATAACCAAAGGCTCAGCGTGCCGTGCCGGAACCAGATTAGGGCCTGAAGCCATCCTGCGGTGTTGCGGCCAGGTCACAAGAAAGCGAGTTGAAGAAAGGAGCTCAGGGGCACTGTAATTCACAAACCTGCAGAGTTATAAATGACAGCTATCGTCCAAAAATAGACTGAAGTAAGGCTGCCAAGAGGACTTGAAAGCGGGGCAGAATTGCAGGAAACCGATTTCAGGAGGTAGACTGGAATTGCATTGAAAGCATAGGAAAAGAGGCAGAACGTCCACAATGATGCACTTGGCCAAAAAGGGCGTATGCGTTTTTTCCTGAATATATTCAGGAAAAAACGCATACGCCCTTTTTGGCCAACCAAGCAAGCTTGCAAAGGAAATCTGCACTACAATGAAGTCTCACTTCCCCCCGGTCAAAAGGGCCATCTGAAAAAAGTGTAAAATCCAGAAAGGCAGGACAGGCCATGGAGAACTGGGAGCCTTGTTATGCTGATGGGCGGGATGTAAATTGCCAACAGACAA
Organism: Stenella coeruleoalba; assembly: GCF_951394435.1. Lineage (NCBI taxonomy): Eukaryota > Metazoa > Chordata > Mammalia > Artiodactyla > Delphinidae > Stenella > Stenella coeruleoalba. Next base: position 31,857,091 of record NC_137151.1, on the reverse strand, counting down.
TTGGGAGAAGTGTATGGTGTTTCCTGAAACATCTAAAAAACAAAGCAACAGAACCTAGGGCACTTCCACTTATGGGCCTATAGCTTAGGGAAATTAAAATCAAAAAGACACAGCCACCCCAAAGTTTGGAACGGCTCTGTTTACAAGAACCTCATTTACAGTACAAGTTCAACATCGCAGAAAGTGAAAAATGGAAAGAAGTTGTGGTATTTACTTACAAAGCAATATCACTCAGCAATGAAATCTGTGTCATCAGGCCCTTAGCAGCACAATGAGTGGATTCAGGTATGATGATTCTAACTGAAGTAAGTCACACAGAAAAAGAAACATCATAAGATATCAGTAATACACGGAATGTAAACTTGGCTACACAGGAACTGAATTACAGAACAGAACAGGGTCTCAAATTTAGAAAACCAACTTATGCTTGCTTAAGGTTAAAGGTGAGTTGGGGTGCTGCATAAACCAGAGATTGAAATGAGCACAGATAAAGTTCCTTAAGTCAAATATGGAATAGACAAGAGCTACTCCTTGCTCAACGAAATGGACTCAACACCGCATATTAAACGCCTAAGAATGTACCTGACTAGTAAGTATCTTAAAACCTATGGATTGCTATGTCTCCGAAAGAGAATCAAGCATGTGTACAGGGGCATAAACGCAGCAGTGATAGGATTGGAGAGGTTCGGTGAGCAAATGAAGACCCTTTGAAGTCATATTGCATGGTACCCATTCCACGGGTCTCAACTCTCCAGGTTTAAGGTATTCTTCCTTCAGCTAAAACATGCATGTGGAACCCAAGTATGATCAACCATGTGAACGGGAGACGTGTTCAAATATGTCTCAGTTTTCCTCCCCTGGTACTCGGGTGCAACATTCCAGACGCTTTACTAACACTCTCTTCACTTGGAGAGTCAGCGCCTTTAACCTACTGTTTGGCCCAGTTTGCAATTTCTGCGGAAGATGAACAGAAATAGCGAGAACCAATGAGAGACTAGCTGGAGGTGTCTGGACGGGCAAATTTAACTCTCATTTCCCACCAGGAAGAGGAAATAACCAAAGGCTCAGCGTGCCGTGCCGGAACCAGATTAGGGCCTGAAGCCATCCTGCGGTGTTGCGGCCAGGTCACAAGAAAGCGAGTTGAAGAAAGGAGCTCAGGGACACTGTAATTCACAAACCTGCAGAGTTATAAATGACAGCTATCGTCCAAAAATAGAATGAAGTAAGGCTGCCAAGAGGACTTGAAAGCGGGGCAGAATTGCAGGAAACCGATTTCAGGAGGTAGACTGGAATTGCATTGAAAGCATAGGAAAAGAGGCAGAACGTCCACAATGATGCACTTGGCCAAAAAGGGCGTATGCGTTTTTTCCTGAATATATTCAGGAAAAAACGCATACGCCCTTTTTGGCCAACCAAGCAAGCTTGCAAAGGAAATCTGCACTACAATGAAGTCTCACTTCCCCCCGGTCAAAAGGGCCATCTGAAAAAAGTGTAAAATCCAGAAAGGCAGGAAAGGCCATGGAGAACTGGGAGCCTTGTTATGCTGATGGGCGGGATGTAAATTGCCAACAACCACTCGGGAGAAGTGTATGGTGTTTCCTGAAACATCTAAAAAACAAAGCAACAGAACCTAGGGCACTTCCACTTATGGGCCTATAGCTTAGGGAAATTAAAATCAAAAAGACACAGCCACCCCAAAGTTTGGAATGGCTCTGTTTACAAGAACCTCGTTTACAGTACAAGTTCAACATCGCAGAAAGTGAAAAATGGAAAGAAGTTGTGGTATTTACTTACAAAGCAATATCACTCAGCAATGAAATCTGTGTCATCAGGCCCTTAGCAGCACAATGAGTGGATTCAGATATGATGATTCTAACTGAAGTAAGTCACACAGAAAAAGAAACATCATAAGATATCAGTAATACACGGAATGTAAACTTGGCTACACAGGAACTGAATTACAGAACAGAACAGGGTCTCAAATTTAGAAAACCAACTTATGCTTGCTTAAGGTTAAAGGTGAGTTGGGGTGCTGCATAAACCAGAGATTGAAATGAGCACAGATAAAGTTCCTTAAGTCAAATATGGAATAGACAAGAGCTACTCCTTGCTCAACGAAATGGACTCAACACCGCATATTAAACGCCTAAGAATGTACCTGACTAGTAAGTATCTTAAAACCTATGGATTGCTATGTCTCCGAAAGAGAATCAAGCATGTGTACAGGGGCATAAACGCAGCAGTGATAGGATTGGAGAGGTTCGGTGAGCAAATGAAGACCCTTTGAAGTCATATTGCATGGTACCCATTCCACGGGTCTCAACTCTCCAGGTTTAAGGTATTCTTCCTTCAGCTAAAACATGCATGTGGAACCCAAGTATGATCAACCATGTGAACGGGAGACGTGTTCAAATATGTCTCAGTTTTCCTCCCCTGGTACTCGGGTGCAACATTCCAGATGCTTAACTAACACTCTCCCCAATTGGAGAGTCAGGGCCTTTAACCTCCTGTTTGGCCCAGTTTGCAATTTCTGCGGAAGATGAACAGAAATAGCGAGAACCAATGAGAGACTAGCTGGAGGTGTCTGGACGGGCAAATTTAACTCTCATTTCCCACCAGGAAGAGGAAATAACCAAAGGCTCAGCGTGCCGTGCCGGAACCAGATTAGGGCCTGAAGCCATCCTGCGGTGTTGCGGCCAGGTCACAAGAAAGCGAGTTGAAGAAAGGAGCTCAGGGGCACTGTAATTCACAAACCTGCAGAGTTATAAATGACAGCTATCGTCCAAAAATAGACTGAAGTAAGGCTGCCAAGAGGACTTGAAAGCGGGGCAGAATTGCAGGAAACCGATTTCAGGAGGTAGACTGGAATTGCATTGAAAGCATAGGAAAAGAGGCAGAACGTCCACAATGATGCACTTGGCCAAAAAGGGCGTATGCGTTTTTTCCTGAATATATTCAGGAAAAAACGCATACGCCCTTTTTGGCCAACCAAGCAAGCTTGCAAAGGAAATCTGCACTACAATGAAGTCTCACTTCCCCCCGGTCAAAAGGGCCATCTGAAAAAAGTGTAAAATCCAGAAAGGCAGGACAGGCCATGGAGAACTGGGAGCCTTGTTATGCTGATGGGCGGGATGTAAATTGCCAACAGACAATCGGGAGAAGTGTATGGTGTTTCCTGAAACATCTAAAAAACAAAGCAACAGAACCTAGGGCACTTCCACTTATGGGCCTATAGCTTAGGGAAATTAAAATCAAAAAGACACAGCCACCCCAAAGTTTGGAACGGCTCTGTTTACAAGAACCTCATTTACAGTACAAGTTCAACATCGCAGAAAGTGAAAAATGGAAAGAAGTTGTGGTATTTACTTACAAAGCAATATCACTCAGCAATGAAATCTGTGTCATCAGGCCCTTAGCAGCACAATGAGTGGATTCAGGTATGATGATTCTAACTGAAGTAAGTCACACAGAAAAAGAAACATCATAAGATATCAGTAATACACGGAATGTAAACTTGGCTACACAGGAACTGAATTACAGAACAGAACAGGGTCTCAAATTTAGAAAACCAACTTATGCTTGCTTAAGGGTGAAGGTGAGTTGGGGTGCTGCATAAACCAGAGATTGAAATGAGCACAGATAAAGTTCCTTAAGTCAAATATGGAATAGACAAGAGCTACTCCTTGCTCAACGAAATGGACTCAACACCGCATATTAAACGCCTAAGAATGTACCTGACTAGTAAGTATCTTAAAACCTATGGACTGCTATGCCTCCGAAAGAGAATCAAGCATGTGTACAGGGGCATAAACGCAGCAGTGATAGGATTGGAGAGGTTCGGTGAGCAAATGAAGACCCTTTGAAGTCATATTGCATGGTACCCATTCCACGGGTCTCAACTCTCCAGGTTTAAGGTATTCTTCCTTCAGCTAAAACATGCATGTGGAACCCAAGTATGATCAACCATGTGAACGGGAGACGTGTTCAAATATGTCTCAGTTTTCCTCCCCTGGTACTCGGGTGCAACATTCCAGATGCTTTACTAACACTCTCCCCAATTGGAGAGTCAGCGCCTTTAACCTCCTGTTTGGCCCAGTTTGCAATTTCTGCGGAAGATGAACAGAAATAGCGAGAACCAATGAGAGACTAGCTGGAGGTGTCTGGACGGGCAAATTTAACTCTCATTTCCCACCAGGAAGAGGAAATAACCAAAGGCTCAGCGTGCCGTGCCGGAACCAGATTAGGGCCTGAAGCCATCCTGCGGTGTTGCGGCCAGTTCAAAAGAAAGCGAGTTGAAGAAAGGAGCTCAGGGGCACTGTAATTCACAAACCTGCAGAGTTATAAATGACAGCTATCATCCAAAAATAGACTGAAGTAAGGCTGCCAAGAGGACTTGAAAGCGGGGCAGAATTGCAGGAAACCGATTTCAGGAGGTAGACTGGAATTGCATTGAAAGCATAGGAAAAGAGGCAGAACGTCCACAATGATGCACTTGGCCAAAAAGGGCGTATGCGTTTTTTCCTGAATATATTCAGGAAAAAACGCATACGCCCTTTTTGGCCAACCAAGCAAGCTTGCAAAGGAAATCTGCACTACAATGAAGTCTCACTTCCCCCCGATCAAAAGAGCCATCTGAAAAAAGTGTAAAATCCAGAAAGGCAGGACAGGCCATGGAGAACTGGGAGCCTTGTTATGCTGATGGGCGGGATGTAAATTGCCAACAACCACTCGGGAGAAGTGTATGGTGTTTCCTGAAACATCTAAAAAACAAAGCAACAGAACCTAGGGCACTTCCACTTATGGTCCTATAGCTTAGGGAAATTAAAATCAAAAAGACACAGCCACCCCAAAGTTTGGAACGGCTCTGTTTACAAGAACCTCGTTTACAGTACAAGTTCAACATCACAGAATGTGAAAAATGGATAAAGAAGTTGTGGTATTTACTTACAAAGCAATATCACTCAGCAATGAAATCTGTGTCATCAGGCCCTTAGCAGCACAATGAGTGGATTCAGGTATGATGATTCTAACTGAAATAAGTCACACAGAAAAAGAAACATCATAAGATATCAGTAATACACGGAATGGAAACTTGGCTACACAGGAACTGAATTACAGAACAGAACAGGGTCTCAAATTTAGAAAACCAACTTATTCTTGCTTAAGGGTAAAGGTGAGTTGGGGTGCAGCATAAAACCAGAGACTGAAATGAGCACAGATAAAGTTCCTTAAGCCAAATATGGAATAGACAAGAGCTACTCCTTGCTCAACGAAATGGACTCAACACCGCATATTAAACGCCTAAGAATGTACCTGACTAGTAAGTATCTTAAAACCTATGGATTGCTATGTCTCCGAAAGAGAATCAAGCATGTGTACAGGGGCATAAACGCAGCAGTGATAGGATTGGAGAGGTTCGGTGAGCAAATGAAGACCCTTTGAAGTCATATTGCATGGTACCCATTCCACGGGTTTCAACTACCCAGGTTTAAGGTATTCTTCCTTCAGCTAAAACATGCATGTGGAACCTAGAGTATGATCAACCATGTGATCGGGAGACGTGTTCAAATATGTCTCAGTTTTCCTCCCCTGGTACTCGGGTGCAACATTCCAGACGCTTTACTAACACTCTCCCCACTTGGAGAGTCAGTCCCTTTAACCTCCTGTTTGGCCCAGTTTGCAATTTCTGCGGAAGATGAACAGGAATAGCGAGAACCAATGAGAGGCTAGCTGGAGGTGTCTGGACGGGCAAATTTAACTCTCATTTCCCACCAGGAAGAGGAATTAACCAAAGGCTCAGCATGCCGGGCCAGAACCAGATTAGGGCCTGAAGCCATCCTGCGGTGTTGCGGCCAGGTCACAAGAAAGCGAGTTGAAGAAAGGAGCTCAGGGGCACTGTAATTCACAAACTTGCAGAGTTATAAATGACAGCTATCGTCCAAAAATAGACTGAAGTAAGGCTGCCAAGAGGACTTGAAAGCGGGGCAGAATTGCAGGAAACCGATTTCAGGAGGTAGACTGGAATTGCACTGAAAGCATAGGAAAAGAGGCAGAACGTCCACAATGATGCACTTGGCCAAAAAGGGCGTATGCGTTTTTTCCTGAATATATTCAGGAAAAAACGCATACGCCCTTTTTGGCCAACCAAGCAAGCTTGCAAAGGAAATCTGCACTACAATGAAGTCTCACTTCCCCCCGGTCAAAAGGGCCATCTGAAAAAAGTGTAAAATCCAGAAAGGCAGGACAGGCCATTGAGAATTGGGAGCCTTGTTATGCTGATGGGCGGGATGTAAATTGCCAACAGACACTCGGGAGAAGTGTATGGTGTTTCCTGAAACATCTAAAAAACAAAGCAACAGAGCCTAGGGCACTTCCACTTATGGTCCTATAGCTTAGGGAAATTAAAATCAAAAAGACACAGCCACCCCAAAGTTTGGAACGGCTCTGTTTACAAGAACCTCGTTTACAGTACAAGTTCAACATCGCAGAAAGTGAAAAATGGATAAAGAACTTGTGGTACTTACGTACAATGCAGTATCACTCAGCAATGAAATCTATGTCATCAGGACCTTAGCATCACAATGAGTAGATTCAGGTACGATGATTCTAACTGAAATAAGTCACACAGAAAAAGAAACATCATAAGATATCAGTAATACACGGAATGTAAACTTGGCTACACAGGAACTGAATTCCAGAACAGAACAGGTTCTCAAATTTAGAAAACCAACTTATGCTTGCTTAAGGGTAAAGGTGAGTTGTGTTGCTGCATAAAACCAGAGATTGAAATGAGCACAGATAAAGTTCCTTAAGCCAAATATGGAATAGACAAGAGCCACTCCTTGCTCAACGAAATGGACTCAACACCGCATATTAAACGCCTAAGAATGTACCTGACTAGTAAGTATCTTAAAACCTATGGATTGCTATGTCTCCGAAAGAGAATCAAGCATGTGTACAGGGGCATAAACGCAGCAGTGATAGGATTGGAGAGGTTCGGTGAGCAAATGAAGACCCTTTGAAGTCATATTGCATGGTACCCATTCCACGGGTTTCAATTACCCAGGTTTTAGGTATTCTTCCTTCAGCTAAAACATGCATGTGGAACCCAGAGTATGATCAACCATGTGATCGGGAGACGTGTTCAAATATGTCTCAGTTTTCCTCCCCTGGTACTCGGGTGCAACATTCCAGACGCTTTACTAACACTCTCCCCACTTGGAGAGTCAGCGCCTTTAACCTCCTGTTTGGCCCAGTTTGCAATTTCTGCGGAAGATGAACAGGAATAGCGAGAACCAATGAGAGGGTAGCTGGAGGTGTCTGGACGGGCAAATTTAACTCTCATTTCCCACCAGGAAGAGGAAATAACCAAAGGCTCAGCGTGCCGTACCGGAACCAGATTAGGGCCTGAAGCCATCCTGCGGTGTTGCGGCCAGCTCAAATGAAAGCGAGTTGAAGAAAGGAGCTCAGGGGCACTGTAATTCACAAACCTGCAGAGTTATAAATGACAGCTATCGTCCAAAAATAGACTGAAGTAAGGCTGCCAAGAGGACTTGAAAGCGGGGCAGAATTGCAGGAACCGATTTCAGGAGGTAGACTGAAATTGCATTGAAAGCATAGGAAAAGAGGCAGAACGTCCACAATGATGCACTTGGCCAAAAAGGGCGTATGCGTTTTTTCCTGAATATATTCAGGAAAAAACGCATACGCCCTTTTTGGCCAACCAAGCAAGCTTGCAAAGGAAATCTGCACTACAATGAAGTCTCACTTCCCCCCGGTCAAAAGGGCCATCTGAAAAAAGTGTAAAATCCAGAAAGGCAGGACAGGCCATGGAGAACTGGGAGCCTTGTTATGCTGATGGGCGGGATGTAAATTGCCAACAGACACTCGGGAGAAGTGTATGGTGTTTCCTGATACATCTAAAAAACAAAGCAACAGAGCCTAGGGCACTGCCACTTATGGTCCTATAGATTAGGGAAATTAAAATCAAAAAGACACAGCCACCCCAAAGTTTGGAACGGCTCTGTTTACAAGAACCTCGTTTACAGTACAAGTTCAACATCGCAGAAAGTGAAAAATGGAAAGAAGTTGTGGTATTTACTTACAAAGCAATATCACTCAGCAATGAAATCTGTGTCATCAGGCCCTTAGCAGCACAATGAGTGGATTCAGGTATGATGATTCTAACTGAAGTAAGTCACACAGAAAAAGAAACATCATAAGATATCAGTAATACACGGAATGTAAACTTGGCTACACAGGAACTGAATTACAGAACAGAACAGGGTCTCAAATTTAGAAAACCAACTTATGCTTGCTTAAGGGTAAAGGTGAGTTGGGATGCTGCATAAACCAGAGATTGAAATGAGCACAGATAAAGTTCCTTAAGTCAAATATGGAATAGACAAGAGCTACTCCTTGCTCAACGAAATGGACTCAACACCGCATATTAAACGCCTAAGAATGTACCTGACTAGTAAGTATCTTAAAACCTATGGATTGCTATGTCTCCGAAAGAGAATCAAGCATGTGTACAGGGGCATAAACGCAGCAGTGATAGGATTGGAGAGGTTCGGTGAGCAAATGAAGACCCTTTGAAGTCATATTGCATGGTACCCATTCCACGGGTCTCAACTCTCCAGGTTTAAGGTATTCTTCCTTCAGCTAAAAGATGCATGTGGAACCCAAGTATGATCAACCATGTGAACGGGAGACGTGTTCAAATATGTCTCAGTTTTCCTCCCCTGGTACTCGGGTGCAACATTCCAGACGCTTTACTAACACTCTCCCCACTTGGAGAGTCCGTGCCTTTAACCTCCTGTTTGGCCCAGTTTGCAATTTCTGCGGAAGATGAACAGAAATAGCGAGAACCAATGAGAGACTAGCTGGAGGTGTCTGGACGGGCAAATTTAACTCTCATTTCCCACCAGGAAGAGGAAATAACCAAAGGCTCAGCGTGCCGTGCCGGAACCAGATTAGGGCCTGAAGCCATCCTGCGGTGTTGCGGCCAGGTCACAAGAAAGCGAGTTGAAGAAAGGAGCTCAGGGGCACTGTAATTCACAAACCTGCAGAGTTATAAATGACAGCTATCGTCCAAAAATAGACTGAAGTAAGGCTGCCAAGAGGACTTGAAAGTGGGTCAGAATTGCAGGAAACCGATTTCAGGAGTTAGACTGGAATTGCATTGAAAGCATAGGAAAAGAGGCAGAACGTCCACAATGATGCACTTGGCCAAAAAGGGCGTATGCGTTTTTTCCTGAATATATTCAGGAAAAAACGCATACGCCCTTTTTGGCCAACCAAGCAAGCTTGCAAAGGAAATCTGCACTACAATGAAGTCTCACTTCCCCCCGGTCAAAAGGGCCATCTGAAAAAAGTGTAAAATCCAGAAAGGCAGGACAGGCCATGGAGAACTGGGAGCCTTGTTATGCTGATGGGCGGGATGTAAATTGCCAACAGACACTCGGGAGAAGTGTATGGTGTTTCCTGAAACATCTAAAAAACAAAGCAACAGAACCTAGGGCACTTCCACTTATGGTCCTATAGCTTAGGGAAATTAAAATCAAAAAGACACAGCCACCCCAAAGTTTGGAACGGCTCTGTTTACAAGAACCTCGTTTACAGTACAAGTTCAACATCGCAGAAAGTGAAAAATGGATAAAGAAGTTGTGGTATTTACTTACAAAGCAATATCACTCAGCAATGAAATCTGTGTCATCAGGCCCTTAGAAGCACAATGAGTGGATTCAGGTATGATGATTCTAACTGAAGTAAGTCACACAGAAAAAGAAACATCATAAGATATCAGTAATACACGGAATGTAAACTTGGCTACACAGGAACTGAATTACAGAACAGAACAGGGTCTCAAATTTAGAAAACCAACTTATGCTTGCTTAAGGGTAAAGGTGAGTTGGGGTGCTGCATAAAACCAGAGATTGAAATGAGCACAGATAAAGTTCCTTAAGTCAAATATGGAATAGACAAGAGCTACTCCTTGCTCAACGAAATGGACTCAACACCGCATATTAAACGCCTAAGAATGTACCTGACTAGTAAGTATCTTAAAACCTATGGATTGCTATGTCTCCGAAAGAGAATCAAGCATGTGTACAGGGGCATAAACGCAGCAGTGATAGGATTGGAGAGGTTTGGTGAGCAAATGAAGACCCTTTGAAGTCATATTGCATGGTACCCATTCCACGGGTCTCAACTCTCCAGGTTTAAGGTATTCTTCCTTCAGCTAAAACATGCATGTGGAACCCAAGTATGATCAACCATGTGAACGGGAGACGTGTTCAAATATGTCTCAGTTTTCCTCCCCTGGTACTCGGGTGCAACATTCCAGATGCTTTACTAACACTCTCTTCACTTGGAGAGTCAGCGCCTTTAACCTACTGTTTGGCCCAGCTTGCAATTTCTGCGGAAGATGAACAGGAATAAAAAACGCATACGCCCTTTTTGGCCAACCAAGCAAGCTTGCAAAGGAAATCTGCACTACAATGAAGTCTCACTTCCCCCCGGTCAAAAGGGCCATCTGAAAAAAGTGTAAAATCCAGAAAGGCAGGACAGGCCATGGAGAACTGGGAGCCTTGTTATGCTGATGGGCGGGATGTAAATTGCCAACAGACACTCGGGAGAAGTGTATGGTGTTTCCTGAAACATCTAAAAAACAAAGCAACAGAACCTAGGGCACTTCCACTTATGGTCCTATAGCTTAGGGAAATTAAAATCAAAAAGACACAGCCACCCCAAAGTTTGGGACGGCTCTGTTTACAAGAACCTCGTTTACAGTACAAGTTCAACATCGCAGAAAGTGAAAAATGGATAAAGAAGTTGTGGTATTTACTTACAAAGCAATATCACTCAGCAATGAAATCTGTGTCATCAGGCCCTTAGCAGCACAATGAGTGGATTCAGGTATGATGATTCTAACTGAAGTAAGTCACACAGAAAAAGAAACATCATAAGATATCAGTAATACACGGAATGTAAACTTGGCTACACAGGAACTGAATTACAGAACAGAACAGGGTCTCAAATTTAGAAAACCAACTATGCTTGCTTAAGGGTAAAGGTGAGTTGGGGTGCTGCATAAAATCAGAGATTGAAATGAGCACAGATAAAGTTCCTTAAGTCAAATATGGAATAGACAAGAGCTACTCCTTGCTCAACGAAATGGACCCAACACCGCATATTAAATGCCTAAGAATGTGCCTGACTACTAAGTATCTTAAAACCTATGGATTGCTATGTCTCCGAAAGAGAATCAAGCGTGTGTACAGGGGCATAAACGCAGCAGTGATAGGATTGGAGAGGTTCGGTGAGCAAATGAAGACCCTTTGAAGTCATATTGCATGGTACCCATTACACGGGTCTTAACTCTCCAGGTTTAAGGTATTCTTCCTTCAGCTAAAACATGCATGTGGAACCCAAGTATGATCAACCATGTGAACGGGAGACGTGTTCAAATATGTCTCAGTTTTCCTCCCCTGGTACTCGGGTGCAACATTCCAGACGCTTTACTAACACTCTCCCCACTTGGAGAGTCAGCGCCTTTAACATCCTGTTTGGCCCAGTTTGCAATTTCTGCGGAAGATGAACAGGAATAGCGAGAACCAATGAGAGACTAGCTGGAGGTGTCTGGACGGGCAAATTTAACTCTCATTTCCCACCAGGAAGAGGAAATAACCAAAGGCTCAGCGTGCCGTGCCGGAACCAGATTAGGGCCTGAAGCCATCCTGCGGTGTTGCGGCCAGGTCACAAGAAAGCAAGTTGAAGAAAGGAGCTCAGGGGCACTGTAATTCTCAAACCTGCAGAGTTATAAATGACAGCTATCGTCCAAAAATAGACTGAAGTAAGGCTGCCAAGAGGACTTGAAAGCGGGGCAGAATTGCAGGAAATCGATTTCAAGAGGTAGACTGGAATTGCATTGAAAGCATAGGAAAAGAGGCAGAACGTCCACAATGATGCACTTGGCCAAAAAGGGCGTATGCGTTTTTTCCTGAATATATTCAGGAAAAAACGCATACGCCCTTTTTGGCCAACCAAGCAAGCTTGCAAAGGAAATCTGCACTACAATGAAGTCTCACTTCCCCCCGGTCAAAAGGGCCATCTGAAAAAAGTGTAAAATCCAGAAAGGCAGGACAGGCCATGGAGAACTGGGAGCCTTGTTATGCTGATGGGCGGGATGTAAATTGCCAACAACCACTCGGGAGAAGTGTATGGTGTTTCCTGAAACATCTAAAAAACAAAGCAACAGAACCTAGGGCACTTCCACTTATGGTCCTATAGCTTAGGGAAATTAAAATCAAAAAGACACAGCCACCCCAAAGTTTGGAACGGCTCTGTTTACAAGAACCTTGTTTACAGTACAAGTTCAACATCGCAGAAAGTGAAAAATGGATAAAGAAGTTGTGGTATTCACTTACAAAGCAATATCACTCAGCAATGAATTCTATGTCATCAGGCCCTTAGCAGCACAATGAGTGGATTCAGGTATGATGATTCTAACTGAAGTAAGTCACACAGAAAAAGAAACATCATAAGATATCAGTAATACACGGAATGTAAACTTGGCTACACAGGAACTGAATTACAGAACAGAACAGGGTCTCAAATTTAGAAAACCAACTTATGCTTGCTTAAGGGTAAAGGTGAGTTGGGGTGCTGCATAAACCAGAGATTGAAATGAGCACAGATAAAGTTCCTTAAGTCAAATATGGAATAGACAAGAGCTACTCCTTGCTCAACGAAATGGACTCAACACCGCATATTAAACGCCTAAGAATGTACCTGATTAGTAAGTATCGTAAAACCTATGGATTGCTATGTCTCCAAAAGAGAATCAAGCATGTGTACAGGGGCATAAACGCAGCAGTGATAGGATTGGAGAGGTTCGGTGAGCAAATGAAGACCCTTTGAAGTCATATTGCATGGTACCCATTCCACGGGTCTCAACTCTCCAGGTTTAAGGTATTCTTCCTTTAGCTAAAACATGCATGTGGAACCCAAGTATGATCAACCATGTGAACGGGAGACGTGTTCAAATATGTCTCAGTTTTCCTCCCCTGGTACTCGGGTGCAACATTCCAGACGCTTTACTAACACTCTCCCCACTTGGAGAGTCAGCGCCTTTAACCTCCTGTTTGGCCCAGTTTGCAATTTCTGCGGAAGATGAACAGGAATAGCGAGAACCAATGAGAGGCTAGCTGGAGGTGTCTGGACGGGCAAATTTAACTCTCATTTCCCACCAGGAAGAGGAAATAACCAAAGGCTCAGCGTGCCATGCCGGAACCACATTAGGGCCTGAAGCCATCCTGCGGTGTTGCAGCCAGGTCACAAGAAAGCGAGTTGAAGAAAGGAGCTCAGGGGCACTGTAATTCACAAACCTGCAGAGTTATAAATGACAGCTATCGTCCAAAAATAGACTGAAGTAAGGCTGCCAAGAGGACTTGAAAGTGGGTCAGAATTGCAGGAAACCGATTTCAGGAGTTAGACTGGAATTGCATTGAAAGCATAGGAAAAGAGGCAGAACGTCCACAATGATGCACTTGGCCAAAAAGGGCGTATGCGTTTTTTCCTGAATATATTCAGGAAAAAACGCATACGCCCTTTTTGGCCAACCAAGCAAGCTTGCAAAGGAAATCTGCACTACAATGAAGTCTCACTTCCCCCCGGTCAAAAGGGCCATCTGAAAAAAGTGTAAAATCCAGAAAGGCAGGACAGGCCATGGAGAACTGGGAGCCTTGTTATGCTGATGGGCGGGATGTAAATTGCCAACAGACACTCGGGAGAAGTGTATGGTGTTTCCTGAAACATCTAAAAAACAAAGCAACAGAGCCTAGGGCACTGCCACTTATGTTCTTATACCTTAGGGAAATTAAAATCAAAAAGACACAGCCACCCCAAAGTTTGGGACGCCTCTGTTTACAAGAACCTCGTTTACAGTACAAGTTCCACATCGCAGAAAGTGAAAAATGGATAAAGAACTTGTGGTATTTACTTACAAAGCAATATCACTCAGCAATGAAATCTATGTCATCAGGCCCTTAGCATCACAATGAGTGGATTCAGGTATGATGATTCTAACTGAAATAAGTCACACAGAAAAAGAAACATCATAAGATATCAGTAATACACGGAATGTAAACTTGGCTACACAGGAACTGAATTACAGAACAGAACAGGGTCTCAAATTTAGAAAACCAACTTATGCTTGCTTAAGGGTAAAGGTGAGTTGGGGTGCTGCATAAAACCAGAGATTGAAATGAGCACAGATAAAGTTCCTTAAGTCAAATATGGAATAGACAAGAGCTACTCCTTGCTCAACGAAATGGACTCAACACCGCATATTAAACGCCTAAGAATGTACCTGACTAGTAAGTATGTTAAAACCTATGGATTGCTATGTCTCCGAAAGAGAATCAAGCATGTGTACAGGGGCATAAACGCAGCAGTGATAGGATTGGAGAGGTTCGGTGAGCAAATGAAGACCCTTTGAAGACATATTGCATGGTACCCATTCCACGGGTCTCAACTCTCCAGGTTTAAGGTATTCTTCCTTCAGCTAAAACATGCATGTGGAACCCAAGTATGATCAACCATGTGAACGGGAGACGTGTTCAAATATGTCTCAGTTTTCCTCCCCTGGTACTCGGGTGCAACATTCCAGATGCTTTACTAACACTCTCCTCACTTGGAGAGTCAGCGCCTTTAACCTACTGTTTGGCCCAGTTTGCAATTTCTGCGGAAGATGAACAGGAATAAAAAACGCATACGCCCTTTTTGGCCAACCAAGCAAGCTTGCAAAGGAAATCTGCACTACAATGAAGTCTCACTTCCCCCCGGTCAAAAGGGCCATCTGAAAAAAGTGTAAAATCCAGAAAGGCAGGACAGGCCATGGAGAACTGGGAGCCTTGTTATGCTGATGGGCGGGATGTAAATTGCCAACAACCACTCGGGAGAAGTGTATGGTGTTTCCTGAAACATCTAAAAAACAAAGCAACAGAACCTAGGGCACTTCCACTTATGGTCCTATAGCTTAGGGAAATTAAAATCAAAAAGACACAGCCACCCCAAAGTTTGGAACGGCTCTGTTTACAAGAACCTCGTTTACAGTACAAGTTCAACATCGCAGAAAGTGAAAAATGGATAAAGAAGTTGTGGTATTTAGTTACAAAGCAATATCACTCAGCAATGAAATCTGTGTCATCAGGCCCTTAGCAGCACAATGAGTGGATTCAGGTATGATGATTCTAACTGAAGTAAGTCACACAGAAAAAGAAACATCATAAGATATCAGTAATACACGGAATGTAAACTTGGCTACACAGGAACTGAATTACAGAACAGAACAGGGTCTCAAATTTAGAAAACCAACTTATGCTTGCTTAAGGGTAAAGGTGAGTTGGGGTGCTGCATAAAACCAGAGATTGAAATGAGCACAGATAAAGTTCCTTAAGTCAAATATGGAATAGACAAGAGCTACTCCTTGCTCAATGAAATGGACTCAACACCGCATATTAAACGCCTAAGAATGTACCTGACTAGTAAGTATCTTAAAACCTATGGATTGCTATGTCTCCGAAAGAGAATCAAGCATGTGTACAGGGGCATAAACGCAGCAGTGATAGGATTGGAGACGTTCGGTGAGCAAATGAAGACCCTTTGAAGTCATATTGCATGGTACCCATTACACGGGTCTTAACTCTCCAGGTTTAAGGTATTCTTCCTTCAGCTAAATCATGCATGTGGAACCCAAGTATGATCAACCATGTGAACGGGAGACGTGTTCAAATATGTCTCAGTTTTCCTCCCCTGGTACTCGGGTGCAACATTCCAGACGCTTTACTAACACTCTCCCCACTTGGAGAGTCAGCGCCTTTAACCTCCTGTTTGGCCCAGTTTGCAATTTATGCGGAAGATGAACAGGAATAGCAAGAACCAATGGGAGGCTAGCTGGAGGTGTCTGGACGGGCAAATTTAACTCTCATTTCCCACCAGGAAGAGGAAATAACCAAAGGCTCAGCGTGCCGTGCCGGAACCAGATTAGGGCCTGAAGCCATCCTGCGGTGTTGCGGCCAGGTCAAAAGAAAGCAAGTTGAAGAAAGGAGCTCTGGGGCACTGTAATTCACAAACCTGCAGAGTTATAAATGACAGCTATCGTCCAAAAATAGACTGAAGTAAGGCTGCCAAGAGGACTTGAAAGCGGGGCAGAATTGCAGGAAACCGATTTCAGGAGGTAGACTGGAATTGCATTGAAAGCATAGGAAAAGAGGCAGAACGTCCACAATGATGCACTTGGCCAAAAAGGGCGTATGCGTTTTTTCCTGAATATATTTCCTGAATATATTCAGGAAAAAACGCATACGCCCTTTTTGGCCAACCAAGCAAGCTTGCAAAGGAAATCTGCACTACAATGAAGTCTCACTTCCCCCCGGTCAAAAGGGCCATCTGAAAAAAGTGTAAAATCCAGAAAGGCAGGACAGGCCATGGAGAACTGGGAGCCTTGTTATGCTGATGGGCGGGATGTAAATTCCCAACAGACACTTGGGAGAAGTGTATGGTGTTTCCTGAAACATCTAAAAAACAAAGCAACAGAGCCTAGGGCACTTCCACTTATGGTCCTATACCTTAGGGAAATTAAAATCAAAAAGACACAGCCACCCCAAAGTTTGGGACGCCTCCGTTTACAAGAACCTCGATTACCGTACAAGTTCAATATCACAGAAAGTGAGAAATGGATAAAGAACTTGTGGTACTTACGTACGATGCAGTATCACTCAGCAATGAAATCTATGTCATCAGTCCCGTAGCATCATAATGAGTGGATTCAGGTACGATGATTCTAACTGAAATAAGTCACACAGAAAAAGAAACATCATAAGATATCAGTAATACACGGAATGGAAACTTGGCTACACAGGAACTGAATTACAGAACAGAACAGGGTCTCAAATTTAGAAAACCAACTTATGCTTCCTTAAGGGTAAAGGTGAGTTGGGGTGCTGCATAAAACCAGAGATTGAAATGAGCACAGATAAAGTTCCTTAAGCCAAATATGGAATAGACAAGAGCTACTCCTTGCTCAACGAAATGGACTCAACACCGCATATTAAACGCCTAAGAATGTACCTGACTTGTAAGTATCTTAAAACCTATGGATTGCTATGTCTCCGAAAGAGAATCAAGCATGTGTGCAGGGGCATAAACGCAGCAGTGATAGGATTGGAGAGGTTCGGTGAGCAAATGAAGACCCTTTGAAGTCATATTGCATGGTACTCATTCCACGGGTTTCAACTACCCAGGTTTAAGGTATTCTTCCTTCAGCTAAAACATGCATGTGGAACCTAGAGTATGATCAACCATGTGATCGGGAGACGTGTTCAAATATGTCTCAGTTTGCCTCCCCTGGTACTCGCGTGCAACATTCCAGACGCTTTACTAACACTCTCCCCTCTTGGAGAGTCAGTCCCTTTAACCTCCTGTTTGGCCCA
Source organism: Stenella coeruleoalba (assembly GCF_951394435.1). NCBI lineage: Eukaryota > Metazoa > Chordata > Mammalia > Artiodactyla > Delphinidae > Stenella > Stenella coeruleoalba. The sequence continues at coordinate 31,839,593 of NC_137151.1, read as the reverse complement.
GTTTGCAATTTCTGCGGAAGATGTACAGGAATAGCGAGAACCAATGAGAGGCTAGCTGGAGGTGTCTGGACGGGCAAATTTAACTCTCATTTCCCACCAGGAAGAGGAATTAACCAAAGGCTCAGCATGCCGGGCCGGAACCAGATTAGGGCCTGAAGCCATCCTGCGGTGTTGCGGCCAGGTCACAAGAAAGCAAGTTGAAGAAAGGAGCTCAGGGGCACTGTAATTCACAAACCTGCAGAGTTATAAATGACAGCTATCGTCCAAAAATAGACTGAAGTAAGGCTGCCAAGAGGACTTGAAAGCGGGGCAGAATTGCAGGAAACCGATTTCAGGAGGTAGACTGGAATTGCATTGAAAGCATAGGAAAAGAGGCAGAACGTCCACAATGATGCACTTGGCCAAAAAGGGCGTATGCGTTTTTTCCTGAATATATTCAGGAAAAAACGCATACGCCCTTTTTGGCCAACCAAGCAAGCTTGCAAAGGAAATCTGCACTACAATGAAGTCTCACTTCCCCCCGGTCAAAAGGGCCATCTGAAAAAAGTGTAAAATCCAGAAAGGCAGGACAGGCCATGGAGAACTGGGAGCCTTGTTATGCTGATGGGCGGGATGTAAATTGCCAACAACCACTCGGGAGAAGTGTATGGTGTTTCCTGAAACATCTAAAAAACAAAGCAACAGAACCTAGGGCACTTCCACTTATGGTCCTATAGCTTAGGGAAATTAAAATCAAAAAGACACAGCCACCCCAAAGTTTGGAACGGCTCTGTTTACAAGAACCTCGTTTACAGTACAAGTTCAACATCGCAGAAAGTGAAAAATGGATAAAGAAGTTGTGGTATTTACTTACAAAGCAATATCACTCAGCAATGAAATCTGTGTCATCAGGCCCTTAGAAGCACAATGAGTGGATTCAGGTATGATGATTCTAACTGAAGTAAGTCACACAGAAAAAGAAACATCATAAGATATCAGTAATACACGGAATGTAAACTTGGCTACACAGGAACTGAATTACAGAACAGAACAGGGTCTCAAATTTAGAAAACCAACTTATGCTTGCTTAAGGGTAAAGGTGAGTTGGGGTGCTGCATAAAACCAGAGATTGAAATGAGCACAGATAAAGTTCCTTAAGTCAAATATGGAATAGACAAGAGCTACTCCTTGCTCAACGAAATGGACTCAACACCGCATATTAAACGCCTAAGAATGTACCTGACTAGTAAGTATCTTAAAACCTATGGATTGCTATGTCTCCGAAAGAGAATCAAGCATGTGTACAGGGGCATAAACGCAGCAGTGATAGGATTGGAGAGGTTTGGTGAGCAAATGAAGACCCTTTGAAGTCATATTGCATGGTACCCATTCCACGGGTCTCAACTCTCCAGGTTTAAGGTATTCTTCCTTCAGCTAAAACATGCATGTGGAACCCAAGTATGATCAACCATGTGAACGGGAGACGTGTTCAAATATGTCTCAGTTTTCCTCCCCTGGTACTCGGGTGCAACATTCCAGACGCTTTACTAACACTCTCTTCACTTGGAGAGTCAGCGCCTTTAACCTACTGTTTGGCCCAGCTTGCAATTTCTGCGGAAGATGAACAGGAATAAAAAACGCATACGCCCTTTTTGGCCAACCAAGCAAGCTTGCAAAGGAAATCTGCACTACAATGAAGTCTCACTTCCCCCCGGTCAAAAGGGCCATCTGAAAAAAGTGTAAAATCCAGAAAGGCAGGACAGGCCATGGAGAACTGGGAGCCTTGTTATGCTGATGGGCGGGATGTAAATTGCCAACAGACACTCGGGAGAAGTGTATGGTGTTTCCTGAAACATCTAAAAAACAAAGCAACAGAACCTAGGGCACTTCCACTTATGGTCCTATAGCTTAGGGAAATTAAAATCAAAAAGACACAGCCACCCCAAAGTTTGGGACGGCTCTGTTTACAAGAACCTCGTTTACAGTACAAGTTCAACATCGCAGAAAGTGAAAAATGGATAAAGAAGTTGTGGTATTTACTTACAAAGCAATATCACTCAGCAATGAAATCTGTGTCATCAGGCCCTTAGCAGCACAATGAGTGGATTCAGGTATGATGATTCTAACTGAAGTAAGTCACACAGAAAAAGAAACATCATAAGATATCAGTAATACACGGAATGTAAACTTGGCTACACAGGAACTGAATTACAGAACAGAACAGGGTCTCAAATTTAGAAAACCAACTATGCTTGCTTAAGGGTAAAGGTGAGTTGGGGTGCTGCATAAAATCAGAGATTGAAATGAGCACAGATAAAGTTCCTTAAGTCAAATATGGAATAGACAAGAGCTACTCCTTGCTCAACGAAATGGACTCAACACCGCATATTAAATGCCTAAGAATGTGCCTGACTACTAAGTATCTTAAAACCTATGGATTGCTATGTCTCCGAAAGAGAATCAAGCGTGTGTACAGGGGCATAAACGCAGCAGTGATAGGATTGGAGAGGTTCGGTGAGCAAATGAAGACCCTTTGAAGTCATATTGCATGGTACCCATTACACGGGTCTTAACTCTCCAGGTTTAAGGTATTCTTCCTTCAGCTAAAACATGCATGTGGAACCCAAGTATGATCAACCATGTGAACGGGAGACGTGTTCAAATATGTCTCAGTTTTCCTCCCCTGGTACTCGGGTGCAACATTCCAGGCGCTTTACTAACACTCTCCCCACTTGGAGAGTCAGCGCCTTTAACATCCTGTTTGGCCCAGTTTGCAATTTCTGCGGAAGATGAACAGGAATAGCGAGAACCAATGAGAGACTAGCTGGAGGTGTCTGGACGGGCAAATTTAACTCTCATTTCCCACCAGGAAGAGGAAATAACCAAAGGCTCAGCGTGCCGTGCCGGAACCAGATTAGGGCCTGAAGCCATCCTGCGGTGTTGCGGCCAGGTCACAAGAAAGCAAGTTGAAGAAAGGAGCTCAGGGGCACTGTAATTCTCAAACCTGCAGAGTTATAAATGACAGCTATCGTCCAAAAATAGACTGAAGTAAGGCTGCCAAGAGGACTTGAAAGCGGGGCAGAATTGCAGGAAATCGATTTCAAGAGGTAGACTGGAATTGCATTGAAAGCATAGGAAAAGAGGCAGAACGTCCACAATGATGCACTTGGCCAAAAAGGGCGTATGCGTTTTTTCCTGAATATATTCAGGAAAAAACGCATACGCCCTTTTTGGCCAACCAAGCAAGCTTGCAAAGGAAATCTGCACTACAATGAAGTCTCACTTCCCCCCGGTCAAAAGGGCCATCTGAAAAAAGTGTAAAATCCAGAAAGGCAGGACAGGCCATGGAGAACTGGGAGCCTTGTTATGCTGATGGGCGGGATGTAAATTGCCAACAACCACTCGGGAGAAGTGTATGGTGTTTCCTGAAACATCTAAAAAACAAAGCAACAGAACCTAGGGCACTTCCACTTATGGTCCTATAGCTTAGGGAAATTAAAATCAAAAAGACACAGCCACCCCAAAGTTTGGAACGGCTCTGTTTACAAGAACCTTGTTTACAGTACAAGTTCAACATCGCAGAAAGTGAAAAATGGATAAAGAAGTTGTGGTATTCACTTACAAAGCAATATCACTCAGCAATGAATTCTATGTCATCAGGCCCTTAGCAGCACAATGAGTGGATTCAGGTATGATGATTCTAACTGAAGTAAGTCACACAGAAAAAGAAACATCATAAGATATCAGTAATACACGGAATGTAAACTTGGCTACACAGGAACTGAATTACAGAACAGAACAGGGTCTCAAATTTAGAAAACCAACTTATGCTTGCTTAAGGGTAAAGGTGAGTTGGGGTGCTGCATAAAGCAGAGATTGAAATGAGCACAGATAAAGTTCCTTAAGTCAAATATGGAATAGACAAGAGCTACTCCTTGCTCAACGAAATGGACTCAACACCGCATATTAAACGCCTAAGAATGTACCTGATTAGTAAGTATCGTAAAACCTATGGATTGCTATGTCTCCAAAAGAGAATCAAGCATGTGTACAGGGGCATAAACGCAGCAGTGATAGGATTGGAGAGGTTCGGTGAGCAAATGAAGACCCTTTGAAGTCATATTGCATGGTACCCATTCCACGGGTCTCAACTCTCCAGGTTTAAGGTATTCTTCCTTTAGCTAAAACATGCATGTGGAACCCAAGTATGATCAACCATGTGAACGGGAGACGTGTTCAAATATGTCTCAGTTTTCCTCCCCTGGTACTCGGGTGCAACATTCCAGACGCTTTACTAACACTCTCCCCACTTGGAGAGTCAGCGCCTTTAACCTCCTGTTTGGCCCAGTTTGCAATTTCTGCGGAAGATGAACAGGAATAGCGAGAACCAATGAGAGGCTAGCTGGAGGTGTCTGGACGGGCAAATTTAACTCTCATTTCCCACCAGGAAGAGGAAATAACCAAAGGCTCAGCGTGCCATGCCGGAACCACATTAGGGCCTGAAGCCATCCTGCGGTGTTGCAGCCAGGTCACAAGAAAGCGAGTTGAAGAAAGGAGCTCAGGGGCACTGTAATTCACAAACCTGCAGAGTTATAAATGACAGCTATCGTCCAAAAATAGACTGAAGTAAGGCTGCCAAGAGGACTTGAAAGTGGGTCAGAATTGCAGGAAACCGATTTCAGGAGTTAGACTGGAATTGCATTGAAAGCATAGGAAAAGAGGCAGAACGTCCACAATGATGCACTTGGCCAAAAAGGGCGTATGCGTTTTTTCCTGAATATATTCAGGAAAAAACGCATACGCCCTTTTTGGCCAACCAAGCAAGCTTGCAAAGGAAATCTGCACTACAATGAAGTCTCACTTCCCCCCGGTCAAAAGGGCCATCTGAAAAAAGTGTAAAATCCAGAAAGGCAGGACAGGCCATGGAGAACTGGGAGCCTTGTTATGCTGATGGGCGGGATGTAAATTGCCAACAGACACTCGGGAGAAGTGTATGGTGTTTCCTGAAACATCTAAAAAACAAAGCAACAGAGCCTAGGGCACTGCCACTTATGTTCTTATACCTTAGGGAAATTAAAATCAAAAAGACACAGCCACCCCAAAGTTTGGGACGCCTCTGTTTACAAGAACCTCGTTTACAGTACAAGTTCCACATCGCAGAAAGTGAAAAATGGATAAAGAACTTGTGGTATTTACTTACAAAGCAATATCACTCAGCAATGAAATCTATGTCATCAGGCCCTTAGCATCACAATGAGTGGATTCAGGTATGATGATTCTAACTGAAATAAGTCACACAGAAAAAGAAACATCATAAGATATCAGTAATACACGGAATGTAAACTTGGCTACACAGGAACTGAATTACAGAACAGAACAGGGTCTCAAATTTAGAAAACCAACTTATGCTTGCTTAAGGGTAAAGGTGAGTTGGGGTGCTGCATAAAACCAGAGATTGAAATGAGCACAGATAAAGTTCCTTAAGTCAAATATGGAATAGACAAGAGCTACTCCTTGCTCAACGAAATGGACTCAACACCGCATATTAAACGCCTAAGAATGTACCTGACTAGTAAGTATGTTAAAACCTATGGATTGCTATGTCTCCGAAAGAGAATCAAGCATGTGTACAGGGGCATAAACGCAGCAGTGATAGGATTGGAGAGGTTCGGTGAGCAAATGAAGACCCTTTGAAGACATATTGCATGGTACCCATTCCACGGGTCTCAACTCTCCAGGTTTAAGGTATTCTTCCTTCAGCTAAAACATGCATGTGGAACCCAAGTATGATCAACCATGTGAACGGGAGACGTGTTCAAATATGTCTCAGTTTTCCTCCCCTGGTACTCGGGTGCAACATTCCAGATGCTTTACTAACACTCTCCTCACTTGGAGAGTCAGCGCCTTTAACCTACTGTTTGGCCCAGTTTGCAATTTCTGCGGAAGATGAACAGGAATAAAAAACGCATACGCCCTTTTTGGCCAACCAAGCAAGCTTGCAAAGGAAATCTGCACTACAATGAAGTCTCACTTCCCCCCGGTCAAAAGGGCCATCTGAAAAAAGTGTAAAATCCAGAAAGGCAGGACAGGCCATGGAGAACTGGGAGCCTTGTTATGCTGATGGGCGGGATGTAAATTGCCAACAACCACTCGGGAGAAGTGTATGGTGTTTCCTGAAACATCTAAAAAACAAAGCAACAGAACCTAGGGCACTTCCACTTATGGTCCTATAGCTTAGGGAAATTAAAATCAAAAAGACACAGCCACCCCAAAGTTTGGAACGGCTCTGTTTACAAGAACCTCGTTTACAGTACAAGTTCAACATCGCAGAAAGTGAAAAATGGATAAAGAAGTTGTGGTATTTAGTTACAAAGCAATATCACTCAGCAATGAAATCTGTGTCATCAGGCCCTTAGCAGCACAATGAGTGGATTCAGGTATGATGATTCTAACTGAAGTAAGTCACACAGAAAAAGAAACATCATAAGATATCAGTAATACACCGAATGTAAACTTGGCTACACAGGAACTGAATTACAGAACAGAACAGGGTCTCAAATTTAGAAAACCAACTTATGCTTGCTTAAGGGTAAAGGTGAGTTGGGGTGCTGCATAAAACCAGAGATTGAAATGAGCACAGATAAAGTTCCTTAAGTCAAATATGGAATAGACAAGAGCTACTCCTTGCTCAATGAAATGGACTCAACACCGCATATTAAACGCCTAAGAATGTACCTGACTAGTAAGTATCTTAAAACCTATGGATTGCTATGTCTCCGAAAGAGAATCAAGCATGTGTACAGGGGCATAAACGCAGCAGTGATAGGATTGGAGACGTTCGGTGAGCAAATGAAGACCCTTTGAAGTCATATTGCATGGTACCCATTACACGGGTCTTAACTCTCCAGGTTTAAGGTATTCTTCCTTCAGCTAAATCATGCATGTGGAACCCAAGTATGATCAACCATGTGAACGGGAGACGTGTTCAAATATGTCTCAGTTTTCCTCCCCTGGTACTCGGGTGCAACATTCCAGACGCTTTACTAACACTCTCCCCACTTGGAGAGTCAGCGCCTTTAACCTCCTGTTTGGCCCAGTTTGCAATTTATGCGGAAGATGAACAGGAATAGCAAGAACCAATGGGAGGCTAGCTGGAGGTGTCTGGACGGGCAAATTTAACTCTCATTTCCCACCAGGAAGAGGAAATAACCAAAGGCTCAGCGTGCCGTGCCGGAACCAGATTAGGGCCTGAAGCCATCCTGCGGTGTTGCGGCCAGGTCAAAAGAAAGCAAGTTGAAGAAAGGAGCTCTGGGGCACTGTAATTCACAAACCTGCAGAGTTATAAATGACAGCTATCGTCCAAAAATAGACTGAAGTAAGGCTGCCAAGAGGACTTGAAAGCGGGGCAGAATTGCAGGAAACCGATTTCAGGAGGTAGACTGGAATTGCATTGAAAGCATAGGAAAAGAGGCAGAACGTCCACAATGATGCACTTGGCCAAAAAGGGCGTATGCGTTTTTTCCTGAATATATTTCCTGAATATATTCAGGAAAAAACGCATACGCCCTTTTTGGCCAACCAAGCAAGCTTGCAAAGGAAATCTGCACTACAATGAAGTCTCACTTCCCCCCGGTCAAAAGGGCCATCTGAAAAAAGTGTAAAATCCAGAAAGGCAGGACAGGCCATGGAGAACTGGGAGCCTTGTTATGCTGATGGGCGGGATGTAAATTCCCAACAGACACTTGGGAGAAGTGTATGGTGTTTCCTGAAACATCTAAAAAACAAAGCAACAGAGCCTAGGGCACTTCCACTTATGGTCCTATACCTTAGGGAAATTAAAATCAAAAAGACACAGCCACCCCAAAGTTTGGGACGCCTCCGTTTACAAGAACCTCGATTACCGTACAAGTTCAATATCACAGAAAGTGAAAAATGGATAAAGAACTTGTGGTACTTACGTACGATGCAGTATCACTCAGCAATGAAATCTATGTCATCAGTCCCGTAGCATCATAATGAGTGGATTCAGGTACGATGATTCTAACTGAAATAAGTCACACAGAAAAAGAAACATCATAAGATATCAGTAATACACGGAATGGAAACTTGGCTACACAGGAACTGAATTACAGAACAGAACAGGGTCTCAAATTTAGAAAACCAACTTATGCTTCCTTAAGGGTAAAGGTGAGTTGGGGTGCTGCATAAAACCAGAGATTGAAATGAGCACAGATAAAGTTCCTTAAGCCAAATATGGAATAGACAAGAGCTACTCCTTGCTCAACGAAATGGACTCAACACCGCATATTAAACGCCTAAGAATGTACCTGACTTGTAAGTATCTTAAAACCTATGGATTGCTATGTCTCCGAAAGAGAATCAAGCATGTGTGCAGGGGCATAAACGCAGCAGTGATAGGATTGGAGAGGTTCGGTGAGCAAATGAAGACCCTTTGAAGTCATATTGCATGGTACTCATTCCACGGGTTTCAACTACCCAGGTTTAAGGTATTCTTCCTTCAGCTAAAACATGCATGTGGAACCTAGAGTATGATCAACCATGTGATCGGGAGACGTGTTCAAATATGTCTCAGTTTGCCTCCCCTGGTACTCGCGTGCAACATTCCAGACGCTTTACTAACACTCTCCCCTCTTGGAGAGTCAGTCCCTTTAACCTCCTGTTTGGCCCAGTTTGCAATTTCTGCGGAAGATGTACAGGAATAGCGAGAACCAATGAGAGGCTAGCTGGAGGTGTCTGGACGGGCAAATTTAACTCTCATTTCCCACCAGGAAGAGGAATTAACCAAAGGCTCAGCATGCCGGGCCGGAACCAGATTAGGGCCTGAAGCCATCCTGCGGTGTTGCGGCCAGGTCACAAGAAAGCAAGTTGAAGAAAGGAGCTCAGGGGCACTGTAATTCACAAACCTGCAGAGTTATAAATGACAGCTATCGTCCAAAAATAGACTGAAGTAAGGCTGCCAAGAGGACTTGAAAGCGGGGCAGAATTGCAGGAAACCGATTTCAGGAGGTAGACTGGAATTGCATTGAAAGCATAGGAAAAGAGGCAGAACGTCCACAATGATGCACTTGGCCAAAAAGGGCGTATGCGTTTTTTCCTGAATATATTCAGGAAAAAACGCATACGCCCTTTTTGGCCAACCAAGCAAGCTTGCAAAGGAAATCTGCACTACAATGAAGTCTCACTTCCCCCCGGTCAAAAGGGCCATCTGAAAAAAGTGTAAAATCCAGAAAGGCAGGACAGGCCATGGAGAACTGGGAGCCTTGTTATGCTGATGGGCGGGATGTAAATTGCCAACAACCACTCGGGAGAAGTGTATGGTGTTTCCTGAAACATCTAAAAAACAAAGCAACAGAACCTAGGGCACTTCCACTTATGGTCCTATAGCTTAGGGAAATTAAAATCAAAAAGACACAGCCACCCCAAAGTTTGGAACGGCTCTGTTTACAAGAACCTCGTTTACAGTACAAGTTCAACATCGCAGAAAGTGAAAAATGGATAAAGAAGTTGTGGTATTTACTTACAAAGCAATATCACTCAGCAATGAAATCTGTGTCATCAGGCCCTTAGAAGCACAATGAGTGGATTCAGGTATGATGATTCTAACTGAAGTAAGTCACACAGAAAAAGAAACATCATAAGATATCAGTAATACACGGAATGTAAACTTGGCTACACAGGAACTGAATTACAGAACAGAACAGGGTCTCAAATTTAGAAAACCAACTTATGCTTGCTTAAGGGTAAAGGTGAGTTGGGGTGCTGCATAAAACCAGAGATTGAAATGAGCACAGATAAAGTTCCTTAAGTCAAATATGGAATAGACAAGAGCTACTCCTTGCTCAACGAAATGGACTCAACACCGCATATTAAACGCCTAAGAATGTACCTGACTAGTAAGTATCTTAAAACCTATGGATTGCTATGTCTCCGAAAGAGAATCAAGCATGTGTACAGGGGCATAAACGCAGCAGTGATAGGATTGGAGAGGTTTGGTGAGCAAATGAAGACCCTTTGAAGTCATATTGCATGGTACCCATTCCACGGGTCTCAACTCTCCAGGTTTAAGGTATTCTTCCTTCAGCTAAAACATGCATGTGGAACCCAAGTATGATCAACCATGTGAACGGGAGACGTGTTCAAATATGTCTCAGTTTTCCTCCCCTGGTACTCGGGTGCAACATTCCAGACGCTTTACTAACACTCTCTTCACTTGGAGAGTCAGCGCCTTTAACCTACTGTTTGGCCCAGCTTGCAATTTCTGCGGAAGATGAACAGGAATAAAAAACGCATACGCCCTTTTTGGCCAACCAAGCAAGCTTGCAAAGGAAATCTGCACTACAATGAAGTCTCACTTCCCCCCGGTCAAAAGGGCCATCTGAAAAAAGTGTAAAATCCAGAAAGGCAGGACAGGCCATGGAGAACTGGGAGCCTTGTTATGCTGATGGGCGGGATGTAAATTGCCAACAGACACTCGGGAGAAGTGTATGGTGTTTCCTGAAACATCTAAAAAACAAAGCAACAGAACCTAGGGCACTTCCACTTATGGTCCTATAGCTTAGGGAAATTAAAATCAAAAAGACACAGCCACCCCAAAGTTTGGGACGGCTCTGTTTACAAGAACCTCGTTTACAGTACAAGTTCAACATCGCAGAAAGTGAAAAATGGATAAAGAAGTTGTGGTATTTACTTACAAAGCAATATCACTCAGCAATGAAATCTGTGTCATCAGGCCCTTAGCAGCACAATGAGTGGATTCAGGTATGATGATTCTAACTGAAGTAAGTCACACAGAAAAAGAAACATCATAAGATATCAGTAATACACGGAATGTAAACTTGGCTACACAGGAACTGAATTACAGAACAGAACAGGGTCTCAAATTTAGAAAACCAACTATGCTTGCTTAAGGGTAAAGGTGAGTTGGGGTGCTGCATAAAATCAGAGATTGAAATGAGCACAGATAAAGTTCCTTAAGTCAAATATGGAATAGACAAGAGCTACTCCTTGCTCAACGAAATGGACTCAACACCGCATATTAAATGCCTAAGAATGTGCCTGACTACTAAGTATCTTAAAACCTATGGATTGCTATGTCTCCGAAAGAGAATCAAGCGTGTGTACAGGGGCATAAACGCAGCAGTGATAGGATTGGAGAGGTTCGGTGAGCAAATGAAGACCCTTTGAAGTCATATTGCATGGTACCCATTACACGGGTCTTAACTCTCCAGGTTTAAGGTATTCTTCCTTCAGCTAAAACATGCATGTGGAACCCAAGTATGATCAACCATGTGAACGGGAGACGTGTTCAAATATGTCTCAGTTTTCCTCCCCTGGTACTCGGGTGCAACATTCCAGGCGCTTTACTAACACTCTCCCCACTTGGAGAGTCAGCGCCTTTAACATCCTGTTTGGCCCAGTTTGCAATTTCTGCGGAAGATGAACAGGAATAGCGAGAACCAATGAGAGACTAGCTGGAGGTGTCTGGACGGGCAAATTTAACTCTCATTTCCCACCAGGAAGAGGAAATAACCAAAGGCTCAGCGTGCCGTGCCGGAACCAGATTAGGGCCTGAAGCCATCCTGCGGTGTTGCGGCCAGGTCACAAGAAAGCAAGTTGAAGAAAGGAGCTCAGGGGCACTGTAATTCTCAAACCTGCAGAGTTATAAATGACAGCTATCGTCCAAAAATAGACTGAAGTAAGGCTGCCAAGAGGACTTGAAAGCGGGGCAGAATTGCAGGAAATCGATTTCAAGAGGTAGACTGGAATTGCATTGAAAGCATAGGAAAAGAGGCAGAACGTCCACAATGATGCACTTGGCCAAAAAGGGCGTATGCGTTTTTTCCTGAATATATTCAGGAAAAAACGCATACGCCCTTTTTGGCCAACCAAGCAAGCTTGCAAAGGAAATCTGCACTACAATGAAGTCTCACTTCCCCCCGGTCAAAAGGGCCATCTGAAAAAAGTGTAAAATCCAGAAAGGCAGGACAGGCCATGGAGAACTGGGAGCCTTGTTATGCTGATGGGCGGGATGTAAATTGCCAACAACCACTCGGGAGAAGTGTATGGTGTTTCCTGAAACATCTAAAAAACAAAGCAACAGAACCTAGGGCACTTCCACTTATGGTCCTATAGCTTAGGGAAATTAAAATCAAAAAGACACAGCCACCCCAAAGTTTGGAACGGCTCTGTTTACAAGAACCTTGTTTACAGTACAAGTTCAACATCGCAGAAAGTGAAAAATGGATAAAGAAGTTGTGGTATTCACTTACAAAGCAATATCACTCAGCAATGAATTCTATGTCATCAGGCCCTTAGCAGCACAATGAGTGGATTCAGGTATGATGATTCTAACTGAAGTAAGTCACACAGAAAAAGAAACATCATAAGATATCAGTAATACACGGAATGTAAACTTGGCTACACAGGAACTGAATTACAGAACAGAACAGGGTCTCAAATTTAGAAAACCAACTTATGCTTGCTTAAGGGTAAAGGTGAGTTGGGGTGCTGCATAAACCAGAGATTGAAATGAGCACAGATAAAGTTCCTTAAGTCAAATATGGAATAGACAAGAGCTACTCCTTGCTCAACGAAATGGACTCAACACCGCATATTAAACGCCTAAGAATGTACCTGATTAGTAAGTATCGTAAAACCTATGGATTGCTATGTCTCCAAAAGAGAATCAAGCATGTGTACAGGGGCATAAACGCAGCAGTGATAGGATTGGAGAGGTTCGGTGAGCAAATGAAGACCCTTTGAAGTCATATTGCATGGTACCCATTCCACGGGTCTCAACTCTCCAGGTTTAAGGTATTCTTCCTTCAGCTAAAACATGCATGTGGAACCCAAGTATGATCAACCATGTGAAAGGGAGACGTGTTCAAATATGTCTCAGTTTTCCTCCCCTGGTACTCGGGTGCAACATTCCAGACGCTTTACTAACACTCTCCCCACTTGGAGAGTCAGCGCCTTTAACCTCCTGTTTGGCCCAGTTTGCAATTTCTGCGGAAGATGAACAGGAATAGCGAGAACCAATGAGAGGCTAGCTGGAGGTGTCTGGACGGGCAAATTTAACTCTCATTTCCCACCAGGAAGAGGAAATAACCAAAGGCTCAGCGTGCCATGCCGGAACCTCATTAGGGCCTGAAGCCATCCTGCGGTGTTGCAGCCAGGTCACAAGAAAGCGAGTTGAAGAAAGGAGCTCAGGGGCACTGTAATTCACAAACCTGCAGAGTTATAAATGACAGCTATCGTCCAAAAATAGACTGAAGTAAGGCTGCCAAGAGGACTTGAAAGCGGGGCAGAATTGCAGGAAACCGATTTCAGGAGGTAGACTGGAATTGCATTGAAAGCATAGGAAAAGAGGCAGAACGTCCACAATGATGCACTTGGCCAAAAAGGGCGTATGCGTTTTTTCCTGAATATATTCAGGAAAAAACGCATACGCCCTTTTTGGCCAACCAAGCAAGCTTGCAAAGGAAATCTGCACTACAATGAAGTCTCACTTCCCCCCGGTCAAAAGGGCCATCTGAAAAAAGTGTAAAATCCAGAAAGGCAGGACAGGCCATGGAGAACTGGGAGCCTTGTTATGCTGATGGGCGTGATGTAAATTGCCAACAGACACTCGGGAGAAGTGTATGGTGTTTCCTGAAACATCTAAAAAACAAAGCAACAGAGCCTAGGGCACTGCCACTTATGTTCTTATAGCTTAGGGAAATTAAAATCAAAAAGACACAGCCACCCCAAAGTTTGGGACGCCTCTGTTTACAAGAACCTCGTTTACAGTACAAGTTCCACATCGCAGAAAATGAAAAATGGATAAAGAACTTGTGGTATTTACTTACAAAGCAATATCACTCAGCAATGAAATCTATGTCATCAGGCCCTTAGCATCACAATGAGTGGATTCAGGTATGATGATTCTAACTGAAATAAGTCACACAGAAAAAGAAACATCATAAGATATCAGTAATACACGGAATGTAAACTTGGCTACACAGGAACTGAATTACAGAACAGAACAGGGTCTCAAATTTAGAAAACCAACTTATGCTTGCTTAAGGGTAAAGGTGAGTTGGGGTGCTGCATAAAACCAGAGATTGAAATGAGCACAGATAAAGTTCCTTAAGTCAAATATGGAATAGACAAGAGCTACTCCTTGCTCAACGAAATGGACTCAACACCGCATATTAAACGCCTAAGAATGTACCTGACTAGTAAGTATCGTAAAACCTATGGATTGCTATGTCTCCGAAAGAGAATCAAGCATGTGTACAGGGGCATAAACGCAGCAGTGATAGGATTGGAGAGGTTCGGTGAGCAAATGAAGACCCTTTGAAGAAATATTGCATGGTACCCATTCCACGGGTCTCAACTCTCCAGGTTTAAGGTATTCTTCCTTCAGCTAAAACATGCATGTGGAACCCAAGTATGATCAACCATGTGAACGGGAGACGTGTTCAAATATGTCTCAGTTTTCCTCCCCTGGTACTCGGGTGCAACATTCCAGATGCTTTACTAACACTCTCCTCACTTGGAGAGTCAGCGCCTTTAACCTACTGTTTGGCCCAGTTTGCAATTTCTGCGGAAGATGAACAGGAATAAAAAACGCATACGCCCTTTTTGGTCAACCAAGCAAGCTTGCAAAGGAAATCTGCACTACAATGAAGTCTCACTTCCCCCCGGTCAAAAGGGCCATCTGAAAAAAGTGTAAAATCCAGAAAGGCAGGACAGGCCATGGAGAACTGGGAGCCTTGTTATGCTGATGGGCGGGATGTAAATTGCCAACAACCACTCGGGAGAAGTGTATGGTGTTTCCTGAAACATCTAAAAAACAAAGCAACAGAACCTAGGGCACTTCCACTTATGGTCCTATAGCTTAGGGAAATTAAAATCAAAAAGACACAGCCACCCCAAAGTTTGGAACGGCTCTGTTTAGAAGAACCTCGTTTACAGTACAAGTTCAACATCGCAGAAAGTGAAAAATGGATAAAGAAGTTGTGGTATTTAGTTACAAAGCACTATCACTCAGCAATGAAATCTGTGTCATCAGGCCCTTAGCAGCACAATGAGTGGATTCAGGTATGATGATTCTAACTGAAGTAAGTCACACAGAAAAAGAAACATCATAAGATATCAGTAATACACCGAATGTAAACTTGGCTACACAGGAACTGAATTACAGAACAGAACAGGGTCTCAAATTTAGAAAACCAACTTATGCTTGCTTAAGGGTAAAGGTGAGTTGGGGTGCTGCATAAAACCAGAGATTGAAATGAGCACAGATAAAGTTCCTTAAGTCAAATATGGAATAGACAAGAGCTACTCCTTGCTCAATGAAATGGACTCAACACCGCATATTAAACGCCTAAGAATGTACCTGACTAGTAAGTATCTTAAAACCTATGGATTGCTATGTCTCCGAAAGAGAATCAAGCATGTGTACAGGGGCATAAACGCAGCAGTGATAGGATTGGAGACGTTCGGTGAGCAAATGAAGACCCTTTGAATTCATATTGCATGGTACCCATTACACGGGTCTTAACTCTCCAGGTTTAAGGTATTCTTCCTTCAGCTAAATCATGCATGTGGAACCCAAGTATGATCAACCATGTGAACGGGAGACGTGTTCAAATATGTCTCAGTTTTCCTCCCCTGGTACTCGGGTGCAACATTCCAGACGCTTTACTAACACTCTCCCCACTTGGAGAGTCAGCGCCTTTAACCTCCTGTTTGGCCCAGTTTGCAATTTATGCGGAAGATGAACAGGAATAGCAAGAACCAATGGGAGGCTAGCTGGAGGTGTCTGGACGGGCAAATTTAACTCTCATTTCCCACCAGGAAGAGGAAATAACCAAAGGCTCAGCGTGCCGTGCCGGAACCAGATTAGGGCCTGAAGCCATCCTGCGGTGTTGCGGCCAGGTCAAAAGAAAGCAAGTTGAAGAAAGGAGCTCTGGGGCACTGTAATTCACAAACCTGCAGAGTTATAAATGACAGCTATCGTCCAAAAATAGACTGAAGTAAGGCTGCCAAGAGGACTTGAAAGCGGGGCAGAATTGCAGGAAACCGATTTCAGGAGGTAGACTGGAATTGCATTGAAAGCATAGGAAAAGAGGCAGAACGTCCACAATGATGCACTTGGCCAAAAAGGGCGTATGCGTTTTTTCCTGAATATATTCAGGAAAAAACGCATACGCCCTTTTTGGCCAACCAAGCAAGCTTGCAAAGGAAATCTGCACTACAATGAAGTCTCACTTCCCCCCGGTCAAAAGGGCCATCTGAAAAAAGTGTAAAATCCAGAAAGGCAGGACAGGCCATGGAGAACTGGGAGCCTTGTTATGCTGATGGGCGGGATGTAAATTCCCAACAGACACTTGGGAGAAGTGTATGGTGTTTCCTGAAACATCTAAAAGACAAAGCAACAGAGCCTAGGGCACTTCCACTTATGGTCCTATACCTTAGGGAAATTAAAATCAAAAAGACACAGCCACCCCAAAGTTTGGGACGCCTCCGTTTACAAGAACCTCGATTACCGTACAAGTTCAATATCACAGAAAGTGAAAAATGGATAAAGAACTTGTGGTACTTACGTACGATGCAGTATCACTCAGCAATGAAATCTATGTCATCAGTCCCGTAGCATCATAATGAGTGGATTCAGGTACGATGATTCTAACTGAAATAAGTCACACAGAAAAAGAAACATCATAAGATATCAGTAATACACGGAATGGAAACTTGGCTACACAGGAACTGAATTACAGAACAGAACAGGGTCTCAAATTTAGAAAAACAACTTATGCTTGCTTAAGGGGAAAGGTGAGTTGGGGTGCTGCATAAAACCAGAGATTGAAATGAGCACAGATAAAGTTCCTTAAGCCAAATATGGAATAGACAAGAGCTACTCCTTGCTCAACGAAATGGACTCAACACCGCATATTAAACGCCTAAGAATGTACCTGACTTGTAAGTATCTTAAAACCTATGGATTGCTATGTCTCCGAAAGAGAATCAAGCATGTGTGCAGGGGCATAAACGCAGCAGTGATAGGATTGGAGAGGTTCGGTGAGCAAATGAAGACCCTTTGAAGTCATATTGCATGGTACTCATTCCACGGGTTTCAACTACCCAGGTTTAAGGTATTCTTCCTTCAGCTAAAACATGCATGTGGAACCTAGAGTATGATCAACCATGTGATCGGGAGACGTGTTCAAATATGTCTCAGATTTCCTCCCCTGGTACTCGCGTGCAACATTCCAGACGCTTTACTAACACTCTCCCCTCTTGGAGAGTCAGTCCCTTTAACCTCCTGTTTGGCCCAGTTTGCAATTTCTGCGGAAGATGTACAGGAATAGCGAGAACCAATGAGAGGCTAGCTGGAGGTGTCTGGACGGGCAAATTTAACTCTCATTTCCCACCAGGAAGAGGAATTAACCAAAGGCTCAGCATGCCGGGCCGGAACCAGATTAGGGCCTGAAGCCATCCTGCGGTGTTGCGGCCAGGTCACAAGAAAGCGAGTTGAAGAAAGGAGCTCAGGGGCACTGTAATTCACAAACCTGCAGAGTTATAAATGACAGCTATCGTCCAAAAATAGACTGAAGTAAGGCTGCCAAGAGGACTTGAAAGCGGGGCAGAATTGCAGGAAACCGATTTCAGGAGGTAGACTGGAATTGCATTGAAAGCATAGGAAAAGAGGCAGAACGTCCACAATGATGCACTTGGCCAAAAAGGGCGTATGCGTTTTTTCCTGAATATATTCAGGAAAAAACGCATACGCCCTTTTTGGCCAACCAAGCAAGCTTGCAAAGGAAATCTGCACTACAATGAAGTCTCACTTCCCCCCGGTCAAAAGGGCCATCTGAAAAAAGTGTAAAATCCAGAAAGGCAGGACAGGCCATGGAGAACTGGGAGCCTTGTTATGCTGATGGGCGGGATGTAAATTGCCAACAGACACTCGGGAGAAGTGTATGGTGTTTCCTGAAACATCTAAAAAACAAAGCAACAGAGCCTAGGGCACTTCCACTTATGGTCCTATAGCTTAGGGAAATTAAAATCAAAAAGACACAGCCACCCCAAAGTTTGGGACGCCTCTGTTTACAAGAACCTCGTTTACAGTACAAGTTCAACATCGCAGAAAGTGAAAAATGGATAAAGAAGTTGTGGTATTTACTTACAAAGCAATATCACTCAGCAATGAAATCTGTGTCATCAGGCCCTTAGCAGCACAATGAGTGGATTCAGGTATGATGATTCTAACTGAAGTAAGTCACACAGAAAAAGAAACATCATAAGATATCAGTAATACACGGAATGGAAACTTGGCTACACAGGAACTGAATTACAGAACAGAACAGGGTCTCAAATTTAGAAAACCAACTATGCTTTCATAAGGGTAAAGGTGAGTTGGGGTGCTGCATAAAACCAGAGATTGAAATGAGCACAGATAAAGTTCCTTAAGTCAAATATGGAATAGACAAGAGCTACTCCTTGCTCAACGAAATGGACTCAACACCGCATATTAAACGCCTAAGAATGTGCCTGACTAGTAAGTATCTTAAAACCTATGGATTGCTATGTCTCCGAAAGAGAATCAAGCATGTGTACAGGGGCATAAACGCAGCAGTGATAGGATTGGAGAGGTTCGGTGAGCAAATGAAGACCCTTTGAAGTCATATTGCATGGTACCCATTCCACGGGTCTCAACTCTCCAGGTTTAAGGTATTCTTCCTTCAGCTAAAACATGCATGTGGAACCCAAGTATGATCAACCATGTGAATGGGAGACGTGTTCAAATATGTCTCAGTTTTCCTCCCCTGGTACTCGGGTGCAACATTCCAGACGCTTTACTAACACTCTCCCCACTTGGAGAGTCAGCGCCTTTAACCTCCTGTTTGGCCCAGTTTGCAATTTCTGCGGAAGATGAACAGGAATAGCGAGAACCAATGAGAGGCTAGCTGGAGGTGTCTGGACGGGCAAATTTAACTCTCATTTCCCACCAGGAAGAGGAAATAACCAAAGGCTCAGCGTGCTGTACCGGAACCAGATTAGGGCCTGAAGCCATCCTGCGGTGTTGCGGCCAGGTCACAAGAAAGCGAGTTGAAGAAAGGAGCTCAGGGGCACTGTAATTCACAAACCTGCAGAGTTATAAATGACAGCTATCGTCCAAAAATAGACTGAAGTAAGGCTGCCAAGAGGACTTGAAAGCGGGGCAGAATTGCAGGAAACCGATTTCAGGAGGTAGACTGGAATTGCATTGAAAGCATAGGAAAAGAGGCAGAACGTCCACAATGATGCACTTGGCCAAAAAGGGTGTATGCGTTTTTTCCTGAATATATTCAGGAAAAAACGCATACGCCCTTTTTGGCCAACCAAGCAAGCTTGCAAAGGAAATCTGCACTACAATGAAGTCTCACTTCCCCCCGGTCAAAAGGGCCATCTGAAAAAAGTGTAAAATCCAGAAAGGCAGGACAGGCCATGGAGAACTGGGAGCCTTGTTATGATGATGGGCGGGATGTAAATTGCCAACAGACACTCGGGAGAAGTGTATGGTGTTTCCTGAAACATCTAAAAAACAAAACAACAGAACCTAGGGCACTTCCACTTATGGTCCTATAGCTTAGGGAAATTAAAATCAAAAAGACACAGCCACCCCAAAGTTTGGAACGGCTCTGGTTACAAGAACCTCGTTTACAGTACAAGTTCAACATCGCAGAAAGTGAAAAATGGATAAAGAAGTTGTGGTATTTACTTACAAAGCAATATCACTCAGCAATGAAATCTGTGTCATCAGGCCCTTAGCAGCACAATGAGTGGATTCAGGTATGATGATTCTAACTGAAGTAAGTCACACAGAAAAAGAAACATCATAAGATATCAGTAATACACGGAATGGAAACTTGGCTACACAGGAACTGAATTACAGAACAGAACAGGGTCTCAAATTTAGAAAACCAACTTATGCTTGCTTAAGGGGAAAGGTGAGTTGGGTTGCTGCATAAAACCAGAGATTGAAATGAGCACAGATAAAGTTCCTTAAGCCAAATATGGAATAGACAAGAGCCACTCCTTGCTCAACGAAATGGACTCAACACCGCATATTAAACGCCTAAGAATGTACCTGACTAGTAAGTATCTTAAAACCTATGGATTGCTATGTCTCCGAAAGAGAATCAAGCATGTGTACAGGGGCATAAACGCAGCAGTGATAGGATTGGAGAGGTTCGGTGAGCAAATGAAGACCCTTTGAAGTCATATTGCATGGTACCCATTCCACGGGTTTCAATTACCCAGGTTTTAGGTATTCTTCCTTCAGCTAAAACATGCATGTGGAACCCAGAGTATGATCAACCATGTGATCGGGAGACGTGTTCAAATATGTCTCAGTTTTCCTCCCCTGGTACTCGGGTGCAACATTCCAGACGCTTTACTAACACTCTCCCCACTTGGAGAGTCAGCGCCTTTAACATCCTGTTTGGCCCAGTTTGCAATTTCTGCGGAAGATGAACAGGAATAACGAGAACCAATGAGAGGGTAGCTGGAGGTGTCTGGACGGGCAAATTTAACTCTCATTTCCCAACAGGAAGAGGAAATAACCAAAGGCTCAGCGTGCCGTACCGGAACCAGATTAGGGCCTGAAGCCATCCTGCGGTGTTGCGGCCAGCTCAAAAGAAAGCGAGTTGAAGAAAGGAGCTCAGGGGCACTGTAATTCACAAACCTGCAGAGTTATAAATGACAGCTATCGTCCAAAAATAGACTGAAGTAAGGCTGCCAAGAGGACTTGAAAGCGGGGCAGAATTGCAGGAAACCGATTTCAGGAGGTAGACTGAAATTGCATTGAAAGCATAGGAAAAGAGGCAGAACGTCCACAATGATGCACTTGGCCAAAAAGGGCGTATGCGTTTTTTCCTGAATATATTCAGGAAAAAACGCATACGCCCTTTTTGGCCAACCAAGCAAGCTTGCAAAGGAAATCTGCACTACAATGAAGTCTCACTTCCCCCCGGTCAAAAGGGCCATCTGAAAAAAGTGTAAAATCCAGAAAGGCAGGACAGGCCATGGAGAACTGGGAGCCTTGTTATGCTGATGGGCGGGATGTAAATTGCCAACAACCACTCGGGAGAAGTGTATGGTGTTTCCTGAAACATCTAAAAAACAAAGCAACAGAGCCTAGGGCACTGCCACTTATGGTCCTATAGCTTAGGGAAATTAAAATCAAAAAGACACAGCCACCCCAAAGTTTGGGACGCCTCTGTTTACAAGAACCTCGTTTACAGTACAAGTTCAACATCGCAGAAAGTGAAAAATGGATAAAGAAGTTGTGGTATTTACTTACAAAGCAATATCACTCAGCAATGAAATCTGTGTCATCAGGCCCTTAGCAGCACAATGAGTGGATTCAGGTATGATGATTCTAACTGAAATAAGTCACACAGAAAAAGAAACATCATAAGATATCAGTAATACACGGAATGGAAACTTGGCTACACAGGAACTGAATTACAGAACAGAACAGGGTCTCAAATTTAGAAAACCAACTTATTCTTGCTTAAGGGTAAAGGTGAGTTGGGGTGCAGCATAAAACCAGAGACTGAAATGAGCACAGATAAAGTTCCTTAAGCCAAATATGGAATAGACAAGAGCTACTCCTTGCTCAACGAAATGGACTCAACACCGCATATTAAACGCCTAAGAATGTACCTGACTAGTAAGTATCTTAAAACCTATGGATTGCTATGTCTCCGAAAGAGAATCAAGCATGTGTACAGGGGCATAAACGCAGCAGTGATAGGATTGGAGAGGTTCGGTGAGCAAATGAAGACCCTTTGAAGTCATATTGCATGGTACCCATTCCACGGGTTTCAACTACCCAGGTTTAAGGTATTCTTCCTTCAGCTAAAACATGCATGTGGAACCTAGAGTATGATCAACCATGTGATCGGGAGACGTGTTCAAATATGTCTCAGTTTTCCTCCCCTGGTACTCGGGTGCAACATTCCAGACGCTTTACTAACACTCTCCCCACTTGGAGAGTCAGTCCCTTTAACCTCCTGTTTGGCCCAGTTTGCAATTTCTGCGGAAGATGAACAGGAATAGCGAGAACCAATGAGAGGCTAGCTGGAGGTGTCTGGACGGGCAAATTTAACTCTCATTTCCCACCAGGAAGAGGAATTAACCAAAGGCTCAGCATGCCGGGCCAGAACCAGATTAGGGCCTGAAGCCATCCTGCGGTGTTGCGGCCAGGTCACAAGAAAGCGAGTTGAAGAAAGGAGCTCAGGGGCACTGTAATTCACAAACTTGCAGAGTTATAAATGACAGCTATCGTCCAAAAATAGACTGAAGTAAGGCTGCCAAGAGGACTTGAAAGCGGGGCAGAATTGCAGGAAACCGATTTCAGGAGGTAGACTGGAATTGCACTGAAAGCATAGGAAAAGAGGCAGAACGTCCACAATGATGCACTTGGCCAAAAAGGGCGTATGCGTTTTTTCCTGAATATATTCAGGAAAAAACGCATACGCCCTTTTTGGCCAACCAAGCAAGCTTGCAAAGGAAATCTGCACTACAATGAAGTCTCACTTCCCCCCGGTCAAAAGGGCCATCTGAAAAAAGTGTAAAATCCAGAAAGGCAGGACAGGCCATTGAGAATTGGGAGCCTTGTTATGCTGATGGGCGGGATGTAAATTGCCAACAGACACTCGGGAGAAGTGTATGGTGTTTCCTGAAACATCTAAAAAACAAAGCAACAGAGCCTAGGGCACTTCCACTTATGGTCCTATAGCTTAGGGAAATTAAAATCAAAAAGACACAGCCACCCCAAAGTTTGGAACGGCTCTGTTTACAAGAACCTCGTTTACAGTACAAGTTCAACATCGCAGAAAGTGAAAAATGGATAAAGAACTTGTGGTACTTACGTACAATGCAGTATCACTCAGCAATGAAATCTATGTCATCAGGACCTTAGCATCACAATGAGTAGATTCAGGTACGATGATTCTAACTGAAATAAGTCACACAGAAAAAGAAACATCATAAGATATCAGTAATACACGGAATGTAAACTTGGCTACACAGGAACTGAATTCCAGAACAGAACAGGTTCTCAAATTTAGAAAACCAACTTATGCTTGCTTAAGGGTAAAGGTGAGTTGGGTTGCTGCATAAAACCAGAGATTGAAATGAGCACAGATAAAGTTCCTTAAGCCAAATATGGAATAGACAAGAGCCACTCCTTGCTCAACGAAATGGACTCAACACCGCATATTAAACGCCTAAGAATGTACCTGACTAGTAAGTATCTTAAAACCTATGGATTGCTATGTCTCCGAAAGAGAATCAAGCATGTGTACAGGGGCATAAACGCAGCAGTGATAGGATTGGAGAGGTTCGGTGAGCAAATGAAGACCCTTTGAAGTCATATTGCATGGTACCCATTCCACGGGTTTCAATTACCCAGGTTTTAGGTATTCTTCCTTCAGCTAAAACATGCATGTGGAACCCAGAGTATGATCAACCATGTGATCGGGAGACGTGTTCAAATATGTCTCAGTTTTCCTCCCCTGGTACTCGGGTGCAACATTCCAGACGCTTTACTAACACTCTCCCCACTTGGAGAGTCAGCGCCTTTAACCTCCTGTTTGGCCCAGTTTGCAATTTCTGCGGAAGATGAACAGGAATAGCGAGAACCAATGAGAGGGTAGCTGGAGGTGTCTGGACGGGCAAATTTAACTCTCATTTCCCACCAGGAAGAGGAAATAACCAAAGGCTCAGCGTGCCGTACCGGAACCAGATTAGGGCCTGAAGCCATCCTGCGGTGTTGCGGCCAGCTCAAATGAAAGCGAGTTGAAGAAAGGAGCTCAGGGGCACTGTAATTCACAAACCTGCAGAGTTATAAATGACAGCTATCGTCCAAAAATAGACTGAAGTAAGGCTGCCAAGAGGACTTGAAAGCGGGGCAGAATTGCAGGAAACCGATTTCAGGAGGTAGACTGAAATTGCATTGAAAGCATAGGAAAAGAGGCAGAACGTCCACAATGATGCACTTGGCCAAAAAGGGCGTATGCGTTTTTTCCTGAATATATTCAGGAAAAAACGCATACGCCCTTTTTGGCCAACCAAGCAAGCTTGCAAAGGAAATCTGCACTACAATGAAGTCTCACTTCCCCCCGGTCAAAAGGGCCATCTGAAAAAAGTGTAAAATCCAGAAAGGCAGGACAGGCCATGGAGAACTGGGAGCCTTGTTATGCTGATGGGCGGGATGTAAATTGCCAACAGACACTCGGGAGAAGTGTATGGTGTTTCCTGAAACATCTAAAAAACAAAGCAACAGAACCTAGGGCACTTCCACTTATGGTCCTATAGCTTAGGGAAATTAAAATCAAAAAGACACAGCCACCCCAAAGTTTGGAACGGCTCTGTTTACAAGAACCTCGTTTACAGTACAAGTTCAACATCGCAGAAAGTGAAAAATGGATAAAGAAGTTGTGGTATTTACTTACAAAGCAATATCACTCAGCAATGAAATCTGTGTCATCAGGCCCTTAGAAGCACAATGAGTGGATTCAGGTATGATGATTCTAACTGAAGTAAGTCACACAGAAAAAGAAACATCATAAGATATCAGTAATACACGGAATGTAAACTTGGCTACACAGGAACTGAATTACAGAACAGAACAGGGTCTCAAATTTAGAAAACCAACTTATGCTTGCTTAAGGGTAAAGGTGAGTTGGGGTGCTGCATAAAACCAGAGATTGAAATGAGCACAGATAAAGTTCCTTAAGTCAAATATGGAATAGACAAGAGCTACTCCTTGCTCAACGAAATGGACTCAACACCGCATATTAAACGCCTAAGAATGTACCTGACTAGTAAGTATCTTAAAACCTATGGATTGCTATGTCTCCGAAAGAGAATCAAGCATGTGTACAGGGGCATAAACGCAGCAGTGATAGGATTGGAGAGGTTTGGTGAGCAAATGAAGACCCTTTGAAGTCATATTGCATGGTACCCATTCCACGGGTCTCAACTCTCCAGGTTTAAGGTATTCTTCCTTCAGCTAAAACATGCATGTGGAACCCAAGTATGATCAACCATGTGAACGGGAGACGTGTTCAAATATGTCTCAGTTTTCCTCCCCTGGTACTCGGGTGCAACATTCCAGATGCTTTACTAACACTCTCTTCACTTGGAGAGTCAGCGCCTTTAACCTACTGTTTGGCCCAGCTTGCAATTTCTGCGGAAGATGAACAGGAATAAAAAACGCATACGCCCTTTTTGGCCAACCAAGCAAGCTTGCAAAGGAAATCTGCACTACAATGAAGTCTCACTTCCCCCCGGTCAAAAGGGCCATCTGAAAAAAGTGTAAAATCCAGAAAGGCAGGACAGGCCATGGAGAACTGGGAGCCTTGTTATGCTGATGGGCGGGATGTAAATTGCCAACAGACACTCGGGAGAAGTGTATGGTGTTTCCTGAAACATCTAAAAAACAAAGCAACAGAACCTAGGGCACTTCCACTTATGGTCCTATAGCTTAGGGAAATTAAAATCAAAAAGACACAGCCACCCCAAAGTTTGGGACGGCTCTGTTTACAAGAACCTCGTTTACAGTACAAGTTCAACATCGCAGAAAGTGAAAAATGGATAAAGAAGTTGTGGTATTTACTTACAAAGCAATATCACTCAGCAATGAAATCTGTGTCATCAGGCCCTTAGCAGCACAATGAGTGGATTCAGGTATGATGATTCTAACTGAAGTAAGTCACACAGAAAAAGAAACATCATAAGATATCAGTAATACACGGAATGTAAACTTGGCTACACAGGAACTGAATTACAGAACAGAACAGGGTCTCAAATTTAGAAAACCAACTATGCTTGCTTAAGGGTAAAGGTGAGTTGGGGTGCTGCATAAAATCAGAGATTGAAATGAGCACAGATAAAGTTCCTTAAGTCAAATATGGAATAGACAAGAGCTACTCCTTGCTCAACGAAATGGACCCAACACCGCATATTAAATGCCTAAGAATGTGCCTGACTACTAAGTATCTTAAAACCTATGGATTGCTATGTCTCCGAAAGAGAATCAAGCGTGTGTACAGGGGCATAAACGCAGCAGTGATAGGATTGGAGAGGTTCGGTGAGCAAATGAAGACCCTTTGAAGTCATATTGCATGGTACCCATTACACGGGTCTTAACTCTCCAGGTTTAAGGTATTCTTCCTTCAGCTAAAACATGCATGTGGAACCCAAGTATGATCAACCATGTGAACGGGAGACGTGTTCAAATATGTCTCAGTTTTCCTCCCCTGGTACTCGGGTGCAACATTCCAGACGCTTTACTAACACTCTCCCCACTTGGAGAGTCAGCGCCTTTAACATCCTGTTTGGCCCAGTTTGCAATTTCTGCGGAAGATGAACAGGAATAGCGAGAACCAATGAGAGACTAGCTGGAGGTGTCTGGACGGGCAAATTTAACTCTCATTTCCCACCAGGAAGAGGAAATAACCAAAGGCTCAGCGTGCCGTGCCGGAACCAGATTAGGGCCTGAAGCCATCCTGCGGTGTTGCGGCCAGGTCACAAGAAAGCAAGTTGAAGAAAGGAGCTCAGGGGCACTGTAATTCTCAAACCTGCAGAGTTATAAATGACAGCTATCGTCCAAAAATAGACTGAAGTAAGGCTGCCAAGAGGACTTGAAAGCGGGGCAGAATTGCAGGAAATCGATTTCAAGAGGTAGACTGGAATTGCATTGAAAGCATAGGAAAAGAGGCAGAACGTCCACAATGATGCACTTGGCCAAAAAGGGCGTATGCGTTTTTTCCTGAATATATTCAGGAAAAAACGCATACACCCTTTTTGGCCAACCAAGCAAGCTTGCAAAGGAAATCTGCACTACAATGAAGTCTCACTTCCCCCCGGTCAAAAGGGCCATCTGAAAAAAGTGTAAAATCCAGAAAGGCAGGACAGGCCATGGAGAACTGGGAGCCTTGTTATGCTGATGGGCGGGATGTAAATTGCCAACAACCACTCGGGAGAAGTGTATGGTGTTTCCTGAAACATCTAAAAAACAAAGCAACAGAACCTAGGGCACTTCCACTTATGGTCCTATAGCTTAGGGAAATTAAAATAAAAAAGACACAGCCACCCCAAAGTTTGGAACGGCTCTGTTTACAAGAACCTTGTTTACAGTACAAGTTCAACATCGCAGAAAGTGAAAAATGGATAAAGAAGTTGTGGTATTCACTTACAAAGCAATATCACTCAGCAATGAATTCTATGTCATCAGGCCCTTAGCAGCACAATGAGTGGATTCAGGTATGATGATTCTAACTGAAGTAAGTCACACAGAAAAAGAAACATCATAAGATATCAGTAATACACGGAATGTAAACTTGGCTACACAGGAACTGAATTACAGAACAGAACAGGGTCTCAAATTTAGAAAACCAACTTATGCTTGCTTAAGGGTAAAGGTGAGTTGGGGTGCTGCATAAACCAGAGATTGAAATGAGCACAGATAAAGTTCCTTAAGTCAAATATGGAATAGACAAGAGCTACTCCTTGCTCAACGAAATGGACTCAACACCGCATATTAAACGCCTAAGAATGTACCTGATTAGTAAGTATCGTAAAACCTATGGATTGCTATGTCTCCAAAAGAGAATCAAGCATGTGTACAGGGGCATAAACGCAGCAGTGATAGGATTGGAGAGGTTCGGTGAGCAAATGAAGACCCTTTGAAGTCATATTGCATGGTACCCATTCCACGGGTCTCAACTCTCCAGGTTTCAGGTATTCTTCCTTTAGCTAAAACATGCATGTGGAACCCAAGTATGATCAACCATGTGAACGGGAGACGTGTTCAAATATGTCTCAGTTTTCCTCCCCTGGTACTCGGGTGCAACATTCCAGACGCTTTACTAACACTCTCCCCACTTGGAGAGTCAGCGCCTTTAACCTCCTGTTTGGCCCAGTTTGCAATTTCTGCGGAAGATGAACAGGAATAGCGAGAACCAATGAGAGGCTAGCTGGAGGTGTCTGGACGGGCAAATTTAACTCTCATTTCCCACCAGGAAGAGGAAATAACCAAAGGCTCAGCGTGCCATGCCGGAACCACATTAGGGCCTGAAGCCATCCTGCGGTGTTGCAGCCAGGTCACAAGAAAGCGAGTTGAAGAAAGGAGCTCAGGGGCACTGTAATTCACAAACCTGCAGAGTTATAAATGACAGCTATCGTCCAAAAATAGACTGAAGTAAGGCTGCCAAGAGGACTTGAAAGCGGGGCAGAATTGCAGGAAACCGATTTCAGGAGGTAGACTGGAATTGCATTGAAAGCATAGGAAAAGAGGCAGAACGTCCACAATGATGCACTTGGCCAAAAAGGGCGTATGCGTTTTTTCCTGAATATATTCAGGAAAAAACGCATACGCCCTTTTTGGCCAACCAAGCAAGCTTGCAAAGGAAATCTGCACTACAATGAAGTCTCACTTCCCCCCGGTCAAAAGGGCCATCTGAAAAAAGTGTAAAATCCAGAAAGGCAGGACAGGCCATGGAGAACTGGGAGCCTTGTTATGCTGATGGGCGGGATGTAAATTGCCAACAGACACTCCGGAGAAGTGTATGGTGTTTCCTGAAACATCTAAAAAACAAAGCAACAGAGCCTAGGGCACTGCCACTTATGTTCTTATAGCTTAGGGAAATTAAAATCAAAAAGACACAGCCACCCCAAAGTTTGGGACGCCTCTGTTTACAAGAACCTCGTTTACAGTACAAGTTCCACATCGCAGAAAGTGAAAAATGGATAAAGAACTTGTGGTATTTACTTACAAAGCAATATCACTCAGCAATGAAATCTATGTCATCAGGCCCTTAGCATCACAATGAGTGGATTCAGGTATGATGATTCTAACTGAAATAAGTCACACAGAAAAAGAAACATCATAAGATATCAGTAATACACGGAATGTAAACTTGGCTACACAGGAACTGAATTACAGAACAGAACAGGGTCTCAAATTTAGAAAACCAACTTATGCTTGCTTAAGGGTAAAGGTGAGTTGGGGTGCTGCATAAAACCAGAGATTGAAATGAGCACAGATAAAGTTCCTTAAGTCAAATATGGAATAGACAAGAGCTACTCCTTGCTCAACGAAATGGACTCAACACCGCATATTAAACGCCTAAGAATGTACCTGACTAGTAAGTATCGTAAAACCTATGGATTGCTATGTCTCCGAAAGAGAATCAAGCATGTGTACAGGGGCATAAACGCAGCAGTGATAGGATTGGAGAGGTTCGGTGAGCAAATGAAGACCCTTTGAAGACATATTGCATGGTACCCATTCCACGGGTCTCAACTCTCCAGGTTTAAGGTATTCTTCCTTCAGCTAAAACATGCATGTGGAACCCAAGTATGATCAACCATGTGAACGGGAGACGTGTTCAAATATGTCTCAGTTTTCCTCCCCTGGTACTCGGGTGCAACATTCCAGATGCTTTACTAACACTCTCCTCACTTGGAGAGTCAGCGCCTTTAACCTACTGTTTGGCCCAGTTTGCAATTTCTGCGGAAGATGAACAGGAATAAAAAACGCATACGCCCTTTTTGGCCAACCAAGCAAGCTTGCAAAGGAAATCTGCACTACAATGAAGTCTCACTTCCCCCCGGTCAAAAGGGCCATCTGAAAAAAGTGTAAAATCCAGAAAGGCAGGACAGGCCATGGAGAACTGGGAGCCTTGTTATGCTGATGGGCGGGATGTAAATTGCCAACAACCACTCGGGAGAAGTGTATGGTGTTTCCTGAAACATCTAAAAAACAAAGCAACAGAACCTAGGGCACTTCCACTTATGGTCCTATAGCTTAGGGAAATTAAAATCAAAAAGACACAGCCACCCCAAAGTTTGGAACGGCTCTGTTTACAAGAACCTCGTTTACAGTACAAGTTCAACATCGCAGAAAGTGAAAAATGGATAAAGAAGTTGTGGTATTTAGTTACAAAGCAATATCACTCAGCAATGAAATCTGTGTCATCAGGCCCTTAGCAGCACAATGAGTGGATTCAGGTATGATGATTCTAACTGAAGTAAGTCACACAGAAAAAGAAACATCATAAGATATCAGTAATACACCGAATGTAAACTTGGCTACACAGGAACTGAATTACAGAACAGAACAGGGTCTCAAATTTAGAAAACCAACTTATGCTTGCTTAAGGGTAAAGGTGAGTTGGGGTGCTGCATAAAACCAGAGATTGAAATGAGCACAGATAAAGTTCCTTAAGTCAAATATGGAATAGACAAGAGCTACTCCTTGCTCAATGAAATGGACTCAACACCGCATATTAAACGCCTAAGAATGTACCTGACTAGTAAGTATCTTAAAACCTATGGATTGCTATGTCTCCGAAAGAGAATCAAGCATGTGTACAGGGGCATAAACGCAGCAGTGATAGGATTGGAGACGTTCGGTGAGCAAATGAAGACCCTTTGAAGTCATATTGCATGGTACCCATTACACGGGTCTTAACTCTCCAGGTTTAAGGTATTCTTCCTTCAGCTAAATCATGCATGTGGAACCCAAGTATGATCAACCATGTGAACGGGAGACGTGTTCAAATATGTCTCAGTTTTCCTCCCCTGGTACTCGGGTGCAACATTCCAGACGCTTTACTAACACTCTCCCCACTTGGAGAGTCAGCGCCTTTAACCTCCTGTTTGGCCCAGTTTGCAATTTATGCGGAAGATGAACAGGAATAGCAAGAACCAATGGGAGGCTAGCTGGAGGTGTCTGGACGGGCAAATTTAACTCTCATTTCCCACCAGGAAGAGGAAATAACCAAAGGCTCAGCGTGCCGTGCCGGAACCAGATTAGGGCCTGAAGCCATCCTGCGGTGTTGCGGCCAGGTCAAAAGAAAGCAAGTTGAAGAAAGGAGCTCTGGGGCACTGTAATTCACAAACCTGCAGAGTTATAAATGACAGCTATCGTCCAAAAATAGACTGAAGTAAGGCTGCCAAGAGGACTTGAAAGCGGGGCAGAATTGCAGGAAACCGATTTCAGGAGGTAGACTGGAATTGCATTGAAAGCATAGGAAAAGAGGCAGAACGTCCACAATGATGCACTTGGCCAAAAAGGGCGTATGCGTTTTTTCCTGAATATATTTCCTGAATATATTCAGGAAAAAACGCATACGCCCTTTTTGGCCAACCAAGCAAGCTTGCAAAGGAAATCTGCACTACAATGAAGTCTCACTTCCCCCCGGTCAAAAGGGCCATCTGAAAAAAGTGTAAAATCCAGAAAGGCAGGACAGGCCATGGAGAACTGGGAGCCTTGTTATGCTGATGGGCGGGATGTAAATTCCCAACAGACACTTGGGAGAAGTGTATGGTGTTTCCTGAAACATCTAAAAAACAAAGCAACAGAGCCTAGGGCACTTCCACTTATGGTCCTATACCTTAGGGAAATTAAAATCAAAAAGACACAGCCACCCCAAAGTTTGGGACGCCTCCGTTTACAAGAACCTCGATTACCGTACAAGTTCAATATCACAGAAAGTGAAAAATGGATAAAGAACTTTGGTACTTACGTACGATGCAGTATCACTCAGCAATGAAATCTATGTCATCAGTCCCGTAGCATCATAATGAGTGGATTCAGGTACGATGATTCTAACTGAAATAAGTCACACAGAAAAAGAAACATCATAAGATATCAGTAATACACGGAATGGAAACTTGGCTACACAGGAACTGAATTACAGAACAGAACAGGGTCTCAAATTTAGAAAACCAACTTATGCTTCCTTAAGGGTAAAGGTGAGTTGGGGTGCTGCATAAAACCAGAGATTGAAATGAGCACAGATAAAGTTCCTTAAGCCAAATATGGAATAGACAAGAGCTACTCCTTGCTCAACGAAATGGACTCAACACCGCATATTAAACGCCTAAGAATGTACCTGACTTGTAAGTATCTTAAAACCTATGGATTGCTATGTCTCCGAAAGAGAATCAAGCATGTGTGCAGGGGCATAAACGCAGCAGTGATAGGATTGGAGAGGTTCGGTGAGCAAATGAAGACCCTTTGAAGTCATATTGCATGGTACTCATTCCACGGGTTTCAACTACCCAGGTTTAAGGTATTCTTCCTTCAGCTAAAACATGCATGTGGAACCTAGAGTATGATCAACCATGTGATCGGGAGACGTGTTCAAATATGTCTCAGTTTTCCTCCCCTGGTACTCGCCTGCAACATTCCAGACGCTTTACTAACACTCTCCCCTCTTGGAGAGTCAGTCCCTTTAACCTCCTGTTTGGCCCAGTTTGCAATTTCTGCGGAAGATGTACAGGAATAGCGAGAACCAATGAGAGGCTAGCTGGAGGTGTCTGGACGGGCAAATTTAACTCTCATTTCCCACCAGGAAGAGGAATTAACCAAAGGCTCAGCATGCCGGGCCGGAACCAGATTAGGGCCTGAAGCCATCCTGCGGTGTTGCGGCCAGGTCACAAGAAAGCAAGTTGAAGAAAGGAGCTCAGGGGCACTGTAATTCACAAACCTGCAGAGTTATAAATGACAGCTATCGTCCAAAAATAGACTGAAGTAAGGCTGCCAAGAGGACTTGAAAGCGGGGCAGAATTGCAGGAAACCGATTTCAGGAGGTAGACTGGAATTGCATTGAAAGCATAGGAAAAGAGGCAGAACGTCCACAATGATGCACTTGGCCAAAAAGGGCGTATGCGTTTTTTCCTGAATATATTCAGGAAAAAACGCATACGCCCTTTTTGGCCAACCAAGCAAGCTTGCAAAGGAAATCTGCACTACAATGAAGTCTCACTTCCCCCCGGTCAAAAGGGCCATCTGAAAAAAGTGTAAAATCCAGAAAGGCAGGACAGGCCATGGAGAACTGGGAGCCTTGTTATGCTGATGGGCGGGATGTAAATTGCCAACAACCACTCGGGAGAAGTGTATGGTGTTTCCTGAAACATCTAAAAAACAAAGCAACAGAACCTAGGGCACTTCCACTTATGGTCCTATAGCTTAGGGAAATTAAAATCAAAAAGACACAGCCACCCCAAAGTTTGGAACGGCTCTGTTTACAAGAACCTCGTTTACAGTACAAGTTCAACATCGCAGAAAGTGAAAAATGGATAAAGAAGTTGTGGTATTTACTTACAAAGCAATATCACTCAGCAATGAAATCTGTGTCATCAGGCCCTTAGAAGCACAATGAGTGGATTCAGGTATGATGATTCTAACTGAAGTAAGTCACACAGAAAAAGAAACATCATAAGATATCAGTAATACACGGAATGTAAACTTGGCTACACAGGAACTGAATTACAGAACAGAACAGGGTCTCAAATTTAGAAAACCAACTTATGCTTGCTTAAGGGTAAAGGTGAGTTGGGGTGCTGCATAAAACCAGAGATTGAAATGAGCACAGATAAAGTTCCTTAAGTCAAATATGGAATAGACAAGAGCTACTCCTTGCTCAACGAAATGGACTCAACACCGCATATTAAACGCCTAAGAATGTACCTGACTAGTAAGTATCTTAAAACCTATGGATTGCTATGTCTCCGAAAGAGAATCAAGCATGTGTACAGGGGCATAAACGCAGCAGTGATAGGATTGGAGAGGTTTGGTGAGCAAATGAAGACCCTTTGAAGTCATATTGCATGGTACCCATTCCACGGGTCTCAACTCTCCAGGTTTAAGGTATTCTTCCTTCAGCTAAAACATGCATGTGGAACCCAAGTATGATCAACCATGTGAACGGGAGACGTGTTCAAATATGTCTCAGTTTTCCTCCCCTGGTACTCGGGTGCAACATTCCAGACGCTTTACTAACACTCTCTTCACTTGGAGAGTCAGCGCCTTTAACCTACTGTTTGGCCCAGCTTGCAATTTCTGCGGAAGATGAACAGGAATAAAAAACGCATACGCCCTTTTTGGCCAACCAAGCAAGCTTGCAAAGGAAATCTGCACTACAATGAAGTCTCACTTCCCCCCGGTCAAAAGGGCCATCTGAAAAAAGTGTAAAATCCAGAAAGGCAGGACAGGCCATGGAGAACTGGGAGCCTTGTTATGCTGATGGGCGGGATGTAAATTGCCAACAACCACTCGGGAGAAGTGTATGGTGTTTCCTGAAACATCTAAAAAACAAAGCAACAGAACCTAGGGCACTTCCACTTATGGTCCTATAGCTTAGGGAAATTAAAATCAAAAAGACACAGCCACCCCAAAGTTTGGGACGGCTCTGTTTACAAGAACCTCGTTTACAGTACAAGTTCAACATCGCAGAAAGTGAAAAATGGATAAAGAAGTTGTGGTATTTACTTACAAAGCAATATCACTCAGCAATGAAATCTGTGTCATCAGGCCCTTAGCAGCACAATGAGTGGATTCAGGTATGATGATTCTAACTGAAGTAAGTCACACAGAAAAAGAAACATCATAAGATATCAGTAATACACGGAATGTAAACTTGGCTACACAGGAACTGAATTACAGAACAGAACAGGGTCTCAAATTTAGAAAACCAACTATGCTTGCTTAAGGGTAAAGGTGAGTTGGGGTGCTGCATAAAATCAGAGATTGAAATGAGCACAGATAAAGTTCCTTAAGTCAAATATGGAATAGACAAGAGCTACTCCTTGCTCAACGAAATGGACTCAACACCGCATATTAAATGCCTAAGAATGTGCCTGACTACTAAGTATCTTAAAACCTATGGATTGCTATGTCTCCGAAAGAGAATCAAGCGTGTGTACAGGGGCATAAACGCAGCAGTGATAGGATTGGAGAGGTTCGGTGAGCAAATGAAGACCCTTTGAAGTCATATTGCATGGTACCCATTACACGGGTCTTAACTCTCCAGGTTTAAGGTATTCTTCCTTCAGCTAAAACATGCATGTGGAACCCAAGTATGATCAACCATGTGAACGGGAGACGTGTTCAAATATGTCTCAGTTTTCCTCCCCTGGTACTCGGGTGCAACATTCCAGGCGCTTTACTAACACTCTCCCCACTTGGAGAGTCAGCGCCTTTAACATCCTGTTTGGCCCAGTTTGCAATTTCTGCGGAAGATGAACAGGAATAGCGAGAACCAATGAGAGACTAGCTGGAGGTGTCTGGACGGGCAAATTTAACTCTCATTTCCCACCAGGAAGAGGAAATAACCAAAGGCTCAGCGTGCCGTGCCGGAACCAGATTAGGGCCTGAAGCCATCCTGCGGTGTTGCGGCCAGGTCACAAGAAAGCAAGTTGAAGAAAGGAGCTCAGGGGCACTGTAATTCTCAAACCTGCAGAGTTATAAATGACAGCTATCGTCCAAAAATAGACTGAAGTAAGGCTGCCAAGAGGACTTGAAAGCGGGGCAGAATTGCAGGAAATCGATTTCAAGAGGTAGACTGGAATTGCATTGAAAGCATAGGAAAAGAGGCAGAACGTCCACAATGATGCACTTGGCCAAAAAGGGCGTATGCGTTTTTTCCTGAATATATTCAGGAAAAAACGCATACGCCCTTTTTGGCCAACCAAGCAAGCTTGCAAAGGAAATCTGCACTACAATGAAGTCTCACTTCCCCCCGGTCAAAAGGGCCATCTGAAAAAAGTGTAAAATCCAGAAAGGCAGGACAGGCCATGGAGAACTGGGAGCCTTGTTATGCTGATGGGCGGGATGTAAATTGCCAACAACCACTCGGGAGAAGTGTATGGTGTTTCCTGAAACATCTAAAAAACAAAGCAACAGAACCTAGGGCACTTCCACTTATGGTCCTATAGCTTAGGGAAATTAAAATCAAAAAGACACAGCCACCCCAAAGTTTGGAACGGCTCTGTTTACAAGAACCTTGTTTACAGTACAAG
The DNA here is from genome assembly GCF_951394435.1 of Stenella coeruleoalba. Lineage (NCBI taxonomy): Eukaryota > Metazoa > Chordata > Mammalia > Artiodactyla > Delphinidae > Stenella > Stenella coeruleoalba. Next base: position 31,803,737 of record NC_137151.1, on the reverse strand, counting down.
TTCAACATCGCAGAAAGTGAAAAATGGATAAAGAAGTTGTGGTATTCACTTACAAAGCAATATCACTCAGCAATGAATTCTATGTCATCAGGCCCTTAGCAGCACAATGAGTGGATTCAGGTATGATGATTCTAACTGAAGTAAGTCACACAGAAAAAGAAACATCATAAGATATCAGTAATACACGGAATGTAAACTTGGCTACACAGGAACTGAATTACAGAACAGAACAGGGTCTCAAATTTAGAAAACCAACTTATGCTTGCTTAAGGGTAAAGGGGAGTTGGGGTGCTGCATAAACCAGAGATTGAAATGAGCACAGATAAAGTTCCTTAAGTCAAATATGGAATAGACAAGAGCTACTCCTTGCTCAACGAAATGGACTCAACACCGCATATTAAACGCCTAAGAATGTACCTGATTAGTAAGTATCGTAAAACCTATGGATTGCTATGTCTCCAAAAGAGAATCAAGCATGTGTACAGGGGCATAAACGCAGCAGTGATAGGATTGGAGAGGTTCGGTGAGCAAATGAAGACCCTTTGAAGTCATATTGCATGGTACCCATTCCACGGGTCTCAACTCTCCAGGTTTAAGGTATTCTTCCTTCAGCTAAAACATGCATGTGGAACCCAAGTATGATCAACCATGTGAACGGGAGACGTGTTCAAATATGTCTCAGTTTTCCTCCCCTGGTACTCGGGTGCAACATTCCAGACGCTTTACTAACACTCTCCCCACTTGGAGAGTCAGCGCCTTTAACCTCCTGTTTGGCCCAGTTTGCAATTTCTGCGGAAGATGAACAGGAATAGCGAGAACCAATGAGAGGCTAGCTGGAGGTGTCTGGACGGGCAAATTTAACTCTCATTTCCCACCAGGAAGAGGAAATAACCAAAGGCTCAGCGTGCCATGCCGGAACCTCATTAGGGCCTGAAGCCATCCTGCGGTGTTGCAGCCAGGTCACAAGAAAGCGAGTTGAAGAAAGGAGCTCAGGGGCACTGTAATTCACAAACCTGCAGAGTTATAAATGACAGCTATCGTCCAAAAATAGACTGAAGTAAGGCTGCCAAGAGGACTTGAAAGCGGGGCAGAATTGCAGGAAACCGATTTCAGGAGGTAGACTGGAATTGCATTGAAAGCATAGGAAAAGAGGCAGAACGTCCACAATGATGCACTTGGCCAAAAAGGGCGTATGCGTTTTTTCCTGAATATATTCAGGAAAAAACGCATACGCCCTTTTTGGCCAACCAAGCAAGCTTGCAAAGGAAATCTGCACTACAATGAAGTCTCACTTCCCCCCGGTCAAAAGGGCCATCTGAAAAAAGTGTAAAATCCAGAAAGGCAGGACAGGCCATGGAGAACTGGGAGCCTTGTTATGCTGATGGGCGGGATGTAAATTGCCAACAACCACTCGGGAGAAGTGTATGGTGTTTCCTGAAACATCTAAAAAACAAAGCAACAGAACCTAGGGCACTTCCACTTATGGTCCTATAGCTTAGGGAAATTAAAATCAAAAAGACACAGCCACCCCAAAGTTTGGAACGGCTCTGTTTACAAGAACCTCGTTTACAGTACAAGTTCAACATCGCAGAAAGTGAAAAATGGATAAAGAAGTTGTGGTATTTAGTTACAAAGCAATATCACTCAGCAATGAAATCTGTGTCATCAGGCCCTTAGCAGCACAATGAGTGGATTCAGGTATGATGATTCTAACTGAAGTAAGTCACACAGAAAAAGAAACATCATAAGATATCAGTAATACACCGAATGTAAACTTGGCTACACAGGAACTGAATTACAGAACAGAACAGGGTCTCAAATTTAGAAAACCAACTTATGCTTGCTTAAGGGTAAAGGTGAGTTGGGGTGCTGCATAAAACCAGAGATTGAAATGAGCACAGATAAAGTTCCTTAAGTCAAATATGGAATAGACAAGAGCTACTCCTTGCTCAATGAAATGGACTCAACACCGCATATTAAACGCCTAAGAATGTACCTGACTAGTAAGTATCTTAAAACCTATGGATTGCTATGTCTCCGAAAGAGAATCAAGCATGTGTACAGGGGCATAAACGCAGCAGTGATAGGATTGGAGACGTTCGGTGAGCAAATGAAGACCCTTTGAAGTCATATTGCATGGTACCCATTACACGGGTCTTAACTCTCCAGGTTTAAGG